>NC_136476.1:53909245-54533745 GCF_902686455.1 Sciurus vulgaris
CAGTGAGTGGTTCCTTAATCTGGACTGCATATGAAAATCATGTGGGACCTTAAAATAAAACAATGCCCGCTCCCCACCCAAGAACACTTTTTTTTTTTTTTTAAATTGTAAACAAATGGGATACACGTTGTTTCTCTGTTTGTACATGGAGTCAAGGCATACCATTTGTGTAATCATAAATTTACATAGGGTAATGTTGTTTGATTCATTATTTTTTCCCTTCTCCCCCACCCCTCTTTTCCCTCTATACAGTCCTTCTTTCCTCCATTCTTGCCCCCCTCCCTCACCCTAACCCTAAACCTAACCCTAACCCTAACACTAACCCCTCCCACCCCCCCCATTATATGTCATCATCCGCTTATCAGTGAGATCATTCGTCCTTTGGTGTTTTGAGATTGGCTTCTTTCACTTAGCATGATATCCAAGAACACTTAAATGAGTATTTTTAAAAGCTCCTAGGTGTTTCTCATGTGAAGTCAGGATTGTGAACAGTGCTCTGGGAGTCCTGGGCAAGTTACTTAATTTTGCTAAACCTATTTATTCATCTGTAAAATATAGGTTAAACCAGTTCTACTTCCCCAAGTAGTTATAAGTTATAATGGTTCTCAAACTTTTTTGTCTAAGGACTCTTTTACATCATTTAAAATTTACAGTAATAAACCTATCACATATTATATATATACATATATATATATATATATATTTTTTTTTACTGGAGATTGAACCCAAGGGTACTTTACCACTGAGCTAAATCTGCAGCCCTTTTTATTTTCAGATAGTGTCTCATGAAGTCATTTAGGGTCTTGCTAAGTTGCTGAGGCTAGTCTCACACTTGTGATGCTCCTGCCTCAGTGTTCTGAGTCACTGGGATTATAGGTGTGTGCCACTATATCTGGCCATGTCACAAATTTTTTTATGAAGGTAGTCTATTTAAAAAATAAATTTAACTGGGTGGTGTGGCACTCGCCTGTAATCCCAGCAACTCGGGAGAGGCTGAGACAAGAGGATTGCAAGTTCAAGACCAGTGCAGCAACTTAGTGAGGCCCTAAGCAACTTAATGAGACCCTGTCTCAAAATAAAAAATAAAAAGGACTGGGGATGTACTCAGTGGTAGAGCACCCCTGGGTTAAATCCCCAGTGCTCCCCACCCCAGAAAATTTTTTTCTTACCAAAAACAGTGGCATGTTTTGCATCTTTGTATATTTTAATGTATTTATTTTTAAAAAATATTTATTTATTCTTTTTATTTTTTACAGATTGCATTTTGATTCATTGTACACAAATGGGGTACATCATTTCGTTTCTTTGGTTGTACATGATATAGATTCATACTTTTCATGTAGTTGTACACATACATAGGGTAATGATGTCTGTCTTATTCCACCATTTTTCATACCCCCCATTTCCTTCTATATAATCTAAAGTTCTTCCGTTTGAATTTTTTTTTTTTTTGAAGTTTGGTTTAAGTCAGGTGCAGTGGTATGCACCTGTAATCCCAGCAGTTTCAGAGACTGAAGGAGGAGGACTGCAAATTCAAAGCCAAAGTCAGTCTCAGTAACTTATTGAGACCCTGTCTCAAAGGAAAAAACAGCAACAATAAAACGGGCTGGGGATGTGGCTCAATGGGTTCAATCCCTTGTAACAACAACAATAAAGTCTGGTTTAATGGAAGACATCTGTACAGTTGACTCCTTCTGTATTCAGTCTGAATATGTTATTTTGAAGGAAGAATATTTGAAGAAAATGCAGCCTCTTGCAGATGTAGTAGGAAAAGGGAAAAATATTTTAATAGCTCTTTCAGATATTCTTGATAATCCATTAACGCTTGGCAAGTGGCAGTTTCTTTTTCTTTTCTTTCTTTTTCTTTTTTTTTTTTTTTTTTTTTTGGTACTGGTTTTAAACCCATGGGCACTCAATCACTGAGCCACATTCCCAGCCCTTTCTTGTATTTTATTTAGTGATAGGGTCTCACTGAGTTGCTTAGTGCCTCACTAAGTTGCTGAGGCTGCCTTTGAACTTGGGATCCTCCTTCCTCAATCTCCTGAGCCACTGAAATTACAGTAGTGTACCACCAGCTTGGTTTCTTAAAGATTACTTACATGTAGAATCTGAAACCTTATTAATGAATTCTTTGTACTCTATCCCACAAAATCCACTCATTGGTCCTTTCATTGGTCCTTTGACTCTTTTCCCCATATACTGGTCCTTTTGAAAATTCTTGTTCACTGAGTTGTGCAAATCTTCCAGATGTTAATACATTTTACTGTACAATATTTTAAAAAATTACGTTCCTTAAAATCATTACTAATCTCATCAGAGAAAGTATTTGAAAGCTGTCAAGTTCATATTGGCAGATATTTTCCAAAATTCTAATTTTTGTTTGAAAACTCAAATTATATCATTGGCAACAAATGCTGTCAGTTAATTTCCTTGAGGTAACAAATTCACTTTGTTTAATAAAATGTCTGCTGAATATCCAAGTATAAATTAATAATGATAGTTTGTCAGTGTTCTTTCAAATAAAAATAGTGTTCTGTGAAAAAATTGACTGGGCTAGTAACTCGACCACAGAAGTGCTTTTCCTCCAGACAGCCATCATACTTTTGTGTACAGAAGCACATCATACATGCTTTGTGTTTTATCACACACTGTATTAAAAACATGTGTACTTGAGGTTAAAACTTAATAAAATTAATACTTTCACTGCTTTATTAAGGACTTAGTTGTGTTTGCATTTTGTGTGTGTGTGTGTGCTGGCGATTAAACCCACGTGCTAGGCAAGTGCTCTACCACTGAGCTACACCTCTGATCCTTATCAAGGACTTAATCGAAACTGACTTTTACTGTAGTATGCTGATTTAAAATCCTTTGGGTATATACTGAGGAGTGGGGTAACTGGGATAAATGTTTGTTCCATTCCAAATTTTTCTGAGGAATCTCCATACTGTTTACCAGAGTGGTTGCACCAATTTGCAGTTCCACCAGCAGTGTATGAGCGTACCTTTCCATTTGCCATCAAATGAATAGATCTGGAGACTTATCATGCTAAGTGAAATAAGTCAGTCCCCAAAAGCTGAGGGTTGAATATTTTCTCTGATACATGGAAGCTAACCCACAGTAAGGGGGTAGTAGTGAATGGAAGAATAGGAGTTCAGTAGATTAGACAATGGAGAATGGAGCGGGTGGGGAGATAGGGAAAGGAAAAACATATAGAATGAATCTGATGTAATTTTCCCATGTACATATATGAAAATAACACAGTGAATCCTACCTTCATGTACATCAATAAGAATGGGATCCTAACTAGAATAAAATATGTTTCATGCTTATATAATTATATCAAAATGGATTCTGCTGTCATATATAACTAAAAGAACAAAAATGTTGAAAGCCATTAAAAAAGAAATAAAGAAACTGGATTTTGAACTGTGAACACACAACAAAAAAATACAATGTCTTAGTACAGTTTTGTTGTGTGACACATTGATTTGTACTAAGGCACTAGCATTGTTATTCATCATGCTCTGCTTTTGTGCCATCAGTACAAATGTCAGGACTATGAAAAATGAAATACAGTATTATTATAAAAATAGTTGACTTTGGAGACCCTCAGGGGTCTACAGATCACTCTTTGAAAAACAGTCAAATATATAAGCAGAACTCAAAAAGCATAAAGTGCTATTCATGTTTAAACAATTATTTAAATATTATACAAATACTTTTAAAAACAAATGGCGTCTTAATCTTGGTAAGAATTAGTCATTACTAAAGGATATGTCTATGTTTATTTGTTAACTATTGGTACATAAAAAACCACCTCAAATTTAGTGGCTTAAAATAATACTAATTTATAATTTTTGGGACTAGCAATTTGGGCTGGGTTTAACTGGGCAGCAGTTCTCATGCTGATTGTTGCCTGGCATGGGTCATGTGGCTTCAGTCAGTCATCAGCTAATTTTAGTAGGGGTGACTGGTCTAAGCCTCACTCAGAAGACTGGCTGTTTGCTGGGCCATGCGGGTCTAGCAGGCTTGTGTGGGCTACTTCATATGGTGACTATTCTAAAAGAAGAAAGAAAGAGGACAAACCCTAACACCTAAACATTTCACAAGCCTTTGCTTGCATTTTCCCACCAACGTCTCATTGGCTAAAGCAAAACACATGTCTGGGCCCAGAACCACTATGGAAGGTGACTCTCTGAGGTCAGTATAATTCTTTTATTTGTAGATTAGGAAACTGAGGCAAAAAAAAAACAAACAAACAAACAAAAAACCCCAACCAACCAACCAGATAACAAACAAAAAACAATTTAAGAAATAATTTAGTGAGAAGAGTGGCATTGCTTTATAGTTTCATACTTTTGCAATTTTTCTGGTTTAATAGAAACTTGGATACTGCTTGTGCATTCATCTTGCTTTGATATGTTTAAAAAAAGTTTTTTTTTTTTTTTTTTTTTTTTTTTAGTAATAGATGGACACAGTACCTTTATTTATTTTTATGTGGTGCTGAGGATCAAACCCAGTGCCTTACACATTCGAGGTAAGCCCTCTACCACTGAGCTACAACACTAGCCCATGATATATTGTTTTAATTGAAGCATATGAGGAAAATACAGCCTCATATACATATATTATAAGAAAAGGGATAAGTATTTTAATAACCTTTTCAGATAGTTGGGGATATTCTGATATTCCACCAAAAGTTCTGTAGTGGAGTGGTACATGCACTTGGGTCAACAGTAGCTTAGAAATGTGTTTCACACTGGGGGTGCTGGGGATGTTGCTCAGTAGTAGAATGTACCTGGGTTCAATCCCCAGTACTAGAAAAAAACATTAAAAAATAAAAACCTATTCAGTTAAAAAAAAAAAAAAAAAAGAAAGAAATGTGTTTCAGACATGCTGTAGTGTAGACTTGGCATAGTAGTGACATGTTTGCTTTCTAGAATAATCACACCAATCCCAGTAGCCAAAAGGTCTTGGAAAAACAGGCTTTATTTGATTTGAGCCCTTTGTCATTCTTTTCTCCACTATTATGACCATGTAACCTGAGCTAAAATCCTTCCTGATTCTCTTTTGGCTCTCAACTCCTAAAATTTCTCTTATTTTCTTCCTGGCCCTCCATGATATCTTTAAAAGCAATTGAGCAAACACAACTTAATTCTAGTAATTATCAATGCTGAGTGTCTAAGAACTGTGCAGCAGAACCAGAGAAGCTGTGCTCCTTGTAAGGTAGAGGGTGGGTGGTGCAAATGCCTATGTTCAACCATTGGGGGTCATTGTTTCTCCATGTGTAGAGGGCTTTGCATGCCTTCTCAGCCATGATCCTGCAGAATAGGATACACAGAAAAGATACCAAAGTGAAGAAAGTCTCTGTTTTCAACAACCCAAAAAGTTTTTTATTTGTTATAAAATGAAATATATAGCTTGGCATGGTGGTGTACACCTATAATCCAAGCTCTTTGGGAGGCTGAGGCAAGAGGATCACAAGTTAAGAGGCCAGCCTCAGAAACTATGAGACTCTGTCTCAAAATTAAAAATAACCAGATCTGGGGCTATATAGCTCAGTAGTAGAACACCCCTGGGTTCAATCATCAGAACTTGAGGGGGGGGGGAAGTAAAACATAAAGTTTTGAGTGTTCCTAGAGGATATGGTTTTCCTTACATCTTAATATGATAATTACTAGTAATTGTTAAGTACTTAGAATCATCGTTTTCCATTATAATAAGGGCCATTATAATTAGTAGTATAATTATGCTACCCTTATAATATAGATATAATTCTTAGAATAATACCTCTAAGAATCAGGCATTATGCTAGAGACCTTTATTTATTTATTTATTTTAAGTTTTTGAAACCCGTTCATTCCTCATATTAACACTAGTCTTCTGAGGTAGGTATTGTTATTACTTCTTTTTTTTTTCAAATAGAGCAACTGAGTCACAGAATCATTAAGTAACTTGCCTACACTCAAACAACTAATAAGCATAGAACCAGGATTTGAATCCAGACGGAAGGGCTGTGGCACAGAATGAATCTGATAGGTCAGCTGGTTTAAGCTCAAGTCCTGTATCCTGTGCATCTGCAGCCTTTGTGGCAAGACATTGCATGTGTGGTCTTTACTGGAACAGAGTCATAGAGAGGTGATGTTGTGGTATAGTAGAAAAAGCCTTGGGCTAGAAATGAAAAATGCCAGTCTTGAGTGATATCAGTAGTCTTCATTTTATTATCTCTGATATGGGTATTTTGATGTCAATCTCCTGTGCATGTTTGGGTATATTTTGACATTTATAAAGTACTTTTACTTGTAGGGACTCTTCTCTGTTTTGTCTGCTTTACAGAGCTATTGCAGGATCAAATGAGTTTTATGCAGAAGAGGTATGAGGGATCGTTACTTTTTGAAATATTTGTTTTTTTTTTTCTTTCAGTGTTGTATTTTATCAAGAATAAGTTATAAGAAGTAATTCAGATTTACTTGGATATTTAAAGTATATATGCTATAATAAACTATGCATGATTTCCTCCTGCCATTTCTATGCACATCTCTAGTATCCAAGTATTGTAGCAAATAGAAGTTATATTCAGTTCCATTTTCTACACTAGTGAACAGGAAATGTAGCTGGCACGGATAATCCAAAATAATAATAGTTTTTTATATACATTTTTGTTTTTAACCTAACTTGAATATATGCAACTGAGAATTCAGAGCACATTAAACACAAAGTATGGAGCCCCTTTGGAAAACCCAGCTTGAGATAAGCCATGATTTTCAGACCCTATATGTCTTCCAACCCACGCCTTTCATTTTTTCCACTTCAGGAGTCCAGAAGAAAAGGTAGCACCCTCTTCTTACCCTTGCCCATACAAACCTTGTAGTAAAAGTATAGAGTAGGAGGCTGTGGAGGAGAGAGGATTTAAGAAAAAAAAAAACAACTTTTTAAACATTTAATTCTTCAACTTTGATACACACAAATGCTATTATGGGGGTTTAGGGAGGGGCTGGAGAGGGATGGGTTACAGCCTCCATCGGGATCAGAGTGTCCACAGTGTTACTTATAAATTATATTACATCAGTTTGATTTACTGATCTAGGTAGCCAGAGGATAGAATGATATACAGTGTCAAGTAAACGCATTCATACTGGGGTAAGGGATACTGGCAGGAGACCCAGCTTTTTAACATCAAAAAAGCTATATTTAGCAAAAGTTACAGAAAAAAGACCAAACAAGCAAGTTTATTTTGTTAGAAAATTCTACTTTCATAGGGTTTGCTGTTGTGCTTGTGTCTATGAAGGGAATGCCTCCAGTCATCTCCTTCCTAAGGGAGGGGAAAGAGTTGCAAATTTGGGGGCCATTTCCCAGCATGACTGGAGACCCTTGGAATGTCTGTCCCTCTGTCCACGTGGCTGCCTGAGAGCAGCAACTCCAGAGTGCAGAGGGAGAAGCAGGGAGGGAAGCGCCCCATTGACAAATGAGTACAGAGGTCCAGATAGGTGTGTGTGAACAGACTATAGGATAAAGGAGGTGGCAGGACAAGTCCTGGCTCTTCCTCTAGTACTGTAGTCTTTCCCTATCTGTCCGCATGTCACACTGTCCCCATGAGAGAGCCCAGGTCCTGACCATTTACTTTCCATCATTACAATCCCACGAGGAATTCTCCTCAAAACATGCAGGACTAGTGTACTAATGTTCCCCGAGCACCACCAAGAAAGTCCAAAGGTCATCACTCCCACCCCAAGACACTGCCCAACCCAGCTCCCCCCAGGGCCATGCCCAGCCACCAGGAGTTGAGGAAATGGAGCGTTGGTCTTTGTCCACTCTTAAACCCACCTTGACCTGTAGCACCTGGAGTCAGTCCCTCACCTTCAGGAATGCCACAAAAGAAACATTGCTCCTGTGGGGGAGATATGGAGAGTCCCAGCAACCTTGGCTCCCACCTTGGGACCCTGGGTGTTCTGGCTTCTCATCTGACCTGAATCCAACACTGTCCCCAATTCAGATGGAGAAGTTCCGAGTTGCCTTCTAGGGTTCACCTTTCTCTGAGCAGCCCATGATCAAGACCTTGCTTAGAGGTGTGATAGCCAACATCTTGGCCTTGGCCAGACTTGATCCTATCTCTATCACCACCTATTGGAACACAGGCTTCAGGGCAGGCTCAATATGAGAGAGGATTTTTTTAAGGGTGTAACTTAAGATCATTTAGAGAACCCCCTAGATCTTTCTCTTCTTGCTTGAACAATGATGACAGGGACAAGAAGATACTGAATTGGGTGTTAAACTATTTGAACTTCTGAGGTTGAGATCATCCTAAAGGGGAAAATCTACAGTTGTGGGAGCTGCCCAAAGCAACACAATGAAAACTTCCTCTAAGTACTTTGGACTTGCACAGTACCACTATTATAAACCTTTGTACCACTTTCCCTGTAACCCATGAGGTTATGCTTATACCAGCCAACAGTGCAAGTTTGTCTCAGTCTGTTCAAGCTGCTGTAACAAAATACCATACATAAGGTGATGAAATTTATTTCTCACCTTTCTGTAATCTTGGAATTTTAAGATCAAGACGCTAGCCTTTTTGCTGTATGGTGATTGCCTGCATTCTTGTTGATAGTTGGTTCTCTTGCACTCTATCCCCCACGGTTGAAGCGGGGTGAGGGATCTCTTTCAGGCCTCTTTTTTATAGACCCCAACTTCCTAATCCTGTCACATTGGTTTCAACATATTAATGTTAGAGGGACACAAACATTCAGACCACAGCAAGGTCATTTATTGTTTTTCTCTTTTTTAAATTGTTTTTCTCTTTATGATTTCATGATGATTTTCTCTTGAGCGTATTGTTACAAGTGTATCCTTAAAAGGAAAGTCAAGCTATTGTTCTGCCTTATGCTGACCAAACCTCTCTTTCATTGTCATGAAGAAAACATCTTACATTGGGGAAGATGAGCTTTAACATTACTTTCCTTAGGAGTCTTTTCAAATGTGATCTTCTGAACTCCTTCCTAGGTCCTGCCTTTTTGTTCTCAGTGATCCAGATTGAGTTTGTTTTTTACCCCATTTTTATCCCATGATGCAGGAATCTGAATACTCGGATAATTTCCATCCTTAAGTAAAATGAAAGTTTTGTAGAAACTTTCGTTTCTTTAAAAATTACGTTTTTCTGTATGTTCAGCACACTGATTACTGTGTAGCATCTATGGCATCATCACAAAGGCTCCTTGGATTGTGTTGACTTAAACATAACCTGAGGTACAATATGGTACTGGTCCGAGCCACTTTTTTAACACTGTCGTACCTTGATGACTGCTCTTTGATAAAAATGTCAGTGTAGCTCTTGCAATAGGGGAGGGGTGCATAGTCTCTTTGCTACACTAAGACATTTTAAAAATTGGTCAGTTGACAAGGGGGATATGAAGAGCTGGGAAAAGCTTATTATCATTTGATCACATCTTTAAAATGATGAGGAATGTTAGACTGGGAATGTAGCTCAGTGGTAGAGCACTTTCTAGCTTGAGTGAGTACCTGGGTTCAATCCTCAACACTGCAAGAAAGAAATAGACTTTAAGGAATTTGATTTTCTTTCTTTCTTTTCCACATTTTTTATTGGTGCATTGGGGTCATAATAATGATGGTATTTGTTGTTACATATTCATAACATGTACATAATATAATTTAGCCAGTATCACTCTCTAGCATTTCCCCCTTCCTCCCTGCCTCAGAAATGTTGATTTTCTGAAGGAATGTGAATGCTGGGGAGTGATGTTAAATCCCAAAGTTTGACAAATTCATATTGTTTTTACTTGTTGTTATTTGGTCTTATAAAATAATTATGCTGATTTGTAAGTTTGAAAACAAATAATTTGTAATTTTTTTTTCTTTTCTTTTTTTTTTTTTTTTTTGGTGGTGCTGGAGATTGAACCCAGGGCCTTGTGCTTGTGAGGCAAGCACTCTACCAACTGAGCTATATATCCTCAGCCCAATAATTTATAATTTTTTGTTAATCAAATTTATACAATTTTTTTTGTAGTTTATTCACCTTGATGATGATTGCGTAACAGAACTTTCTGTACATCACAGAAACAACAGGCAAACAATGGAGGATTTAATTTCATTGGTAAGAAATACAACATGATTTTAAGGATATCTTTTGTTTCTTTGTTTATGTTATTAGTATATTAATATAGTATTTTCAGACCTGTAATTTTGTCATCAATATAAATATTGTACTTATTTACATTTATGTATGATTTCAGTGCAATTTTTTCTGATGTCTCCTGGATGTCCTCTTTACATGAATACTCTTTACTTAAGACATTGATTAAAGATACTGATAGGGAATAAATAATTAAGGAACAGAGCAAACTAATCCACAGAGAATTGACAGTTCTAATTTTCACTACTTTAGAGTTTTTAACATAGAAATCTGGTTCTGCTGTAAAAATGAGGTGAATACTTCTTAATTAAAAAACCTGGTAGTATCATATCATTCCCAAGATATGAAGCAAATACCATAAAATTATCAAGATTTCTGATGTCGAATCATTTTAACTCAGATACTCAATGTCTGAATTTTTCCTGTATCTTTTTCCTCAAAATAGAGGCATTTACAACTGTGTCTGAGTGCAATCTAATATAGTAGGCAAGGATCATACGTAGCTTTGCTTCTGGTTCCGGACTGTCTTTTACAGTTATGATTTGTATTTGTTTTTTCTGTTCTCCAACTTGAAAGGTAGAGACCTTAATCAGATTTAAAAAAATTGAATAAAGCTTTACTTAAAGCATAATTCTTTTTATTGAGGAGGATATATAAAGGAATTCTTTTGAATGATCTAATGAGCAAAGACTCTGAAATATGAATGGAAAATGGAAGTATACTTTATTTTTTCATGGGGAATGCCTTTAGCAGAATGGCAAGAATTGGAAATTACTGGAAGATTAACATGTCTTTATTCTTGTAACAAAATTTGAAAAAAAAAATTGTATGCCTTGTTCTTTGGGATGATCTTTAATAGAAGACTATATTTCAAATACAAAAAGTTTCTTTTAAAATTTTATAGAGTTTTTGAACACCTACAAGAGTAGAGAAACTAGTATAACAATGAATTTCAATGTACTCACAACCCATTTTCCACAGTTGTTAATGTTTTGCCAGTTTTAACTATATCCTAACCACCTTTATCTTTTCTGACTGAAATACTTCAGAGAAAATTCCAGGTATCGTGTCATTTTATCTAGGAAAAATTTGATGAGACCCACAGACTTTTAAAATATGAATCTTAAAAGTAACATATTGGGGATGGGGTTGTGGCTCAGCAGTAGAATACTCTCCTAGCACACGTGAGGCACTGGGTTTGATCCTCAGCACCACATAAAAATAAATAAATAAATAAATAAATAAATAAAAGGTATTGTGTCCATCTACAATTAAAAAATATCTTTAAAAAAAAAAAGGTGACATACCGAGCTAGTACAGTGATACAAGTGTGTAATCACAACTACTCAGGAGGCTGATGAGGGAGGATTACAAATTCGAGCCAGCCTGGGTAACTTCTCAAGACTCTTTCTCAAAATAAAAAGAATGGCTGGAGATATAGCACAGTGATATAGTGTCCCTGGGTTCAATCCCTAGTACCACCAAAAAAAAAAAAAGTCTTTTATGTGGTATCCTTTATCATGAAATCTCTACATATAATCTCCAGACTTAAAAGTAAAATATGAATTAATTGCTTTCCTTACTTGTGTAGAAAATGATATTGAAGCATATTAGAGATTATTTTCTCTTGGTACATTTCTCCAAAGATCTTGGTTATTCCAAAAGTTGAGCATGACTGACATTGAGCCTGTAGTGAGCAAAGTAATAGTTTTTCTTCTTTATATTTTTATTCTTGAAAAAAACATTTTTTTTTAAAATTGTAGATGGACACAATATGTTATTTACTATTTTTTCCCTTTGGTGCTGAGGATTGAAACCAGTACCTCACCTGCACTAGGCAAGCACTCTACCACTGAGCTACAACTCCAGCCCCTATATTTTTATTCTCAAATACTTGTTTATTCTCATGTTCAATTCTAGGGATGACTAGGATACAGGCTGCTTCCTACAGATCAGATTCTCAACCGTGGCTGGATATTGGCATCATTTGGCAGCCTTAAAAAAGAGTTCTGATTTTCAAGTCCTACTCCCTAGAGGTTGTAATTTAGTTGGTGTGGGGTGTTACCTAGGCACTGGAATTTTTAAAAGCTTCTCAGGTGATTGCATTGTGCAGGTAGGAGTTAAGAAACCCTGTTTTAGATTTTTGCTATTCAAAGTGTAATCCAGGACCAGCAAAATCAGTATCCCTAGGGTGCTTGTTAGAAATGCAGACTCTCAGGCCCCATAATAGACCTACTGAATCAGAATCTGTATTTTAATAAAATTCCCAAGTGATTCACATGTACATTAAAACTTAAGAAATGTTGGTCTAGGTCAGTTTTTCTCAACCAGGAGTGATTTTTGCCTGTCTGGGTGTATTTGCCAATATCTGGAGACATTTTTTAGTTATTGCAACTGGGGTGTGTATATATTAATGGTGTCTAGTGGGTAGAAGCCAGAGATGCTGCTAAGCATCCTACAATGCACAGACTAGTCCTTTACAATAAAGAATTATCTAGACCAGAAGTTAGTGCTAAAGTTGAGGTCCCTAGTCTAAGTAGTAACAGAGAATTCACATTAGTTTTAGGTATTTTCTAATGTGAAGAGCCCTGAGAAAACCAAGTTTGAGATTAGCTAGGGCCTGTTATAATTTTTGTGGCATCTTGGAAAAGTTCTGCTTTTACTTTTGGGGCTGATAAGACAAGACAGAGAGAGAAAGAAAGATTCACTATGGTCCATGCTGGTCTGGTACTGCTAATCTTTCTGTAAAGACAGAGAAACATTATTCCCCCAAATATTCATCTCTTGCGGAACTCCCACTTTATACTGTGTGTGTGAGCACTCCTGAAATGCTTTTTATATGCAGTAGACAGAGTCTCTTATGACTCATGATGTTGAGCCCCACTGTGATTCTTAACACTGGTGCTAGAGCTTTCCACTTATTACTCTCCTTACTTTCCCCCAGTCCTGCAGCGGGGAGTAGTTCTAGATTGTGGGAGCAACCAGTTATCTGAAAGGGGAAGTTCACTGACAGTCATATGTGCATGTGAGAACCTGTTCAGACCAAGACAGATCCTTTCCTTTACCTGCCTGATGTGAACACCCATGTGTTTTAAAGATGGAGGGCCTCAGGCAGAGGGTCATGGGAGGGGTAGAGGATCACTCCTCAATTTATCTAAACCTCTAACCCAGTAGCTGCCTCTTCAGCCCAGGTGCCTATGAACTTATTTAACATTAACTGAGGGTTTAAAAATGTTTTAATTTTCTAGAAATGGAAATTTCTAATAAGTAAAGAATCACTTTTAGACATTTGACTTTCAAAAGAGGGAACTGCTTAAAAGATAAGGGAGACAGCTGTGTTAGGCTTTTGGATTGACATCACCTGAAAGCATAACTAATGTGTTGATTTATCTGTTATTGAACACAGAACTCCCTTGTGCATCTTATCAAAATGAGAAGTATACAGTGGCTCTGGCCAGGAAGTTTATAAAAAGAATTTTTTTTTTTCTTTTAAACTTGGGGAAAAGGTTTAGAGGATGGTTGTGTGTCTCCTAGGCATGTTTAGGAAAAACCCATCTAATTGGTGCAGTGGGCCTGATATCCCAGTGGCTCAGGCTGAGTCAGGAGGATCTCAAGGTCAAACCCAGCCTCAGCAAATTAGTGAGGCCCTAAGTAACTCAGTGAGGCCCTGTCTCAAAATAAAAAAGGACTGGGGATGTGGCCTAGTGGATAAGCATCTAACGCCTGGATGATGTTATACTATCATTGATAAGAAAGTGACAACTTTTTTCTCATCCACTGTCTCTAATCAGTTTCTAACATCTCTTTCAAAAAAAAGTTGGCTACAAGACACAATAGGTGTAGGAGATAGGGAAAAATCTTTAATGAAGTTTTTGGAAAGTTGAGGTGATTGTAGCTATTTAGTTGTCACCCAGTTCCCAGGTACCTTCTCCATGAAGCCTGTTCTTCTTTTCCTCTGCCTTGTCAGGATTAAAGGTAACTTTCCATGATAATTTGTCATAGTGTTTTATACTTTATCTAATAGATCGATTGGGCCATCATGCAAATTTCAGAGCATATGCTATGATTAGGGCTGTCTAAAATATTAAATGATAAAATTTATTAATAAAAACAGTTGGTGGGCTGGGGTTGTGGCTCAGTGGTAGAGCGCTCACCTAGCAGGTGTGAGGCCATGGGTTTGATCCTTAGTACCACATAAAAATAAACAAATAAAGGAATTGTGTCTACCTACAATTAAAATATTAAAAAAAAAAACCAGTTGATAGTTGACTTCTTTAAGTCATGTACTTTGTGAGGGAGTGCTACAGCATTAAATACTCAGTACTGGCCAGATATGGTGGCACATACCTGTAATCCCATCAATTTAGGGACTGAGGCAGGAGGAGGATCACAAGTTCAAGGGTACCCTGGGCAGCTTGGTGAGATCTGTCTCAAAAATAAAAGAAAAATTAAAAAGAACTGGGGGTATATCTCAACCTTAGAGTACTATCCCCTGTACCATAGAAATTAAAAAGCTGCATTAACATTAAAAAAAAATTCAATACTGTGAAAATTTAACACTTTTGTAGGGCAGAGCTTTTTAGTCTTTTTACTTAAAATTTTTCTTTTTTGTTTTTGTAGATGGACAGTGTGCCTTTATTTATTTTTATGTGGTGCTGAGGATCAAACTCAGTGTCTCACAGGTGGAAGGCAAGCGCTCTGCCATTGAGCTATAGCCCCAGCCTGCCTTCTCGTCTTACGAGTATAGTATTTAGAAAGTTTCAACTAAAATTAGTGGCTCAAGTAGATATGTTTCCACCTAACACTTCCTGAAAACTCACAAAAACAATAAAAAGGTACTTTTTTTAAAAAGTGTGAAAAACTCCCAAGGACAAAGATGATAAAAGAGGAGACAAAGGGATATCAATACAATTTGAAAGTTAAAAAATAGATAAATGGTAACTAATATAACATTTTAGAGAAAGTGGAAAGCTTAGTGCCTGCAGTGGGAAAAGGCAACAAGCAAACTGATTAGTACCCAGAAAAACTCAGGAACTAGAAATAACAGGAACCTCTGAAGTCAAGGAGGTGAGAAGGACTGGAAATAGATTGGTTGAAAGTCTGTATTAGGAGAAGTGTGAACGCTAGATCCATTTCTGTATTTTGTGCTGCATGCTGCCACTTCTTCCTAACTCACCCCAGCAGAAGGTTGAAGATTTTAAACAAGAGGGCCTTCTGAACCAGACATAGCTAAAGTGGGGGTGATGAACCCTTCTAAAATAGATGCATGGACACACAAAGTTCTTGTATTGAACAGCAAACTGCTACCTCTAAACCCTTTCCCCATTCATCTCTGAGAATGCTGGAACCAGAGTTTTATCTTATTTTCAGTGAGGATGGAGAAAATTTTGTAAGATTTACCTCTAGAGAACATCCAGGAGGAAAGATCCACTTTACCAGTGGTTGTGTGTTCAGGTTCCTATTTGTTCATCTTAGGGAAAAGCCCTTAGCAGCGTCCATTCTCCCTATTGAGGCTCTAATCAGCTGTGTAATATAATTCTTCACTTTTAAATAGAAACAGATTACCAAAGATGAATAGACATTTGAGTAAAACCTCTAACATGAAAGTCAGAAATCAAAATAAATGGAGGTGGAAGGAAGACAGAAGGAAAAGTAAAGATAATCAGAAAAAACATGTAATGCAGGGAATGGGAAAAATTGGCTTGAAAATGACAATATTATCTTGTAATAGGAAAAAAAGATAATTAAAAGAAGCCACCTTCAAGTGACAGTTTTTGCAAATCTGAAATACACCCATAGGAGTGAAAACTGCAGTAGAAATGTTTGAAAATGAAGTCATAAAGTAGAACCTAAAACCAAAGAGATACAAAAAATAGATGGAGTAAGAAATGTTCAACATACAAATAATAGAAGTTGCAGCAAGATAAAACAGAAGAAAAAAGGGAAAAAAAAAAAAACCTCATAGAAATATTTCAGAATTGAAGAATAAAGTTTCCAAGAGTGAAATGGGGATTAACTAGGACTTGCCACAGTGGGTGAATATAGATTTATGCCAGGGCCTGTTCCAGTGAACTTTCAGAAGGCTGGGAAAAAAGAGATCTAACAGGTCTTCAGAGACAAACCAAAAGGTCATAAAGTCTTGGGTATATGAAAGACTAGAGTTTTCAGTAGATATACTAGAATCTAGAGGTCCATAATATCTTCAAAACCATGAAAACTGTTATCAACTTAGAATTCTATAACTGGTCAAACCAGAATCAAGTGTGAAGCTATAATGCTTTCATGTATTTGATCTTAAAAAGTTTATCTCTTGGGCACCTTCAGAGTTACTGGAGGATGGGTTCCCCCAAAATAAGAGTGTAAACCAAGAGAGAGAAATACTTAGGACTTAGAAAAATGGAGGCGCATCTTAGGATAGAGGTGAAAAGAATTTCTAAGTTGACAGGTGGCAGGCTGAGTAAGAAGCCAGTTCAGCATAGAACATGGAATGCTGTTGTTGGGTGGAATGTCTCTAGAAGGCAGGAGGCAGGTTATTGGATGTGCTGTGAACGTGTTGAGAGGAGGTCATTAGTGTTGGAACTTGTGGGTTGGATTAGAACAGTGGACTCTTAAAATTTTTAACTACAGGAAAAACAAATTTTTTAAAAAGAGGAAACTGACTATAGCACCCTATATAGTTTAGCTGCTGGGCTGATACTCATCAGTTAGTATGACCATATTGATGGTTAAAATACTAGGGTCTTTATATTCTTTTTTTTTTTTTTTAAATATGTATTTGTAGTTGTTGATGGACTTTTATTTTTTATTTATTTATATGCAGTGCTGAGAATTGAACCAGTGACTCACACATGCTAGACAAGTGCTCTACCACTGAGCCACAACCCCAGTCCCAGAGTCTTTATATTTTGATGGGTTTAAAAGCACCACCACAAGTATGCTCCCTGTTACCTTTCTTACACACCTGGGCACTACTTCCCCTACATCCCACAATTAAAAGGTTAATAATTGGTATGACAGGAGTCCCTGGGGACCCTGCTCACCTCTTGGCCTCTGTTCTGATTGGTTGGTATCAGAGTACCAATTAAATATTTAGAACATTATCCCTACTTAGTTGTGAATAATATTTGTGTGCTCATAGTATAAATATTAATCTAACTAAAAATTATGATAAAATTACAGTAGGAGGATTCAGAGAGATGTGTATGAAAGGGAATGAGTTGTGCAGCTAATTTCTTGTTTTTGTACTAGGAAATCTATGGATAATATCTGAAGCTGAAAAAGCTTAAAGTTGTATAAGCAGTTAATTTAGAAATATGGAATTAATGGCAGAAAAACTAGCTAAGTGTTTAGAAATTGTTCTTCCTGTGAAGTGAAAATTATAGGAGTCTGAAGGTGTGGTAAAAGGATTGCTATTTGTCAACATATGCCTTTGTGAAGCTATTGACTTTTAAAATCCTGAATGTCTAGATCATTGAGGAAAACTATTAATAATGTTTTAATAGATATTATTAATGTTGTAAATAGAATATTAACAAGTAACTTTAGTCATCTAAACAGCTTGATTTCTTTTTCCTCCAGTGGCAATATGATCACCTCTCGGCCACTTATCTTCTTCTTCTGGCCAAGAAGTCTCGGGGAAAACCAGTTCGTTTGCGGCTTCCTTTTTCCTGTGGACCTGCCAGTGCCACCCCAAAGGTAAATGTGAGAATCTCTCATGTGGATGCTTGCTAGTCCCCCATGTACTACAACTCTGATGTCAAGGAGCCAAAGACAAGTTATTTTATGACTCAAACATTTTCAATGAGAAAAACAGGAAGTTCTGAATTTGAATTCTTAAAGTTTGAATGTAAACTTGACTTTAAAAACCTCCTGCCTCTACCCCTTTTACTCACAAAAGCAATTAATAATTATCGTAGAAATAGATTAGCTAAAAGGAAAATAGGATCAACCTGTAAACCTATTACATATAGATGATATAGCTAATATTTTACTGTGGCTTTCTAGTCTTTTTTTAGTGTACTTGTTCATGTAATTTATGTATATACATGTCATTGAAAGGTTGTATTATTGAATTGTAGGGAATAATTTTAAAGATCTATGAATACAGGATATATATTTGGCCCTTGTCTTGTCAGTCATGTGCAACAAGGGGAGTGGGTCATATGTCTAGCCAGACCTAATCTGCCTCCTGTCTTCCCTCTGTAGTTGGTCTTTTGACCAAACTGAGAACTCGAAGTATCAGTGCAAGTGGTTATTATGTAAAGAGGGCTTTGAAATGAGGTAATCTTATTCCTAGGATGGTGTTCTAGCTATTTTAGGAGTTTATTGGGCTGATGAATTCCCTATGCCCAGACAGACCTTTTGCTCTGTGAATCAACCTATCACCCTTCTGCCCAGAGACTCATTTAGATTTGGGAGGATACAAAGTCATGAATTTTGCTTTTGATCAGGTAATTGCAGAAAGGTATTATTAAATGCCTATACTTAGGATAATCGCTTGGCTAAATTTTAGAATTTACAACACCTTAGCTAACAGGTCTGAGACATTTACCTGAGTCATTGGATTTTCTTATATCTGACTTGGCATGATCTCAGTTGAGATATGTACATGATTTGTAAAGTATTCAAATAGAAAATATCTGGAAAGATATTTACTTTTGTCTTCCATCTACTATATAATGAACATTTTTCTAATAATTTCATTATTTGGTCAGTCATTGAGTCAATGTTTATAGCAGATAGACATTTTAATGGCAAGAAATGAAGTACAAATCAAATTTTGGGTCCTTTTTTTCTTTCTTTTTTTGTTTTTGTTTTATTGGTATGTTTTTAGTTGTTGTACATGACAATTCATTTTGATATAATTATGTAAGCATGGACTAAATCTTATTCTCTTTAGGACCCCAATCTTGTGGGTGTACATGTTGGGTCCTTTTCTGATCTTTATACAAATAACTGAGCCTTAGAGCAACCATATGATATATTTGTACTGTTTTCTCCCTTGATAAAACCATCCTTTTCCTCTGGGTTGTTGTTTATAAGAAAGAAATTCTGAATTATCAGTCTATAGATGGCACATTCAGTGAAACAATAATACAGCCTGATCCAAGATTCGTAAAAGATCACACCATCATCAACATTATTAGCATTTCAGGCCCCATGCTGAGTCTTAGGAAACAGATCTATATAAAGTTTCTTAGGAAACAGATCTATATATACTTGCTCTTTAATAGTCAAGTTGAGGCAAGATCCATCTGTCCGTCCGTCTGACTATCTATCACACTACATTGTAGTGCCAGATAAGTGACTAGAGGTGTGCTGTAGGGGCTTTTGACAGTAGAAATGATAACCAAATGATAACCATGGGAAGTTTCAAAGTGAGTCAAACTGGGCTTACTTTGACTCAGTTGAGTTAAAAAAAAAAAAAAAAAAAAAAAAGGAAAAGAAAGAGCATAGTAATTAGGACAAGATAAATTGAATTAGCAAAAGCTTAGATACCTCATTATGCTTGATATATTCTGTTGACAGTGACTGGGCTTGTTTGCTTAAAATCAAAAGTTCAAGTAGGAAAAAAGTAAGAGTGAGAGAACAAGTAAGTTGGAAGGGTGGGGAAGAACTAGACTATGGAGAGCCTTGAAATGCCATGTCAGAGTTTTAGACTTTGTGCCATAGGTAATGGGGAATCATTGATTTTTGCGCAAGAAAGAGACAAGACTATGATTTTGAGAAATTCACCCAGTGGTATATAGACTTGTTCAGTCAGGGATGCTATGTGTTTTGTTAATTCCCTATTGCAGGACTCATAATAGTCATTGTTTATACAATACTGAACTTTCCCCCACTAAGCCCAGACTTAGTTTAGTATTTTTTTCAGCTTGGCACCCCATGTAGCCATTTCTAATTGATGATAATGGGCAATCCTGTAGAACTCTGTCACCTGGTTGAGAGGGTAGAAAGATTGGGGGCAAAGACCACATTATCTGCATAGTTCAGGTATAAGCTTTGTTCTGGAGCAATAGCAGTGGGTCTAGAAAAGAAGGATGAGATATAATAAATTCAAGTAAATTTTCCTGGCCAGATTGGCATGATGTTGAAAAAAAAGGGAGAGAGGGAGAAATAAGAAAATAAATAACACCCCTTACTCTTAGATTTTAGGGTGTATGTGGTATACCCGTAGTTTATAGAGGGGAAAGAATAAGGGAAAACAAGTTAAACACTAACAAAAGCATTAGCACAGGACCCTCAAGTGTCCCTGTCTGTGGGAGATATTTCATAAGACTAATTTACTCCTGGTAGAAATGATTAACTGTTCTGTATATTTTTATGTAAAACTCCTGAATTTCAGAAGTCGTTTCCTTTCCATCTTCTGCTTTGTCAAAGCTTTTATTTTGTAAATTTACAAGCAAGTTGTCTGGAATTGTAGTAATTGTGTGATACTGATAAGCTAAGTAAGCAGTATGCCATATAACTTGAGTGTTCTAAGACACATTGTTTGAGAGTGAGAGAGCCTCCTAACTGGTAATTAAACTAAAAATTTTTGACTTGTGGTTTTTCAATTTGATGGTGAGCTCATCCAGTATCCTGTCTCTTGTTTGTTTCTGCTTCCAGGTCCTTGCCCTGTGCCTGTTTTAAAAATCGAAAAAAATCTAATTTCTTTTGTCTTTTAATTCAATAGTCAAAGAATCTGAGTCTGGAAGATGTGACAAGTGATGAAAATTATGTGGCTGGACTAATAGACTATGAATGGTGTGAAGACAATTTATCAACTCCCCAAACACCACAGGTTGGTAGTAGTTATTACTATTTAAGGCAGAATAGGTCTCAATTATAAAAACACCTAGACTGACATGAAATCAAATGTGTGATTGCAGATTTACTGAAAAACAATTGAAAACATTATTGAGAGATTATTGGAATATTAATGAAAGGGAAGAAATTATTTCCAAGTTTAAAAAAAGCCAAGATTCAGCCAGGTGTGGTAGTGCATGTTTATAATTCCAGTAACTCAGGAGGCTGATGGAGGAGAATTGCAAGTTTGAGGCCAGCCACAACAACTTGTGAGCCTCTGTCTCACGATAAAAAGTAAAAAGAACTTGGGATATAGCTCAGTGGTAAGGCACCCCTGAGCTCAATCCCCAGTACTGAGAAAAAGAAATCTGAAACTCCATTTTGGAGCACTATATTGTTCCTTTTAAAAAAAAAAATTAAATGAGACATAATTTAGATGTAGCTAAATAGTTAAATTCACCCTTCTTGGTATATAGATCTATGTGTTTTTTACAATATGTAACCTGTGCCTCCTAAATTTCCCCATGTCCCTTTGTGGTTAACTCTCTACCCCACAACTCTAGGCAGCAACTGATCTGTTTTTCTGTCTTTTGATCTTTTTGTCCTGTTTGAAGTCTGTTGAGTGTCATGGTTATGTGGATTAATGTTTTGCAGATTTCGGAAATTTTGGGCCTTTTTTTTTTTTTTTTCAAATTAATTTTTAGTTCTGTTCGTTCTTCTTTTCTGGGTCTTCTATCATGTGTATGTTGGCATACTTGATGGTACCATTCATTTCTCTCAGGCTCATTTTTCTTTATTTTTTTCCTTCTGTTTCTTATCTTAGTTACCTAGGACCTCACTAAGTTGCTGATTCTGGTTTTTTTGGGGGGCTATGGGGTACTGGGGATTTAACTCAGAGTCACTTGACCCCTAAGCCACACCCTCAGGCCCCCCCGCCCTTTTTTTTTTAGGTGCTGGGGATTAAACTCAGGGGCATTTGACCACTGAGTCACATCCCTAGCCCTACTTTTATTTATTTATTTATTTATTTATTCATTCATTCATTCATTCATTTATTTATTTATTTATTTATTGTGGTACTGGGGATTGAACCCAGGGCCTTGTGCATGCAAGGCAAGCACTCTACCAACTGAGCTATCCCAGCCCCAGCCCTATTTTGTATTTTATTTAGAGCCAGGGTCTCACAGAGTTGCGTAGTGCCTCGCTTTTGCTGAGGCTGCCTTTGAACTCAAGATCCCCCTGCCTCCCGAGCTGCTGGGATTACAGGTGTGTGCCACTGTGTCCACCTTACCGATCATTTCTAACAGAGTATTTTAACATTTTTTTTTTTTTTTACCCCGATCACTGATAGACTATTTTTTTGGTCTGTTTTAAAGGCAAAACATGGCAATCTAGACATAGGAAGCTTTTCTAAGGGATTTATTTCTGGCCGTTCTCAGTAGATCTTAGATATGTTTAAATACTTGACCCGAAAAATGTTGAAAGTTAGTTGACAATAGAATAGACTGAAATAATCTACATGTTTTTAAAAGAACTGGATATACATTTTAAAATTTCCTGGTATTGCCAATGATAACCTTTGATAATATTTGATTTTTAAAATTTGTGGCCCTGGGGTTTGAACCAGGTAGTATTTAATTTTTTTTTTTTTTTTTTTTTGCGGTTCTGGGGATTGAACCTGGGGCCTTGTGCTCGTGAGGGAAGTACTTTACCAAAACTGATCTATAATCCCCAGCCCAAGTATTTAATTTTAATAAAAATAGTGTAAGATAATTTGGAGATGGTTTAAACATGTTACAAAAAAAATTGACTTTTCTTTTTCAGTGTGCTTTATCTAGTAACTTCTTTTTTCAGTTTACCAAGCACTGGACAGAATCAAATGGTCTGGAGTCTAAATCATTAACTCCAGTATTATGCAGGGCATCTGCAAATAAGTTGAAGAACAAAGAGAATGTGTGTACTCCACAGTCTTCAGTAAAGAATGAAGAATACTTTGTATTTCCTGAGCCAAAGACTCCAGTTAATAAGAACCAGCATAGAAGAGAAATACTCACAACGCCAAATCGTTACACTATACCCTCAAAAGGTATTTCCTAAGTGAATTAGGCAGTGATTACAAAGTTTCAAATTTCATTCCTCTTACTATGTTAAATATATATCAGGTCAGAAATTGCTAGCATCACTGTCAGGAATTTCTAGAAGTCAAGTTGCTTTTTGTCATATGCTACTTGTATTAGTTGAAATGAAAGCACATTAGTTAACTTCTAATTGTTCTCAAATAATACTGAGGTTTTTTTTCCACATTTATAAAATTGAATCATAGCATCATAGCATAGCACAACTGAAAGGACAGGTTAGAGTTTATCTAATCCAACTCTCATTTTTTTCACAGCTTAGAAACCTGAGACTCGGAGAAGTGTAGTGATTTTCCTAAGGTCATATATTCAGGTTTAGGCCTTGCCTGCTTAGTTACCTCCACTTAGAATGATTCAAAATTGAAGTCTCTGAAGAACCCTTCTTACTCATCTGGATTTCCAGTTCTGGTTTCTGGTCCTGTTCTGGCCTGTTGTATTATTGGCCAAACCCAGCAAACAGGGTAAATCTGTGATGTCCCTCTAGGTATCTAAGTCTGTGTCTTGTTATCACAACTTTCATTTCCCTTGGTTTCGTCTAGTTTAAAAATCACGAGTTACTTAAACTGTTTCTTTTATGACACTTTGGTTGCAGGCCTCATCTGGATACATTCTATTTTTGTCAGTGCGCCTCTTAAAATATAGTACTTAGGATGAGAACCTGAGTTTTCAGTGTTACTAAGTAAATTAAGCAAGATAAGGCAGTTTTACCAAGATAAGGTAGTGTCATGACAGTAGACTCAGTCGTGTTTATTATATACCTCGCATAGTATATATAGTAAGGTCATATTTGCCAAAGGAAGGAATAAGTTAGAGCCTAAAGGAATTTTATTTACCTTGATCCAGTTCATGTCTCTTTAAAAAATGTCACCTAAGCTTTATTAGCCTTTTTCCCAGCAATTGTGACCTTTCCTTGTTTTATCTTAAGATCCTGGGAACTCAAATTCTGAAGCATTGCCTTGTGAACTGCTGCTAAGCTACTTTTTACCATTGTGCTTCTAGTTTGCTAATTGGGTTGATAGCAAGTTTAAGTGGTCAATTTATTATCCATAAAGATATTATGGAAGACTTTGCCTGATTATTTGCTCGAAATCCCATTATTTTGTTAATGGCATTTTCTATTTCAACAATTCAAATAATACTTTCCTGAAAACTGTGAGTCCTGTTTGGTGTGATGAAGTGTGTTTGTTTGGTTTTCTGTGCTTGTTGCAGGGGTTCAAGGTGATAACATCTACATGTAGTAGGATCCCAAGGTAGCTATGATTTCATCTTTTCCCAATGAGGCATCTCTGTTGTCTATTATTTCTCAGTAAAATTACAGTGTCCTTTATGAGTCATAGATTGGACAGGGAAACAAGATGAACCTTAGCTCACCTTATTTTATTCATGGATTTTTAATAAAAACCTGTTGACAATATAGTCTTTACCATTATTGATACTTTTTATGTAACTGAAAGTTATGAAATGTGGATGGTTTGAAATTTATTTTATTATCTTAAAGTGTTATCAGTTAACATATCTTGTTCCTGTGAGATTGTATTGGTCAAAAAGCTTTTATTGGCTGTTTTCCTTTAAATGTAAGAGCTGCCTAAGGGGGAAAGCGACTGAAGCTATAATTGATAGCTTCCATTAGTGCATTTTACTTTTGCCATGAGTTATTTTTGACACAAACATTAATTTCATTTTTTGTGATTCCTGCACAGTCCAGTCAGTGATAGTTGTCAGAAGACAGTTATGTGTGGTAGCAGATACTCTTAGTACACAAAGATGAAAATTGTTTTCATGGGTATTTCTGATTGCTCTTATTTTCTTGTTATAGTGGAACTAGGGAAAATAAAGCATAAAATTTATAAATAAAATCAAGTCCACAATCTCTCTTGAAAAACTTGATATCATATCTTTGTTATTATAAAGAAAATATTATTTCTAAAGGGTATAAAACTTTTAGATCATGAACCAAAAGTTAACTGATCAGTGGTAACCAGATTTATTACTGAAAAATTGATTCACACTGAGATGCAAATACCCTACCTAAAGTAAAGCACACAATCCAGGAATTGGGAAATATAAAGAACAATGGAGCTCATGTTTTTTTCTTTTTAATGATTGGAACAACAACAACAAAAAAATCTAAAATCTAAGCTTCTGAAAGAAGCATTTATTTTTGCCTGTCTTGTACCTCTCTTCAAACTTACACTTGGCCTCCTGAAGGACCTTATGTTTAAGAGCAGGGTCTCTGAACATATCCTTTTTGACAACAGTTTTGTCCAAGGGGATATCCACAGAGTACCTTGTGGGCATGAGATGATTGTAGTTATAAACTTTCACAAAAGACTTGATTTTTGACCTTTTGGCGATTTTCTTCTTGCCCATGGCAGCTGTCACTTTGGGGGAATAGCAATCAATTCCAGCCACCAGAGCATGGCTGTAGGGATGGTCTGATGTGCCATCATCAGTGTTCTTCACAATGACAGCTTTGTGTCTGGAGTATCGTCTGGTCAGGACCAACATCACTTTCCTGAGTTTCATGAACTTGCCCATTTCTACAGCAAGCAGCTGGGCTTACAGCAGCAAGCTGGGGCTCATTTTTTTTTTTTTTTTAATGACTTTTATCAAGCTTTCTCAGGGACCTGATCACTTTGTCTAACAGGAGTTGAGTAGGGCTGTGAATCGAATTAACACCTTGTAATGTTATATCAATTAAGAGCATAAACTAGGCCCTCGAGTAAATACAAATTGATTTTTATTTGTAGAAGAGAATCAGTAATCATGAACTCTATATTTGTATGATTTATTTAGATGTATCATAATAATATCATAAAAGTATGGCCTCAGTGTGCAGTAAAAGAAAAGCCACACATCAAAGATAAAATGATTTTGTTTTTATTATAAAACACATGGAAATACTTCCTTAAAGAATTTGAGCTGGGTGCCAGTGTCATTATACCTGTAATTCCAGTGATTCAGGAGGCTGAGCCAGATGGATTGCAAGTTTGAGGCCAGCTTTAGATACTTAGCAAGACCCTGTCTTAAAATAAAAAAGACTGGGGTTTCAAACTGTGGTTGTAAAAGCACCTCTGGGTTCAATCCCCAGTACCAAAAAAAAAAAAAAGAAAAAGAAAAAGAAAAAAAGCAGAATTACAGTCTTTAACATCAATGGCCAAATAGTAACAATATTTCAAGTCAATAGGTGATATATACAGTATTGGTAGAAATTTTGGAACCATCGTATGTTGGCTACATATGGTTTGTGTTTGTTGTTTTTTCTAATAGCTAGAAACCAGTGTCTGAAAGAAACCCCAGTTAAAACACCAGGAAATTCAGCAGGAACAGACAAGTTAATGACAAGTGTCATTAGCCCTGAGAGGCGGTAAGTATTCACTTTTCAGACTCTGACTTTGGTACATATAATGAGATTTCTCTTTTCATTTGTGATAACTCTGATTAAGGGGAGTCATGACATATATGCTCTTGGAGACTATAGTAACGTTTGTAAGATGATGGTCTGTGGCCATTACTGGAATTATTGGTTCTGCCTTCTTCATGGGGTGGAATTATAACTGATTAGCAATGGGACAGGCATCCTCTCTTAAAGTACAGCATGCTGGAAAGACAATGGCCCTGCCTCCAGCCATGTAGCTCCCTCTTTGAGGCCCATCTTTCCCCGTTCTTCTGCCAGTAGAGCATAGGTATCCCCTAACAAGAGCTTCCCCCAAATAGTAAAGATACTAACTGGGTGTTTCAAAGAAAACTCACTGCGCTAAGTTGAAATGTTCTGCAACATAAGGACCATTGTCTTTTATAGCTTTTTAAAAAGCATGATGCATTTTGGTGGATAGTTATGGTGATTAGAACGTGTAAATGACACTGTAGAATTATTATTTTTCTCGATGTAACAATGGTATTATGGTTATGTAAGAAAATATCCTTATTGAGATGTATACTGAAGTGTTTCAGAGTGAAGTGTTGTGGTATCTTCAGATGGTTCAGCAAATATATACATACATTTAATGTATTTGTACACATTGAGAAGGAATAAAATATTAACAGTTGTTGAAACTAGGAGGATATATGGGGGTGTTCATTGTATTTTTCTTCCCAGTTTTTAATATATTTGACATTATTAAAAAAAAAGAAAGAAAGAAAAAGGAAGGGAAAGTAGTTTTGTCAAGTAGCACTTGCTGGGGTTTGGGGGCTGGCTCCTCTCCAGTGGGGTGTGGCTTTAGTTCCCCTGAGGATGAGATGATCTGGCCCAGGCACACCTGATTGAGGCAGTCCAATGTGTGTAAAGGGACAAAACTGGGCCTGGAAGGGGCCCAGCAGGCATAAGCTCAATGCCACTTGTACTTTTTTCTTTTTTAATTTAAATTTTATTTTTTATTTTTACAGACTGCATTTAGATTCATTGTACATAAATGGGGTACAACTTTTCATTTCTATGGTTATACACAATATAGATTTACACCATTCATGTAATCATATATATACATAGGGTAATACTGTCTGTCTCATTCTACTATCTTTTCTTCTCCCACTCCCTCCCATCCTATTTTCCTCTACACCATCCAAAGTCCTTCATTCTCTCCCACTCCACCCCACCCCACTAAGTATCATCATCCACTTAAGAGAAAACATTTGGCCTTTGGTTTTTTGGGTTTGGCCTATTTCACTTAGCATGATATTTTCCAGCTTCATCCATTTACCAGCAAAGGCCATAATTTTATTCTTCTTTATGGCTGAGTAATATTTCATTGTGTATATATACCACAGTTTCTTTATCCGTTCATCAATTGAAGGGCATCTTGGTTGGTTCCACAATCTAGCTATTGTGAATTGAGTAGCTACGAATATTGATGTGGTTGCATCACTGTAGTATGCTGATATTAAGTCCTTTGAGTATAAGCTGAGGAGTGGGATAGCTGAATCAAAATGTGAGTCCATTCCAAGTTTTCTGAGGAATCTCCATACTGCTTTCCAGAGTGGCTGCACCAATTTGCAACTCCACCAGCAGTGTATGGTACTTTGTTTTTTTTTTTTAAGGTGCCGTTCAGTGGAACTAGATCTCAACCAGGCACATATGGAGGATACTCCAAAAAGAAAAGGAACCAAAGTGTTTGGGAGCCTTGAAAGGGGGTTGGATAAGGTTATCACTGTACTTACCAGGAGCAAAAGGAAGGGCTCTGCCAAAGATGGGCCAAGAAGGTTAAAGGTAAGTGGATTGGAATTCTTTTATATGGATTTCAGAAGATGACTGCTTTTTGTTGTTATTTTTTATTTTTAAGAAAAGTGATGAATGAACTGATTGGTGTTTTTAATTTACTTACTCATTCCCCTGAATTTTGGAGCACTTACTATATGCCGGTTCCTATGCAGTGGTCTTTGGGAATGCAGAGGTAAATCAGTTAAATTCTTTCAAAGAGCAAATCAGTACAATTCAAATATTCAAGATTGAATGGAGGGCTTAATCACAGAGGCAATGTGGACATAGGGAGGCATGAGGAATGAAGAGCTGCCTTAAGGGTGGGGACTTGAGCTTAATTGTTGTTATCTCTGGCACACAGATGAGTCCTTGCCACACAAGTACCTTTGTAGACCCTTACAAAATGTTAGCATGTGTGGGAAGTTGATTTGAACTTTGAGTGTCACATGTGTGAGGAAAATAATGAGTAACAGGTCAGGAAGGAAGACTAGGAGGTCCTAAAGCCTTAGAGGTTTGGATCTTATTTGATAGAGGTAGTACACATTAAAATGGGTTAATCTGTCAGTGCGAACAATATATTTAGTAGGAAAGGAAAGGAAAAAATAAACTGTTACCCTCTTGGATTCTCTCTGAGCATTTATTCAAACATCACATGAATGGTGTTTCTGTTTGATGGAAGGGAAGGAAGTAAGAGCTAAAGGAATGAAGAAGTCACAGTACATGCCCTTGAGGAGCACATAGAGTGGCAGGGAAAACAGGCTAGAAAGCTGCTCTGGCACCCTGGGCACAGTGCTGTAATAAATATATTCCAAGAGGGTGGGACCCCAGGGAGGGAGAATATGATTATGATTTGGGAACTGGGTCTGTGTTTAGCTTTTGTATCAAGACTTTGAGCAATTTTGTGTGGTTTAGGGAAAGGAAAATGCTGAGCAATTGGGCAGAAAGGTACTTCAAAAGAGAATGTTCTGTGATCCCATGTATGCCCTATCTCAAAATGGAAGATAGGATTTGCCAATTAGTATTGGTTGTTGTCTTGTCAAACTTAAAGTGCACTGGGAAGTTTTATGTAGTGTACGACTATTTATTCACTAGGCATATTTTATCCTTTTATTCTGGGATTTCTTTAATTGGAGACAGGAAGTATTTCAAACTCTTAACATTGGGATTAAGAAAAACATGAAATAAATAAAATTAAAGAAATCTGTCCAACTACATGTGTTATTGAGAAGCTAAGCAGATATCAAATATTAATGAGCAATGTTCTAAAACTTCACCTATGTGTATTTTTGGAACCTGACTGCATTTTTCAATGGGAACTGCTGTGGTGTTAGTTGGTATTCCAGGTAGTCCCCTGGTACTTTCCCCATGTGGAGAAAAACCACAAGATTGAAGATCAGAAGACCTGGGTTCTAGCAAAAGTTTGGTATTGTATAGCTTGGACAAGTACTTTTATCATGAATTTCTTCAGTTTCTTCATTTGTGCAATCTAGAGATAATGCCTACCCCAGCAACCTCATAGAGCTGAGCTTTACAAACAAGCTGGATGTGGCATTGCATACGGGATGCTTTATTAATATAACATATCATTCCAATGTTAAGGATCATCATTGTTGAACATTTCGATCCCAGTGTAGCAGAACCATAGCCTTAAATGCAAGCCTAAGATCTGAAACTTGATCTAACTTTGCATTTTTAACTCTTTAATGCTTTCTGTTTTTGCAGAACTGAAGGACTTGCTTTAGGAAATTAATCTCATTATTTCCACTAGCTTTTTATAATTTAAAAAATCATAAACTTACAGAAAGGTTCTAAGAACAGTAGAACAATTAGTTTTAGTTTTTAAGATAGCAAGTCATAAGCCCATTTTTAGGAAGCGATCTATTAAAAAATCTCAAATATAAAGAGATAAATTGGGATTATTCTTTATTTTATAAAAGCAATATTTAAATTGTGATTTGGAAATGTTTGGTTTGTTACCATCCTAATAGAACTAATTTAGTTTGATGATGAGCCCTGGATTGGGAGCTAGAAGATAGAGGGTCCCATCTGGATTGTGCTGCTTGCTCATTTTATAACTTGAAGCTGAGGTCCCCAAACTCTAACCATTGAACACTTGGCTTTACAATATTTGCTTTATTGATATATCATCTGTACTATTATTGATCTGATATTTTGTTTATGTTGATCCTCTTTTTTGGGGGGGTGGGGAGGGTACCAGGAATTGAACTCAGTGGCACTTGACCTCTGAGCCATATCTCCAGTCCTATTTTTGTATTTTATTTAGAGACAGGGTCTCACTGAGTTGCTTAGCACCTCACTTTTGCTGAGGCTGTCTTTGAACTTGTGATCCTTCTTCCTCAGCATCCTGAGCCGCTGGGATTATGGATGTGTACGCACCTGGCTTGATCTTTTTTAAAAAATAGATTTATACAGGTATTATTGACATATAATAAACTGTACATATTTGAAAAAGTACAATTAATGTGCTTTGGCATTATATTTATGTATGCCTATGAAATTTATCACAATCAAAACAACTTTTTTAAAAGTTAAATTTGCTTAAAAGGAAACTCATTTGTTTCTGTTAATTTTATATTTACAGATCAAATTGAAACAAATACAAAATATTAAAGTAAAAATATTTCTTCATGTGCCACCTGGAGTTTTCTTGTATATCTCCAGTGATAATTTATACCCCACTTTGGGAAACTCTATCTTAAATTTACATTTTTCTTTGGAGCATAGGTCTTAATTTTGAAAATTATGGAAGCTGGTTCCTTTCCTGCCTCAGCACTTTGTTATTTATAAAAATAACTAAAATCTCAAAAAGACCTAGGAAGTATGATTTGGGCAGTAAGGCAACTACTAGGAAGGTGTAGTTTTTGTTCTTCTCCAATACCTAGTAAAACAGAACCTACCATATGGTAGTATCCAATAAATCAAAAATAATTGTTTATTTATTTTTTGTGGTACTGGGGATTGAACCCAAGCATGTTCTACCAGACCTACATCCCCAGCCCTTTCTATTTTTTGTATTAAGATGGGGTCTTGTTAAGTTGTCCAGACTAGACTCAAACTTGTGATCCTCCTGCCTTCAACCTCCTGAAGAGCTGAGATTGGTTATAGGTGTGCATACTCCAATAAATAGTTGTTGAATAAATGGATGTATGAATATCAATTAAGAATGAAATATCTTAGAATTATCATCTCAATGAGAAAAAACATAACAACATTACTTTTTTAAAGGAGTACCTTTTTATTTTCTCATGGAATTATAGAATCAACTCCTAAAATTCTATAATAGTCTTTGAATATTCCAGAAAGAATTAAGGAAACATATCCAACTATATACAAGCAAACTTTCTAGGGCATTTGTTTCATATTCCCACAGTTTACATTTCAAGACTATATTAATGTCTCTATCTTGATATGAGAAGGTAGAAATAGGTACAGCTAAAACAGGTTAAGTTGATGCTATTAAATATTTATTTCTTAAAAAAAGATTGATAGGGCTGGGGATGGTGGTGAATGCCTATAATCCCAGCTATTCAAGAGCCTGATGCAGGATTGCAAATTTGAGATCAGCCTCAGAAACATAGTGAAACCTTGCTGGCGGGGAGGGAGAGAGGAGGAAGAAATTGGTAGAAGAGGAAGATGGAAGTATAGAGTGGAGTAACCTGGATATAGTTCCTAATAAACATTGTTTCTCCAAACTTTCCTAGTACCATCTTAATTGAATTAACCTAGAGCTGGCTGTCAGTTCTTCCAGTATTTTTCTTGAAATATTTCTGCTTGAAAAGGTATTATATTGAGGAATTTTGGATCTCTAGATTAGATAGGATGGTCTTGGGTCTGATGTAAAGATTTACTTCTTCTTCTTCTTCCTCTTTTTTTTTAAAGCTTCACTATAATGTGACTACGACCAGATTAGTGAATCCTGATCAACTCTTGAATGAAATAATGTCTATTCTTCCAAAGAAGCACGTTGACTATGTACAAAAGGGGTAAGAAGCACAATTAGAAACTGTTGCATTTATTACTGTGTTTATTAGACTTTAAAGAAATGTGAATTGATTCTCTCCCCATCTTACCATTTAAAAAAATATTTTTCCCATCATTTTTTGAAAAGCTTTTATGGTAATATCATTGTTCATAATTTATTCTTTTCTATTTGAAATATTAAGCACCCCTTTTTAAGTTAAACTTTTATTTTGGAATGAGAAGATCTGAACTTCCAGTTTTCTTTTAAGTTTTGTTTTCCTTTGATTCTCTATCCTACAATAATATTTACAAATTTTAATGTAAATTAATGAGACAATAATCAAGGATTTATAGAGAGTCCTCTTTATGACTGACTATCTCATAGGACTGGGTTTTCAGTACTTTAAGGAAGTTATTTCACTTAAACTTGTTTCTTGCTGTTGAGTAAACTGGCTCCTTGGTGATGATCTCATGGTCTGAATAGCCAGACCTCTTCTGATTATCCAAGATCTTCGTATTTCTAAGCAATTTTCCCTAATTTATGTCTCTAAAATGTTTTTAATAAAGTAGCTAAGTAGATCCACTGCATTAGTTAGTTTTGTATCCCCATGACAAATCTGACTTACAGAATCAGATTTCAGTCCATGGTCACCTGCCTCTATTGCTTTGGGCCTGAGGCAAGGCAGAATATCATGGGAAGGGCATGGAAGAGGAAATTAACTCACCTTATGGAAGCCAGGAAGGGGTGGGGGTAAGGATAGGGGCCAGGAACAAGATATAGTCTCCAAGGGCATGCCCCCAAAGGCTTAACTCCCTTCTAGGTCTCACCTCCTATAGTTCGCCCACCTTCCAGTAATGCCATCAAATTTTCCTCAGAACAAAAGAAACAATACAAAAAATTGACAAAATAAATAGTTGGTTCTTCGAAAAAATAAACAAAATTGATAAACCTTTAGCCACACTAACAAAGAGAAGACGAGAGAAAACCCAAATCACTAAAATTCGGAATGAACAAGGAAATATCACAACAGACAGGATTGAAATACGAAACATAATTAGAAGCTACTTTGAAAATCTATACTCCAACAAAATAGAAAATTTCGAAGACATCAACAGGTTTCTAGAGACATATGAATTGCCTAAACTGAACGAGGAGGACATACACAATTTAAATAGACCAATTTCAAGTACTGAAATAGAAGAAGTCATCAAAAGCCTACCAACAAAGAAAAGTCCGGGACCAGATGGGTTCTCAGCCGAGTTCTACAAAACCTTTAAAGGAGAGCTCATTCCAATACTTCTCAAAGTATTCCATAAAATAGAAGAGGAGGGAACCCTCCCAAACTCATTCTATGAAGCCAATATCACACTGATACCTAAAGACAGAGACTCATCAAGGAAAGAAAATTTCAGACCAATATCCTTAATGAACATCGACGCAAAGATTCTCAACAAAATTTTAGCAAATCGCATACAAAAACATATTAAAAAGATAGTGCACCATGATCAAGTGGGTTTCATCCCAGGGATGCAAGGTTGGTTCAACATCAGGAAATCAATAAATGTCATTCACCATATCAATAGACTTAAAGTTAAGAATCACATGATTATTTCAATAGATGCAGAAAAAGCATTTGATAAAATACAACACCCCTTCATGCTCAAAACACTAGAAAAAATAGGGATAGTGGGAACATTCCTTAACATTGTAAAGGCCATTTATGCTAAGCCCATGGCTAATATCATTCTAAATGGTGAAAAACTGAAAGCATTCCCCCTAAAAACTGGAACAAGGCAGGGATGCCCTCTTTCACCACTTCTATTCAACATCGTTCTTGAGACTCTAGCCAGAGCAATTAGACAGACCAAAGAAATTAAAGGGATACGAATTGGAAAAGAAGAACTCAAACTATCCCTGTTCGCTGATGACATGATTATATATTTAGAGGAACCTGGAAATTCTTAGAACTCATAAGTGAATTCAGTAAAGTAGCAGGTTACAAGATCAATGCTCATAAATTCAATGCATTTTTATACATAAGTGATGAATCTTCAGAAAGAGAAATTAGGAAAACTACCCCATTCACAATAGCCTCGAAAAAAATAAAATACTTGGGAATCAATCTCACAAAAGAGGTGAAAGACCTCTACAATGAGAACTATACAACACTAAAGAAAGAAATTAAAGAAATTAACACCTTAGAAGATGGAAAGATCTTCCAAGTTCTTGGATAGGAAGAATTAATATAGTCAAAATGGCCATACTACCTAAAGTGCTATACAAATTCAATGCAATTCCAATTAAAATCCCAATGACGTACCTTACAGAAATAGAGCAAGCAATTATGAAATTCATCTGGAAGAATAAGAAATCCAGAATAGCTGAAGAAATCCTTAGCAGGAAGAGTGCAATACCAGATCTTCAACTCTACTACAAAGCAATAGTAACAAAAACGGCATGGTATTGGTACCAAAATAGAAAGGTAGATCAATGGTACAGAATAGAGGACACGGACACAAACCCAAATAAATACAATTTTCTCATACTAGACAAAGGGGCCAAAAATATGCAATGGAGAAAAGATAGCCTCTTCAACAAATGGTGCTGGGAGAATTGGAAATCCATATGCAACAGAATGAAACTAAACCCATATCTCTCACCATGCACGAAACTAAACTCAAAATGGATTAAGGACCTCAGAATCAGACCAGAGACCCTGCAGATTATAGAAGTAAAAGTAGGTCCAGATCTTCAACATGTCGGCTTAGGACCAGCCTTCCTTAACAGGACTCCCATAGCACAAGAAATAAAAGCAAGAATCAATAACTGGGATAGATTCAAACTAAAAAGCTTTCTCTCAGCAAAGGAAACTATCAGCAATGCGAAGAAAGAGCCTACAGAGTGGGAGAATATCTTTGCCAATCATACTTCAGATAGAGCACTAATCTCCAGAATCTAAAGAATTCAAAAATCTCTACTCTAAGAATTCAAATAATCCAGTCGACAAATGGGCTAAGGAAATGAATAGACACTTCACAGAAGAAGATCTACAAGCAATCAACAAACATATGGAAAAATGTTCAACATCTCTAGTAATAAGAGAAATGCAAATCAAAACCACCCTAAGATTCCATCTCACCCCAATTAGAATGGCGATTATCAAGAATACGAGCAACAACAGGTGTTGGCGAGGATGTGGGGAGAAAGGTACACTCATACGTTGCTGGTGGGGCTGCAAATTAGTGCAGCCACTCTGGAAAGCAGTGTGGAGATTCCTTAGAAAACTTGGAATGGACCCTCCATTTGACCCAGCTATCCCACTCCTTGGCCTATACCCAAAGGACTTAAAATCAGCCTACTACAGAGATACAGCCACATCAATGTTCATAGCTGCTCAATTCACAATAGCCAGACTGTGGAACCAACATAGATGTCCTTCAGTTGATGAGTGGATAAAGAAACTGTGGTATATATATATACAATGGAATATTACTCAGCCATAAAGAATGATAAAATGATGGCATTTGCAGGCAAATGGATGAAATTGGAGAATATCATGCGAAGTGAGATAAGCCAATCTCAAAAAGCCAAAGGACGAATGATATCGCTAATAAGTGGAGGATGACACATAATGGGGGGAGGGAAGGGTTAGTGTTAGGGTTAGAGTTAGGGTTAGGGAGGGGGGCAAGTATGGAGGAAGGAAGCACTGTATAGAGGAAAAAGAGGGGTGGGAGGGGTGGGGGGAAGGGAAAAAATAACAATGAATCAAACAACATTACTCTATGTAAATTTATGATTACACAAATGATATGCCTTTATGCCATGTACAAACAGAAACAACATGTATCCCATTTGTTTACAAAAAAAAAAAAAAATAGTTGAATCGTAAGGACAGTTAAAAAATAGGTATTCAGCAATATAAAACTTTTTACAATTTGAGTTATTATCAGTTTTAAAATTGAAAAAAAAAATGTAGTTTAGCCATCAAACCTACACTTACTCTATGCGTAATATATTGTTTTGTATTATTATTAATTGTTATTTTATCAGTCATCTTTTGTTTACATCCTTGACCATATAAGATATATATCACAATAAAACTTTGCTAAATATTTTTCTCATGTTAAAAAAAAAAAATTTTTTCCTCAGAGCCCTCATGATCCAATCACTTCCAAAGCCCTTTATCACTTCTGAACATTGCTGCATTGTGGACCAAGCCTTCAAAGTGTGACCCTTTGGGGGACACTCCAGATCCAAACCATAACAGCTGCTAAAAGATTTATTAAAAACATGTAAATAGAATAATTACTATAGAGTAAGGTTTTAAAAGACAAACTTCTGCAAACATAGCTTTACTTTTTACTATTTGCAGATATTGGCAGACATTACTAGTGTGAACCTGGGTTTTCTTCTTTTGGACTCATTAAAACACATCTCTCTAACTTACTCTGTTCTTTTCATGCTTAGGGTCTTATCTGTGGTTCTAGAACCTCTGACTGAATCTCTGTCATAAGGCTTTGGTTGATCATTCCTTCAGCATGTGATCTGATGCTAACCAACTTCTTAGCTTCCTGAGCAACCAGATGGTCTCTTCCTTGACCCCTTTCTTTCCCTTTTTCTTTTTCATTGTTTTTCACCATCCTTGTGACAAAACAGAAAGAAAAATTTTTCATTGGTATGATATAATCTCTGTCATATTATATTACATTATCTTTCCAGTAAGGATGGATTGCTTTTCAACTAACTCATTTTGTGGTCCTTTTTTTTTTTTTTTTTTGAAATCAAGAACTTTATAGGGTGCTCCTTTTAGTATTTCTGATTTTGACTGCTTATTTTTAAGTGATCATGCAATTTCCCCAAAACACTTAACTAATGTAACCAGTAAGACAAAGAATGATAATTAGTGAAACCTCATAAAACATAACAGATTAAAAAGTGAAACAGTGCCCAGTTATAACTTTTAAATATTTAGGGAGCCTAAATTTAAAATATTGTTTTTATTGGAGATCAGTAAGACAAATAAAACTCTAAAATGCAGTGTAATTTAGACATAGTGTTATTTATATGAACTCACTTCATGCAACTTTAGAAGATCATTTCTATTTCTTAAAATGAATTTAAATCTTCACTTAAACTGAGCCTTTCTGTTGTCAGGGTCGATAATGTGGCAGTTATAACTCTAAGTGCCCTACGTTTCAACTGTGGGGATGTACATCTCCTTGGACTTTCTTTTCTGCTATAAAATATTGTAATGATCATTACCTCTTACTACCATTAGAAAATCCTCTAAAACACATGTTCTGATGGGTTGGTGGCTTCTGCTTCATTTATGTGAAAGACAGAAGTGTCTTAAGGTGCAGCTACATAAAATATTCTTAATCTTCCTTGTGTTTTGCTTTGTTGTAAACATTGTGGAAATGTTCTAGTGTTCCTGGATTATACTGTTGAAAGGATTGCTTGGAGAATGCCAGATTTCCTGAGCATGAGTGATATGCATAGCTATGAAAGAAGGGCTTTTCTTTGGAGCAAGGAAGAATTCTGGTAAAGCCTTTTCATCCTTTTCTTTCTTGGAATCTTCCTTTAGCTTCTGGGAAAACACCAGTCATACTCTATCACTAAAGCATGGATAGGCCGTTTGGAAACCATAAGCAGTAATACATCGCCTAATGTGAAATAATGGCTCGTTTTCCCCACCATCCTCTTAGAAGCTTAGGAATGTCTTGTATTATCCAAAATAGTCATGATTCTTCTACTAACTGGTATCTTATCTTGTTTTTCACAGCTATACACTGAAGTGTCAAACACAATCAGATTTTGGCAAAGTGACAATGCAGTTTGAACTAGAAGTGTGCCAGCTTCAAAAACCTGATGTGGTGGGCATCCGGAGGCAACGGCTTAAGGGTGATGCCTGGGTTTACAAGAGATTAGTGGAAGATATTCTGTCTAGCTGCAAGGTGTAGTTCAATGATTTCTATCCTGCTCTGACAAATGTGGGTGTGATACATAGAGACTAATGTGATTGATTTGATTCTAAAGTCCTTTGGAACTATCAACTAAAGAGTTGTCTTAAAGACCAATATAATACCTTTTAATTTTTAAACAAAAGGTATTATTTTGTGGATGAATTCAAGGCAAGTCTATCATTATCTGTTACTGTCTTTTTTAATCATGTGACTGTGTATATTAATAACTATTGACTTTTCTTGATTCACTTTTTTTTAAGAATTAAAAAGGCTTTTCATTTCATATTTATTATCAGTGCTTCATATAGTCTTAATTCACTTTCATATGTGAATATAAGCTATTATCTGTCTCCTTTTCATGTGAAATTTCTTTCTGAAACAAAACTGTTAATATAACGGAATTTTCTTCTTTATATTTCATTTTAATACAAATAAAATCTTGAATGGTTTCCTATTAAGTAGAGACTCTTTGGAGTGTGTTTTATCTGTTATCAAATATGCCTTGGGCAGAAAAACAGATAAGAATTCATTTGCATAATTTTTTTCCTGTCTCTGATTTAAGTAGGATTTATTGAGATCGTTAACCAAGTCACAGCTGTGGTTACCAGAGTTAAACAACACATTTAATATGTTGAATATAAGAGTATTGACTTCAGTAAGTATGTTCAGTCAACAATGATAAGTATCTAAACTATGAACCCCCATGAAATGTTACTTTATGGTAATTTCCCCAAGTCTCAATGTTAGCCCCAAATTTGTATTTTTATTTCACTTTATTGATCTCTAAAGGTCAGAATTCAAATTACATTTGTATAGATTTTACCAATTATACTCTTGGAGAAAAAATAGCACTATTTCTGATCAGTAGCAAGTGAGTGTTTTGTCATTTAATAGGTGCTTGTAAGCTTTGGGTCCTAGAGCTTAAGATGATACTGTCTGGTAAACTCAGGGAGTTTAGACTTAACTAGCAGGGGCAGATGTGTAGACCAGTTTTTATAGCATAGAGGAGATGATCTGAAGGTAGGAAAGATTTCTTGAAAGAAACAGCATTTATTCATGAAGGATATATAGGAGTTCACCAGAAAGAAAAGAGTGAGAGGACTATGTGTAAAGGCATGAAATTATAAAATGGCACTAAGTGTTTGGGGTAGAATTAGAAAGTGGTGCAGAGAGAAATAGCAGGAGATGAAGACAGAGAGTATAGCTGAAAATAAGTCATGAAGAAATTAGAATACTCTATAAACTTAAGTGCTTTGGCAAAGGAGAGCTATTTAATAAATAAAGGAGAGGGTTTAAGTTTTTTCATATCAGCTTTATTGTGAGAGAATTCACACACTGGAACACTGATCTCTTTAAAATGTGTACAATTCAATGGTTTTAGTATATTCATAGTTGTATAACTGTCATCACAATTTAATTTTGTAACGTTTTTATCCTAAACAAGAAACCACTGGTGATGGTCAGTCCCCTTTTTCCATCCCCTAGCACTGGCAACCACTAATTTACATTCTGTATGGATTCACTATTCTTGACATTTCATATAAATGGGATCATGGAATGTCTTGTCTCTGGAGTTTGGCACATTCTCTTTGTATCTTGCTCTTTTTTAAATATGTTTTTCTTTTTTAATGTGTATATTGGGCAATCCAGGGATGCTTTGCCACTGAGCTGCATCCCCAGTCCTTTTTAGTTTTTATTTTGAGACAAGGTCTCACTAAGTTGCCGAGGTTCTTGCTAAATTGCCAAGGCTGACCTTGAATTTGCAACCCTCCTGCCTTGGCCTCCTGGGTTTCTGGGATTAAAGGTGTGAGCCACCTCACTCAGCTGACTTTTTCTCTTAACATAAGGTTTTCAAGATTTATCATGTAGTATATAGTAGTACTTCATTCTGTTTTGTAGTTGAATAATATTCATTGTATGGATATATCACATTTTACCTACCCATTTATCAGCAGATGGATATTAAGTTGTTTACATCTTTTTGTTATGAATAATGTTGGTGTGAACATTTGTGTATTCTTTTGTGTGGACGTATATTTTCAATTCTCATGTATAGATACCTAGGAGTGAAATTCCTGGGTCATTTAACATTTAAGGAACCATATTGTTTTCAAAGCCATTGTACCATTTTATAATGCCACCATCAGAGTTCTCATTTTTCCACATTTTCTCCAACACTTTCTATGGTTCCTTTTTTATTTTAACCATTCTAGTGGGTGAGAAGTGGTATCTCATTGTGGGTTAGACTTGCTTTTCCCTAATGATTAAAGATGCTGAACATCTTTTCATGTGCTTATTAGCCATTGATATATCTTTTTTGAAGAAATGTTTATTCACATCCATTGCCCATTGTTATTGGGTTGTGTTTTTGTTGTTGAGTTGTAAGAGTTCTCTCTCTCTCTCTTTTTTTTTGGGTGCTGGGGATTGAACCCAGGGCCTTATGCTTACAAAGCAAGCACTCTACCGACTGAGCGATCTTCCCAGCCCCAAGAGTTCTTTAATCTAGATATAAGTCCTTTGTTAACTATATGATGATATATGAGACAATGATATGGTGGTAAATATATGCAAATATTTTTCCCATTCTGTGAGTTTTACAATTTTTTTCTTTTTTCTTTTTTTAACTTTCTTGATAGTATTTTTGAGGAACAAAAGTTTTAATTTTCTCAAGTCCATTTTTTTGTGAGACACAAGGTAAGGATCACTTTTAACTAAAGGATATGACCCAGTCTGAAACAACCTCAAAAATTTTTTACCACAAACATAATGCAAGCGAGTGCACATAATATAAATAAACACTTATACATTACTAGCTCATTTTGGCTTTGATTTGCATTTCCTTAATGACTTTGGGATCTATCTCTGTCTCTCTCTCTCCCCCTCTTTCTCAGATACACACGTACACACACATAAAATATTTTGTGTAAACACTTGGCCTTACTATAAGTGATTCTGTTTTTTTTTAAACATCTATTTGACAATTGTAATATTTAAATTGGAGTTTTAAGTACATTTACTTTAAAAATATTTTAGGGGAGATCAGGTTTATTGAGATGTAATTTACTTTTTTTAAGTGTACAGTTTGAGTTTTGACAAATCTATGTAGTTATGTAATTACTACCCAACTACATTGAGATTAGAGCATTTCTATTATCCCAAAAGTTCGATCTTGCTTTTTAGTCAGGCTTTCCACCTCCCAGACCCTGGCAATTGCTGAACAGCTTTCCTTTTCTATAGTTTTGTTTTTTTCCAGAGTGTTACATAAATAGCATCAGTCACCATATGGAATGTTTAGATATAGCTTCTTTCACTTAGTATCATGATTTTGAAATTTATTTATGTGGTTGCCTAGTTGTTAAAAGCTCATGATTTTTTGTTGTTGAATAATAAATAGTCCATTGGTTGGATATACCCATTGAATTCTCATAATTTGATAATCTAGAATGCTCTAAAATCTGAAACTCTGTGGCAACATATTAAGTACTCACAATGTTTTAGATTTCATGGTCTGGGAATGTTGGTCAGTGTGCTTGCCTCTTTTGTGAGACCTTGATTTCTGTCACTAGTACAGAAAAAAATAAAAATTTTTTTCCAGAGCATTTCAGGTTTTGGATTTTTTTTTTTTTTAAATTGGGATGCTTTAACTTGTAAAATCTATGCACATATTCCAACCCCGCGCCCCCTCCCCCAAATCTAAAAATCTGAAACATTTCTGGACTCCAAGCATTTTGGATAAAGGATCCTCAACCTTTTCCAAAATATGTCTGTTCACCAGGTGAAGGACTTCTGAGTTTACATTTTGGGGCTTTTAGGAAAAAGTCTGCTGTAATCATACATATACAGGTTTTGCTCTATGTATGTTTTCATTACATTTGGGTAAATATCTGGGTATGGAATTGCTGAATCTTGTGGTCAATGTATATTTGTATACAAAACTAAAATTACTTAAACATAAGATAAATAATACATACATTGAAACATTGTTTATAATAGGAAAAATCACAAATTAGCCAAATATGCATCAGCCATATTAGTTTAAAGGAATTCTGGCAGTGGTGTTTTATCTAGCTGTGATAAAGAATGAGGAATATTTTTACCAATGATACATAATTTCTGATATATATTATTTAATGGGAAGAACAAGGAGCAGAATAATGTCTATAGTATACTTGCATTTGTTTTTTAAAGGGATGAAAGATTATATGATGCACACATATATAGTAAAAAATGTAAATGCAAATATAAATGACTATATATACATGATTGTTTGCATGAATAGAGCTGGAGCAAAAGAAACCAATAATATTGGTTGCCTTAGAGTCACATGAAAAAGTTTTTGAGGAGGAAAAGTTTGTTTTGTCTCATGGTTTCCGTGGTTCAGTTTGTGGTCAGCTGACTCCATTCTCTGGGCCCAAGATGAGGCAGAACTTCATGGTAAAAAGGGGTGGTGGAGGAATGCTGTTCAGCTCATGGCAACCAGTATGCAGAGGAAAGGTAAAGGTGCCAGGTATAAAATACAAACTCCAGAGGCACACTCCTAGTGATCAGTGACCTAGTTCTTCTAGTCATGGCCCTCCTGCCTACAGTTATTGCCCATTACAGTGGTGTTTTCAAATTATTAATCCTTCAAATGGTTTAATCCACTGATTAGGTCACAGCTCTCATAATCTAATAATTTCACCCTGGTTATTGCTTCATTGTCTCCTGAACTTTTGGGCAATATTGCATATCAATACTAACATTTCTTCCCTGATCTCCAAAAGCTCATGCCCATTTTATAGTGCAAAATAGATTTAGCCCTTTTCCATGGGCCCCCATAATCAACTGTCCCAGCATGTCCAAAGATCCAAGTCCAAAGTCTCATCTGAGACTCAGGGCAATCTCTTAGCTATGAGCTCCTGTAAAGATCATATACCCAATACATAATGGCACAGAATAAGCATTTCCATTCCAGAAGTGAGAAATAAAGCTATGGAAAGAAAGGATGGGAACAAAAAAAAAAAAAAAACAAACAAACAAAAAAGGGACAAAATCCAGCTGGACAATCAAGTTCAATAGTTTCATGTCCAACATCTGAGATGCATCGTGGTAAGATGTGATCCTTACAAGGCTTGTGCAACCAAGTTCCTATGGCCTTGCTGGTTGCAGCCCATGTGTTCTCTTTAGACTGCCTCTGTCTGTAACCAATAGCTTTCCTCAGCACATTTCCACATTTATGGCATCTCTTAATTCAGGGGATCTCCATTAGCTTTAGCTTCATTCTCACAGCTTCACATTGCCCATTCAGGATGGGAATTCTAAACCTGCTACCCTTTACCTGGCCTCCCAGGCCTTCCTTTGAAATCTCAGCAGAAGCCTCCATGACCCACTACCTCCCAGCATACTGATTCCTGCAGAACCAGCACCATAGAGATGATGCCAAGGTCTGTCTCCAGATTGAGCAGTAATTGTACTCCCTTAGATGACAGCTGCAGGGGCCTTTGAGTGCCTGGGCAGCTCTACACAGTGAAATGAATTCTGGGGAAACAACTTCGTAGGCCCCTCTGTGTGAGCAGAGTGCCCTCATGTTCTCTTAAATGAGTTTTCACTTTTACACCCTTAAGCCTGCCATGGGTGTGGTCTTTCTGATTCCTGAGGTGACTTAAAGGCATCTTTCTTTTTGTCTTTGTGCAAAGTACTTAGTTTCTCTTTAGTAATGGTGATCTCTTCAACAATCACAACTTCCTTGACCTCAATTTTACATATTCTTCTCTGGCCAAATTACAGTTTTTTCAAATCTTTTCCTCTGCTGTCAGCTCTCAGTGTTCACAGTAAACCTAAATAAAAGCTGCCAGCAATACACATGCTACTGCCCAAATATTGTGCTGCTTTGAATTCTAGTTCATCACCTTTAAATTCGGCCTCACACAGTGTCTCAGGATATTGGCAAAACGTAGACAAGTCCTTGCCAGACTGTAAAATGAATGGCCTCTAGTCCATTTCCCAGTAGATTCCTTGTTCCCCTCTGAAACTTTATGTGCACAGTCTTTACTGTCTGCATTCCTGTGGGCATTCTGGTCTCTGAACTCTCACAAGAATCACCCATTAAGCTCTACTTATTCTATTCTCAGTCTACTCCAAACTCCTGCAATCCAGTTCCAAAAGCTTCTGAACCACATGGTCAGGTTCATCACAGCAAGAACCCCATTTCTTGGTATAAATTTCTGTGTCAGCTTTTTGTTGCAATGGCCAAAATACATGACAAGAGCCTATTAGATGAGGAAAAGTGTATTTTGGGCTCACAGTTTCAGAAATTCAGTCCATAGTCAGCTGACTCCTTTGCTCTGAACCTGAGATGAGGTGGAAAATCATGTTGGAAGAGCCTGGTGCAGGAAAGCTGCGTACTTAGCTCATGGCAGCCAGGAAGCAGAGAGATTGTCTTTAATGTACCTCTGTTCCTTTATTTATTTATTTTTGGCAATCAAATGAATATGTTGCATTTTCTAAAAATAAAATGACAAAGGATTGTGCAGTTTACCAAAGTAGCTGTGTTATTTTGCATCTCCAACAGCAGTGTGTGAACATTGCCATTACTCTACATCCTTGTCAGCACTTTCTATTGTTTGTTTTTAAGAGTTTGCCTATTCTATAGATATGCAGTAGTTATCATTTTTATTTTATTTTATTATTGTTATTTTTTTGGTAATACTGGGGATTGAACCCAGGGCCTGAGCTATCTCCCCAGCCCCTTGTTTTGTTTTTAGTTTGTTTTTCCCTAATTATTAATAATGTTGAGCATTTTTTGTGTATTTATTTGCCATTCATATTTTTTTGCTGAAGCGTTTAAATCTTTTGTCGTGCCTTTTAAATGTTTAATATTTTAAAAATTTTAATTCACACATAATAACTACATAATATCAATACATGTATACAATGTAATAATAAAATTAAGGTAATTTGTCCATCACCTCAAACATTTCTCATTTCTTTGTATTGGGAACACATTTTGGAATATACAGTTGTCAACTACAGGCATCCTCCTGTGCTATAGAATTTGAGAAGCTACCTAACACCATCCCTGTACTCATTGACCATCTGCTCCCTATTGTCTTCCCTCTCTCTTCCCCTTCCAGCTTTTGTGCCTTTTTTATTGGGCTATTTGTTTCTTATTAAAATTTGAGCTGGTGTGTTCCCAGTGACCTAGTAGCCTGAGGCAGGAGGATCACAAGTTTGAGGCCTGCTTCTTAGTAAGAACTTTCTCAAAAGCAAAAACTAAAAGGAGAGGTAGTTCAGTGGTAGAACATCCCTGGCCCAAACCCCAGCACCAAAAAAAAAAAAGAAAGAAGAAAAATGAAATTTGAGGGTTCCTATGTATAATTTTATACCAGTCCTTGATGAGACACATGTTTTTCTCCCATCTGTGACTTCATTTTCTTAAGTGACTTTTAAAGAACAACTTAGAGGAGGTGAAGCTTATTTTGGGCTCATGGTTTCAGAAGTCTCAATCCATGGTTGACTAACTCCATTGCTCTGGGCATGCTCTGTGCTCAAGATATGGCAGCACATCATGATGGAAGGGCATGGCAGAGAAAAAACAGCTTGTGGCAGCTAAGAAGCAGAGGTGGGTGGAGCACAAGAGCCCAAGGGCAAAATGTAAACCCCAAAGGCATGCCTGAACCTACTTCCTCTAGCCAGTAGACTATGTTCTACCTGTGTGCAGAACATAGTCCCTTCAAATTATTAATCCATCAAGTGGATTAATCCACTGATTAGATAGATCACAGCTCTCATAATCTAATCATGTCACCTCTGAACATTCCTGAATTGTCTCACATACACACTTTCAGGGGACACCTCGTATCCAAACTATAACTCAATTTTATACATTTGCTTGCCCTCTTTTTAGTGGTAATGCTAGTTTATAAGAATATATCTTTAGGTTATTACAGTCTACATAGCACTTTTCAAACAAAACAGTATTATTCTTCCAATAGCTTAAATATATTACCTCCTCTTGCTTTTTGCACTATTGTCTGCATTTCAAAATTCAAGAAACAATGCTATCACTGTTTCACAGTCCTTATTGATTTATATTACTCATACATTTGCCCTTTTTTAAAATATTTTTTAAGTTGTCAATGGACCTTTGTTTTACTTATTGTATGTGGCGCTGAGAATGGAACCCAGTGCTTCACACATGCTAGGCAAGTGCTTCACCACTGAGCCACAACTCCAGCCCACATTTGCCCCTTTCATTGCTCTTTATGCCTGCATTTCTATGTTTTCACCTGTGGTCATTTTTTGGCCTTTGACCTTTGCCAAAAGAACTTCCTTTTATCTTCATTTTAGTGCAGATCTGTTGGTGGTAAATTCTTTAATTTTTAAAATTTTTTGTTTGTTTAAAGGCATATTTACTTTTTATTTAAAAAGATTTTCCCACTTGGTATTCTAAATTGGCAAGTTTGCATTTCTCTTTCTCCTACTACATTTTAAAGATGTTATTCCATTGTCTTCTGGCTTCTATAATTTCTTTTGAGAAGTCAGCCATCAGTTTTACTGTTGTTTCTTTGAAGGGCAATGTTCCTTTTCCTCTAGCTGCTTAAAACATTTTTGTTGTTGTTTTTGGCTTTCAGTAGGTTGATCATGATTTAGGTAAATTTTTGTTTATTAGTTCTTGAAATTTATGCTGGTTGGAGATTGTTGAGAAACTTACAAGTTTTGGAAAATTCTCAGGTGTCATCTCAAACTATTCTGCTGCATTTTTTATCTTCAGCCAGGACTTCAGTTACATGTAAGTTAAACCTTTTCATTGTGTCCCATTTATATATTTTTTAAAGTGCATTATAGTTATACATAACAGGGGCTCATTTTGACATAAGCATACAAGCATGGAATATAATTTGCTCCACTTCAGTTCCCAGATCTTCCCCTTTCCCTCACCCCATTTATCTTTTATATTCCTGTGTATTTCCAACTCTCCTCTGTGTTCTTCAGTTTGTTTATTGACATGTCTCCCAGTTCATCAATGTTTTCTTCTGTTATACTAAATCTACAATCATCTTTTGATTTTCAGGCATGGTAATTGGATTTTTAAAAAATGATTGTTTTGTGGTACTGGAGATTGAATCCAGGTGCCCTGCATACTAGGCAAGCACTCTACCACTGAGCTCTTTAAATCCCCGATCCTTTTAAAATTTTATTTTTGATACAGGATCTTGCTACATTGCTCAGGCTGGTGTTGAACTTGCAGCCCTCCTGCCTCAGCCTCCTGAGTAGCTGGTAATAGTATTTTTAGCTTTTAAATTTTTATATGACTTTTAAAAAATAGATTTCAATTTGGGGGGAAAATTTTCATCTTTTCATCTGATTTCTTCATTTTGTCTTCTAGTTTCTTGAACATAAATATCAGAAAAATTTTAAAATTTTTGATAAAAACTAGAATCAACTATGGGTCAGTTTTTATCATGTATTTTCCCACATGGTTTTCAACACATTCCTTGGCATGTCTAGTAATTTTTTAACTGAATGCTAGATATTATGTATTCAAGAGTATCAAAGCTTCAAATGATATTTCCTCAAAAAGAATTCATTATTTTTTCTGCTGGGCAGAGAGGGTCAAGAGTAATCACCTTAATTCCATCAGGACTGAGCTGATACTTTCAGTTGACTCAAGGCATTCAACTGAGACCCTGCTGGATTCACCAGGACTCATCCTCCCAGCAGGTTTTTTTTTTTTTTTTTTTTTTTTTTTGGGTGCTGGGGATCGAACCCAGGGCCTTAGGCAAGCACTCTACCAACTGAGCTATCTCCCCAGCCCCCCTCCCAGCAGGTCTTGAAATCTAAGTTTTGTCTTCTTCACTCTATAAAATTGTATAGAAAACGGATTTTAATGTACAACCACAGAAATGAAAAGTTGTACCCCATTCGTGTACAATGGAATAAAATGCAGTCTGTAAAAATAAAAACTAAAAAAAAAAAAAAAAAGGAAAAAAAGAAAAAACAAACAAACTGCTTTTGGTTATTTTTGGCTTTTTTTTTCCCCTCTGGCTTTGCATAGCTCAAAATTTGCTAATATCTTGATGGGGGAAACTGATCATGTATTCAAAGCACCTCAAGTCCCCATTTGTTTACTCTAGCCCTGCACAAACTTTCAAAGTGTTGTTGCTTCTCTAGTATTCAGCAGTGCCTCTCTGTCTATATGGACGAGGCATCTCTCCACATATTTCTCCTTTCCAAGATTTTAACTATTTTAGTTCTCATTGCTTCAGTAGCTCCCTGATGCTTTTTTTTTTATTAGTTGTTGATGAACCTTTATTCATTTATTTGCACGTGGTGCTGAGAATTAACCCCAGTGCCTCACACATGCTAGGCAAGTGCTCTACCACTGAGCCACAACCCCAGCCCCTCCCTGATGCTTTTAAACAAAGAAAAAAATTCACGCAATTTTTCTAGTTCTTTGCGGGAGGATTGATGTCACAAACCATTCCATCCTGCTTTGAGGAAAAGTTCTATTTTATTCTTAAATATACAAGTTGAAGTTTACTGAATTTATTTTATGACCCACTGATAGGTTGCAACCTGCAGTTTATAAAACAGTGGATTAGAATGGGGGAACTTGGGTCTGGGGTTGTGACTCAGTGGTAGAGTGCTCATCTCACATGTGTGAGGTGCTGGGTTTGATGCTCAGCACTACATAAAAATAAATAAATAAAGGTATCATGTTCACCTACAACTAAAAATAAATAAATAATTTTAAAAATGGGAGAACTTGGTAGCCGAGAGAGCAGCTAGATAGCTATTACTATTGCCTAGGAAAGAAAACCCAGGACATGGCTAAAATTATCAGAATTTAGGAAGTTATTGGTTATCAAAGGGGAATAGATGGTGGAATAAAGAATGCTTTGATGTTTCTGACACACATGTAGGTAGATAGGCAAACCATGCACAAGATAGAGAATAAATACAGAAAAAGATGTGTTTTAACGAGTTAAGTTCACTTTTGCACATGTTGATTTTGAAATGCCTTATAACACCCAGGTGGAAACTAATATATAGAGAGAAACATGTATTTGAAACCCAAAAGAAATTGGAGCTGGAGATGTGAATTTGTTATTCATTAGTGAATAGGTAGGAGTTTTCCAAATCAATTTTATGTATTTTTGTTATTCACAACATCAATTCAACTTAGAAATGCTATTATTAGTTCTACTCATCAGACTAGATCAACTAAAAATAGGCACTCTGACAGTGCTAAATCTCGTTTAAGAGAAATAAAATGTCAATGATTGCCATAGTTAAAATTTAACATTTAGCTCTAATTCTATAGGACTACTTGGAAAATTAAAGGGATATAGGTGTGAGCTAAAAAAACTTAGATGAGAAAAAGTTCATTTTCTTGGGACTCACTGTTTCAGAGGACTCCATTGCTCTGGGCCCAAGGTGAGGCAGCATATCATGGCAGGGTCAGGAGGCAGAGAGAAAGAGGGAGAGGGAGAGAAGGGAAGATGCACCCTTCCAGGGCACACCCCCAGTGACCCACCTCCTCCAGCCCAATCCCACTTGCTTACAGTTACCACTCATTCATTCAAACTAGGATGGATTGTTTAGTTTGCAGCTTTCACAGTCCAATCACTTTACCTCTGAGCATTGCTGCATTAACATAGGAATTTTCTTTGGAAGGGAGACACCACACCCAACCTTAACTGAGATAAATATGATTTAGATTGTTGACCCCTAAACTAAATTGGTTTAGTTTTAAGTCTGCTCCACTCTCCCCATTAACCAGTCACTCCTGGGCTTCTTTGTAGGGTATGTATGAATTTTATGACCAGAAGAAGAAATTATGAAGAGATGATATAGGAACTTGTGAAAAATGGTTGAAGAAATTGGGAGTTTGGAACCTGGAGAAAACTTAGGGCCCTACCTTTAAATATTTTTATTTGTTTATTTTTTTGTACTGGAAATTGAACCCAAGAGCACTTTATCACTGAGCTCCATCCCCAGTCTTTTTTTTTTTTTTTTTTTTTTTTTGTACTGGGGATTGAATTCAGGGCACTTGACCACTGAGCCACATCCCCAGCCTTATTTTGTATTTTATTTAGGGACAGGGTTTCACTGAGTTGCTTAGCACCTCAATTTTGCCGAGGTTGGCTTGGAATTTGTGATCCTCCTGCCTCATTCTCCCGAGCTGCTAGGAATCTCCAGTCTGTTTTATGTTTTTATTTTGAGACAGGGTCTTGCTAAATTGCTTATGCTGGCCTTGAACTTGCAATCCTCCTGCCTCAGCCTCCTGAGTATCTGGCATTACAGGTATGTGCCACCACACCCAGTGTCAAATACCTGAACAGTTGTCATATGGAGGAGACTATGGGACTAGTTTTGGATAACTAGCAGGTGAAGTAGGTCCAGTGAAAAGTTGTAGATAAGGACGTCATATCTTATTCATCTTTTGTCTTGTATGTAGAAATGACTAGAACATAGCAGGGGACTTAGCATATATTTATAATACTGAACCATATTGAACTTTAGCTCAGTATAAAGAACTTTAGAAACCACTCAAAGCTACCTGACAAGAGAAAGGGCTTCTAAGAAATACAATGTTTTCCCTATCATTAGAGATATTCAGACACGTTAGATGACACCTTGTGGGATATGTCACAGAAGGAACTTGAGTACTGAAATAAACCCCATAGTCTCAAAGGGCCTTTTAACCTTGGCATCTGTGAACAAGTAACAATATAGAATATAATGAATTAATTGGTTGAATTTGGGAGAAGACTGAATCCTGAAGCTTTGGCAGTAGCATTTTAGATAGTTTTGAATTTTATGGAAATTGGGAATGATAAGATGGTGAGTTCCACAAGGGAAAATGATTTGTTTGTTGGCTAGAAATAAAATAATCATCATGGCAGCTCTCATGTATTGAGCACCCACTTTGTACCATGCAGTATGCTGGATGAGTTTATTAAGGGCTGGCCAATTACATTATGCCAGTCAGCCTGTGGCCTCTCTTGGTAAAGTTTCGTTGGAACACAGCAATGCTCATATTGTCTGTGGCTGCTTTTGTGCTACAGTGGTAGAGCTGAGTAATTTGGGCAGAGTTTGCAGAGTATTTACTATATGAAAAAGTTTGCTGATCTCAGATTTAGATAAATGCTTTCAAGTCACCACCACAACCCTGTATATTGTATGTATTAATTCATTTAAATCTTTATGTGAACTCTGCAAGGTCGGTGGTATTTCTTTTTACAGAGGAGAAAGCTAAGGTTCAGAGAGGCAAGGTAATAACTCTCAAGGTCATAGAACTTACAGGTGCAATAGGTTTGAAACAGGTGTGACTGGCCCCAAAGCCTGTGCAATAAAGGACTACCTGTCTCCTGAAGCTTCGTTGTATAGAAAATTATGATTATACTTGATAGTTATTAAAAGATTACCTCTCCATGGCAGCAATCTTATACAAACTGGTTAAAACATAGGAAGACTTCACTAATGCAGACTATATTAAGTGTCATATACAACTGAATGTGGTATGTGATTCTTATTAGTGAAAGCAACAAGTTCAAAGTGTCTTCCTTTTTTTCCTACTTAAAAAAAAAAAGAATTGAAAAACTTTCAACTTCTGGATTCTACAGTCATTTCATGCATTTCAAAGATTTTCTTATTGTTTAACAGAGGTCTGAGCTTCTGACCCTCCGTCCCTACATTAGTGTCCATCCTGCTGACATGCTTGGTGTTCTGATTCTCAGGCTAGTTTTTACACTCTGAAAAACCTCAACCATTCCCTTGATGGAGAGAAATAACTTGCTTTGAAACATAATCCAAATTACCACACACAGAGTCATAGAGCAGAAAGATATAATTTCATAGGAGGTTTTCAAAGAGGTATGGTGGTTAATGGGACATTTCTTACATTTTTCCTGAGAACTATAACTGTCCAGAAGACCAGGGTGTACTGAAAGGTGAAAGTGGTGTGCTTCAATATTTTAGTGTCTGGGTAAAAAAAAAAAAAAAAGAGGCATCTGTTAGGATTTAAAGTTTTAATTTTATTTTTACATTTTAATGTATGTTTAATGATAAATTTAATTTTGTTTGGGGCTAGGTATTAGGATAAGGGAGTACTGACTTGTAGAATTTCAGAGCCAGAGGGGCCCTTAAGAAAAACTTTGCCTCCCTGTTCCTCACCCCCTCTCCTGTCCCTGCCATGTCCTTAGCTGAGAGGAAGAGCTTTTTTTTTTTTTTTTTTTTTTTTTTTTAAAGAGAGAGAGAGATGGAAAGAAATCACAGGGGACAAGTCCAGGGTGACAAGATCCACCATCCATCATGGCTCCTGACCACCAACAGTTGGAGCCTTTCTCTTTACTCTGTGGGTTTTTTTTTTTTAATTAACCTTTTTTCATTTTTCCTACTTTAGAATTTCACATTAGGTCCTTTGTTCATTCTCCTCTTTTCTCCAGATAATGAAAATGGATACAATATGAACTTAAACTCACTTGCCCTGGGTCATTGCCAGTGCTTAATAAAAGTGTATTAGTATTTGTAGTAATGATAATAACCCACAGATAATGATGTCGCTAAAGACCAAAGATGAGATGCACCCCCCCTTCCAGTCACCTAGCTTTGCCAGATTTAACGGAGACCTTGACTGCTTCAGATAGTCATTGTCCCTTTTAAATTATCAAGGTTTCATGGAGACGAGCATTCTTCACTTAAGGGATTTCCAGACGCTCTGATGTGCTGGGCTCTGGATAACCTTGTCCCTATGTCATCATATGTCATGCTGCCTCTTGGAAATTGTTTCCTGATGTTTGCAAAAATGAACTACTTAAAGGAAAACTAAAAGAAATTCCCTTTGTTCACTTAACACATGACCATGCGTGCTCGCGCACACACATTCACTACTAGAAACAGTCACACTTAGATAAATGGGTGAAGGTCTTTATGGGGATTTGAAGCTGCTCGGTGTGACGATGGTGAAGGAAATGGAGGTGGCTCAGCTTTTCAGAGGTGAGAACAAGGATGTAATAGGCATCTTCAAATATCTGAAAATGTGTGGAAGAGGGATTTGGCTGCTTTGGGTAACCTGTGGGGTAAAAAGAAGACCAAATGTGTGGGTGCAATAGGAAGCTAGGATTGAAAGGGCTGGGGATATGGATCAGCTGTAGGGTGCCTGCTTAGCATGCTCAAGGCCCTGGGTTCAGTTACCAGTACCTAAAAAATAAAGAAGTCGGGTTTGGTTTGATGTGAGGTAAGACTTCTCCATTCGCTGTCTGGGAAGGAAAACACTTGCATTGGAAGTGGCAAGTTCCCTGTCCCAAGGTCCTCGGGTAGAAGCAGGAGAGTCCCTCCACTGAGTCTGTTGAGGAAGGTTATAATCCTTACATGATGTTTGAACTCAATGATTTGAGGTTTCTTTTGAACACCGAGAGGCAATAATTCTTTGAGATATTTTACATGAGTCTAGGTCCTGGATTTTAGGTTGTAGAGTGGGTGCCAAAAGGCTTTTTGATGAAAGGTTCAAGTTTAGGATCTGGCTTTAGAAATGGCAAACTGGGCCCTTTCTGTTGGCCTGGTATTTCTTCTTCTCCAAGGTTACATGAATAGGTCTAAGCCCTTTGAAAACTGCAGCTGGACTCATGTATTATAAAATATGGCCCTAAAAAATAAATAGAGTTGAAGAGAGGTGGGAGTAAGAACAATATATCATCAAAACCAAGAACTTTAAAGACCTTTGAATGATGTCGGGTACGGTGGTGCATGCCTGTAATCCCAGGACCTGGGAGGCTGAGGCAGGAGGATCACAAGTTCAAAACCAGCCTCAGCAACTTAGCGAGGCCTTAAACAAATTAGTAAGACCCTGTCTTGAAAAAAAAAATCTTTGAAGGAGGAATAGGCAACAGTACTTGATGCTGCAGAGGATGAGGAGGCTAAGGAAGGAGAAGAGAGCATTGGGTCAGTCCAGGACAAACTGGGGGATGTTTCATGAGTGAGGCGGGGGTAGAAGCTTGATCTCAGAAGAAGGGAGGTGGAGGCAAGAAGTGCAGACCATATGCTCCTGAGTTTGGCTGCAAGAAGGATTGGGGTGGAGGCTGGACTGGTAAGACTGATAAAAATTGATGGCAGAGGGAAGGAGGATGGAGATGAGAAATTGCTCTGCTAAAGGTGGAAAGGCTGGTGGGTAGGGAGAAAGAGAATTTCGGTATGGTATTTAGAGTTTGCATAGTGCTTTGGTCCCTTTAGAACTCTGAAGTCTTTGAATATCATATCCATTTTTTGGTTGCACAGACGCCATAGAGATGGGACTAACTTTAAAGGGAAGGCGAGAAGTCCTTTGGTTTAAAGGGGATATTAGAGTGTTTCTGTGGAGGAGATTGCCAGTGATGAAGAGTTTCCAAGGGCATGAGTGACTTACTTGCTGAAATCACTCTTCACTGCCTCTGGCAGCAATGACCATGTCCTGCATTTGGAGGGTTTTCTGCTATGAAGCTTATCCTGTTATGGTTTCCTACCATTCTTTCTCTGTCTCTGCTTCTGCCTTACCCTTGGATGTTAATTTCAGTCTTCTGACTTTGACCCTCTTCTCTTTGTATTATTCTCATTTCTCTGGATGAGCCCATCTGTCCTATGCACGCCCCCCCCCCCTTTTTTGTACTTGGTATTTGGTATCCAGGGCCTCACATATACTAGGCAAATACTCTACCACTGAGCTACACTACACCTGGAGGCCTTTTTATTTTGAGATAGAATCTTTCTTGCTAAGTCACCCAGGCTGGCCTTGAACTTGGAATCCTGCCTCAGCCCTCTGAGTAGCTGAGCTTACAGGCATGTACCATCATACCAAGCTTGTCCTGTGACTCAGTGTCTCCCAAATCTGTATATTTGGACTACACCTCTCAGCTTGGTTCCAAAACCATGTCCACTTTTCCATTATTCAGCTCCATTTGAATACTCCATAGGCACCTAAAAGCCAACATTCCTAGACCCTAAGTTATTGTCCTCTCCAAACCTCATCTATAGGGTGACATACATCTTGGGTTGCCTGAGACAGTGTCAGTTTAAGCCCGTTGTTTTAGCATGATATTAATAGTACCCCCCCTTCCTTCACAAGTGTCCTGGTTTATATGGCATATCATATGGTCATTCAATGCACTTTGGTCTGCCCATCCACACAAATGCCCATTTTTATTCTCAGCCCCCTCTTGCTTGCCCCACATTCTGTATTGTTGATCTCATTTCTGCCACTGGAGTTTAGGGGAGCATCTTACTCACTTTGATATTCCCTGTACCAAGCACAGGGTCTTACCTAAACTCAATAAATATTTAATTAAGGACACAGAAACAGAGTTAAAGGGAGTTAGAAGCCAGGGAAAGTTATAGCCTAACTTCTCATTCTATAACTGAAGAAATTGCGGCCCAATATGGAAAATGGACAAGATTCAGGTTACATGATCAGTTAAGGCAGAATTAGCATCAGACCCCAGATTGCTAGAACCTCTCAGAGGCTCTTATATAGGTGGTTTAAATCTTTTTCAAGTAACTAACTGGAGGGATAGCTCAGCAGTCAGCCTTCATTAGGTGTGCATGTGTGTGTGTGTCTCAGGGGCTTGGGATGTGGCACAGAGGAGGAGAATAGATGTTCTTGCTTCCAACACTGTGCAAGACAGCTGAGTTGTCCCTTCATGGGTTATTTGAGAGGCACCCACTGGTTTCCTTTTGGAAATGTTTTAATCATGACATTGCCAGCCAGGGGTAAAATCAAACCTGATCTTACAGTATCCCAGGTGTCAGGTTTTTTTTTTTTTTTTTTAAACTAAGGTGGAGATGCCATGAAATACGTCCTCAGCACAGCCACACCCTCGGTGGACAGCTTTGATATAATTATTGCTCAGTCTGACACTTGAGCATGGTGGACCTGGGGACTGTAGAAATAATTTAATTTTGAAAATATCACTTCCCGGGCTGGGCTTGTGGCTCAGTGGTAGAGCGCTTGCCTAGCATGAGTGATACCCTGGGTTTGATCCTCAGCACCACATTAAAAAATATAATAATACAGGTACAGGAAAAAAAGAAAACATCGCTTCCTTTTTTAGAACCTTGGACACCTCATTTGTAAAATGAGTGGGTTACACTAAATACCCTCACAGTTGCTTCTGTCCTCAAATTCCATCATATTAAAGTTCTTCCCTCTGCTTGTGAAAACATACATATTCATATCTCCCACTTACATCTCTAACATATATAGTTTAAATATATATATAATAAATACATAAAAATAAATACATATATATAAATCTGTGTCTCTGCTTTGTTCCTGGTCAGAATGAATATCTCCCCTTTTCTTACATTTGATACTTAAGTTCATCATCTTTAAACGTTGAATCCTTTTTCTTTTCTAAACACTCTAATAAAGCTTATTATTTCAGCCATTTATATTTAACATTAAAGTTTAGTCATGAAGTTGTTAACCATAGAAAATTATTAAATAAGTGAGTTTGAAATGAACAGAACAGCTGAAAGAAATGACTGAGTATTTCAGAATGAGCACTTTGAGAAAGAAATTTATGCATAGAAAACAATGGAGAATTACAATTAAGAGCTCTGGGGATCTCAAACTGATTTGTCCAGCTATTACATAGTCATTTCAATTTAAATTAAAATTGTAACTATTTTCTAGTCTACTAAAAATATGAGGTGTCATATTAAGAGTTTTAATGGTGCGTTCTCTAGGGAATGCAAAAAATGCGAGATTGTAGCACTATATAACTATATAGTGAAGAGTGAATAAATTCTCTGCCAAAAATGAATATGATAAAAACAGAAATGACAGTGGATTATTTTATCCCCTCTAGTGAAGCACAGCTCACACATTAGAGCAAAGAAACAGTTCACAGGGTGTCTAACTCTATATCACTTTGTCAGACCTGATGAAAAGAACAACACAAAAAATTTCAATTGGTTGATAAACTCAGGCGTAAATGAGACCATGTGGTTTGTTCCCAAAGTAAAGCATTTTTTTTTTAGCCACAGAAAGTAAGTTGATATTAATATTTGATATTCCTAATTAGAAAATTGGATTAGTCAAGGTTCCAATCACTGTAGAACATGTTTAAAACAAACTTCTGGAGGAGGTTAAAAAAGATTAGGTCAAAAGCAGGACGTATGACTTCCAGGGGTAGTTAAACCCTGGAATGTGAGTGTGTATACGTGTGCACACACCTGCGTGCGTGCCCATGTTAGAGTGGTTGGTCGAGGCAGGGAGAAGTTCTGTTGACAGGACATGACTTGGGACTTTATTGAAATGTAAATGAATTAAGATAAAAGAAGCAGCATCACTGAGTTGCTTAGTGTCTTGCTTTTGCTGAGTCTGGCTTTGAACTTGTGATCCTCCCATCTCAGCTTCTGAAGTCACTGGGATTACAGGTGTGTGCCACAGAGTTCAACTCTTTTCCTACTTCTGACTTCTTGGAGCTAGGATTCTCAAATTTGATTATACTTTAGAATGATCTGGACAGTTTAAAAAATACTGATGAATGAACCCAGAAATTCTGTTTTATTTGTCTAGGGTGGGATATGTGCATGTATCTTCTTCTTCTTTTTTATTTTTTTGATGGGATCTCCCTAAGTTTCCCAGTCTGGCCTCAAATTTGCAAGCTTCTCACCTCAACCTCCCAAGTAGCTGAGGTAACAGGTGTGAACTACCATACTCAGTAGCATTTGTGTTTTTAAAACGTCCTCAGGTAGGTTGGGTGCATGGCCAGACCTGTGGCTCAGTGGTTTATGGAAAACAAGTAAGTAATCACTGTTCTATAATAAATGCAGAATTTTCTTTTGGTAGTGGGGATTGAACCCAGAGATGTTAACCACTGAGCCACATCCCCCACCCTTTTATATTTTTATTTAGAGACAGGATTTTGCGGAGTTGCTGATTGCCTTGCTAAGTTGCCAAGGCTGGCTTTGAACTTGCAATCTTCCTGCCTTAGCATCCCAAGTGGCTGGGATTACAGGCATGTGCCACCATGCCTGGCTAGATGCAGAATTTTTTTTTAAATATATTTTAGTTGTTGATATACCTTTATTTTATTAATTTATTGATAAGCTGTGCTGAGAATAGAACCCAGTGCCTCACACATGCCAGGCAAGCGCTCTACCATACAGCCACAATCCCAGTCCCTAGATGCAGAAATTCTTAAGGTAGCAAATATTCATATTGATTGTTAAATATAAGAAGACTATTTCTAAAACAGTTCAAATTTCAGGTTTCTCACCACATGAAATTACAGCCATTTGTACTTTCAGTAATCCAGCCCCGAAAATCACACACTTTATGCAGAAATATGGACTGGCAGCCTGTTTTCCATTATTTTAAATGGAAAGAAAATACAACGTATTTAATGTCAACTCACAATCTTTAACCACATTTGCCTAACAGAACTAAACACAATCAAATGCCTTAATTTAGTAACAATCATGTTAGGGTGTAAAAATGCTTCCAACATCTCTTCTTGTCATCAAATGATCAACAGTGTTGCTCATGTGCAGTGACGAGGCTCCTAGTGCAGCTCATCTGAGAGGTGCCTCCATTTTGCTGTTTCCTGGTATGCTCTTCAAAATTTTGAGTGTGGTTCTGATGGTCTCCAAGTTGGAATATCACTTGAGACTTTTTTCATGCACTGTTTTGTTAATAGTGTCACAATGAGTTTTTGAAGTCATGTATGTATAAATTTTCCCTTATGAATATTGACTGAAATAATATATTGAAAGATATATATATATATGTATATGTGTACACACACACACACACACACATATATGTATATATGTATATATGTGTGTGTGTGTGTGTGTGTGTATGAAATTTGGAAATAAAAAATAAGACATCCTAAGATGGGTACAGTGCTTGAGGCGAAGGCAGGAGGTCTGCAAGTGTGAGGCCAGCCTCAGAGATTTAGTGAGATCATGTCTCAAAATAAAAAGAAAAAAAGACTGTTGATGTAGCTCAGTGGTACAGCACCCCTGGATTGAATCTCCAGTACTGCATAAAACAAAACAAAAAACTAAGATATTCTATCAGGAAAATGTTAAACAGGAAGACTTTCTGCATTTTTGAAGTCCAACATGGATGACCAGGGTTGAGAATTGAATTAAGATTTTCTTTTGTTGGCTTCAAGTAATAGAACATCCTCAATAAAGTGGGTATTAATAACACGAAGTCCAGAGACGGACAGTCACAGAGTTGGTCTAGTAGCAATGTGATTGAGGGCTATTGCCATTCTCATTTGCTTTCTGCTTTTCCACACTCATGGTGTTAGGGATATCTCTCTTCATGGTCATAAAATGGCTGCAGCAGCTCAGAGCATCACATCTGCTGTTAGCAGAGTCCAAAAACAAAAAGGAAGAACAATGAGAGAACTCCATCATATTAGTCTCGCTTTATATTGGGAGCAAAGCGTTTTTCATAAGCCCTTAATCAGAATTCTCCTGATATCTTACTAGCAGAAAAGGGTTACATGACCATTTGTAGCCGTAAAGGAGACTGGAAAGTAGTTAATTCACACCTGCAACCTCTGTACATGTGCAAAGAAGATGGGGTTGAGGGAAGGCCAGTGGAAAGATCAACAGAGGACAAATTCGATTGTTAATGAGTTGTGTGTCCTTGAACAGGTCTCTTAACCTCTACAGATTGACATGGTTTCCTGATAGCACTTTTGTTGGCATTTGAAGATGTCTTGATTGGGAAAAAGATTCTCTTTGGAGATTCTTGGGGCACCATGTCACATCAAATTCTCCAACAAATTTTGCAGTAAAGGCAACAGTTTAATTTTATTTTTACGGTCAATTCAGCATTTCCAAAATCTGTTTGACTGCAGTGTCTTTTTTTTTTTTTAACCAGACAGAAACTTGTCACTATGCTGTGGATACATCCAATGCTCTATGGGAGTTTTCAGGAAACATTACTCTTTTTAGCCTGAAATATCTTGAAGACAGTCTTCATCTTTAAGTTTTCAGAGTACTCAGTAGTTTCCAGCTAACAGTTCTTCATTGTTCAGTCACAGCTTCAATCTCACCTCCTCTGGGAGGACATCTCATCCCTCTAAACTAGGTCATATGATGTCTCTCTAATTTCATCTCTGTATTTATCTCTTGACCTGGTTTGACCTTCATACTACCTCACTTGTAATAAATTATCAGGTATGATTGTGTTTTCTGTCTTGTCAGATAATGTGTAAGCTCCTTGACAGCAGAGGTAGTGACTTGTTCAGCAGAGGTAGCTTTATATCCAGGGCCTTCCACAGTGGCTAGCACATAGTAGATGTTCAGTATATATTTTTGAATGAATGTATGTCTCACATATGGTGGACTACAGAAATATTTGCATAATGGACACATTCTGTTTTATTTCCTAGCATAATCCCCCCAATCATCTTCTTCTAGGGTTATCCCCTAACCTTCTATTCTATCCATATGGTGGTTTCCACTAGTAATTGGATTTTGAGTAGGCCAGTAAGGACTTTAAAAATTTGGGTTAGATGGATGACCAAATTCCCCCCACTCCAGTGGATAGACATGTAAGAGGCAAAGCAGGCCTCTTGGCTGCCATATTTCTTTCTTGTTGAACTAGGGAACAGGAGAAGACTGACCGCGAAGGGGAGGGAATCATAGCTACCCATTGATCCAGAGATGAAGAGAATATTCTGACAAAGTCTGAGCTCCCAGGTTTTGCCTCTATTCTCTGTATGATCCTGTTCTTGTGTTCCATGGATTTCTCTTTTTATCCTTATAATAACTTCCTCAGTCTTGCTTAGGTTCGGGTCAGTTTTCTCCTACTTGTGAATCCTAACTTACATAGTTTGTTAAGTGAAGACCTTATTGAGCATGATTCAAATGAAATAAGAAAGGGAACCTAGGGCATTTGGGTTTGTGAACATATGTCAAACAGTGAGCAGAGGGACTGAGTTGAAACCAGGACTGATACATGGCATGTCAACAAAAGGAAATATTAAATCTATTTGTGTACAAGGTGTTTTTGAGGATTGAATGAGTTAAGAGGTGTGAATGTGCTAAATACTGAGATAGAAGGGAATTTTACAATGAACTCAAAAGATTCGTTCTAGGGTGATGAAAGACTACAAAGAGCCCAAACCACAGGCATTATCAAGAACCTAATGGCCAACAGTCTGTAGCTGTCATCATCCCCTCTGTGCCCAGACCTCTTCTGCCTTCTCCTTGAAGAGCACTCAGTCCCACGCTGCCAAAGCACCTGGCTCATCTGCATTCCGTAGGTGTGTTCAAAGTCATTCAGCTTCTTGTTCCTTGTCTGCCCTACCTGGAGACATTCTCAGACTGTGTGAAGGACACTATCAGGCCACTGTAGGGTGACTTTGTGGCTGAATAATGCATGAATCCAGCAGTGGCCAAGGGGGAGCCTCCCCAAGTGAGTGGTGGGTTGAGAACAGGGTCTAGCCTCCATCTGTGGGGACCTGACTTTTCCATCCACAGAATCTCTCAGATTGATGGCTCAGTCCACATGGATGAAGTATCTTTAGTATTTCCTTAAATGTTTCTTAGCTGGCTGGAAGGGCGTGTGGACATATGAATTAGACAACAGTGCTTGTTTCCAACGGATGTGCATGTTTCATTCATTGGGCTTCATGATAGCTATGGGAGGTAAAGGAACCGGGGTTGGTAACTCATCTATTGACAAGGAAACAGAGGCCTGAACAAAGTAGGACTTGCCTAGGAGAAGTTTGATCTTCTGGGTGGATTTTTCTTTCAATACTCCTAGATTAACTGAATTCACAACATTTTCTGTTCTTAGGGTTAATTGGAATGTAAAGACAATTTCTCTAGGAAAAGTGTGATGTTCTGGTTCCCACACTTGTCTTCAAACAAGATAACAAAAGATAACACTAGGGAGATGTTTAAACAGGCAGATTATTGAGATCCAATTCTGGAGATTTGGCTTTAGCCTGGCCAAAGTCTGAGAATCTGTTTTCCTAGAAGTTTCCCTAGGAGTTGCTGATAAACAGCAAGGTGTGGGAATCACTGGGGTGAGGGAGGCATGACTTGCGGGTCAGGGCCCTTTGTTCTGCTCTGGCTTCACACTGACTTCTTGGGGTCCTTGGGCCTCATTTTCTCTATCCATACAATGAAGGGATTGGCCTAGAATAGGTGATCTCAAAAGTTTCATCCCATATTTACTTTCTGCATGTCCTATAGGCTTTGCTAATTTCTGGCCCCTGGAGGATCTAAAACAAGGAGAACCCTGATAAGTATTGTTGGAGCAGATGTTATTTTTTTTTCTTGCTCTCAGAGATATTTATTTTTCATTATTCTTATAATCTTTCTGGATATATAAACAAATAACAATGTATCCTAAAAATACTATTCAAAAAATCTTGTACAGTTAAAACTTTTAAATACTTTTCACAGTAAGCCAATAGAAGCAATGTCTTTACCATGTATATTATCACATTATCTACAATATTCTACATATTTTATAGTGACACAAATTTATACATATTACAATTGGAAATAGGAAATATCCTTTTGGTCCCCTATAATAGGCTGTGAATTTTAAAAGAAGTTCTGAACTTGTATAAGAAAGATCTTTATTTGAAACCTCAAAGTAATCTCTCAGTTATCTACCTTATAAAAAAAAGTCAAGATGTTTGTTTTGTTCTATTTATTTCTTTGAGGGGTGGGAAGAAGGTTTAAAAAAAGTTTGTTTCTTGCTTCAAAGAGCTTTCCCAAAGGAGGGGGGGATTCATTTTCAATACACATCAACATGGATGAACACTGTTCTCATAACTTTCATGACAATTTGAATTGAAGGCAATCAATATGTGTAATATGTTTTTCTGAAATCCAGTAAGTTCATTTGGACACCTGGGTACTCCTTGTATTCTTATTCACATATGAAAGGAACTGGCACTTTGGCTTCTAGAACAAATTTTTTAAAAATCACAAACCCAACTTGTTTTGATTTGAGTCTAGCCTAATTACTAAGGAACCATTCAGCAATAATGGCCTCAAACATTTAAATATCCTCTCTGAAACTGCAGTTCATTAAGGGACTGCTGACTCCAAGAACTATGCCACCAGTAAGGGGATGAGGTAAGAATTCTCATTCTGGATGCCAAGTTCAAAGCAAAATATCAATAATCTTCTCACTTTTGCAATATCTATAAATAAAAGTAGATGGAGAGGATAAAATAAAATGATGTTAAGTAAAAAGTGCATACAGAACACAGAAACACTTTTTCATTAAATTTGCTACTTAGTTTGGTTCAAAGAAATGCTCAAAAGAAAAGTAACCACTTAAAGCAAAAAACTAGTTACATTGTTGCATTTAGAAGTTGAGAGCAAAAGAATGAGTACTGATCAACTTTCCTCACTAAAACTTAATCATTTGTTCTGAAATAGGTTATTTTTAAGTTGAACATCTATGTTATGCCTTGAAAATTCAAAGCAGAAAGGAAAATCACAGAAAGACAGTAACTTCATCAATACACAGATGTTTGCTAATAGTTTTTGGTATCCAAAACCTTTTTTCCACACATTGCACAGATGCCCTTTTTGTAGGCACAGCTCTGGCAGTAATGAGAACCTGGTTAGTGCACAGAACTTTTACCAATTCTGCAAGTGGAGAACTTATTCTTTCCATATGGATCAAACCATTCCTTATATCCAGTTCTATAGTTGACAGGCAGACTCTTCTGGGTGACTACCTCTGCTCCTTCCATGTAAGCTGTATGCTTGCTTTTTTGAAGTCAAAGCTTTATTTTCATTCAGCTCTCTTCCTCCACATTCTGTGGTATTCGTTGCCCCATCTTTCCATGTTTCTGGAGTGATAACAGTACCAAATTTCTTTTCACATTTTCGCATACTATCCTCCCATCTATGGTTCCCTCAAATGCCGAAGCGGCAGTGGCTCAAAAACATCAACACTACTTGCAGCAGATGTTATTGATTGCATTCCCAATATCTGTTCTCTCCTGTAGTCTAACAGAATTCAAGTTTTGTTCAGATATCCCTTCTTCTCCCATGTGGTCGTGAGCTTGGGGGAAGAAATGACACCATCTCCCCAGTCATGAGATTGATCAAGGGCATGCAACCCATTTATGGCCAATGAAACAGGAGAGGTGTTTGCTAGGGGCTTCTGGGAAAGGAGGGTACTCATTATTCTTAGAGAACTTTGGGAAATCACCCTCTTTTTATTAAAGGATGTAAACAAAGAAACAGACAACTCTGCTTCTCTTGGTGACTATTTTGCAAACTCTTTCAGATGAAGTTCACCGTTGACTACAGAGCAGAGGACTGCACTGGCTTAGCTGTTTAACACACCCCCAAATTTCAATGCCTTAATACAATACCTGGTTTGCGTCTTGATCACATGAACACCAATTGGAAATCTGGAAAAGATCTTTCATGTGGTGCTATGGACTGAATTTTGTTCTTCCAAAATTCATATGTTGAAATCCTAACTCCAGTATCTCAGAATGTGAGGTCCAGGAGAAGGGTCTTTAAAGAGATGAGAGTCAGAATGAGGCTGTTAGGGTGGACCTGACTTTGGTCTGACTGACTGTCCCTACAAGAGGAGGAAATTATGTTACATAAGAGATGCTGGGGGATCACGTGAAGGGACAGTGAGAAGGCAGCCATCTGCAAGCCAATGAGAAACCAAACCTGTGGACACTTTGGTCTTGTACTTCTAGCCTTCAGAATGTGAGAAAATCTGTTATTAAAACCACTCGTTCTGTGGTATTTTGTTACAGCAGCTCTAGCAAATTAATATGTATGGTTATTCAGGAAATGCAGCTCCTTCCTGCATGCGGTTCTGCCACCCCCTTGCATTGGGTTCCTCTGAATCTGGTTGGATGACAAGAGAAACCACAATGGAGGATTAGGTTAGGGAGGTTTTCATGAACCAGGTTTTGGGGTGGTGCACCCTCCTTCCCACCTTCCATCAGCCAGAAATTCAGTGGGCCACATCCACCTGCAAGGGAGCTGGGAAATGTACTCTAGCTTCATGCTCAGGAAGAAGAGAAAATGGGTTAGTGAAAACCTAGTCTCCCCAAAGAAAGTAGAGTGTATGTGTTGGCAAGGCTGATCCTCCAAGGTGACCCACCCAAGGGCCTGCTCTATTTCTGACTTTCAGTGATGGAGCCTGGGCATCTCCTTGTTGTTTAGGCCAGCTTGAGCCAGGCTTCCTGCTTGGCACTGCTAAGCACATCTTAACCAATGCCTGTCTAATCTCTTTCCTCCAGTTTCGTGGCCCATTGCTGTGCTGGGGACGGGGCGAGGGGCTGGATTGTCATTTGGAGTGAAAAGCAGAAGTTAGCACTTAAAGTCAAGTGGTTCTGAGCCTTTCTTTTCTAATGGAGTTGTGGGACAGAGAGTGCTGTCCTATAAAATGATTCTTTAATCTGATATAAAGCCAAGATTGGAAATTATTGATATATTAAAAATTTATTTTTTTCTCTATATATCTCTCTTTCACAAATCCCAATATCTGACATCATAGTTAAATATTTATAGAGTGAATAAGCAAATGAATGAATGAAGGGATTTTTTTTTCTTCTCTTTTGGAGGGCGGTGCTGGGGATCAAACCAGGGCCTTGTGCATGCTAAGCACATGCTGTATCACTGAGCTACACCCCATCCCTGGAGGAAGCCTTTCTTCATGACTTCCAATCTCATCTTCCACCTCATCCTTGTCTACTCCTCCTCTGATGTACCCTCCACTCCAGCTAAAAGGGTGTGTCATGGGGACCAGGGTGGTCCCTTTGCCTGCATTCTTTCTTGTGCATGGAGAAATTTCCTCTGTTCTTTAAGGCTGAAAATTCAATCTCCCCAGAGACAGAATGCCCAGGGCATGTGTTGGTTCACCATAGTAGAATGACAACTCCATGAGGGCAGGCGTGGCCTAATCCACATACATCCTGTACCCTTGGTCGCTGTCCTATGCAGAACAGGGCTCAGTGGCTGCTTCTTAGAATCTGAAGAAGCAGATGGACTAGAAAACCTATCTGTAGGAAATAAGCAAACTGCACCAAGTTGCTGAATCCAGGGTTTGCTCCTGGAGCAAATGATTCAAACACCTTGCCTGCTCTCCCTTTCCTATTACGCCCCCACCCCCGCCTGCCTTTTTACTATGGTAAAAGATACATGCAATTTACCATTTTAACAATTTAAGCATGCAATTCAGTGATTAAGTATTTTCACAACATTGTATAACCACCATCTTTTTCTATTTCCAGAACTTTTTATGAGTCCCTATAGATACTCTATGTCCATTAAACAACCACTCCTCATTCCTGTCTATCCTATGTCCCTGGCAACTACCCATCTACTTTTTATGTCTAAGAACTTGATCATTCTGAGTAACTTATATAAAATAGGATCTCACAATATTTCTCTTTTTGTGACTAACTTATTTCACTTAGCATAATGTCCTCAAGGTCCACCCATGGTGTAGCATGTGTCAGAATTTCCTTCTTTTTAAAGACCGAATAATATTCCATTGTTTGTATTTACTACATTTTATTTATCCATTCATCTGGTGGTGGACACTGGGGTTGCTTCCACCTTTTGAGTATTGTGAATAATGCTGCTACAAACTTGGGTAGCTAAATATCTGCTTGAGTTCCTGCTTTCAATTCTTTTGGGTTTACCTCTAGGAGTGGAATTGCTGGATTGTATTATAATTCTGTTTAAGGCTTTAAGGAGCCACCATGCTGTTTTCCATAGCATCTGCACCATCTTACACTCTCACCATCCCTTTCCTATTTTGAAGCTGGAATTCATCCTCTGCCACAGCTCTCCAGTATCTTCCATTCATCTCCCCTCCCCAAACATCCACCCTGTGTACAAAGCGGATGTGACTGTCCCACTTACTAGAGAAAAAAAGTTGCATTAATAGTTAAAAGTGGTATTATGGTCGGGGCTGGCAGTAGGTGATTGATGGCCTCCATTACACCCCATTAGATATTTTATTCTTGTTAAATGAAGAGCAGCCAACTTCGTCAAGTATTTTTAGTTCCCTCTGGTCTTATTGGTCCGATCTATTCTTCAGGATGGCCTGTAAATGGCCACATATGGCTGAGTGTCTGCAGGACGGATGGCCGTGCAGCTGGCGTTCATTGGCCACCAATTTACCCCGGCCCCCTTCATTGTGAGCCTGACAGCGCTGGGGAGCCTTGTAGATCTAACCAAATATATCTATTTTCTAATTGTCTATTTATCACCTTCTGGGGATTTGTGGGCCTCCTATCTGAAGGCAAAGGGGGGATGGCCTTGAACAATGATCCTTGTCAAGGCTCTCGCTCGCTCTAAATTAGGGCCTAGTTGCTAAATAACTAATTTAGTCCTGCTATCAAGCTGAAAAAGTGGGTATTCAGCGCAAAGTGCCAGCTGGGGAATTGATTATGTCTTCTCTCAGTGAGTGTGATAAACCTGCCGCCCGAGCCACTGTGGAAGACCAGGGACGGCTCCCCGGGGGTGGCACATTTCATCACGAGTGAGGCCGGGTCCACTCCCTGCGTGGCAGCTGAAGCCTGGGGCACAGGCCTGCCCGCCACAGTGCCTGTGGGAGCCTGCCCCTCACGGCACCCTCCTGATCTGTGGCTTCTGCTTGGAGCTGTGGGGATGTTTGCATCTGTCAGAGGCAGGGACCAAGGTGAGAATCGGGAAGGGGAGAGGAAGGTCACCCTGACAGCCCCAATTTCCAATTAGAGTGAGATTATTGAAGGTGGCCCAGGCCCAGGCGGGGGAGGTGGGAGGAAATAAATGAGAATAGGAGGCAGTTAGGAAAATGTATTAAAAGCAACAACAAACAGATTTTGAGCAGAGAAGGAGGGGTGGTAGCTGAGAACAGAGAGTTCAGGTTTACTGCTTGAGAAATCTAATAATGACGACAAAACCATTGTTTACTCAGCCCTCCCTTCTGCCAGGCGCTCCGCCAGCAGTCTCCAGATCCAAGATCTCCCTGCGTCCTTTCCCATCCAGGCAGATTGGGGTTCCTGCTCGAATTTGTACTTGGTGAAAAAGAATTTCAGAAACAGCACCCAATCCCCTTATCTAAGGCTGAACTCTGGCTATAAATCTCTTCCCCCACTCAAGTTCTTTGACAGTGCCTGGAATATGCCTCCACCATTTTTCATTCAGCTGAACTTTATGGAGAGCTCTTCTGAGTGCTGGGCCCGCAGTGGAGAGTCACCAGACCAGGCTCTGCCTTCACGCAGCTGATCTTCCAGCGTAGAGGGAGGCCAAATGCATGGATGATACAATTTCTAAAATTGCCTTTTATCATCCTGAAATTAAATTGATAAATACTAGATTCCACTTATTCACATAATTAAACAAAATAAGCATAACATTTATCCTGTCATATAATGTAAAAAAAAAAAGCAATTTTAATAATAATATATATTTCAGTATTTAAATGTTTGGTCATAATGATGCAGGAAAATATAATGGAGCACTCAGGCTTTTAGGCTTAACTTACCATGAATATTTGAATTTAATAAAAAGACATGATCTCCTACTGAATGTTGATGATATTTTCTCTTAATTTTTGACATTTTGAAAAAAGAGGTAAAAAAAAAGTCTATCGGCAAATATACTTAGAATTGCTTTGAAGATGGCAGGCACAAAGTCATCCTGGCCCAGAAATAGTGTCTGTGACTCAAATGTCATGCGCAGTGTGACCAATGATGATGTCATTTTCTGAAATGATGAAACTCCAAGTTGAAGAAAACAAAATAATCTCTTAAAAATAAAAAAACCCTCTCAGCTTCCATATTGGTTTTATTCTTGGAAAAGTCATTATAAATTAAACCAACCATACCATCTCTAGTGTTTGAGTGTGAGATGAGATGGTTTGGATTCTAGGTTGAGATAATTATAGGTGGTTTTGACTTACATGGACGTCTTGTTAAATGGAGTGTTGTGAGGTTGTCAGACCATCATGCCTTGCAGGATGTTTAGCTTCCTGCTTCCCTCTGCCTTCTGACTGCTGACAACCAAAATACCTCCTTGGGGGTTGGTTCTGACCCACTTGAGAGTTCCTGAACTACATAAAAGACAAGCAAATAAAGAAAATTAAATAATAGTAATTATGATCAAAATGAGATTGACTTGGTCTAGCTGAGGATGTAAGTCAGTGGTAGAATATTTTCCCAGCATGCATAAGGTCCTGGGTTCCATTCTCAACACCACAAAGAAATTTAAAAAGAAAAAAGAAAGAAAGAAAAAAAGAAAGAAAGAAAGAAATAAAGAAAAAAAGGCTGAGTGATGAACTAGGGAAAGAATGAAAAGCTACTTTGGATGGGGGAGTCAGGGCTTCTGGTTTGGGTCAAGGGCTCCTTCTAAACCCAGATGCTCCTGGGAAGGGGGAAGATGTGGGATTCATTTTTCCATGAGAAGAAATAAAGGAGAGTCAGGAAGTTGGCTATAGTGGGAGCCCAGAAGACCTTGGTTGGGCGCTTTTACACCAGTTACTGAGCAGCACTGAGCAAGTCACTTTTTCTTTGTGAGCCTCTGTTTTCTCATCTGTCAAATGGAGAGAGTGATCATGGCATTATCTTCCTGCCAAGTTAATGAGAAGATCTCATGCGACGGGAGCAAGTGCTTTAATCACCATAAAATTCAAAGAGATCTTGTTTGTACTGGGAAAAATTAGAAACAATTCAAATGCCTCCAAAAAAGGAGATTTGTTCAAACATAGCATGGCATGTAGGCCATTATGTAATCATTACAATGATGGGAAATAATAGTTAATGCTAAAGAAGGATATTGATGAAGTGTTGACTCAGAAAAGCAAGTTACAAAATAATGTGTAGAGCGTGGTCCTGTGTTGACTATTTAAAGAGGAAAAGCAGGTAAGCAAACTAACAAAACACCAACCAACCAACAAAAAAAATTAGAAAGATGCATACCAAAATCACAACTGAACTTATCCCTGGGAATTAGAATTTTTTGCAATTTTCTTTTTGTGTAGAATGAGATGTATCATTCATATTTGAAATAAAGAAAAACAAGCCACAACATGATATTTAAAATGCTTGTCACAGGCCAAGATCCCTACTAATCATTGACACTGAGTGGGTGGTCATTTTTTTTTTTTTTTGTAGTGGTGCTGAGGATTGAACCTGGGGCCTTGTGCATACAAGGCAAGCACTCTACCAACTGAGCTATATCCCCAGACTTCAGATTAGTTTTGAAAGCCTGCTTTCTTTCTTGTAATTCACAAGCACAAAGGTAAACACTGTGGTCACTTACTGTCCAGGAAAGCTGTGTCCTCACAAGGAGCAACTGTCTCTGTTTATATTATGTTTTCTGTCCTTATAGTTGGGACCTCCAGGTTCTTGTGAAGAGCACTTATGATATAGTGAGTTGTGTTAGGTATTATTATTATTATTATTATTACTCTTCCCAGGGCATTGTGTGTGCTAAGCACACATTCTTCCATTGAGCTACATCCCCAGCCTGGGTACCATTATTTAAAAAAATTTTTTTTCTTTACAAGATCAAGGTATTTCTTTTCCAGATACCATTATTTTAATCCTCATGACAACCCTATGAGGTAGGCATTATCACTTTTATTTTATAGGTAACAAAAGTGAAGCCCAGAAAGATTAAATGACTTGTTGCTGGTCATATGTCTTCTAAGTGGAAGAACAAGGATTTAAATCTGAGATGTCTCATTCCAAAGCTAGTTCTGAGCCAGAGTTTCATAACCACTTGGGAGATTAATTATTGGCCAGTTTCTCATATCTCTATAAATGTGGTTGAACCCGGGTGTGGTGGCGTACCTGTAACCCCAGGGACTCGGGTGGCTGAGGCAGGAGGATTGTGAGTTCAAAGCCAGCTTCAGTAAAAACAAGGAGCTAAGCAACTCAGTGAGACCCTGTCTCTAAATAAAATACAAAATAGGGCTGGGGATATGGCTCAGTGGTTAAGTGTCCCTGAGTTCAATCCCCGGTAACAACAACAACAACAACAACAAAAATGTGGTTGAAAATGCCTAGAGTGTCAGTTTCCTTGTTGCTAAATGCAGGTAAACAGCCACCTCACACCTGGCTGGGAGACTTAGCAGGGTAGCAGACGGTTCTGGTGCACGGTTGGTACAAAGGAAGTGCCTGGCACAGGTGGCTGCTTTTCCCTGGCTGGGGTCTGGGTTGGGATTACAATTTTTGCCACTGGTCTTTCCCCAGACTGGAACCTGGCGTGCTGGTGGTTAAGTCCCAGGAGGGCAGCCCTCAACCAGCTCCAACCTGGACAGTTCATCTACTCAGCCTAAATTTCTCAAGTTACAAGGCTTATTTCAGTCACTTAATTTTCATCCACAAAGAATTAGGGAAAAATATATTTGTCCAAAATACTCCAATCAATGCTATGTTTCAAATGCTTGTAAAGGTCACTCTTTGGAGGAAAAATGGAGACAAAAACGCCCAGTATAGATTTAGTAATTTCTCCTTACAATTGCAAGTGTTGAATGTTATAAATAAGTCTCTTAAAGATCCCTTTAAAAAAATAATACACTAAGTGGTTAGTTTGCAGAGCTCATGAATAGAGAATGGGTACTTGGGGCCAGGAGTATAATTTCCAGTGACAGCATCATCCACGGATGCAAAGCATCCTGTATCTTCAATGACTTAGATGGAAACAAAGATGACGCACTCTGGCAAGCTCTGTTAGATGACTCAAGAAGTGGCTCTGGTGATGACAAAGATACCAATGTCAATGTCAAAGATGTATGTGAAGAGTGAATACAATTGCTTCATGAATCAGATGTGAACATGGAAGAAAAGAAATTCTTTGAACTGTACTTGTCATTTGCATAAGACTATATTAACGTTAACTTCTGAGCAACATATTAATTTCTAGTCACCACAATATGTTAATATATTTTATATATTAAAATTAAATTTGAAGAGATTTCGTTTGTACTGGGAAAAATTAGAAACAACTCAAATGCCTCCCCAAAACATACTCCAGCATAACCACTCAGTAGAACATTATGTAATCATTAAAATGATGTGAAATAATAGTTAATGCTAAAGAAGATGCTTATAACTATTTTTTAAAAATTAAAGATTACGGGGAGACCTTGGATACTCTTGTCTAATTCCTAAAAGTTTATATATGAAAGTTGGTCAAAAATCTGTTTTGGAATTTCCAATGGGGAAAAAGCAAATCTATCTACACTTGGGGTTGTCCTGTGGTTAGGCACATTTACTATAGATCTACTATGTGCTAGGTGTGGTGTCAGATGTAGAGTGAGGGAGCCTGGGCAGAGCAGAAGCCAGAATCCCAAAGCACCAAGGAGGCCTGCTCTTTCTCTGCGGAAAGAGACCTAATTGAAGCCCAGAGGGAGGTGAGCACTTGTCCACCCTCACACAGAATAAAACCCAAGTCCTTTGGCAAGGAAAGCAGGGACAACAGAAAGACAGGCAAATCTGGTTTAGTAGGATGACCATCCTTCCCACAGAGCAGCGTCCTGGCCCCTGAGCCTGAGTTTGGCCTGAAGAGAAGCAAAGGCCCAAAGGATACCTTCACTCTTCTGTGTCTGGGGTGCACTCGCTAGCTGGGCTGAGTGGGTGTTTAAAGTGGTGTTGATGATCTCAGTGGGCTCAACATCGTGGCTCCGTGCTGCCAGAGATGATTCTGAAAATCTGTCTCTTTTCCAATATTTTTAAAAAATGACATCTAGACTACTTCATAACAATTTTAAATAATTACAAAGGTTGTAATGTCTAGTGTATTATGAATATAGACATTATGAGATAAAATTCTTACATTGCTGTTTTAAATGTATCCAATAAAATACAAATATCATAGCAATTTGATACCATCATCCTTTTAAAAAATACACGAATGAGCTCTTATTTAACAGCAGGAAATTGTATTTCCAATTCACTTCCCCCACAGAATTTTATCCTAATGTAATGTATTTTTATGCTTGAAAGTCTTTTATTGATTTTTCTATCACATGTCTCTACAACAAAAAGATGTATATAAATTGAATTTTTAAAATTTCCTTTGACCATAAGCCTCTAAGTATAAGAAAAAATTCTTCTGGATTGAGTTATCATCTCAAATAGGAATGATAAAAACAACATGAATATATTGCACATTTTGATAAATAATTATTAAAGAGTTAAATTTTATTAGAAATGTGTTTCTTAGTGAGATGGATGGGAGCAGGACAGCCTTAGCACTAAAAATCCTAGGGATGGTCATTCCCATAGACTTATGATATAAGCAGCAACCACTGGAGTTTTTCAGTGGACAACCTGTACAACTGATGTGGTGGCCCTGGATTTGGGGGTGTAGTGATATAGTGCTTTGATTAAAGGTGACATTGAGCACACCATTTGTCAAATTGTCCCTTTATTTGATCCCAGAATTTGCGACTCAAAAGAACAATGCACAAGAATAAGGTTAGGGTGAAAAAGATGTGTGAGTCTTCGTAGTGAAGGAGAGGTGGGAATGGCAAGTCCACCACAGGCAGACCATTTTTAGAAAGGAACTCTTATGGAAGTTGAGAACCAGGATATTGATTCCTTTTGAATAATTTGTGCTGATGATTCCTTGGAAGGTAGACCCCCAACAGAGTTGGGAACCTCTGGGACACCTCCATACCTCTTCCCCCAATGGACAGTACTGGTGGAGCTGTCCATGGTGATGACCACGCAGGAGGAGCTTTCCACCCTCAGTCAGGCCCTCTGAGCCAGTACCCCAAATCCAGAGTCCACTATAAAGCCTGACCCTGACTGTCAGCCTGGTTGATATTCCATTCCAGGCTAAGGAAGAGAATCATAATAGCATCCACGTGTTTAGAAATGAATAAGTTCCGTGCAATATTCTCAGCATTTTACTAATCTCCTTTAGTCCTCCCCAAGCAAATTAAGTAGGTCCTATTATTCCCATTCCAGCCATAAGAAAACAGAGGTTTTTGGACATTAAATAACTTGCCATAGTCATACAAGGGTATGTGGAGAAGAGAACACTCAAACTACTCAGATCAGCCTAGCACTGAAGCCTGAACCTTTCTCTACCCCACCATGTCTTTTTAAAAGATTAGAGGAGAATGAAACCACTGTATTTATGAGCCAACCATGATCCAGGTGCTTTGCACATTGTTAAATTTAAATCCCACTATAACCCTGCAAAGTGACTATGATTATCTTGTTATAGAGGAAGAAAATGAAGTCCAAGGTAGTAAGCAGAGGGCCAGAGCTTGACCCTGGGTCCCTCCACCACCAAACAGAAGCCCCTTTCCCCCACCTTAGGTTATCCCTGCAGCCACAGCTACCCCAGGGCTGAACCCAGAGCCCAGGACCCTTTACCAAAAGTCCCTTGGTATAAGCCACCCTGGACTTCTCCAGGAAGAATGAAAGCTATTAAAACAACAGCAACAACAGCCTCTTGGAAAGATTGACTTCTGAGTCCATTTTGTCTAGTCCCACATTTTCCATGATTATTTGATTTAATCTCAAGAATGCTTCTAAGCCCTGGCCACGTGCCAGATTCTTAGTTAAGTACTTCTGTTGGCACTGAGGATGAAGAAAAGGTGGGCCTGACCTCAGTTGCTAACACTTGACATGCAGTCATGTCTTTAATTCCACAAAGACATGGTCAACATAGACCTGCAGGAGTCCGGGGAGGCAGGGGTTGATTCTGGTGGGATATCTGGGAAGACGCTGTGAATGTGGCAAACTCTGAAATGGGACATCATTGCTGTTTAGTTAATTCAGTCAAAACAGGCAGCTTAATCTGAAGGATCTAGAGAACTGTGACCATAGGTCTCAGCGCAGAGTGTAGCGCCTGAGCCTCTGAGCTGCTGACTGGGTGAATCCTGAGCTATGTCCATGCTGATATCTAAGCTTAATAATTTGTTATTAAGCTGTTCATAGTATTATTTTGTGAAAATAATTCCAGCTAAGTACACTTTGGCTTCTGATAGGATTACAAGAATTAGTTCTTGACCAGGTCCTTCTCCTCGTTTCCCTGGCAGGTACGAGTGCTCAGGGGCACGACTGAGTGGAGTCGCCCCAGGGCCCTGCAGACCCCAGCAGTCCCGTGAGTATTGCCAAACTTGTCCACAAAGTCCTCCACCCCGCCACTCCAGCCAGCCTTGCAAGACGTGCTCCATGGCGCATGCTCTGGAGACAGCCTCGGGAGGACAGCGCCTCCCTGGCGCCCCCTGTGGAGGGAAGTGGAACCTGCTCACCAAGGTCCTCTGCCCCGGTTCCCTGAGCCACACCCAGAAATTGACGCAGAACCCCTAGTTATGAGGGGAATGCTCCGCGGAGGGAGTGTTGCCTCAAGATCCCACAGGCATGACCTGGGAAAGGGCAGCCCAGAGCCTCAAAAGCAGGTCGAGAACCATGGCTAGCACTTTCCAGGCTGCACCCAAGTCTGGGTACATGTGTTCTTTCTTTCCTTCTTCATTCCTTTTTCTTTTCTTTCCTTTCTTTCTCGTTCGTCGTGCTGGGAATTGAACCCAGACAGAGCCTTGCGCATGCTAGGCAAGAGCTCTATCACTGAGCTGCATCCTCAGTCTTTATTTTATTTTGAAATAGATAAGGGTTTCACTAAATTGTCAAAGTTGGCCTCAAATTTGCCATCCTCCTGCCTCAGCCTCCTGAGTAGCTGGGATTACCAGCGTGTGACACTGTGCCAGGCCTGAATATATTTTTTTCCTATAATCCTGGGCCATAACTTCTCTGCAGAAAGCTATTAAGTTTGGGGGCTACCCTGATTTCTTTCTGTCAGACCTTTCATTCTTTTCCATGACTTTTTTTTTCTCTCTGTTGCCATTTTTCCTTTTGGGATAAATTAAGCATTTCCAGGCAATGAATTGAATAATAACACATTTGTTGAGTTTCTACTATGTAGTAGGTGATTTTCCTGAGATCTGTCATTTTGTAAAGTAGGTAATGGTGGCTCCATTTTACTTATGAGAAGACTGAGGTTCAGAAAGGTGGAGAGACTAACAAGGTTTCAGCTGGTCATTGGTGAAATTGATATTTGAAGTCAGATCTCTCTGATTCTAGAAAGGATGCTCTTTGCAAGTCAACTGTTGAGCAAGCTTGAGGCCTGTTTCATACCTCTCAGCAACCTCTAAAGCATAGCATCTGTCTCTAAAAACAGCCCAGACCAGAGGGAGGCATGTAACTTCCCTTGGTCCACATGTGGCACTAATCCAGCCTAAGAGCATACCCATCTAGCTGTGTGGCCTTGGGCAAGTTACTCACCCTCTCTGGATCTATAAAAAAAACACATGGAATGGATGATTTCTCAGGGACTTTGTACATCCCAAAGACCTCTGCTTCAAATGCCACAGTAAATCAGGGGCTTTTGTGGAGCCGCAGCCCATCTGAAATTCTCCCCAACTTGACCTTTTCTTAAATTCATTTCATTAATTCTCTTATTCATAAGAATGCATTTTCATTTCATGGTTCCTATGTTTAGTGCTTTCTCCTGATGATGCTTCTCTTCCCCGGTATAATTTTTTGTTCCATTAATTTCCAAGGACCATTTTGCCAGATCAGAGTGTTAAGAATCATTCACACCTCTTCCATTTGTCTAACCAACCGCTCATCCATTTCTCTCCAGAAATAATTGTATATGGTTCAATAAGTTTATTGTTCAAATCTGTTTACACTTCAGGATGCATCTCATCAGGATTTGCTATAAAGGGTGGAAGACAGTTTCCAATTATCATTATTATATCTATTTCTACAAGTTTTCCAAATATCATTTTCTTCATCTTTAGGAGCTGTTTCTATTTTTTCCTTAATTTGTTTTTCCTTCCTGTTGAAGACAGATCTGAAGAGAAAAAAGCACTGATTCTTTTAGATACTTATTTGCCTCTGTTTTTCCAACTCACTGGCGCTGGTGAATCACCTAGAAGCGATGCTGACTTGTTTGTTTTTCTATTTACAGCATGTGTTTGCCTGTATTTTGAGAAGTTCCTCATTAACGGGACTTTGGACTCTATGAGGCTGCGGACACGGTGGACAGGGCAGGTCAGGAAGGGAAAGGGGGGAGAGAAGAAAGAGAAGCAGAAAAGTAGATGTAAGCAGCAAGAGCAGAGAGATTTTACAGTGCCCAGTTTCAGGATAGAACGCAAACCAGTTGCCAAAGGAGACCCAGGTCTGTCTGCTCCTGAAATACAGGACCCAGGTGGTGGTAGTATGGTGGATCAGAGCTTGGGGGCCAGGGATGGTGAGGTGGGTTCCTTCTGTTCCGCCAATTAGTAGTTGAGCACTATGAGTAAATTCCTCAACCCCTCCTCTGGAGCCTCAGTCCCTCAACTGTGAAAATGGAATAATAATAGTTTCCATTTCCTAGGATCATGTGGGGATTTATGTATCTATCTATTTATTTAATTATTAAGTTCCTACAATGTCCCTGGCTCTGTACTAAGCACTGGGAATATAACAGAGGGCAAAACACAGGACCCATCTCTGTATTTTTATGGCATTACGATCAGGTTAGGGCAACATATGTCCATTTGTTAATGAGTCATGTAAAATGTACAAGGATTGCAAGGGACACCAGATGACCAGGATTCAGGGAGCCCAGGAGCTCTCAGGTGAGGAGAAGGGAGGCTGCGGAGGACAGAGGCAGGTGCCTTGGTGTAACAGGGACTTACAGGTAGCTGTGGCTAAAGGCACCGATGCTTCCCTTGAGCTGTAGCTGTGTCCTCTGCTACCTGAAGCCTGGGCTCAGATTCCTGCTCAACTCTGCAGGTCGACATCTCATCCTTTAAGGAGTGTCTGCCTAAAAATGGTAATATAAAGCCGATGAGTACTAAATTTACCTAATCTGTCTTGTCCCCTTTCAAGGCTAACGACACCAAGAAAAAAGGAACTAAGGGGGCTGGGGATATAGCTTAGTTGGTAGAGTGCTTGCTTTGCATGCACAAGGTCCTGGGTTCAATTCCCAGCACCACCGGGGACGGGCAGTGGCGGGGGGGAAGGAACTAAGATATTTTCAAGTTTCCAGGAACAGCAAACTTTGTAGTCAGATCACTCCATGATGGGAACCACCCTGCCTCCCAAGAGGAAGCCATCATGTCCTGAGGGAACCAATCTGCCCCTTGAGAATAACAACTTCCCTGGAGCCAGGAGAACCTTGCAGAACCAGACTAGAAATGATGATCAACTGGGCCACAGTTGGGCCAAGGCTGCTCGACTCTGCAAGCAAGCTTCAGGTCCTGCTTTTGTTCTTTCCTATGTAATCTTGATGCTTTTGTGGGTACCCTGTCAACAGGGCTTAGGACTCTGGTGCCCCTGCTTCCCAGTGTGGCCACATTGAGTAATAAGTTCTGCCTTGCTTCATCACCTCTCATATCTCTCATATCTCTGATATCTCTCTCGAGGTGGCCGTTGGCAGAACCTGGTCTGGGAAGAGAAAGTGAGGGGCAAAGAAAGAGAAGCAGAAATGTAAATGTAGCAGCAAGAACAGAGGAGAGAGATTTTACGATGTCCAGTTTCAGGACAGAATGCAAACCAGTTGCCGAAGGAGACCCAGGTCTGTCTGCTCCTGAAATGCAGGACCCAGGTGGCGGTAGCATGGTGGAACAGAGCTTGGGGGCCAGGGATGGTGAGGTGGGTTCCTGAATTTGGACTCAATAAAACTAGGACTCCTGTAATAGTTGGGGCAGAGCATGTAGGGAGGCCAGTTTATGGGGAAGATGATGGCAGAGGACATGTAAGATGCCCACATGCAGTGAGTAAAAGCAGCACTTCCTGTGGGTCCTGGCACTGTGTCCTCAGGTCCTTTCCAGGGACTGCAGCCATCGCCCTGAGTGGGAACAGATATGGTGAACCCTTGCAGTCTAACCATGGGACAGCCCAGACATGCCCAGGAGGAAGGGGCTGTGGTCAAGGGCCTCAGGGGGAGGGGCAGTAGGATTCTGGACCCAGCTGCAGGAGGGTCTGGAGTGAGGTGACCCCAAGAGCCTTGGGGTGAGGATCCCACTTAAGAGCTCTGCTCAAGGGCATTTGACTTTCTGAGAAAACCTAGGTCTTACCTGGATTCCTGCAGCCGCAGTCAGGGCAGCTGGGAGACTTCTTGAATGCAAGGATCCTTCCTGTCTGGGTCTGAGCGTGCTGATATTAGCCCAGAACCCCAAAAGACTGAGCTTCTTGTTAAATCCATGTAGCACCAAGAAACAGGAAATAATGAGCCAGAGCCTGGTACATAATTTCAATGATGCTGTGAGAACCTGACCAGATGTTCCACCAGCTGCAGGAACAGCCCAGTAGGTCCTATGAACATCAGCAGGTCCAGTGAACAACTGGGTTTGGCCTGTGTTGGTGGCAGACATTCAGGAAAGGAGAGGTATCTGCAGCTCATTCAGAGAGGGACTCAAGCCCTAGGGGCCCCAGTCAGGCCTAAGGGCAAAGAAGTGACCGTGCAGGAGGAAGCAGGCAGAGAGGGGGAGGGGAGGGAAGAACTTGTGGGCTTGGTGAGAGGGTGGCCAACCATGCTGTTTCATCAGGGACTTTCCTAGTTTCAGCCCTAAACTCTCATGAACCACCCCTTTCACTCCCAGACCAGGCAGACTAGGATGGGTGATCACTATTCTGTGGCTAAGGAACTGCATTTTCCTGGTAATGTCAGATTTATTTGTGGTACAGCAGAAACTACATCTTCCCAGAGCTAGATGTCGATTCTGCCTCCACCATTGCTGTGTGAGCCTGGACAAGGGCCTTTACGGCTTTTAGCTTTAGTCTTCTGATCTGTAAAATGGGTGTAACAATGGTTCTTTCACAGGAGGAGCAAACGAGATGATGCATGTAGAATCTTAGCAGAGTTCTTGGCACATTTATTTATTTGACAAATATTATTTGGCCACTGTGATCATATTTCACTGAATCTAAGATGCCATCAATTGACTATAGGCTGTACAATGATTTGGCTAAGGACAAATATGCTGCCTATTACACTTTGACCTGTTATATTCCCAATTTGCAAGTTATATCACTATTTCAAAGATAAAATGTGAGAAAGTGGCTAGGCATGGTGGTACACACCTGTAATCCCAGCTACTCAGGAGGCTGAGGCAGGAGGATTACAAGTTTGAGGCCAGCCTAGGCAACTCAGTGCTTAAAAAAAAAAAAAAAAAAGAAGGAAGAAAGAAAGAAAGAAAGAAAAAGAAAGAAAGAAAGGAAAAAAAAAACGAACCATGAAAGAGCCCACCTTGAGCCAGGTAACCACACTGGCAGCCTCTGGGGCCCCAGTGGGGATAAGGCCATTGCAGTCTCCACCTTAGCTCAATTTGCAGCTTGGAGAAAGCTTCTGGGTGGAGATTCTTTTCTTAAAAATCCTGAAGTGTGAGTACATCTCCTTGAGGAATGTGACAGGCATCTTGTGTTCACTTTAAAATGTCACGTCCAGCACATCCTCACATGCGGTGTGCTGGAAGGGAAAATGCGTTGTTCCGTTGGAACAAGATCTGACTTGGGTCAGTAATCAGGTGAGGCTTCTGAACCAGCATCATAAAAAGAAGAGGTCATTTGGGTTCAGAGGCCCTCCTGGCTTTTACCTCCAGGGACCTATGGAGTACAGAATGGCAGGGGACCCTCCTTCAGTTTCAGGGGGAATTTCCTACCAGTCACTGTCTGTCGAGGGAATGTGGCTGTTGAGGCCGAGTGCCCGGATAGGGCCACCAGGCAGGGAGGTGGGAGGCTGCTTGTGGTGGGGTGGGCAGGGGAAGCTCCGTGGTCAGACACCTCTGCCCTTAGAGGCCACTGCTGGGACTGAATGGGAACAGGGAGAACACGCTGGCCTCTCCATCTCTGTTACCATTGTTTTCTTGCAGGGGATGCAGTTTGTTCCTTCTATGGAAGGATCCCATTTGTTGGGCCCTAGAACTGGTCCGTATGTGATGGGCTGACAGATCTGACTCCATCAGAATGTTCTAGGCCAGACTCTAAGGGAAATGACTAAACACACTCCATGTTGCTCTGAGATTCCATGTTATGTAGGAAATAAGCTTCTCCCATGGGAACACCTCACCTCTGTACCCATCATCAGTTACTTGGTGTGACATGTTTAATAATATACAATGGCAACTCCTATGTAGTAAAGAATTGCTCTCTTTTGATTCCTATTGCTCCTAAACAATGTACCATGTGAACAGTGATTGTATGGATGTTAGTAACCATTCTTTAGTTTGTACCTAGGTAAGGGTCATTTTGACCCACTTCCCCCTCTGTCGAATGTCTCATGATGTTAATGTGTAATTTCGAATCATAGCAACAGACACATATGATTGATGTGACTTTGGTATAAGAACCCCTACAACCCTGTGTTCGGGGCTGTTCTCCCAATAGCCATTTTTGGGGACATTGTGTGAGACAGTCAGCCGGCCAGCTTAATAAAGACTCTCAGGGCTGGGGAGATAGCTCAGTTGGTAGAGTGCTTGCCTTGCAAGCACAAGGCCCTGGGTTCGATCCCCAGCACTGAAAAAAAGGAAAAAAAAAAAAAAAAAAGACTCTCAGATTTGGACTTCCGTGGGGTGCTCCATCATCCTCCAGAGGAGGCTCCTGGAACGTCAGATTCTGAGCTCTTTTCATCCTGTTACGGGGAATGTGAGGTTGTCATAAACTTCAGGGACAGTGGCCACTGTCTACCTTGGCTCCTGTTTTTGGGTTAGATATGAGGTGTCCCCCAAAAGCTCATGTGTAAGATAAAACAAGGACGTTCCGAGGTGAGATGATTAGATCATGAGAGTTGTCACCTAATCTGTTGATCAATCACTGATATGGACTAACTGGGTGGTAACTGTAGGCAGGTAGGGGGTGACTGGAGAAGGTAGGTCACTGGGAGCATGGCTTTTAGGTTTAGATTTTGTCCCTGGTGAGCAAAGTGCATGTACGTTCTCCTTCCCTCTCTCTGCTTCCTGATTGCCATATCCTGAGCTGCTTTCCTCTTCCACACCAGTCCCCTGTGATAAACTTTGGCTCTGTTAGAAGCCAAAGTTTTGCCTCACCTTGGGCCCAGAGCAATGGGGTTGTCAGTCTATGGACAAGACCTCTGAAAACATGAACCCCAAATAAACTTTTCCTCCTCTGCATTGTTCTTGTCAGATCTTTTGGTCACAGTGACAAAAAAAGCAACTAAAACAGTTCTCAAGTTTTATTGAACTAAGAGCTCAGGGAAATAATATCCAAGACTATGAGTATCATTTGCCTGGACATGAACCCCCAGGGTACTTAGGGACAGCTTCTGTTTCTCATTAATTGACCTCTGAAACCCAGGCATGCCAGGTAAGTGGGGAGTGACCAGTGCAAGCTGAGGGTAGAGTCACCCTCTGGGGTCTCTCCTGCTGGAAATCTGGGATGGTTGTGAGGGGACAGAATTAGAAACCTTCCCCAGGACGCTGGTTGAATGCAGAATCATTCGAGGTTGAAATGGGGTTGAGGACTGGAGAACTGATGCGATACTTGAAAATATACACTTACTACATCTAGAGTCAGACTAAGAAAAAAATAAAATAATAAAATAAAATGGCAAGCCCACAGTCAAGAGTCACTCTTCTTTAAAACTGTGGCATATTTTATATCTGTATTTTTTTTATAAACACAGGTCCAGGGCAAGAGTACAGCTGGAGTCACACAACCATGTTTAAATATTTAATATCTAAATCATTTTTCTATAGAGTTATTTTTCTTCTAACAGAGCCAAAATTTATCTGTGAAGATGGAAAGGCAAAATTCAAATCACAATTAGTAAATATTAAAAATTTAGATAAAAGTATTTCAATAAAGCAGATTTTAATTTATTTTTTTAAACATTTGATTAAAGCTGATTAAATATTAAAAATAATAAAACTATGCTATTTGATTGTCAAGGTCCATCTAGTTTTCAATATAAAGAATGGGTATTGTGCTTCACACATAGTGTATCTAGAGCTATGTATAGACAAGTTTAAGAGTAAAATGAATTATTTGCTGTTACAAAATATTCCTCAGCTGTTATGTGCAGCTGTTGCAAATATCCTGCTAATTAGCGAGCACCTTTGGCACCATGAATTAGAACTTGAAGAAAAAGCAAGGTAAAGGACACTTGGCACTACTGGGAGATGATATTCTGTTATGCAAGAAAATCTTGCATTTCATGCTGTCTGAGAGGTGATATTTGACAAATTAAGTTCTTTGCTTTTATGTACTTAAGCATATCCTCTGTTAGAATCTTCCAGGCACTCTGGAGCCATGTCCATCTCTGATATCAGCAGCAGCACAGCCCAGCCAGGGATGTGGCACTGGGGTTCAGACCTGCTTTGTCTCAAAGACAGAGGGTGAGAGCTGGAGACACGCTTCCTGGGGCTTGAATGATGTTAGTTCCGAGTTGATGTTTAGGGTTATACCAGCAGCACTGAGCGTCAGATCCCAAGTAACGGAAGTGTCCACGCCTTGTCTTCTGTAATAACTATTTGTCTGTTTGTGTTCATGAAATGCAGAACATTCTACCGTTGGACCCAAGGCAGTGCTTTACTTGTCCAGGTCTAATGTTTATGGGTATATAAATATATATTCATACACATATATTATATATGTCATACATAATATGCATACATATGTATATATAATATATTATATAATATATACACATATATAATTTAAAATAAATATATTCACTTAAAAAACTAAGATAATTTTTATTCATTTTATTATAATTATTAACATATCTAAGGTCTAATTTTTAACTGGCACTAATTAGTACCTTTGAAACTATGAATATATCTATGGGATGAATATATATACACATCCAATAAATATATTTGTATGGGTTGATTTTATATATATATATATATATATATGACACATTAGGAATGTACAGGATGTATTATTTCTCCAGTTTTCTAGTATGAACATTTTCTTCATAAATATGTATTTATTTATTTTGTCATGCTGAAATTGAACCCAGAGGAACTTTACCAAACCACATCCCCAGCCCTACCTTTTTTTTTCTCTTTTAAAAAATTTGTTCTAATTAGTTATACATGACAGTAGAATGCATTTTGACACCTCATAGATAAATGGAGTATAACTTCTTATTTTTCTGGTTGTACATGATGTAGAGTTATACCGGTTGTGTAATCATATGTACACATAGGGAGATAATGTCTACTTTCATTCCTAATCCCATGCCCCTCCCCTCTCTTCATCCAAAGTACCTCTATTCTTCCCTACCCCACCCTCCATTGTGAATTAGCATCCACATATTAGAGAAAACATTCTGACTTTGGTTCTTTGGGTTTGACTTATTTTTGCTTAGCATGATATTCCCCAGCTCTCTCATTTGCTAGCAAATGCCATAATTTCATTCTTCTTTAAAGCTGAGTAATATTCCATTGTGTATATATACCACATTTTCTTTATCCATTCATCTGTTGAAGGGCATCTAGGTTGGTTCCACAGTTTAGCTATTGTGAATTGAGCTGCTATAAACATTGATGTGGCTACATCATTGTAGTATGCTGTTTTTAAGTCCTTCGAGTATAAACCTAGGAGTGGGATAACTAGTGGGTCCATTCCAAGTTTTCTGAGGAATCTCCATACTGCTTTCCATAGTGGTTGCACAAATTCACATCCCCACCAGCAATGTATGAGTGTACCTTTTGCCCCACATCCTTGCCAACACTTTTTGTTGCTTGTATTCTTGATTATTCCCATTCTGACTCCCAGCCCTACCTTTTTTAAAAAAATAATTATTTTTATTTTAATGCAATGCTAAGGATTGAACCCAGTGCCTCACACATGCTAGGCAAGCCCCAGCTCTACCTTTTTAATTTTGAAACAGATCTCACTAAATTCCCGAGGCTGGCCTCCCTCCTGCTTTAGCCTCCCAGGTTGCTGTGATTACCCATGTACATTCTTGCATTGATATAAATATTCTTCAAAAAATTTATTTGTAATAATTGTACAACATTCTGCAAGACACATCATCATTTGCTAACCAGCCCCATGCTGATCATTTCTAATTTCTTCTTCTTCTTCTTCTTTTTGCTTTGCTCCATCCACCCCTGCTTCCAAGTTTTGTGTTTATGATTTTTCTCTCCTAAAAACACCACCCCAGTGAACATCCTCTGGGACACATTTCTGAGAGTGACATCACTTAGTTGAAAGGGATATATATCATGTACTTATAATTCAGTCAGGGAGGGGACTCTTTTTAAAAATGTTTTTAGTTGTAGATGGACACAATATCTCTATTTTGTTGATTTATTTTTATGTGGTGCTGAGGCTCAAACCCAGTGCCTCACACGTGAGGGTAAGCACTCTACCACTGAGTCACAACCCCAGCCCAGGGAGGGGTCACTTAAAAGCCCCCTGATGAACTGACAAGCTCTGTGTCCCAGGGACACCATGCCTGCAGCCAGCAGTAGAACTGGCCCAGGGAGTGGTCTGGAGTCCTGGGTCCCAACTCTGTGTGAGCTTGGACCAGCTCCTTCCCATGTCCACGCCTCAGTTTCTCTGCCAGTACAAAGAAGAGTTGGACTAGCTGTTTCCACCAAGTCCCTGAGGTGGGAAATGCCCCTGTTTTCGCTCTCCTTGCTGGGGGAAGCCAAGCACACCTCCTTGGGTCTCTGTCCTTGAGACCACCCTGCCCCCTGCTGGCGGGTTGCCAGATGCCAGCCCCATTCCTGACTCCCTCAGAGAGAGTCCCCTGCAATTGTTCACCATGAAACCAAGAAGCCACAGGAGGTGGAGAAGTTGGTGACATCACCATTAAAATTCGCTCAGCCACCATCTCACTGTTAGAAATCACGTTCTTTGTGCTGTCCTTCCAAATATCTCATTTTATTCATTTGTCCAGCAAATGATCCTAACGTGTCTCCTTCAAGCCAGGGCTATGTAAGGGGCTAGGAATTTGGTTTTGTCCCTGAGGACTGCACAGGCTGGAGGGGCAGCAGAACTGGCCACAGGTTATTACCATGCAGTGCAGAAAGAAAGACATGGAGAACATGCTTTGGTTTTTTTGTTATTTGGCTACTGCTGGACTTGGAACTCTTGCTACTCATTTCTTGGAATGAAGATCCCAAATAGACATAAGCTGGATTGAATAGCATCCTGCCCCCACCCCAAATTCTTGTCCACCCACAACCCATGAATGTGCTATGGGGTCTTTGCAGATATAAAAAAGTTAGGACAAGGTCATACTAGTGGGCCCTAGTTCAGTGGCTGGTATCCTAAGAAGAGAAAACAGAGGCACAGAGAGACACGCAGGAGGTGCCATGGGAACGCAGGGGGAGATCGGAGAGATGCACTGTGAGCCAGGTACAGTAAGGACTGCCAGGAGCCACCAGAAGCTGGAAGAGGTAAGGAAGGAAGAGAGTCTTTAGAGAGAACCTGACCTGTTTTCTCTAAAGAGGTTGACTGTGGACTTAGCCTCTGGTACCGGGAGACAGTAAATTTTCGTTGTTTTAAGTTACCTGGTTTGTGATAATTTGATAGCCCTAGGAAACTAATAAAACAGTAACTCTGAGGAAAAAAATTGGCAAACTGTACAGTACTAGGAATCAGTTTTTTTTTGTGTGTGCGTGTGCATGTGCACACACATGCACATGCAGGCGTGTGCACACACATATCTGGGTAGAAGGATCAGGAAAGCTTCAGTTGTAGTCCCATCTCGGCTGCTGACTAGCTGTGTGATCTTGGGTGAGTTCCTTCCCCTCTCTGGGTACTGGTATCTTGGTCTGGATAGAAAGGTATTGGATTAGTTCTGTGGTTTTTACAATTCATTCTGTGACTGATTAATGTCCTAAAATTACATTCTCTGGGATTGTGCCAAAACCAATATATTTTTTAAAAACCAGAGCCCTTTTTCTCAAATAAAGGTAAACATAGGGGCTTATATATAAAGGAGTACAGATAAGCTGTGCCAGCCAGAGATTGGGACTTGTTGGAGCTTTTTTGAGAATTCCTGACCCTTCTCCAAGGACATGGTGATTGTGCTATATCCTAGACTGTCCCTCTGGCATTGAAAGGGTGACATTTGCTGTCAAATGATTGTGGGCGACAACCCAGAAGGGAGTCATTTCTTCATTATTTAACAGAAAGCTTTGTTTAGTCTTTGGGGTTTGTGGAACTTTCACATGGGTTCAGAGAGGGTAAGTGAATTAGTATTCTGTGGCTGCCGTAACAAATGATCACAAACCTGGTGGCTTCAGACAATAACAGTTTATTGTCTCATAGTTCTGGAGGCCAGAGTGCAGCGTCAGCTTCTCTGGGTGGAAATCAAGGTGTTGGCAGAGTCACAAGCCCCCTGGAGGCTCTAGCGAGGGTCCACTCCTTGCCTCTTCCAGCTTTGGGTGGCTGTTGGCTTGTGACTCTGTTCCTCCAACCCCTGCCCCTGTGGCTACATTGCCTTGCTGCTCTCTGTGTTAAGCCTCCCTCTACATTCCTCTTGTAAGGACACTTGTGATTGTCTTCAGGCACCCACCCCCTGCCGCCAACCCTGAGAATTGAGGAGGTTCTATCTCAAAAACCTAAATACTGGCAAAGCCTATTTCACTACATAACACTTACAGTCTACGCCGGCGCACTCCTGTAATCCCAGTGGCTCGGGAGGCTGACACAGGAGGTTTGTGAGTTCAAAGCCAGCCTTAGCAATTTAGCGAGGTCCTAAGCAACTTAGCAAGACCCTGTCTCTAAATAAAATACAAAAAAGGGCTGGGGATGTGATCAGTGGTTAAGAGCCCCTGGCTTCAATTCCTGGTACAAAAAAAAAAAAAAAAAAAAAAAAAAAAAAAAGATTTACAGTTTAGTCCAGGGACAAAAACCTGATATCTTTATCTTGGGAGTGAGGGGGGAGGTATTTATTTTTATCCTACTAGAAAATGATCTGTCTCCATGAGCCATGGCAGCGCAAGGGCTGTGGGTGGCCTTTCTGCTGAGCCTGGTAGAGACTGACTCCTCTGGAAGGTGCCTGGCGGGCAGGGGTGCACCCAAGGCCATCTTGCTGTGGCTGATGACCGTGGGTCAATTCAGCAGGGGCTTACTGGGTAGCAAATGGTCTGCGAATGATGACAAGACATGGAAATCGCTACATTCAGTCACCTCTCAGACCACGAGGAGAGATGAGATGTAGACAACTCTGAGAGAAGTTTGTGTCTGGTCAGGACAGGCTGAGATCAACGGGGCCACAGAGTAGAGACGGGTCCTTGGAGAGAACAGCATCCTCATGCTCTGGGTGGTCCAGAAAAAGAGACAGAGAAAGAATAGTTATTACGACCATAAGTACCTTTTATTGTTTAAAAATTAAAGCTGCAGCAGCCACCATGTAACACATAGGTGATGCATATAAGCAAAATGAAGAAACTAAAAGTCACATACAAATTCAATGTCTGGTCGTCAATCTCATCGTCTTTTGTCAATATCTCAATATTTCCTTTCAGTAATTTTTCCTCTGTAGATTTCATTCTGCATACTGTTTTGTTGCAGCCTTCTTTTTAGAAAACTGAACAATGAAAAATTTTGTGTCGATATCAGTTTTGTAAAACTAAGGGTTAAAGAGGACACATAATATTCCATCAAGTGCATTTCATCAAGTGGATGGAGCATACTTTAATCAATTCCTAATGATATATATATTTTTTACTGTTATAAGCAGAATCTAGAATACGATTCCTAAAATTCTTACATCTTTGTTGACACAGTTACTTAGTGTTCTCCTGACAAATTTTTAGGTTTGGAGCTGCAGTGTCAAAGGGTAAGTTCCTTTTGGCAGCCATACCTGCCTTCCACGAAGGTTTTTCTGATCTATACTCCCTGCAGTGGTGTTTGAGGGTAGCTGTAATTCCCCACATTCACCCAAACTGACTTTTATCAGCTTTTAACCTTTGTCAATTTGATTGTCAAAAATGGTCTCAAGGGGCTGGGGTTGTGGCTCAGTGGTGTAGCGCTTGCCTAGCATGTGGAGGCACTGATCCTCAGCACCTTGTAAAAATAAAGTTACTGTGTCCATCTACTATTAAAATTTTTTTTTGAAAAAATGGTCTCAAACTGGTTTAATCTGTGTTTCTAACATCATTATGGACCTGGAACATTTTTTGTGTATTTATAGGCCAAGCGGATGTATGTATTTTCTGGGGCAATTTTCCTATTTCCCTCATCAGTGGGTTTGGGTGGGAATCTGATAGATTCCCAAGCCCATCTGGTGTGTGAGGACAGGAGACAGTGACCCCACTTTATTGATGAGGAAACTGGGGTTCAATGAAGGTAAGTGACTTGCCCAAGGTCACTCGAGCAAAAAAGTGCAGGTGCTGAGACATTGGGGCTCTGGAGTCACTCGCTGGTACTTTGTTCACTGCGTCACATTGATAAATGACCCTCTCTTGTGGTTCTGGGGGATAAAATCAAGCCTGCCTTGTTTCAATTTAGTCTTGATTTTTAAAATAATCTATCCTGTAACATACAGTAGAGTTAGCAGAGAAAATATGTTCTGCCACTTATTGCTAAAGGAACTGGAGATCCACGGTGGGCTGTGACCCTTTAAGAGCGTGCCCTCCATTCTGATAAATCAGGTCCTGGAAGGCCGAGGGGAAGATTAGTGCTGACGTGTGTGGAGCCTGGTGGTGCAGTCATTAACAGGATACCATGGCCGCAGATGAACTGGCTCAGCACACACAGAATCACCTGGATCCCCAAAAGGAGGGTCGGATGCTGAGCGCAGCCTGGACTGGGGGCTTGCCCACACACCCAGGGAGGGTTGTACCCATCCTTCCACCCCACTCTGTCCTGTTGGTCTTGTGGCCACTTGCAATGCTTGGGGCGGGGGAATGAAAGGGTTGGGCCCCAAGTCTAGCGCCGCATGGTTTTATGTTCAAGTTCCAACTCTTCTCTGCCCTAGTTTCCCTCAAGTCCAAAAGGCTGAACATGATAGTTCCTTCAAGTCTAGGTCTCCTGGTCTCCCCACTGCCTGTCTCTGGCCTTTCTGCCTCCTGGCTGTCTGAATACCTGGAAAGACAGAGAGTCACAGAATGTGGTGTTTAGTGGACCTTCCCATCTTGTCACCCAAGCTCAGGTCACAAACTTGGATTTGTGAGAAAGGTGACTTTATCTTTCACTGTCAGGTCTTACTTTCTCTTTTGAGTCATTCAGCTATGTAGTGAGAAGGTCATCTCAGAGAACGGCAAGTCATCTGTTTCCTTTAAGGTCTCTCTTTCCACTGACTTTTCTCTGTCATATTGTGTCTAAATTTTGAGTGGGGTTCACTTAGTTCCTTGACAAAAGGGAGCTGGGAGCCACCTGCATTCTGGGAGACACCCATCTCTGCTGTCAGTCTTTGAGCCACGCTTCTGTTGCGTCCTTGGTCAATGCTCATAGGCTGCCGCTCCACCGTCCAGCACTCCCAAGACAGACCTCTCCTGAAGGGACACAGACTCAGTTACCTGCCTGACTGCTAAGAGCCACTGCTTTCTACATACAGCCATTTCTACTCGTCACTTCCACAGCACTGTAGTCCTCTGGGATGGGCTTGGACCTCCCTGGGTCCACAGAGGAAGAGGCCTAGGTCTCTCCCAATTTCAGACTTCTTCAAATTGAGCTGAGACTTGCTCTCCCTACAACCCCAGGCTCACACCAGGAAGAGCAGAGCTCAGGGCTGTTTTCAGGGACGCTCTCCAGCGTGCCACCTCTGACCTGGTTCTCTTCCCCAACCCACACTCAGATGCTCAAAACCCGGATTTTCCTCAGGTAAAACCCGTATTCATACTTTCTGCTCTTCATGCTTCTCTTCTAAGGCCAGAGCCTGGGCAGCCAGGGAACGCCAATGGTGTTGGTAGCTGCACAGATGGCTCAAGAAGGTGATTTGGCATCTTCCCTGCCACTGCTGCCAGGCCAGCCTCCTGGTCACATCCCCCCTGCCACTTCCAACCAACCATAATGGGGTGGAGACATGGTTCAGGTGGGGACCGCAGTAGTCTCCACTAATTGGCTTTGGCCAGCATCTCAGATTCAACTCTGGACTCTACACTTTTTAATTTTTAAAAACGTCTTGTTTTATTATTACACAAGTAGTCATAAGTAGTGCACATTTGTTATAAAATAAAATACTGTGCTATGATTTTAACACGATTTGTCTTCTCTGAAGCTCATGTTGGAGTTCAGTTCTCATTGTGAGACAGGAAGGAGATGGAACTCAACTTGACCATGGCATAGAGGTGGGACTTGTAGGAGGTGCTTAGGGTTAAAGTAATCAGGGTGGAGGCCTCATGATTGACTACTGGTGACTTTAAGAGAAGGGAGCGAGACCAGCAAATGTCTCTTACCAGGTGATGCCCTGTGTCACTCAGAACTCTGCCAGGTCATTACGAGATTGGACCCCTCAACCTTGGACCAAAACTGTGAGTCAAAAAAAACTAGTGTATACCTTACCCAGTCTGTGGTATTGTTGTTAAGAACAAAAAATGAGCACACAGATAAAAAGAAGAAAAAAAAATTGCACATAATTTCAATATTAAGGGAAAACCCTTTTCAATATCTTGAAGTCTATCATTATCTCTGCATATATATTTTTAATGTTTACACAAAAGGAATCAGAATGTATACCTTATATTTCACTTACTATAATTCTAAAATCTTTATGTTCTACTAAATAGAATTCTGCAACATTATTTCCAACAACAACATAGTATTCTAGAAGGGGTAGAAATGTAACCAACTATCATTATTATTGGACATTAAGGTATTTATAATGTCTTAATTTTGTTAAACTGAACAATATAAAATTTCTGATTTTTTTTTTTTTTTTTTTTTTTTTGTTACCAAGGATTGAACCCAGGGACACTTAGCCCCAGCCCATTTGTTATTTTTTATTTTGAGACAGTGTCTTGCTAATTGCTTAAGGACTCCCTAAGTTGCTGAGTCTGGCTTTGAACTTGCAATCTTTCTGCCTCAGCCTCCCGAAATGCTGGGATTATAGGCTACCACCCTCAGTGAAATTTCTGATATTTGACTCCACCTAAGAAAGGGCAATTTTACATATTTAACCTAACATAAATACTGTGATGAACATCCTTGAGACCAATCTTCATGTCATTATTTTTATTACTTCTAGGATTACATTCCTAGAAATCTACTTGGAAGTGAAAAGGGACACATGCTTTTAAGCAGGTCCACACTTCAGTCACCGACCTTCTGCTGTGTGTCCAAAGCAAACTAAGGGGAAGAAGAGTAAGAAGCAGTTTCAGGGGCTGGCTGTTAGGTGTTGTGCTTAGCAGAAGTCCCAAGTGACTCTCTCACTAGGAGTGGCCTTGGATTAGTTATAACTCAGAGGAACAATCAGCAGGTTTTCATAGTGGAACAATGACATTTTGTTTCAAAGATGTGGGTATTTCAGTAAAGGCTTGGGCATTTCAAACCGTGCCCAACTTCTGTCAGGCTTTGAAACTCTGCATGACTTTAGGATCCTCTGAATCTTAAGATCAAGGCCCCCTTTTCTAGGGAAAGGTGATTTACTAATAAGGTGACTTTTTAAAGGACTCAAAATTGCCTCCATGGTTTTGAATGTTTAAAAGTGCGACGTGGCCTTGAGGGTGGACCCAAGCCTGGTTTGTGGAGGGAGGTTCTGATGGATTCTGTGGTGGCAGACCTCTTGAACCATCCAAGCGTGCAGGTTGAATTTTAAAAATAATTGTCCTTTTTAATGATGTAAAACATGTCATCTAGATTAAAAAATAAACACACTTTATTACTTTCCCAGTCCTTTTTTTCCTCTCTCCCAGGGCCAGATGGGGATTGCTTGAATATTTCTGGCGTATTTCACATATTTAATAACGCCCTTGGAGGTTCTTTCACATCTGATGAAAATGTGGGATTAAACTCTGCCTATAGACACTGTGCTCAGAAAAGAAAGCCAGTGGTGTGGTGTGTTTGTGTGTGTGTGTGTGTGTGTGTGTGTGTGTGTGTCTGTTGGGTGGGGGAAGTCTCCTATTTTGGAAGCAGCTGGGCCTACAAGTCAAAAGCTTTGTACTTTTTATCTTGAGCAACAAAGGAAATTGTTTCTCTGCGGCCCCTCCTCTACCTTGCCTTTTGGGGGTAGGGGAGGGGAGCAAAAAGAAGAAAAAAATCGCTGTGGCTAACTAAGCAAAGTAGAGCCCTTCTGGAAAGAGCCAGGTCTTCCTGGACAGCTTTCCGCTAGCTCTCTTGAGCTGCAGCGAATCCAAGAAAATAATTAAAGCTTTAATTTATTTATACATCTTCTCTGCAGATATTATAGATCCAACAACTGCGCATCCTAATTGATGCACGCGGAGCCTGGCCGGAGCCTGCTGCATGCTGCTCCGGGCGGCCAAGTGCGGGTCCCCAGGCCTCTGCCTTTCAGAGCGCGGACCCCAGGCCGGGCTGTCAGCCCCCACGGCGGCAGAACAATGGCTGGTGGCGGCGGTGGCGGCGGCCCCGGCGGGCTGGCCTGCGGACGCCGCACCTGGGTGATGGGCACCTCCCGAGACGCCCCGGGACTGAGGACCTGACAGGCGCGAGCTGCCTCCTTAATAGACTGCGGGAGTGTTCTCCGGGAGAAGTCGGCGGCGGTCCCCGAGGAGAGATCATCAGGCAGAGTGGTCCCCGGAGCAGGATTTATTAGCAGACAGGATGGGGAAGTTGATTAGCCTCCGCGGCTGAACGGACATCCTGTCAGACAGGCCTCTTAATCCAATCACTTACCTGTCGAGGGGAGCGTCGCCGCTGTGCGCTCCACGGCCCGCGCCTCCTGCCTCCTCGCTGGCTCGCTTGCTCACCGCCCAGGACGCGGTGCGCAGGCAGGACGAGGGGACAGTCTCCGTCTCCCCGTGGCCAGGCTCACTCCCTGACTTCGTCTTGCTATTCTTGCAATGTCTCCTGTACAGAAACCTCACCTGACCAGAGCCCATCTCCCTTCCCATTCCTGAACCTCTCCAGTGTGACCCCCCTGCCCTGGCTCCGGTTATGAATGCTTTTCCTCCTTTTTTCTTTGGACATCCAATTTGCCCTTACAGATCTAGCTCACAAGCCCTGCGTTCCCTGATCACATCTCCCCTCCCTCCAGGCCCAGGTCATTTCTCCCACCTACGAAACTGTATCTGTCTCTGCCTTGGCCCCAATCCTGCCCCACGTCACTTCCCAGCTCTGCGACCTTGGCCTGATGACCTCACCTGGGCTTCTTTCTTGGGATGATAACAGCAAGCTCTGCACAGGGTTGGCTTGAGGACCCAAAGAGAGTGCACATGGACAGCTGGCCCATAGTGGTGCTAGGTGATTGGCAGTTGTCGTGCTCTGTGTGGGGGTCATCCCGTGTGGTATTACCCCTTCCACTGTGGTGAGTTCTGTGAGGACAGGGGTCAGGCCTTCGCCATCTCCTTCCTCCATAACAAGTACAGTCCTTTGTAGATAATGGTCTGAATGTTTGTTGAATAAATGAAACAACTGCCTGCCACATTGTGGACCAAGTATGGTGGATCATCTCTCTAAGTGACCCCACAGGCCCCATCTCTGGCTGATTTGACCATGGAAGAAGCAGAGTAGGAGGGACAAGTGTCCCTGATCTGCTTTCACGTGGCAGGCATTGAGATGTGTGTTCTCTCTAGCTCTTGTCAAGAGTTTAGGAATTCAGACCCTATTGATCCACTGCATCTTCAAAGCCATCAATCATCATTAAGAAACAGGATCCTAGCCCCTGGATAGGGTGGCTGGCACTAGGTAATTTACAGGATTTTACACACACACACACACACACACACACACACACACACACATGCACACATACAGAGACACACAGACCACACACATACAGACATGGCTAAACAGTTCACTTAGACCAGAACTGAACACTCAGCAGGGAGGGAAAGAACTGAGGGGACTTGAAGAAACCAAATGCAACTGACCAGGAAGTGCCTTAAATTCTACTTCCCAGTCACAGATATTTGTGGTTGACCATTATCATCTGTGAGCATTTGACTGGCAAAAGTGGATGCTGAAGTCTAGCATAGACCTTGTCACTTCCTACTGATGTCGACTTTTTCCTGCTCACAACCATCAGTCTTACCTGGGTCAACGTCAAGGTCACTGATCTCTAGTTCAGACCATCTTCTTTATTTCCCTTAAAAAACAAACAAACAAAAACAATCCCAGAATAACACTTGCCCGGTCACAGCCATCAGGCAGCTATTTCATAGCTTGATGTTTCTCAAAGATTTCCAACCATGCCTTGGTAATCTTGGTGCGGCAGAACTTACCATTTTAAGGGGATTCAGAGCACCCTGGGGCTTGTCTGGCCCTACTACTTACTGATTAGCTGTGTGATCCTGGGCAGGGGTCAGGGAGGTGGGCATTTAACCTCAGTGAACTTCAGTTTCTTCATTCATCAAGTGAGGATATTTGGTTTACCATCATGAAGAGAAATTCAAGTGTAAAATGAGATAATGATAGGAATGTGCTTTTAAAAGAACGATACTATACAAAATTAGGGCAGAATTACTATCATGAAAATGTCCCTAAAATACTGATCACCTTCGATGCCCGATGTGCAAAAGTAGAGGTGACCAAGTCTCACTCTGTCCTCAGTGGCTTCATAGGCTACTGGGGGAAAGAGAGAAAGGTGGGGACATTGGCTCAGAACCAGGCAGAAGGAAGTCAGTGCTCTGAAAAGGTAGCAGCAGAGAGCTAAGAGAGGGCACAGGAACTAGGAGTGGACAGCCTCCATCCTCAACCATGGGGCTGGAAAGGCTTCATGGAGTCGGGATCACTGTGTTGCGCCTTGAAGGGATGTGGGATTAAAATGTTTGGGGAGAGGATCGCAGACAGAAGGGACAGTGAGGGAAAGGCAGATGGGGGCCAGATGGTGATGCTGGAAGCAGAGTGGGGTGGAAAGGCAGGTGAGCCAGATCTGCAAACCTCGGAAGCCTGGCTGAGGAGCACCAACTATACTTCGGGCTGCAGGGGCCACAGAAGTGTTCTCGACAGGGAAGAGACAAGTTCTGAGGTATGTTCTGGAAATCATGGGAGATGGCAGGCTCCAAGATGGACATTCAGAATTGCCTGTGCATCCAGAAAGAGGATTTTCCTAACATGAGTGTCTCGGTCTCTCTCATCACAGCCTCAGTGGAGGGACTGGCCACATGAGAACTGTGCCTGGAGAGCCATCAGGGGAGCCTAGAGGCTGGGCTTGGAGTTCGACCTGGCTCAAGTGCTGGCTTACCAGCTGTGGAACCCTAGACAGGGAACGTAACTTCAGTGTCCCTGTTTCTAAACGGGGACCGTAATCATAATGGGTATGTATTAAACACCAAATGCTTTATAAGTATCATCTCTTTTGATCCCCACAGTACTGTTGAGAGAGGAAAGAATAGACATTACCCTATTTTACAGATTGGGAAACTGAGGCTCCTACTAGCCCTATGTGATTTATAAATTCCCTTTATGTGCTGATGTTTGGTAAATGCTTGCTGTGGTCCAGGCTTATCACACATTTTACTTCTTTATCAGCACAATCCTGAGAAGTTGGCAGGATTTTTTCTATCTTTCAAGAGGAACCAAGTTCAGATGACTCAAGTCAGTCAGCCAGAATTGGTCAAGCTGGACTTTGCTCCTTCTACTCCTGGAGCCCCTGTTCTCTCCACTGTAGTGCATACAATCAGAGAGGCTTAGAACCAGCTCAAAGTCACACAGCTGGTGGATAGCCCATGTCTTGCTGCCTGTTTCAGTGGATGTGATGGGAGTAAATGTCAGGATTTCCCCTTTTGGTGAGGGGACTTTGCATGGGGGCAGTCAGTTTTCAGACCTTCAGATTCTACTGAATTTGTTGTCTGACAAATATGCTTAACACTTCTGTTGACAATGTCAATATGGAAGCAGAGGGCATGGAACTGACACTTTAAAACTCCCTATCCAGAGCCACTCTCACATCCACCTATCTTATCTCCAGTTCTTTCTTTGAGCTTTGCTACTCAGACCTGCAGTGCCTTCTCCAAGGGGAACCAACCCTCTCCAAAAGGAGACACACTCTTTGGATCTCCTGGAAGCAGAATCTTCAATTTTCCAACATGTTCATGGCTTTAAAGCTCAGAGTTGCATGCAGAATATAAATGGGGGGGGGGTCAGTGAGATTCAAGATCCTGGTCTCTCTGCCTATTAAGGGTTGAGCTCTGGAGAGAAAGACCCAGATCTAAGGAGAAGAAAACAGGATGTTTTCTGAGATCACTGAATTATTATCATGACCAGGGGCCTGGCCCTTAAATATCTTGAGGTCTGGAAGTGGCCTGGTGTGAACTTTGGACAGGGGGATCCTTGGGTCTCTGTGGCAGAGCCCACTTGAACTGCTGTCTGTGTATCCCTGTGCTTCTCCCGCCTGGCCACTGTGCCCCTTACAACCTAAGTGTTGATGGAAGAGGAGCCAGTGGTTCCCAATGTACATTCTGGGATGTACAACCTTGTGGCACTGGCTGGCTGTGCTCAGCAGCCCCCTGGGTTCAGGGAGAAAGGAGACAGCTGGTTGGGATTTGGGGAACAGGGACAAGATTTTAATAATATCTGTATCCCTAGCATAGAGTAGGTGCTCAGAAAATGTTGAGTCAAAGGATAGCTGAGTTGGGGTTTTATAGGGAGTGGGGAAGGGGAAGGGCCCTCCAGGATAAAGAAAGTACATAGGCAAAGTCCCCCGGATGTTATTGGAGGGAAGCGAGGCTGCAGAGGGAGGGCTGGGGATCTGGGTAGCAGGGTGCAGAGAAGTGCTGTGTTCAAATCCATTCCGCCTTTGACCTATTCTAGAGCCCCAGCCAGCAGGCTTCCCAAAGATATTTTTGCCTCTGGAAGCAGGGACTCATTCTTCTCTTGACATCTCTTTGGGTCTTAGAGCATCTCTGATGGCTAAAAAATGAAATTTCATCCCTAAACTAGGTGGGCACTGATTCTTTTGGGGTCTCTACTGCTGCTCCTCAAACCGCCTACTTCTTTGGTGCCTCATTGCTCAGGGCCTTGAGGGTCAGTTCAAGGTGTTTGGTCTTTATTCTGCATGCAGAAGGAGCTGTGGGTGGATTCTGAGCATGAGGACCATGGACAGGCAGCACTTTCCTCAGAAAGACACCCCTGGAGTCCTAGAGGTAGATCAATTGGGTGCTTGTCTCTTTTTTTTTTTCTTTCTCTCTCTCTCTCTCTCTCTCTCTCTCTTTCTCTCTCTCTCTCTCTCTCTCCACACCTATTCATACTTACTGCTTTAATTCATGGATCAAAGTGTACGAAATCAGTAATAACCACTTCTCTTCTCAGACACACAGGTTCAAGGTCAGTGGCCATGGATATGGGCTGGGAGGAGGCACAAGTAAATGTTAGTGTCTTAAGATTATCCCAAGTCAGGGTATCTTGGAAACCAGTGCCTCTCAAATCCCTTTGCCCCTCTGGAGTATGTTTTTCTGAAGAACCAAAGATGGCAGGCAGGTGCGGGAACTTGTCTCGGGGTGAAGGGAGTCTCCAGCTCTCCTCTGGCCCTGATGGAGAGAGGCAGCTGGAAGTCTGTGGCAGATGGTAGCAGTGGGGAGGCGCTCAGTGGGAGAGGCAGCCAGCCCTCCACCTGCCATCAGGGATTGCAGTAAGGTGGGTCTGGGCACCTTCACCTACCCCAGGATCCCTCCTGACCTTTGCATTCTCCAAAAAATGTCAAGGTGATGACAAGACACATCTATCGCATCTCAGCCATCATTGTAGTTGAAAGATGGGCCTGGAGCAGGTGGACTGCTTCAATTATGATGGATGAGGATGGTGACAGCTCTCGGGAGAGCTGCGGGAACCTGGCAAGTGTTCACTCAGCTATGACTCCTCTGGTGGCAATTTGACAAGATCAGAGCACTTTATGGAAGTGGAAAGTTTGGGGACCTTGGGGTTTGCTTGGTCCAGGGACTCTGGCTGCTGAAGCCCTCTACCAGTCACACAGGGTGGGATGGCCACTGACAGCAGCTCTCCAAGGAGGACCAGGGTGGGGAAGGCAGAAGTCACTTGCAGGGAGCTCCTGAGGCCTCTTAGCCCTGGGTGCCAAGTCTGAGACTTGCCTGCTTGTCTTTCTTTTCTGCCATTGAGAACAGTCCCAAGTTGCCAACCAGGGGACATCATCACTGCTATGACCACAACCTCACAGGATGACTGGGCTGCTTCTGTGAGCCATACCTGGCGATAGCCACAAAGGGACAGTAGTGAAGGAGAGAGTCTCATGGCACTCTGAGGTGACCAGACAGCCCCATCTGTGGTCAGATGTAATGATGGACATGTTACCTCTCTTCTCAGAGCTTCTGTTTGTCTCTTTATGGGGGCGGCAGCTGAGTTTTAAGTGAGGTGACCTATAAGGAGGACTCAGCCCGTTGCAAGGTGGTGTTTGGTGAGTGTTGGGTTTTCCTCGCCCACACATTCAGTTGTCTTTTGGATTTTTTTTTAGTCATTCAGTAAACTTGGCAGAGCCCTTCCTGTGTTCCAGGGACTGAGTGTGATTTCTGGGAATTTAGTGTGTTTGCAGATGAGGGGCTGACAGCCTTCTCTGCTCAGGGAATGAGAATTTGGTTGGATTAGACCATCCCTTGGTCCTTGCTGCCTTGTGGTGGTTGCTGGGCAGAGGTGTCCATCTTGAGGGATGAAGGCTGGGCAGTCTTGGCTGCAGCCCTTCTGGACTGGAAGCTGAGGCCCTGGCCACCCCTGGACCTTCCAAACAGTGTTTGTGTTGGGGGACTCCTCTGCTCTGGCTCATCTCTGAAGCCAGGGCGCGGATGGTTCCTCACTTCAAAGGATGACCTTCCCCGAGCTGGGAGGGAGCCCCCCAGTGTGAGCAGCTTGTATTCTTATTAAGCAACTGCTGTCTACACTGGGGGTTGGTGTGGGTTGGAGAAGAGGCAGAAGAGACTCAGCCAAGTCCTAGGGGATTTCTGGCTGGCAGAAGGAGAATGAGGTGACAGGCAGACTAGCACACACACATACTGGTCAGGAGGCCCTGGCAATCCCTGGGTGAGCTCTGGGTGAGCTCTGAGGAGGGTGCTGTGCATTCTGCCTCTGGGGTCAGGGAAGGTTTTAGAGAAGGGATATTGTCTCTGAATTCAGATAGATACCCCAGAGAGAGTGGAGGGAGTACCATACTGGAGCCCTCACTGAGGGCACCTGGGCAAGCCCTTCCTAGACCTCGGGTTGCCCACTGTACTGGGTCCTCCTGGCCCAGGCACTGGCAAGTTCAGATCTCTATTTTCCCCTCAGAAGAGTTACCCTACAGTTCTCTCCAGTGATTGCAGTTCCTTTTTGAGATTTCCCGGTATGCCCCAGACAGCTGAAGAGGCCCTAGGATCCCCTGCTGGGTTGTCACCCCCTCCCCCGCTCAGGATATAAGCCACAGCCTTTCTCTCTTGTTTTATAAGACATTTGGCAAAATTATGCTCATGAAGACATTGAATCAATACTGTCACATATTTTAATGAACTATTTGCTATAGTTTGAATCTTAAATGTCCCCCAAAGGCACATTTGTTAAAGACTTGGTCTCCAACCCATGGGGTTATTGGAAGGTGGTAGAACCTTTAGGAGGTGGGCTCTAGGAGAAGGAAGTTAGGTCACTGGGTGTATACCCTTGAAGGGGATATTGGGACTGTACCCCTTTCTCTCTCTCTCTCTTTGCTTCCTGGCCACCATGAAGTGAATAGGCTGCCTGTGTCATGTGCTTCCACCATGAAGTACTCTGCCTCCACAGGGCCAAGTGACCATGAATTGAAACCTCCAAAACGTGAGCCAAAATAAACCTTTCCTCCTTTGAAGTTGATTGTATCAGGTGTTTTGCCACATTAATACAAAGCTGACTAGTACACCGTTGGTATTTTTTAAAAAATATTTTTAGTTGTAGATGGACACAATTTATTTATTTATTTATTTTTATTTATTTATGGTGCTGAGGATTGAATTCAGTGCCTCACAGGTGCTAGGCAAGCACTCTACCACTGAGCTACAAACCCGGTCCCACTATTGGTATTTATTTATTTATTTTGCAGTGCTGGAGATTGAACCCAGGGCTTTGCGCTTTCAAGGCAAGCACTCTGCCAACTGAGTTATATCCCCAGCCCACTATTGGTATTTTTTAAAAACAAAATTTTTTAAAATTGTAGATGGACACCATTCCCTTTATTTCTTTATTTGTGGTGCTGAGGTTCAAACCCAGTGCCTCACACATGCTAGGCAAGTGCTCTACCACTGAGTCACAACCCCAACCTCACTATTGGTATTGTTGACTTGGAAAGAGATTTTGATGGTGATGACAAGAATATTAAAATCCCTCACTAGTTGTGTGTCCTGGAAAAAGTCATACCCTCTCTGGACTTAATTGGCTCTTTTATAATATGAGGACATCAGTCCTCCTGGTTCCCACTCTAGGACTGTGTGCAATCCCAACTCTAAGAAATAGCTGATAGAGGAGGAAACCAGGTGGAGGAGGGGTGGCGGTAGGAGACAGTTTCCAAGAAACTCATGGCCAAAGTACTCAAGGGGCTCTGCCCTGCTCTTTCAGCCTTTTGTTGGCTGAAGGCACATGTGACAATTTGGTGGTGGGTTGTAGCATTTTCCTCCCAGATACACATGGTCAGATACTAGCAGGGTATGTTTTTCCTGTTTCCATCCCAGGCTACCTTTTGGAAGCACCTCTCATTTACACAATAGATTTTCATCAGGGGAAAGGTGCTCAGGAGGGAGGATATTGCTCAGATCCCCATGGAGCTTGGAGGAGTTCACAGATTTAAGGCCAAAAGCTCACTTGTGCAAACACCTTCACTGGCTCCTCCTGATCTCCACCTAACAACCCTTCTAGGGCAAATAGCACAGACCCAAACCAGAGGGACAGGACAGGCCTGCAGATAGAGAGGACCCTGATCAAACTTCCCCACCTCTACTCTGCCCCAGCATGTTTCCTGTCCCTGGGCAAAACAGTCTCAGATTCCCCAGCCTTTCTAAGATTGAGAAAGGGATATGGTGCCCCTTAACTAGCCAGGCTAATGTCTCATAAGCAGAGGTAAATTGCATAGGCTTGGGATCCAGCTGATTTGAATTTAACCATTGGCTCTGCCACCTTTCAGCTGGGTGACAATGAGCAGATCATTTGATCTTTCTCAGTTTTCTCACCTGCAAAGTGGAGAAATAATAGTGCCTATTTCCTAGGGTGATGGTAAGGCCTAATGAGATGATGTGTGTGATATCTGAAGGCCTTTTTTATGGTTTTCTACTCCTTCTCCTGGGCAGTGCTCCCCTGTGTTCTCAGGAATGCAGGTCACAGTTCTGAGCATGTGATCAAGTGGAGCCAATCAGAGTCTGTCCATGAAATTTTATACTCTAACTGGGGAAAGAAGGGCCCTTTCCTCTCTGTTGTAGAGATGCGAGATGTAAGTTTGATGTTGCCTGAGGACAGGATTCCAGCCTGGGAGAAATAGATAAAGAATTAGAAAAAAAAAAAAAAAAAAAGCAGAAGTGAAGAGAATAAGAGAGCCCTTGTTGTGTTTGAACTACTGGGGCCAGTAATCTCTTTGACCAATGTCATTCCTATTCTTCTTGTGATTTTATTACTTAAATGAATGCCCATAACATGTCCCTTTTGGATTAGTCTGGTTGGAGTTGGATTTCTTTCACTTTCAATCAAAGGATTCCAACTAATAAATTTACTTAGCACAGTGCCTGGCTTATAGGGATGGCTCCGTAAGTGGTAGCTCTCAGTATTAATTCAAGTCAGGCTTTGTGTGGCTTGACACTGGTGCTGAATTTCCATCTCATGAGCACTTCCTCTCATGAGCGCTTGTGCTTCCTCCCTGCCACGCAGCACCCAAGACGCTTGGCTGTCCGTGTGATTCACGAAGCTGCTGGGTAACTTGAGGCCCCAGTCGGCCTGGAGTTGAAGGCAGCAGCGTGGCCCATGTAAAACAGGACCATGGACAGTGGCAGCTCAGAATGCAAATGCCTGCCACAGGACACAGACACAATCAAGCTGCCTACATCCTTCTCCATGTCGGGGCCTGATAATGAACAAGTAATTTATGTCCAGGAGTCAGTGGAGCCTGTCACGGGCTAGGACTGAAATGTTACTACGAGGGATTCCTAGGAAGGTCGTTGCCCTGAATGTCACTGTTAAGGGTTGTCTGTAAATGGCGTCACCTTGGAGGCTTCCCCTTGTTCTCTTGGCTTTTTTGCAGGGAGAAGGGTGCACCCTTGAGTGGTGGGATGGGAAACACAAAGGGTTCCTTTTGTGTCATGCCCTCGCTATGGTCCTGCATCTTTGTGAAGTCTGACCTCAGATCTCTGACAGGTGAGAAGAGGAGGTCCAGTGTGGACTGGTGCTAGGGCAGAGTGAGCTGAATTTGTGCACCTGGAGGGCAATACTTTGGCATCCTTTTCAGTGGGAAAAACAAAAAGGCTCCAAAGACCTTCTATCTAAATTAATTTGAATCAAATGTCAGATATGACAGAAATAGTGTTCTGGGGACAAAGAAATAGAGTAACTCTTTTGAGGGCATGAGAAGGAGGGAAGGAATAAAGGAGAAAGCACTGGACTAGAGAGTAGGTGAGTTACTCAACCCCTTTCGTGGACTTTAGTCTCCCTACCTGTTAATGGACTAGAGAAGCTTCGCCATCCTGGGGTGTAGTCAGAGCATATTTTGACAGTCTCATTTTATGGATGAGGAAACTGAGGCTGAGAGCTTAAGTCACATAGCTACTGGTGCTCCAGATTGGGGCCTTTGAATTCCTAACCCAGCCCTCCACCCACGGCCCAGCCTCACCTGCTATTTGTATAAAGTAAGGGACATTTCTGTCTGTGTGTGTGCTGCCTCAGCCCAGGTTCCAGGGGGGCATTTGGAAGTGGGGTCATGCCTCCATTCTTGCATCATGGGGTTCCTTGCCAGTGATTTCCTTTCAGCTCCATTTCCCCTTTCCGTGTTGAAGAATGGAGTTTCTGGCCTGAAATGTGATCAATACCCCGAGCCAATGTTGTGCAGCCTTTTTTTATTCCCAGGTGGGGCCCAGATTTAAATTCACTTGGCTAAATAATCATACTGAATGAGCCTGCTTGCCCCTCATCCCACAGCTGTGCGCTGAGTCCATTGGGGCACGTGGGCTGGGTGAACACGTTATAGGAGTTGGGCGGTGCCCATTGGATGGGAGGTACAGACAGCCTGGTTGGCGCCTGTGGCTTGGGCTTCTAGAGAATATCCCTTTTTTTCTCTTTTTAAATTTTTAAAAAAATTTTTACAGACTGCATTTTGATTCATTGTACACAAATGGGGTACAACTTTTCATTTCTATGGTTGTGCATGATGTAGATTCACACCATTCTTGTAATCATACATGGACCCAAGGTAATGATGTCTGTCTCATTCCACCATTTTTCATACCCCCACCCCCTCTCCCCTCTCATCTCCATCTACGTAATCTAAAGTTCCTCCATTCTTCTCTCACCCTCCACCCCCATTATATATCATCATCCACTTATCAGGGAAAACATTTGGCCTTTGGTTTTTGGGGACTGGCTTATCTAATTTAGCATGATTTTCTCCAATTCCATCCACTAATCTGCAAATGCCATAATATGCTTCTTCTTTGTGACTGAATAATATTCCATTGTGTATATATACCACAGTTGCTTTATCCATTCATCTGTTGAAGGGCATCTAGGTTGGTTCCACAATCTAGCTATTGTGAATTGAGCTGTTATAAACATTGATGTGGCTGCGTTACTGTAGTATGCTGATTTTAAGTCCTTTGGGTATAAACTGAGGAGTGGGATAACTGGGTCAAAGGTGAGTCCATTCCAAGTTTTATGAGGAATCTCCATGCTGCTTTCCATAGTGGTTTCACCAATTTGCAACTCCACCAGCAATGTAAAAGTGTGCCTTTTCCCCCACATCCACACTACTATTGTTTGTGTTCTTGATAATAGTCATTCTAATTGGAGTAAGATGAAATCTTAGAGTTGTTTTAATTTGCATTTCTCTAATTACTAGAGATGTTGAATACGTTTTCATATGTTTGTTAATCGCTTGTATGTCTTCTGTAAAGTGTCTATCCAGTTCCTTGGCCCGTTTATTGATTGGGTTCTTTGTGTTTTTGGTGTAAAGTTTTGTAAGTTCTTTATAAATTTTGGAGAGAATACGCCTAAGCTTAGTTTTTCCCTTTGAGTTCCCTCTGCAGAACTCGGGGAGATAGTTGGGCCTGGATTATCATGGCCATTTCACAGATGGGGAGATGTGACCCAGAGAGTGGAGGGGACCAGCAGCAGGGCTGCAGGGGCCTCTCCACAGGACTCTCTGTTGTACCTTTCCCCACCAGCAGCGGTGAAGCAGGGACTGTGCAGGCAGGTGCACAAGACTCGAGTCATGACCAGATGCTCCTGAGCAGGGTGGGTGAGGCAGTTTCCTTCGCAGCACTCCAGAGCCGAGAGTCCTGAGCTCTGTGCACCTAGGACTAGGCTCCTTTTGTCTCTCTATGAATCCCTCTCCCTGTTTGCAAGAGCATCCTTATCACAAACTGTACCAATTTTAATTTTTATGTGGAGATTTGCAAAAAGGGTTACATATCTATTATGAAATATTGGGAAAATAAAATTGGAAGGGCGGTGACCTTACCCCTGCCTCCCTGCCTGGCTGGTGGTCCTTTCCTTTCCCTGTCTCTGTCCTCCTTTATTGGTCATAACCACCAGCACTTCCCAGGCAGAAAGACTGGGTCCAAGACTCAACTTCATCATATCCTAGCTGTGTGTCCTGGGTGCAGGTACCTAACTCCTCTGGGTCTCCGTCTCTTCACCTCTAAAGGAAAATGATAACTAGGGTGACTGTTTATGTCATCCAAATAGGGAAATTATTGGAGTGAAATCAGGCACTCTTTTTAAAAATTTTTTGTTTATTATTTAAATTTTTATTTTTATAGACTGCATTTTGATTCATTGTACACAAATGGGGTACAGCTTTTCATTTCTATGGTTGTACATGATATAAATTCATACCATTCGTGTAATCATACATGTACATAGGGTGATACTGTCTGTCTCAGTCTATCTTTCCTTTCTCTTTCTCCCCATTTTCCTCTACACCATCCAAATTTCCTTCATTCTTCTCTCCCCCACCACCACCCGCCACCACCACTCATTATGTATCGTCATCCACTTATCAGAGAAAACATTTGGCCTTTGGTTTTTTGGGCTTGGCTTATTTCACTTAGCATGATATTCTCCAGCTTCATCCATTTACCAGCAAATGCCATAATTTTATTCTTCTTTATGCTGAGTAATATTCCATTGTATATATACACCACAGTTTCTTTATCCATTCATCAACTGAAGGGCATCTAGGTTGGTTCCACAATCTGGCTATTGTGAATTGAGTAGCTACGAATATTGATGTGGCTGCATCTCTGTAGTATGCTGATTTTAAGTCCTTTGGGTATAAACCGAGGAGTGGGATAGTGGGTCAAAAGGTGGGTCCATTCCAAGTTTTTTGAGGGATCTTCATATGAAGGCAGGCACTCTTATAAGCACATGGAGACAACAGGCATAAGCCAGGTCTGCCCTGGCAAACCAGAACACAGGCGCACTCAGCGATAATAGAAGTAACTGCGCATGGGCTGTCACAAGCAGAGGTGATAAAATGCACAGAACAACTTGCATAGAGTTGAGAGGCCAAGTTCTCAAAATAAGATAGTGTTATTGTTTATTTGGCTTATCTTTTCATCTCAGGAGACTTTGTGACCTTCTTTTGAGTTGGGGATAAAGTGCTCTGTTCTGGGCTTCTATGCAATTCTATATATTGCCTTATTTTCCAAGGCTACTCTGGGAATGATCCAGAGGCTGCACAGTGTGCCTGCCTGGAGCCCTCTGACCATGATGGCCCTAGGTCAGATGTGTTTCAAGACCTTGGAGGGCGCACTTCTCTGAATTGGGGGGTGAAGGTCACTTTTGAAGGCTCACTCCTCTGGCTTCTCTTGCTCATACTTCCCATTGTTATTATGGAATGTGCGTTCGTTAGGGTGACATGTGGGTGTTGGAAAGGTGATACTATTCAGAGAGAGATTAGGCCTAGACAACCCTTCTAGAAAGTTCACTCATGGAAGTTGGCCTGGGTGGGGGGCTGTGTATAACACACCTGCTTCTGTGGGCTGAGACTGGAACATTAGGCTGGCAGCCTCTGCCCTGACATCATACCCTGGAGATCCTGGGGAAACCAGCTATGAAGGGAGCCCTGGCAAGAAAAAAACCTGCAAAAGGACATCAAAATATTGGGAATCCTGCCATACCTGGGTGTAGCTCGCCACAGTTAAGATTTTAAGGCCAGGTCTTCCAGTCTAACAGGTGTAGGCACGTGTGATTCTGATTCATGGGAAGGAATTTCATAGCTCAGGGTAGAAGCATCCAAAGGTAACTTGATTTTTCTGATAACTGGGCTTTTTTCCTGTCTTGTGCGCTTGTTCTCCCTGATGCAGAAAATCAATCTCGTGATTTCTCACTGAAGTCATGATTACTCAGGGACTTAGTGCTTCGAGCTGAGCTCTGTCACACACGTGATTGCTTTCCCTGGGGGCTTACTCTTTTGCACCCTCTGGGCTGACTGTGACTCCGCCTCTTCCCTTCTGGCCCTGGGCGGGGAAAGGGTTTCCTTTGAAGGGAGGCTGCACTTCCCCTGGCCCCCTTGGGAGGGCTGCCCTGGCCGTCAACCTCTCAGTGGATCTTTTCCAGCCAACTTCTGTGCCCCATTTGGAAACCACAGGAATTTTTTGAATGCCTCCCCATGCAGTCCTGGTGCTGTGGGAACTTCACGGGGGGCAAAACTGCTCCTCTCATGTCTAGATGCACACATCTCCCCTCCGTCCTCCAGCGGCTGCCTCCTCCACAGCACTGGGTGTGGGCTTGGGAGCGGTCTGCCCTGGGGTTTCCACACGTATCTAGGAACTTCTAGCATCTTGTCCTGGGTTCAGCTAAAAGAGGGAGATGGCAGAATTCAGTGCTCCCCTATACCAACAGCTGACTGTAACCTCAACTGCTCCTTCCCCTCCTCTCCAGGCCCCAGAGCCTCTGGCTAGTCAGAGAGGTGTGTGGGGGGGGTGCCATGCCCACTTCCCAACTCACCTCCTCGGTACTTGGGAAATCTCTCACCTTCCTCTCAACTTTGCTGTAAACCTGAAACTGCTCTAAAAAATACAGCCTATTATTAAAAGTAGAAGAGTATCATATATGCTGTGTTAACTTTTTTTATACATCATGAATTTGCCACTGTCATTACATATTCTTTTATAATATAATTTTTAATGACTTCACCACATTTCATTGCACACAAGTTTTATAACTTAACAATCTTCCTGTTGCTGGGTGTTCAGATTGTCTTCATTCTATAATTAATGAATGAATTTTTAAATTTGTTCTTTTTAGATATACATGACAGTAGAGTATATTTTGACATATTATACATACATGGAGTATAACTTATTCTAATCAGAATCCCCTTCTTTTTGTTGTTGTTTTAAAAATTTTTTTGTTCTTTTTAGTTATACAGTACAGTAGAATGTATTTTGACACATTATACATACATGGAGTATAACCTCCTATTCTTGTGGTTGTAAGTGATGTGGAGCTTCACTGGTTGTGTATCATATATGAACATAGGAAAGTCATGTCCGGTTCATTCCACTGTATTTCCCATTCCCATGCCTCCTCCCTTCCCTTCATTCCCCTTTGTCTAATCCAATGAACTTCTAGTCTTCCCTCCACCCCACTTATTGTAAATTAGCATCCACGAATCAGAGAAAATATATGGCCTTTGGTTCTTTGGGATTGACTATTTTGCTTAGCATGATATTCTTTTTTCTTTCTTTCTTTCTTTCTTTCTTTCTTTCTTTCTTTCTTTCTTACTTAAGGATTTTGTGTGTGTGTGTGTGTGTGTGTGTGTGTGTGTGTGTTGAACCCAGAGGCACGCTTTACTACTGAGCTACATCCCTAGCCATGTATTCTATTCATTTCTTTTCAAGACAGGGTCTTCCTAAGTTGCTGAGGCTGGCCTCAAACTTGTAATCCTCCTTCCTCAGCTTCCCAAGTGGCTGAGATTACTGGTGTGTGCCATTGCATTCAGCTAGAATGGTTTTTCTTCTCTCCCTCTTTTCCTCCCCCTCCCGCCTCTATCTTTCTTTTTTTACTGCTGTTCATGTTCACATTCACTTATCCTGTAGACTGAGGGCTACTTGAGAGCAGGGTCTGTGATCTGCTCTGCTCTGTAAGCTGCAGAGCCCATCAGAGAGTATACAGGGCATCTGCTCCAATGAAAGTGTCCATTGCTCTGAGAGAGCAGCAGACCCCAGGCTATGGAAGGACAGAGGAAAGGCAGTCGGCTGGGAAGCACAGCATGTTTGGAGAAGGTGGCCAGAAACTCATTTTTGAATGAACAGGGAGGTGAGAGAGAGAGAGACAGAGGAACAGACAGTCCAGAAAGGGGGAAATGGTGTGGGCAAACGGGGAAAGTGAGTGTGTTTAGGGAAAAGCAGGCGGTCCTGTTGCTGAGTGGGAGGGTGGGTGTAGACATCTGAGAAGGACAGGTTGGACTCTGGCCAGGCCGGGAGACACCCCAACACCCAGCTCTTGCTGGACTGAAAACTGGCTGGGTCTGACCCAAGTCCACTGGGAGGAAGCAGCTGAAGGGGCATCAGATAAATACAGAGACGCTGTTGAACTTGAATTTCAGACAAATGATGAATAGTTTTGTCCACATAAACATGGAACATACTTAAACTAAAAAATTACTTTTGTGCAATTCAAAGTCATCTAGCATCCTGCGTTTTTGTTTGCTAAATCTGACAGCCCTGTATGTAAGGAATGCGGTAAGGTGTGGCGTCAGAGGTGTCATTACCATTTTTTGGGCCATTGCTTCATGAGCAAAGACAGATCGAAGCGTATGAATCCCCACTGCACCTAAACGCAGATAAACATGACGAACGGTAATGACTCCAGAGGAGCCGACAGGAGCGTCTCCAGGAGCAGGTGAGTAATGGGCGCTGGAACGGAGCATCTGGACGCTGGAGCTCAGGCCCTACCTGCCTCCCTGAGATGTGAGGTTCACAAGGGGGTCTCTTCTGAAGGAATGAGGCTCATCCTGGAGTAACTGGTTCCCGGGCTAGCCCACTCAAATAAAGCCTGTTCTGTGAAGGAGCAGTTTTGGCAAAAACCATGAATGAGGTAAGTCTTGGTACTGAGCTGGAACCTGGCTTCTATTTAGAACTCCATTTCCAAAGTGATAGGAACTCTCTGCTCCCTGGTTGGAAAGGAAGATGGACACCTCAGAAACCTAACTCCTTTGACCCAATGCTGGCTGTGTGGTCTCTGGGCCATGATGCAAGGAAGCAGAGGAGGAGGATGTGGATGTGAATGGAAGCTGGGGAGTGATTTAAAAGGTGGGTTCCTCCTCACCTCTCTTCTCCAGCTATCAAGCCCTCTGGAGAGGAAGTTTCAATACTCGGCACCATATGAACTAAATGCTTTGGGTACATTTTCTTGGGTCACTGTTTAATGTTTGTTTTGTGTCATTTTTCTCTTTATGGAGCTAGAAACTGAGGTTCAAGAACATGAAATAACCTGCTTAAGGTCACAGAGTTAAAAAAAAAAAAAAAACCAAACCTGTATCTATGTAGCTTTTGAATCATGGTTCTTTATTCTGGGCTACATTCAAAATATCTCCTTGGGGCCGGGCATGGTGGTGCAGGCCTGTAATCCCAGTAATCCCAGCAGCTCGGGAGGCTGAGGCAGGAAGATCGTGTGTTCAAAGCCAGACTCAGCAAAAGCGAGGTGCGAAGCAACTCAGTGAGACTGTCTCTAAATAAAATACAAAATAGGGTTGGGGATGTGACTCAGTAGCTGAGTGCCCCTGAGTTCAATCCCTGGTACCTGTGCGCCCCCCCCACCGAAAAAAAATCTCCTCGGGAGCCCTTCCCAGGGCCCCCAAGGCGTGACTACAAGATTCCACATTCTAACCCCCTGAGCTGCCCACAGCTCCTTGTCCAGTTAGTTTCAGCATGCACTAGCTGGTCATTTACCCACCAAGAAACTTGCCCTGTGGGTGCCTAAGCTGGTGGCTGTTACCATATTCTCAGGAGGAACTCTGTTGGGACTACTCTCCTTCCAAAGCCCTCTTACACCATTTTTGTCCCTGAATTACATAGTCTCTGGGATCTCTTGTTTGTGGATACTAAGTAGAGGGCTCTTGGAGTAGAATTTTGGGAAAGAACTAGTTGGTTCTCTCTTTCTCTTGGGTCCTACAAATGTGTCCTTGGTAGGGAGACCGTCATGAAGGTTAACCCAGCTAGCACAGTGCAAGCAAGAAGAGCTGGTAACAAGACACCCCCTCTGCATGAACGCTGACCAGTCTAGACCAGGCTCATCTGCTTGAGTTGTTTGATATCTGATGCCTCAAGAGAGCGATGTTGCATTAGTTAAGGTAAAGCTAGCTACTGTCACAAACCCCCAAATATGTGATGGCTTAAACACAACAGACGTTTATGTCTCACTTGTAAAGTACCAGACAGATGTTCTGATATGTGTAGGGCTGCCAGATAAAAATAGGACACCTAGTTAAATTTGAATTTCAGATGATGCATAATTTTTAAAATGTAAGTAGTTCCCAAATGATACCTAGTGATTCTGAGGGCCCAAATCTGGTCCAAGAAGGTGGTTGGGGTTGCCTCTGTCCCCAATTTGGAATATATTTTATTAAAGACCTATTCATTCCTAATCTGAAATTTCAATGTAAATGAGGGTCCTATTTTTGTTTTTGTTAATTCTGGAAACTCTAGATAGGTGGGAGGTACTCCTTCAATATTGGTTTGGGGACCGGGGGTTCCTTCACCTTCTGGCTCAGCCACCTTCAACCTGTGCCAAAGGTCATAACACTCATTTGCCTCAAACAGATGAAAAGTGAATGAGCTTGGGGGATCACTTGGGGGAGGTTCTTATGGACCCCAGCTGTAAGAAGAGCCCAGGACTGACTCTGCTCTCATTCCATCAGCCAGAACCAATCACATGGTCGGGCCTGCAAAGAAGCCTGGGAATTGGCACTCTCTCTATACTCAGGAAGAAGTAGAAAAGTTTCAGGAACAGCTAGGCAGAAAGAAATAATAATAATAATAATTAAAAAAAGCTTTTCAAAGAAGGCATGATGCGTTTTCTACAGTCACCTTTTTAAGACTTCTGCTTTACTTCAGCAAACGCACACCCCAGGAGAGAGTGCCCATGAATGTGGACCTTTTATCTGCCTCCCTTGCAGAAAGCAAACAAACAACATTGACTTCTATGTTGAGGGTATTTTTTCAAGACAGACTTAGTAATGGATGGTTAAGTTTTATATTCTTGAACAAGCAGCAGGAGGGTGAGTCATAACTTTGAATTTATCAAAGGCCCTCCAATTTACATGTTGACATCCTGACTCCAAGGCCATGGTGTGCTTAGGAGGTGGGGCCTTTGGTAGGTGAGTAGGTCATGGGGGTGGAGTCCTCGTGAATGGGATTAGTGCCTGCTGTGGTTTGGATATGGTTTGAATGTGTCCCCCCAGAGTGTATGTGTTGGAAGTTTGGTCCCAAGTGTGGTAATGTTAAGAGGTGGGACCCTGCCCTAGAATGGGATTAGCTCCTGTGAGACCCCAGTTCCTTGAAAGAGTTCTAAAATAACATATTAGTCTCTCCCTAGTCTCTCAGGCTTCCTATCTTGCCATGTGATCTCTCTCTTTTACATTTATTCCCACCATATACCATCCACCATGGCGTGATGCAGATAGGGGCTTTGCTGGAGCTGGAATTGTGCTACTTGGACTTTCATCCTCCTAAACTGTGAGCTAAATAAACTCTTTTTCTTCACACATTACACAGCTTCCAGTGATTCATTATAGCAATGGAAAATACCAATATAGTGTCCTTATAAAAGAGACCCAGAGGGTTTCCTTGTACCTTCACCATGTGAAGATACAGCAAGAGGGTGGCTATCTATGAACAAGGAAATGAACCCTTGCCAGACACTGAATCTGTTGGCACCTTGATCTTGAATTTCCCAGCTTCTCAAACTGTGAGAAATGAATTTCTGTTGTTTATGAGCCACTTAGCCTCTGATATTCAGTTAAGCAAGCATCTGGAACAGGCTAAGACAGCATCTAGCATACCTCGGAGGGATCTTGGTAGAGCCTGGTACAATCTACTAGCTGTGGGTCCTTGGGAAAGTTACTTAACCTCTCTAAGCCTCAGTTTCATTATCTGTGAAATGGAGCTAATGGCACTTACTTAAGGAGTTGTTGTGAGGACACAGTCTGATCCAACACTTGGCATATAACCAGAGCTCAGCAAGTAGCAGTGACCTTGTAGCTTCTGTCTCCTCCATGTTCTCATAACAAGGATCCAAGTTGATCCTGAGCTGGGCCTGTTCAGGGGACTTAAAGAGAATTCCCCAGGAATCTGCTTGTGTCACCAAGGAGATGCAGGTCAACAAACTCATCCTGACAGCCAGCCGGGTGTCATCAGCAAGGAGGACTCTGACTTTGTCTGAGCACCTTCCTGTGGGTCCAGGCCCTTGTAGAGTCATCTGGGGCCTGAGGAGGGAGGTCTGTCCTACTAAAACCTCTGCAAAATGTCAGGATGCATGCCTCCCTGAGCACCAAAGAAGAGAAGAGGCGGTTCCCACAGGGACACAGGCTGGCTGTGGACCACGTAGGACTGAGACACATCCGTGGTGGGAGATGGCTTAAAGGTGGGCACAGAGGCAATAGTGGCTCATTCTCCCATGACTTGGAAGAAACTTGGAGGACAGGAAGGAGAATCAGTAGCTGATAGGACTTTCTGGTAAAAATAGATGAGTTTTCCAGAAGTAATTGAGGAGGTGCTGGAAGCAGCTAGAAAGTAAAAATTATCAGGTGGAAGGTATAATAAATCAGTGAACCATTAGTAATGATGTGACTCCATCCTAAATCAGAGCTGCTGTGGCTAGGGTAAGCCAGGTTACATCCTTGGTCCCTCCCCCACCCCCCGACTACATTTGATTGCTTTTTGCAGGAAACTGTTCCCCCGACTGCCATCCACCAATTGATCTGTCTCCTTTTGGGGGTGCATGGCCTTCAGTGGACAACGGTGGGCCTTCCTGACTCACACTCAACCTCTCTGTTCCTCCTCTGCCTGCATCTCCCACCCCTCCAATTATGGAAAGATTGTCTTTTGGTCTCGGAATCATTAATTTTGGTTGGTAGCTCTTGCCTGGCAGAGCTTTTTCTGCTCTGAAACACTCTGATTATAAATAGTTCAATAATACATGTCCTCCTGAGTTTAAGACTCTGGCTTATGTAATTGGAAATCTGGATGTGAAGCAAGTTAAAGTTGATGCCATAAAGACAGTAAAATAATTAATTGCTTTGCTCTGTTTAATAGATTCAAGGGCACAGGAACAGCCTTGAGGCCAGGTGAGTCATCAGGAGTGGCACTTGCTGTCACAGTGATCTTGGCAGGCCCCAGAGAAACAGGCCCCAGAAATGAGCAGTGGGGGTCAGAGGATGGAGCCTTACCAAGGTGGAAGCCCCCAAACTTCCCAGAGCCCTGCTTATCGAGGGGCCAGGCATCTGTGACCCTGCTCACTCTCCACCCTCCTTCTGCATCCTGTCCTGGGATTCTTTATCGATGGATCTTTATTTTATTTTACTTTATTTATTTGCAGTGCTGAGAATCAAACCCATGCCAGGCAAGCACTCTATCACTGAGCCACACCCTCAGCCCCTTGTCCTGGGAATCTTGTGTATCCTGTGTGTCCTCAGTTGCACACAAGCCTGATGCAGCCCAACCAGCCAACTCCCTGGACACAATGGCTCTGACTAGAAATATCCCTCATCATCCCCCAAGGGGCTTCCATTCACATCTGCTATCTTGTTCTACCCTCATGGCACTCTGTGGGGCAGGCAGAACACTTATTCTTTCCTCCTCATATGTCCTAAGGGAAAATGGAGGCAGGCTGGGTTTGGAGGAAGTTGTCCATCTCAGGTGTGTCTTTCTTGAAGTCACAGAGTCAGGTGACGGAGCTGGGCTTGCAGTCCCACCTATGAGACTTCTCAGCCTGTGCTTTTTTTTTTTTTTTTTTTACTAGGGATTGAACCCAGGGGGGCTTAACCACTAAGCCACATCTTCAGACTTTTTTTTAAAATGTTTTATTTAGAGACAGGTCTCACTGAATTGCTTAGGGCCTGGCTAAATTTGCTGAGGCTGGCTTTGAACTCACAATTCTCCTGCCTCAGCCTCCCAAGCACCTGGGATGACAGGCGTGTGCCACCACACCTGGCAGCTGTCCTCTCTTGGCAATGCCTCACTGCTTCCTGAGGGGCCAGGAGCTGGAGGTTGTTGGGGTCTATCTGAGGAAGCAGTGGAGGGCAGGGCCCAGCAGCGAGTTGGGACGTCACTAACAATGTGCCACTACTCTAGCCACAGCTCCTTTCCGGGATCTTGCTACTTTTTGTTTGAGTCTGTCTGAGGTGAATTCTGGATGAACACCCTGAGGGCAGGGGACAACCCAAGGTAGTGGAGACTATCTCCAGAACCAGACCCATCTGGGTTTCAATCTCAGTCCCACCACTCTGAAACTGTGTGACCCTGGGGCATTAATGCCACCTCACTAAACCTCAGCTTTTGTATCTGGAAAGTGGGGGCATAGTGATGCTGCTTTGACAGCAGCCAGGAGGCTTAAAAGGGCTTTATCTGGAAAGTGTCTGGCACACAGAGGTGTTCAGTTACTGATCACTCCTGGGACCTTCATCATCTTTTCTTCCGGTTGGGACTAACACTCAGTAGGAGTTTAGCAGTCAGTTAAGAATTGCAAATGGGAGGGCCGATGGTGGCTCAGGCCTGTAATCCCAGTGGCTGGGTGCGGGGCTGAGGCAGTAGGATCTCCAGTTCAAAGCCAGCCTCAGCAAAAGCAAGGCACTGAGCAACTCAGTGAGGCTCTGTCTCCAAATACAATACAAAAATGTGCTGGGATGTGGCTCCGTGGCTGAGTATCCCTGGGTTCAATCCCTGGTATCCCCCCCCCAAAAAAAAACTGCAAACAGAAGCCCTTTGCCTATTGAATACCTACAGGCAGACAGTGCAGATGGCTACAACCCTCTGAGGACCTGTGCTCTCCCCTGCAAGCTCTCCCTAAGTGACCCAGAGCAGGACAGTGGGGTGTGGGGAGGCTACTGCCTAGAGCAGGGCAGGGCCTGGCACCTTACACCTTTGAGATGCATGGTCTCTGATGGATGTCCCCCCATAGACCAACTCCCCAGCCCTTCCCCAGCAACTCTGAGGAGGAGAGAGGCAGGGCTGGTGTGTATTCCCATTTTACAGAAGGGGATGTGGAGGCAATGGAACTTGCTAAAGTTTCCTCTGGAGGTGGGACGGAGGCCCAGGTTCCTCTGTGGGGCTCATAGAGGACCTTAAAGGCACCTTGTGGCAGGCTGATGGCATACAAAGTGGGGCAGGCGGCAACATGAACACATCTACTGTTTATAGTTAGGGATGCTCTGCTTGGGTGAGGAGGGCCTTGCTCAAGGTGACTGTGAGCTCCTGGATTCTCAGTGTGATGGTGAATGAATCCCCATCCATCCTGGGGAGAGAGGGAGTCCAGACCCCCACCCTGACCAGCCTCCCTGGTGGGCATGAGCTTTCCAGGCACCCAGAGTAGTGTGAGGGACATTTTACTCAGGACCCCAAAAGCTAAGGACAATGCCTGACTTTCAGCTGCCCAGTGCCTGTTGGGTGACCTTCAGGATGTGCTTTCCTTGATGGGGGCTAGTGGGAGTGGGAGAAGAGGGCTTAGTCATAGGAAGGCGACAGGGTGTGTGTGTGTGTGTGTGTGTGTGTGTGTGTGTGTGTGACATCTCCCCAGCTTCTTTACCGGGAGGAGGACATCCAGCGGAGTCTTCTCCTAGGTCCTGTCAGCCTGTCAGCCAGGAGGAGAAACCTGGAAAAGAATGACTTGGGGATGGTTTACCTTGAGAACCTCCCTGAGATCTGAGTTGGAACCTGTTTCTGCCCAGCCTGACTCATCTACCCATGATTACCATCATAATACTCGTTAGCAGGGGCTGTCAAGTAGTAGTATAAGTACTTAGAGACGTCAGCTCAGTTAATCCTCATTTTATAGATGGGAAAACTGAGATGTGAAGGGCTTAACCAATCGAAGGTCCCAGAGCTCCCAAGTGACAGGCAGGACTCAGAGTCTGCTCCTAATACTTGGTTACTCCCTCCCACCTGACTGCCACAGAGGGCCACGTTGTATTAGAAAACACTGTCCTGAAGCAGCTCAGCATCTGTTAGGGGGTCAGGAGATGTGCAGGCAAAGTGCTCTGGGCTTATGAGAAGGAAACTGGACCACAGTGATATGTGTGGTTCAGTGTGTGCATCTGTGTTGTGTGTGTATACCTGGTGTGGGATGTGGTGTGCATGTGTCGTGGGGGGGTATATGGTATGGAGGGTGTGGAGTGCATTTCTATGGTGTGTACATGGGAAGCATTAAGGAGGAGGTATCAGGGACACTTAGCACAATGAGTGGGGAGGGAGTTCCAGACAAGGGGACAGTGGGAACAGAGGGATAGAGGTGGTAAAATGCTGTGAGCATACGGCTTGCTTGGGATGTTGGAAGCGCAGAATCTTGTCATGAAAAATGAGATTGGAGATGGCTGCTTAGAGCAAGATTGTGGAGGCCACTAGTTATCAAGCTATAGATCGTGGGATTTATTCTGAGAGGACTTGATAATCACGGCAGGTCTTTAAGAAACCAAGTGACGTGCGCAGAAGCATGTTTCTGAAAGTCAAAGCTAGCAGTTATGGGTAACGGCGAATTAGAAGGGACAAAAGATGAGACAAGAGGAAGAGAGGAATGGGATGAGCTAATAAAGACTTGAATGAGGCCAGATATAGTGGTGCATGCCTGTGATCCCAGCTTCCAGGAGGTTGAGGCAGGAGGATTGCAAGTTTGAGACCAGCCTTGGAAACTTAGTGATACCTTGTCTCAAATTAAAAAGGAAAGAAAAATAATAAAAAGGAGTAGGGATGGAGCTTAGTGGTAGAGCACTTGCCTAGTGAATGTGAGGCCCTGGGTTCAATCTTCAACACTGCAAAAACAAAATGAAAGAAAACAAAACAAACAAAAACTTGAAATCTGAATGAGAGCAAAAGGAAGGAACTAGTGTAAGAGGATGTGGGGAGAGGGTGAACACGTGGATGGGGACCCTGGACTTTCCAGTCAAGAAAAGAGATGGAGAGATGGTATTCTGGTTTGGATGTGAGATGTCCCCCAAGAGCTCAAATGTGAGACACTGCAAGAAGGTTTAGAGGAGAAATGATTGGGTTAGCCTTAACATAATCAATTGACTAATCCCTGATGGGACTAACTGGGTGGTAACTGGAGGCAGGTGGGGTGCAGCTGAAGGATGGTTCATTGGGGGCGTGTCTGTGGGGTATATATTTTGTATCTGAAGAGAGGAGTTTCTCTCTCTGCTTTTTGATCATCATGCGAGCTGCTTCCCTCTACCACACTCTTCTGCCATGATGTTCTGCCTCACCTCAAGCCCCAAGGAATGGAGCCAGCCTTCTCGGGACTAAGAACTTTGAAACCCTGAGACCCCTCTTTTCTTCCTCTTCAATTGTGCTGGTGGGGACTTTTAGCTGCAGTGTTGAAAAAACTGAGTTCAACAGATGGAGATGGAGATGTCACTGACTGAGAGAGATGGACTGAATTTGGGGAGGTGATTCTCTGACCCCACTGGTCTATTTCAACATGGTCTCCTCAGGGGACTCAGTTTTCCCTCCTTCATGACAGTCATGACTATAAGAACAATGATCATGTTAATATGTTTGCTTTTTGTCTTTGTCTCACAAGCATAGAAAATAGCAGGGATTCACAGCACTACCCCCAGTTCCTGCAGTAGTATCTGGAATATAATAGGTGATCACTAAATATTTTTTTCAATAAATAAATGAATGAATCACATGCCAGAGGGGAACTGTGGGACAAACCTAGAGCGGTACTGGAGATCAAGAATCTTTCACACTTGGAAATCAGTTGTACTTGTCTACAGTAGTACAGACAAGAACTTCCTCTTGTCTCATCTTTTGTCCCCTTCTAATTCACCGTTACCCACTAGAATGTTTGAGATAGTGCAGAGAATGAACAGAAAGAACAATTTTTCACCTTTTATGTCCCCAGCACCTCTTAAAAGCCTGGCACACAGCAGGTGTTGTGTGTTTGTTGACCAAATTAATGGATGAGCCTACTCTTTGGCTTGCAGTTAATCTTCCTCCTGTGCATAAGGGGCTAGTTCAAGAAGAGAGCAGGAAGGGCGGGTTAGTGTGTGAACTGCGGTCCAGAAGGCTGCTCCTGCTTCATGTTTGATGTGCTGTGGTTCCCAGAGACTCAGGCAAAAGAAGGAGCACAGAGAAGGGCCACACAGATAGCTCCTCTACACAGCTGGGGAGGTAGGTGGGACCTCCTTGGGCAGGTAGTGACCACTGAGGAGGTGCACTGTGCAAAAGCCCCCCCCCCCCAACTGGACCAGGGCTGCCCTCAGCCAATTGGCCTGCGCCACCTCCTGGCCCCACCCACATGCCCCAGGGGTGGGCTTTCAGTTTCCTGGGCTCCCTTCTCCATTCCCTGGGCGTTGGCTAGATGCCTTCCTGTGCCACAGTGCCAGGCCGCATCATTCAGAGGATCTCCATTGCTGTGTCCCCTTAATTTAGGCTAAAGCCTTCAGGGTTACCTTAGTGAGTCTGGTTTAACAAGTATTTTTAGCACTTCCTATACCAGGAGCTGTTTTAGGTTCCGAGGATAAGCTTCAGACTCCTTCCTCATGAAGCAAACACACCCCCATCTACTGTGAAACTACAAATGGTTGTGAGCAGGCCAAGAAACAAAATGGGAATGTGACATTGCAGCTCGGCTTGAGGTAAGGACAACATTCACCACACAAAGGGCAGTTGGAGGTGGCGGAGCTTCTCCAAGAAGTCCCCAGGCAGAGGGAGCAGCATGGGCCAAGGTCCCGAAGCTGAAATGAGCTTACTGCATGCTGGGCTGAGCAGTCAGCCTGAAAGAAAGGCCAGAGATGATAGAGGAGAAGGGCAGGTGACACGAGGCCCTCTGTTGAGTTGAGATTTCCCCCTTTAGGACATCTGGGAGCCACTGAAGATTTTTTGCAGGGAAGCACCATGTTGTTTTCAAGCAATTTCTCTGATTCTGTGTGTAGAACAGATTGGAGAAAATTTTTATTGGGTGACCTAATTTTCCTCTTCATGGTAATTAAAATGAATTTGAGACACGTGACATCTAGAACATTGAGTCAAAGAGTGGTGCATCAGAGAAGGCACAGACTAGCCCTTATCCTCTCTGAAAATATATGAGCTTTCCATGTGGCTACTGGCAAGTGACTGTCAGGACTCAGATCATGAGTGGAGGGAGTGAGAAAGGCATGGGAAGTCTCAGAAGCCACATAGATCCACCCAGGTTCACCCACCACTGGTGTTCCAATGCATTTCTTATATTTTCCCAGGCTGAACTCTTCTCCAGTCCTGGGCAGATATGAGGCCAAACTTGTATTTCCAGATTCCTCCATTTCCTTGTCAAAGCCTTCTTGCTTTGATGTTTTGGTTTCTAAGAGGCATTTACCTGTAACAAATCTGACCACCAGGACACTTAGTTGAAGTAGGGTCCAAATAGCCCATGGCAAGTGAAAAATGATCTGTCCAGCCAGTCTGTCCAACAGTGGATGGAGAGGAGGCTGGTTTGATGATCTTCCAGAATATAGAGACCATGAGAGCGGGGATGGGTCAGTTTCTACTCATCATTGCCCTCCCAGCCCCTTGCCTGGACTGTAATAAATATTTCTTATATGGATGGTGCTTTTGCCATGTTTTCTCAAGCATGCTATCAGTTGTGAGAAACACTTTCAAGCCATTTATAACTTTTCGGAAAATACAAAAGCAGACCTGACATTAAATATGCAGAGCAATTAAAAGATGCATCCTGACCCTAAAATGTGAAAAAGCAATATATACATTTGAGAATCGAGAACTTGGTGTGATAACAATCATCCCTCTGAGAACCAGTTTGCAAAGGACTCATGTGGTCAGTTTGGCTGTGAAAGGCCCATCACTTTCTCATTTTCCCACCAGTGCTGGCTTTGTGCAGACACAGCCGTAGGCCTGTGGATGTCCTGAGCCCGGGTTTCCTTTCCTCCAGAAAGTAGTCAGAGCCCTCCAACAGCAGTTGTGCATGGATGAGCTCCCTGGGCCATCTTGCCACTGACTTTGTAAATGACCAGTTCCACAACATATTTTCTTTGGAGTTTATAGGAATAATGAAAGTGACATAGAACTGTGCAGCCAGATTCAAATGAAAGGACAAATGTAGTTGGCCAAAATGAACAATTATAGGAAACAAAGGGAAAATAACGATTAAAGATCTTTCATTACAGCCGGCTAATTATCATGAGTTCTGGACTTAACTGTTCAGGCATAGAATTAAAAACCTTAATTATATTGTCACCTTTGTCTCTCAGCTCCCATTGCCACAAATGAATCCATTTACTGTAAGTGCCGCTGATGAGCAGAAATTGATGGCAGTCCCAGCGAGGTGGGAGAGGGGGCCCGGGAGTGTGAAGGGGAGGGGCTCGCCAGGCAGTACTACCAGGCCGGCACAGCTGGGCGGCATCTGCATTCCAAGACATTATAAATTAGAAACACTTTTAATGAGACAAATACAGGTTTGATGGATTTTATGATTTCTTCTCCCCTTCAAACCACTAACAATGCTCCTCCTCTTTCTTCCTTTCTATTAGAGCTAGGCTCTTGTTAAGCGATTGCATTAATGGTCTTTGGAGACAGGCTGAATGTGGGAAGACAAGGGGGACTTCCCTTGTGAGGGCACTGGAAGGCTCTTCTCTTGGAAGGAAGACAATTCCCAGCTGCTGTTCCAAATGGGAGCCTTTTAAAGCCCAGTGCAGTGAGTGGAAATGCAAGATCACTTGAGAGTAGGGGAAATTGCAAAAGAAGACAGCAGACCAGCGAGGGAGCTAAAGCCTTCTGGCTAGCCAGTGGGCAGTTTGAGAAACTAGCCAGGTCAGTGAGAGGCAGGCATGACTGTGGCAAAAATGGTCAATTTCTTGACTTCAGAGTCATGTGTGGTGCTGTGCAGCCAGAAGTAAGAAGCCCTAGATTTAGAATTGTAGTTCAGGTCACAAACTCAGGAGCCAGGTTGCCTGTCTTGAATCCAGGCTCCAGCTCTTGCTTGTGGCCCTGGGAGGTTTACCTAACTTTCTTGTTTTAGTTAGCTTTTGCTGTGACCAAAATACCTGACGAAAACCAACTTGGAGGAGGAAAAGTTTATTTGGGGCTCACGGTTTCAGAGGTCTCAATGCATAGGCTTCCTTGCTCTGGGCCCAAGGTGAGGCAGTATATCATGGGGGAAGGGCCCAGTGTGGAGAGTTGCTCAGCTCATGGTGGGGGGAGGATAGCAGGAGATGGGGTATAAGGAAGATGCACCCTTCCAGGGCAGACCCCTAGTGACCCACCTCCTCCAACCACCCCATCTGCCTACAGTGACCACCAAGTCATTCAAACTAGGATGAGCTAATGAGGTTACAGCTCTCACAATCCAATCACTTTATCTCTGAACATTCCTATAATAACACTGGAGCTTTGGGGGAAACCTCACATCCAAATCATCCAAACCGTGCCTCAGTTTCCCCATTTCTGTAAGATGAAGCTATTGATAGCATCTACCTCAGGATTGTTATGAGGATTAAAAAAATAATATGCATAAAGCATGAGCCTGTGCCTGGCATATTGTAAGAACCACGTAAGTGTTAAATATACCAAGTAAAATACATTTCTAAATTCAAAATTTAAGTCTCACACTTAATGGCAGTGTGAACTTGGGCATGTTATTTAACCTCTCTGGGTTTTAATTTCTTTTATTTATTTTTAATCTTTTTTTTTTTTTTTTTTTTTTTTTGGTACTGGGATTGAACCCATGGGCATTTAACCACTGAGCCACATCTCCAGCCCCTTTTTGTATTTTATTTAGGGTCTCTCTGAGTTGCTTAGGGCCTCGCTAAATTGCTGAGACTGGCTTTGAACTTGTGATCCTCCTGCCTCAGCCTCCTGAGCCACTGGGATTATAGGCTGCTGCATCTGGCTCCAGGCTTCAATTTCTTCTGTAAGATGGAGAGAGTCACCGTATTTTTTAAAGATTTACACTGCAGAGTCAATTAGAAAATGAGTATTTAGCTACTATATACCATTACCATATAAGCTCCAGTTCTGTTGTGCATTAGTTTGGGCTTTAGTGCTTTGGAGAGAAAAGGCAGGTATGTAATCTGGAAGAAGTTAGCTTAAAATAAGCTTCAAGCCTTCTCTATATACTCGGTGGTCATGGCTGTCTGAGATGAGGTGCTGTTTCTGGAGGCATGCACTGTGGGAGCCCTGTGTGTGGCTACTCTGGTGGAAGTGACCTCTGCCCCTCCTTGCACATCTGGGGATGGAGTGCAGGCCACCCTGGTGTCATGGCACTCCTATCTCCTGTCTTTGGGAGAGTCGGGAGCCTGTGTTGCCATGGTAACATGGAGGAGTTAATGGGATGGAACTCCTCACAGGGTTGACAGTGGGGTGGCAGTGGTTGCACCGTGTTAAGACACCAAAACAAAGGGGAGTACCTGGGCCACTCAGGGTTACCACCAAACCCAGCTCATGGGGGTTTCAGGCTCTGCTGCCAGAGAGCAGGAAGGAGTCTGTCGCTGAGGATATTTCTTTCTGTCATCTGGCTGTCCCCCTCTGCTTCTTGCTTCCCTGATCAGATAAGAATCCTGAGGAAGGACAAAGACAAGGACAGGAAGGAGATGTCAGGGAGATGCCAAACAGACTGGGCAGAAAGAGAGGGAGCCCCAATCAGAGACAAGGGGCAAGAGAGAAAGATGCCCACCCTGGGGTGTATGGAAGAATCCCCCTGAGGCTGTCACGCATGCCACAGTTGACGATGCTGGGCAGCTGTGTCGGATGGGTAACCAGGGGCGTTTATGTTCTCTTTCACCTTTGCTTCTCTAAAAACCTCAGGAGTAAGCAAAGCAAGGTTGATTATGCCCATTTTGCTGATAAGCAAGCTGAGACCCAGTGAAGTGATAAGTCTTCCCCCGGGCCAGTGAAGAACTGGGATTAACCTTCTACCTCTAGGTCCCTAAAACCATGAAGCTGGCAGGACTTCAGGGGTGAATGTGGGCAGAGCCCCATGCTACCCTTCCTCCAGGACTCTTGGTCTTTGTGGCCCTAGCTCTCTGTGCAGAAGTCCAGGTCCCTTCCCTAACCCTGAAATCAGATCTCTGTGTAACTGAAGCCGATCCAGTGGAAGCAGCTGAGTGACCCAGCCCCTCCTCCCCCTGCACTGGGCCCTGCAGAGCTACGGGGACCTGGGGAGAAGAGCTGGACTGGACCCAAGGAGCAGGCCAGCCTGCATCCTTCTCCGCCATGAGCTCCTTGACCTTGGGGCAGCTTCCTACCTCTGAGCTTCAGTTTTCTTTTTTATAAAATGGGGACACACACGACTTGCCTTCCCATTTCAGGATTGGCTGTGGATGCTCACTCAGTAAGTTGGCACTAAGGTTGTGAAGAGGCCTGACTTGGGAGGTGTGTCAGTTGACCTGGTGTCACCGTGGCTCCTAAAATTCTCAGGATAAAGCCTGAGTTCCTCAGCCTGGCCCAGAGGATCCACCTTGCCCTCCTGAGGGCCCTGTCCATGAGCAACCCATCTAGTTCTACACTTCACTGATGGCCAAACTCTTGAGACTCTTTGCTCTTATTGGTTCTTCCATCTATGAATACTGTCCCGAAGGCCAGGAGCTATGCCTCCTCTGTGCCCCACCGTACTGTAGGATCATCTGTCAAGGCAATGTCTCTATGTGACTCCCTCTTTGGCTAGACTAAGAAGCTGGAGGACCTGACCCATTGAGCCCAGTTTGCTGAAAGCCTAATGGACATGGGTGAGCTGTCCTCATTGCACAGATGTGGAGACTGAAGCTCACATCAGGGAAGTGGCTTACCCAAGTTCCCTCTGTGGCTACAGCAGAAGTCTCTATATCTGGATCCAGGTTCAATGCAATGCTATCTTCTCATTATTTGGGTCCCATTTTTTTTTTTTTTTTTTTTTTTTTTTTTGTGGTGCTGGGGATTGAACGCAGGGCCTTGTGCTTGCAAGGTGAGCACTCTACCAACTGAGCTATCTCCCCAGCCCTGGGTCCCATTCTTGAAGCCAGGTAAGTCAGTGGGAGTAACCTCTCTGAATCAGAGTTCATTTTATTGCAGATAATAGAAGTAACTATAGCTATTTGAGGGGGAAAAAGGGGGACTTAAGACAGAGGACTAGAGGCTTACAGAATCTCAGGTGGGCCAGAGAAGCAGGGCCTTGGTGTGGTCTCCAGAAATGGCTCCTGGAACCACACTGCAGAACTGGCCTGCCAGGGGAGTTCCCACCTCTGCCTCGGCCAGAGAAGTGGGGGAATCTGGGAGCAGCCTTCAGCTAGATCCATGGCAGTAAAATGGCATGGCCAAGGCTCTGCTTCTTGATGTGCTGGGACTCCTGCAAATACTTTGGCACAAATGAAAGGGGAGAAGCATCAGAAATGCAGCCCCTGCCTCTCCTTAACCTGTCCAACACACTTCCTCAAGTGCATGCAATTTGCTGAACTAAAATCATGTCTTAGCTGCCAGGGTATGTGGGAAATGTGGGTTCTGGTCTTCTTGACTCTGTAGTATAGGAAAACTGACTGGAAAGAGGGCGGGAAAGGATATTGAGTTCTGAGCCACCAGAGTGGTGGTGAACGAAGGCCAAGAGCCCAGGGAACAACTTGGACCAGGAGTGTGGTTTGCCCAGGGGAGGACCTGTCTTTGGCCACAACTCCTACAGTACCCCATTTTAAGCAAAGGTGCACTGTACTTAGAGTCCAGCATCCTGAGGTCCTGCTCTGTGGAGCAGCTAACTGGCAACCTTGGACAGCTCCACTGGAAGCTGATGAGGAAGAACCTCCACAGCTTAATTTCGACAGAGTCGGTGTATGACAGTTTTTACGATTTTGGTTTCTGGGGTCAGACCACTTGCCATATAGAACTCCATTCTGTGATCTTGCCTCATTCTGCCACCCTCTGCTGAAAGCCACTGCCCAGGAGTGATTAAGAGCGGGGTGTGGATTCACAAGTGACTGTCAGCCTGGCATTCTCCCTGGCTGGGGCTGGCTAGCACCTTCTGAACTCTGACTTTCCTGGTCCCCTCCTTAATCAAGATGAGGAACTGACACTCAGAGAGGTGAGGTCAGGACTGTGTCTCAGTCTTGAGGCCAGAAGTGAAATCCTTCCTTGTAGGATCCATGTGACCCTGGATGACTGTTGACCCTTTTAAGCACCAGTAATTTCATCAGTAAAATTGCCTCCCTCGGTAAAATTAACCTTCGGGGCTAAGTTAGGATGGAAACAGACATTGTCCACACCAAGTGCTCAGCACAGTGTCCAGCACTCAGTGTGGGCTCAGGGAGTGTCTGCTTCGCTGTCGTCATTGTCTTTGCTTCAAGTCAGGCTCCCTTCCAATGTGTCACAACCAGAGTGTCATCATTCCTTTTTGTCTCCTTGTGAGTGTCACTGTGGGGGCTGCCCCTGGGCCCACTGAGCACAACCACATATTAACCACTTAATGCCTGACAAGAGCTGATTCTGGGCCCTGAGGAGAGGGAAAGGTAAGTGAGCAAACTGGGCAACAGCTTTTTAACCCTGGCTGCATGTTGAAAAATATTGATGCCAACTCTGCTGGCAGAGATCAGGTGTGATTGGTCCAGGCTGGGCCCAGGGCACTATGTTTTATTCATTTATTTATTTTTACAGCTCCCTGGTGATGCTAACATGTAGCTCAGCCGGAGACACACTGAACCAGGTGTGCTGCTGTAGTCTGATTGGTTAGATCTTACCAGTGTATATACTTGGTTTTGCTGAGTCCTTAAAGGTTTGGAATTAAGGTACCCTCTTTATGCATGAGAAAACTGGGGCATGTAGGCTTTGGTGATCCGGCTCCACCCAACTGGAAGGGCAGGGAGGACACGCAAGAGGGTAACTCTTTATAAAGCAAAACCCTCTGGAAAGAATTACGGGCAATGGGAAGCCTCTCTAGGCCCATTTAGCTCTTGCAGGAGCTGGGAGCTCAGACTGTGTGGTGAGGATCAGGCTCTCTGTCTTGCCTTCCTTTGATCCCAGCCAGTCCTTAGCCCCCGATGCAGGGGGATGTGGAAGGGGCCTGCCAGCCTTCGGAGCAGGCTTCAGCTGGTCCCAGGTAAAGAGGCCGGATGTGAAGAGGAGGAAATTCTTATCGGGAATGAAATGTGGGGGAACCAGGGGACTGTCAGTGTAGCGGATTCTTAAACCCTTGAGTCCCAAGAGCAGGTTGTCACACCAGCTGGGCCCTGAGATTGGCTGCCCGATCCTCCCCACGAGGATTTCACCTCTCACCTGATGAGTGGGGCACATTCATCACGCTGAATGTCTCAAACATTGCAAGAGATGGGATTATGGATGGCATGAGGAAAAAAATGGAGTCCCAGCTCCTGCGTAAATGGATTTATCTATTCCTAGACCTGGGTGGAACCACACTGGCTGGAGGAAGTCATTTATCTCTTTGAGAGATGATTTTAGAAATACAGTCATAGATGTGTCATTTCCGTGCTTCCAACTTAAGGGTGAGAGAGGAAGAACTGAAGTGTCCTCTGCCACTGGAAGACAGCAGGAGGCCCCACTGCGACCAACTGATCTGCCTGACAGCGGGGTCCAGGCACCGGGTGCTAATTACTACATCCTTTTCTGAATTGGAGTCTGGGTTGTTCCTCTTCACTTCCTTTTGATTATCTCAGGGCAATTTTGAGAGAGCTGGGGACGAATTAAGCAGAGCTGGTGTGCACATTATTACGGCCTCTCTCTGGGCTTAAATGACTCTCTTGAAAATAGGCCTTTTTATTTATCTTCTCTTCTCCTCTCTTTAAATTGTAGCCCAGCCCTAAAGGCGTGGATTGATTGTGCATATCCTTTGCCTTGTAATGAGCCTGTTTATCACTTCTGTGGTTCTAGAAATAGGAGTGGAGATGGGGCTGCTGGGGCCATGGATCCTCCTAGCAACCTCTCTTGTCCACCCAGACCAAAGGCAGCTCTGTTTCTAACCCTTCAATTTTTAAAGAAGACACTTCGACTTTGCATCAGGGAGTAGCAGATGCAAGGGGATATGGTGGGTAACTGGAGTTTTTGTTTATTTCCTTGTAAGTAGATGAATCATGGCCCCAGGACAGGAGATGTTAAAGGTCTATTCAGATGAGGGGAACTGTACCCATTAACTTCCTGGCTACAGCCTGGTGTTAGATTCACAACAAATGGGCCCCAGGCCCTTGGGGAGGAGACCAGGCCCAGGTGCACTTCATCAGTCAGGGCCAGGGAAATCTGTCCCAGGACATTGATCTTCACCCTGACTCGGATTCTGGGAGTTAATGGAAAAGCTGGGACCAGAAGATGGGTTACTGACTCTTTCTACAAACTTCTTCTAGTCTTTTCTTGATCTTGGCTTTGTCAACATTTTAATTCTTTGACAATGGTTTTGGGGGAGGGTCAGAAAGACAAAGCCCATGCTGTGTGCCTTGGATACAGGTGTTCTACAGGTGAGATGTCCCTTGGGGCACCACAAGTGGATTTCCTGTTAGAGGGAGTAATGCCAGTCAACCCACACGGCTGCTCTGTACCAGGCCCTGTGCCAAGGGCTGATGTATATTAATCACTAGGTCCTTTCACAATAGCTTTGGGACACAGTGTCATTATCCCTGCTACAGAGAGGAAATTCCTGCAGCAGAGAGACTATACAACTTGAGTGCGGAAGCCAGGATCAAATCCAGGCCGTCTGGTGCCTCAGCTTGAGCTTCTAACCTCTGTCCCCCAGATTCTGTGCCAGGTCTTGGGAGATGGACAGGAATCATTCACTGATGTTTCCCAGGTGACCCCATGCTGCTGTCCTCTTACCTGACCACATCTTAGCTCCTCTGCCTGTGCCGTGCCTGTGGTGTGGCCCATCTAAGCACCCTCTACTCCAGCCTGCAGGGACCACCCTAATCCAGAGAGCTTCCCCACATACCCTTCCCTGGGTTCCTCCCCCCCACTTAAGGCTCTAAAGAGTCTGATTTCTGGGGGTCCCAACCCTCAGGCCTGATCATCTCCCAACATACCTTTCATGGATCCTAACCAGCCAAAAAAAGGACTTCCCACATTTTTTTTTAATTGTAAACAAATGGGATACATGTTGTTTCTGTTTGTACATGAAGTAGAGACATACCATTTGTGTAATCATAAATTTACATAGAGTAATGTTGTTTGATTCATTCTATTATTTTTTCCCTTCCCCCCACCCCTCTTTTCCCTCTATACAGTCCTTCCTTCCTCCATTCTTGTGGACTTCCCACATTTTTATACGTGTTTTCTCATGCCCAAGCCTTATCCAAGCTGTTCCTCTGGCTGGGAATGCCTGTTCTCCCCCCACCCGCAGCTCTCCCCTCCATTTTGCCTCCTCAGGCCCTGTATGTGGCAAGTGCCCACCAGCTAGACCTCATGTATTCTTGGTGCTTTGTTTGTAAAGGAAAATGTATTGTTTCTCTTTTTAGATCCCTAAAAGAATATATGCTTGTTTTTAAAAAATTTGGAAGAACTAGACAATCTCTCTGAAGAAAAGAAGAAATAACTTGAAATTCTACATCTACTGTCAATATTTTGGTATGTACCATTTAAATCTATATTCTTTATTATTTTTTATTGTGAAACATTTCAAGCACAGAGTGGAGAATAATATTCCCCTGTGTACTCTCCCTCTCTTTAATCAATCCAGTAGTTTTTCTACATATAATTGCAAATTTAGTTTAAACACTTTAGGATGATGATGTGCAAATTGTCTACACTGTTTTGAAAGCTGTTTTCCTCCCCTTTCTCCCTCCCCATTTGATTAATCACAAATACTTTCCATGGTTAAAGAGTATTCTTTGAAAAGATATATAGTACTTAATCAGTTAACCAATTCCCCTTTTTGGCACATTTATAATTATTGTAAGCAAAGCTGCACATCCATGACTATTTACCAAGAACATATTCAGAGATGTAGAATTACAGGATCAGAGAATATGAGCATTTTGATGTATTCTGTTAAATTAGCTTCTCGAGTGATTATGCTCATTCTCCTTTACATTTCCATAAGCAGCATATGAGAATATCGATTTTGATTCTTCTTGGCAAGCATTGAGTATTATCATGTTTGTAAAATGTTGTCAGTTAGGAATGAATGAAGGAATGAATGATAACAGCCTTCCATGGGAGTGATAATGTCTCACTGTGATGTTGCCACTGCACTGCCACTCTTTTGTAACCTGCCTGTGTGAATGTGTATGAGTCTAGGGGACCAGGGGTGGCGAGGGCAGAGGACTGGCTTCCAGAATATCTCACTGTGGCTTTTAGGTGTTAGCCAAGTCTGTGAAGTGACCATGTAGCCAAAATAATCACCTTCCTTGGGCCAGGCTAATGTGCTCCTCCCTGGCTGCTGGGATCAATACCATACTTACTGCAGATTAGCTAAATGAGCCAGCGCAGCTGGGAATGAGCTTCCAGAGACAATTACTATGGAAAATGCAGCCATATTTTAGTGGACACCACATGCGTGAGCCTCTTTGCAAATATCAATATATATTTGCTTGCTTGACAAAAATAGATCAGACGTAAGTCAGGAGATTAATCCAAATGATTGGACTGTAAATGATCCTTGTTGTGCAAAGTGTGGCGAAACCTTGACCTTTTCCATGGTTGCTGTTGTGCAGATTTGCTGGAAATAACCCAAAACGGGCTGCTGGTTAGCCCAGGCTGCTAGTTTATTGGGCAAGTTTATTGTGGGTAGGAATAATAATGCTGCCGCTGAAGATGACCATTCATATTTGTGTAGAATTATCTCACTTGATCTTCATCACAACCTCAGAATGCTCAATAAATGCTTAGTTAATAAATAAATTCATTCATTTAACAAAGAATTTTCTAGTAGCCTTAATGTACCTGGCATTGTTCTAGGTGCTGGGGAAACAGTCTTTTCTCAGTGGAACTTGCAGCCTGACTGGGCAAAACTGACACTGAACAAGGAAAGATGCAAATGAATAACCAACCACACATTGAGACAAGTGCTACAGAGAGAAGGAAAGATCATGCTGAGAAAGAAACCAGATGGCGGTGGTTGTCCTTATTGTCAATGAGTGGCTGGGGAAGCCTCCTCTGAGGAGGTGGCACTAAGTCAAAGTTTGGTGGGTGAGGAGTGAGCCAGGTCTAGAGGAGAGAAAAGTTGTTCTGAGCTGAGGAACCAGCGTGTGCAGAGGATACAAGCTGGGGACAAACCTGGAAGAGACAGCTGAACAGACAGGCTGCTGTGTAGGGCCAGAGTGTGGTGAGAGAAAGAACAGCCTGTCATGAGGTGGGAAAGCAGACAGCAACCAGAGCTCTGTAGGACACAGTAAGGAATTTGAGTTTTATTCTAAGAGGCACAGGGAGCCATCAAAGGACTTTGTTCAGGGGAAGGACATGATCCAATTTGCATTTTAAAAAGATCACTCCAGGTCCTGGGTAGAGAATGAGAAATATTCTATATTCACTTTGATAGCTGGCTCCAGAAGAATAACAAGTCTAAGTAGACAGGCCGGCAAGGTGGGGGCTCTTGGGTAGATCCTTGGAAGGGCTTGCTGGGATGCCAGGGCCTGCCAAGGCTGCAGGCTGATTCTGCGTTTTGTCTGATTTCACATCTCATCTCACAGTTGCTCTTTCCCTTGGGAAAGTTTGTTACTGGCGTGATTCTTGGTTCAGTAAAGTAGAAAGGCAAAGGATGGAGAGGAAAAGAGGGAGCTGGTAATCTTTGATGTTGGTTCTACTACCCCAGCCCTGACTGCAGCAGTGTGCGGTTTTCATTCCAGTGAACAGTGCAGAGCCCTTCCTTGCTGGGCCACTGGGTAGTGGAGGGGGTTCATCAAGGGGGCTGCTCCAAACTCAGGCACTAAACTGGAGATGACTAGAGTTCAGAAGGCAGGTGACCTCAAGTCACCTCTTCTAAAAGTTGGGAGGCTGTCATGAGGTAAAGTCTCTGGCTACCTGGGTATCCAGACTGTGCCTGGGTTCTTGAGATTTCTCACTGCTTTAGTTAGATCTTTGGATCTTTTTTTTTTTTTCCCCCTGATACTTGGGGTTGAACCCAGGGGGCTTAACCACTGAGCCACATACCCAGCCCCCTTAAAATTAAAAAAAAAAAATTAGAGATGGTCTTGCTAAGTTGCTTAGGGCCTTGTTAAGTTGCTGAGGCTGGCTTCGAACTCATGATCCTCCTGCATCAGCCTCCTGAGACACTGGGATTATAGGCATGTGCCACCACACCCTGCTGTAGTTGGATCTTGAATGTCTCCCAGAGACCCATGTGTTAAGAGCTTGGTCTTCTAGGTGGTCCTTTGGGAAAGTGGTAGAGCCTTCAGGAGGTGGAGCTTAGTGAGAGGTCTTTAGGTTATTGAGGCTGTGCCCTTGAAGGGGATTGTGGGAACTGGACCCCTTCCTTTTCCTCTCTCTGCTTCCTGGCTGATGAGGTGAGTCTTTGCTTCAACATGCTCATTGCCATGATGTGCTTGCTACCTTGCCTCAGGCCCAAAGCAAAGGGCCAACAAGTCATGGACTAAAATCTACAAAACTATGAGCCCAAATAAATCTTTTCTCTTTATAAGTTGATTATCTCTGGTATTTTGTTATAGTAAGGAATGGAAAGCCAACTAACGCATTTACCTAGAACTACCCTGGCAAAAATCCACTGTTGGGTGGTGATCTGTCTTTGTTCTTTCCCTTGCAATCTTCTAGTTCTCACCCATACCTTCTTTACCACTTCATACAAGTATAAACTGAAGAAACAAGAGCAATGTCTTTTCTGTGTGTTTGATAATAAGCTACAAGTCTAGATAAAGAAGTTTGGGGTGAGTGAATTATGAAAGGAGGGGGATAAAGATGCTTGTTCCTTTTACACTTCAGTCTAAAGTTAAGTGTGTATTAAATGTTTACTGGGTCAACACTAAATAACGAGGAATAGAACATAGAACTTCCTGACTAGTTGAGGGAAAGAGATTAGAGGAAACAACCCAGTGAATGCTTTGATGACTTCTAATATAACAAGAGACAGAGAAAGGGAAGAGAGAAGGAGAGAAAGAGTAGTTGAATATCATCATAAACAGGCTGAATATTCTCATTTGGCCACAGAAAACCTGGGACCCGGTCTTCCTTCCTTCCTTCCTTCCTTCCTTCCTTCCTTCCTTCCTTCCTTCCTTCCTTCCTTCCTTCCTTCCTTCCTTCCTTCCTTCCTTCCTTTCTTTCTTTCTTTCTTTCTTTCTTTCTTTCTTTCTTTCTTTCTTTCTGTTTTGAGAAAAAAGAGAAAGAAGGTTTTTTGCTTAGCTAGCAAAGGAGAAACACAGGGGACTTCTGTCCCAAAGGCTGTGGTTCCGGAACCTGGTCTTTCAGGAGGTCGGGGAGTGAGGAGGCCGGAACAGGCAACCCTGTATGTGCAGTCAAGGATTTACAGATATGCCTGCCTTCAAGTTTAAGCTCTTTGGTGGCAGAACCAGACCCAACTCCTCTCTATATATCTGCAGAACTGGGAGGTTCTAGTCCTGAAGAAGAATGGGGGGTGAACACTGCTACTGCTCACCACGAGCTTTGCCCTGACTTTTGGCTACTGCTGACTTTTGAAAGGAGTAAATTCTGATCCCATTCTGAGGGTAAAAGAATGTTCCAAAGAAGACCCAGAAGCTCAGGGACCCACTGAATGTGAATCTCACCATGGGTGAGACCAATGGAAAGCTCTCGGTAGTTGGGGATACGAAGCTTTCATACCACATTGACTTCCCTTGCCACTTGGTCTTCAAGGTGGTCCTATAGGTAAGTGGTGGAGCCTTTAGGAGATGGAGCTCCCCCATCTCCTCCTCCCACTCTTCCCTCCTCTCCCCCCACCCCGCTCCTCTGCTCCTCCTCCTCCGTTTTCATTTTGACTTTAGCTAGAGTTTGGCTTGAAATAAATCAGTTCTCTGAAAGGTACTGAATTTATCCTGAGGAGTAAAAGAAATTTGAGAACTTCTGGACTTTGATTGAATTGTCTCTGACCCCGGAGCACGGGGGAACCAGGTGAGTTCCAAGCCATCCAGAACTGCGATGACAATGGTAGTTAACATCCATCATATCAATCTCCCCAGCCCGCAGAATGCGGTGTCTGTAGAGAGGACTCATGCCCGCACCACCCACACTGGGGACCTCTGGCAGAATCACACCAGAGAAGACAGGAAAAGGGCCAAGCTGGAGGATCTTGTTCTGTCTAGAAAAGTGTGTCTGTTCATTCCCTGACCTTTGCTAAGTACACCAACTAATGGAGCGAGAGACATGAAAGATCTTCACAGGCCATGTGGAAATGTAATTCAAACCCAGCCTGGGGAGGTCACAGTGAGTTAGATTAATTTTCATCCTGCTCTTCCTTATGATGCTAACCTTTGCCTTATGAAAGAGTTCTTTAAAAAGAGATAAGTCCATGTTTATTTGGCATTTGAAGGTGTTTTAATCCTAGCAACCCTGTTGAAAGTGTCTCGGTTTCCTTGGGATTCAGCTCAGGAAACCATGTATTGATCCTTTACATCAGAAATAATTGTTCTGGTTCAAAATCTTTCAGGTATTGGAAATTCAAATTAAGCCATTTGTGAAATTCAGTCTAATGAGTTTTATCAACTGGGAAAGTCATTGTCAGTAGCATCTGTTGGCTTCCTCACCCCCTTTGCCATTTCTACAGGGGCCAACATCTCTGTGTGCCCCACGGTACAGTTGAATGGGCGCCTTCTTCAGTCTGGGCATTTACGCCCTGCAAAGGGTGTTATTCTGTCACTCTGCCAGCCCCATTGTCCACAGTTCTCTTTCCTTCCCAACCCTTCCACATCTTGTCTTCTTCCAGTTCTGTTCTGGCTCCTATCCTTTCTTCCATTGCTCCATCTCCTCTGTTTTCTCTTTCCTTCTAGCTTCCTGCCTCTGGTCTGCTTTGGTCTCACATTCACCAGTCTGCCAACCACAGTGAGACCAGTAGGTATGACCAACCGTGTCCATCAGTGGCCTCTGAAACTCCCCAAATCCTTCTTCAATGTGTTGCAGTTTGGCAGCATGAGATCCTGAATTGTGAAAATTTATCACCAGGTTTTTATTCTTAGCTTTTTTGTGTGTGCCTGAAACTCCATCTTTCACCTGCTGGGGGCTGCTTCCTGAGCACTGGGGTTGAGAATTGATGACAAGCTCCTAGTGTTTCTTCTCTAGCTCTCTGGGTTAGAATGTGATCTTGTGTCCTCTCAGCTTGTGGTACCCAAAGTGAAAAGTTCTGACCATCAGGATCCCCCCTCCTTTTTAGCATTTTAATTGTCTTTTGTAGGACTTTGTCAGTGCTGGGGGTTCTTATAGGAGACAAAGGGCCAGATTGGAGAAATACTTGGAGAGATCGACAGGACCTGGAGAGCCACGTGGGAAAGGGAGGTACCGAAGATGTTTCTTCTTTTTTCTGTCGCCTCTTTTTCCTCTTCCTCCTGCTCCTTTCCCAAAATGTCCTCAAGGCCATCCCCAAGACTTTGCTGATGTCCAGCTCCCTGAAGTCCCCCATGAGCTTCCTGTGTGTTTGTCCTTATTCCTCTTTCCTCTACTCTCTCTGCTTCAAATGGGGTCGGGGGAGAATTTCCTGTTGAATTCTCTCCTGTTACTATTTGAGGTTATTCTTAATCTCTTGCCTTATAACAAGCTACGTTTCTTTAAAATGACACCTTTTCTTGTGGCTTACCAGCACTCTGGGACATTCTTTTCAACACTTCAATCCTCTTTGTTCACGTGGCATCTTCCCTGTGTGTCTTCATGCTATATTCTCTTCTTGTGTCTGTTTCTGTGTCTAGATTTCTCCTTTTTATAACAATGCTGTCATATTGGAGTAGGATCCACTCTAATGACCTTATTTTAACTTGGTTACCTTGGTGAAGACCCCATTTCTATGGGCTGGGAATGTAGCTCAGTGGTAGAGCACTTGCCTAGCCACATATGAAGCCCTGGGTTCAATCAGTCCCCAGTTCTGCAACAAAACAAAACAAAAAAATCCTGTTTCCAGGTACTGAGGGTTGGGACTTCAATATGTCTTTTTTTCCAAAAGAAATTTTTATAAGGGGGGTCACAATTTTGCCTGTAACAGCAGCTATTATTCTCTCTCCCCTCTCTCTTCTCTCCACTCCCCCTCCCCCTTTTAATTTTCCTTTGTGCTAACTTTGGCAAAGATGGCCGTTGTAGTTCTGGGCTTACAGTCTTCCATCTGAGCATATTACCATCTTTTCTAATAGTCTCAACAGAAGTCCCTGATTGTCTCTGATGGCTCAGCTTGATTCATCTGGAGCCAGCCCCTGTGGTGTTCAAGCTGCCCATCCCTGGTGCTGGGGCTAGGACTGTTCCCAGGAGTGTGTAAGTGGGGCAGAGAAAGTGGTCTAGAATGATGACTCTGGTCTTGCTTCTTGGAGAGGAGGGTGCCAGACAGGCAAGAGAAAACACAAACCTTAAAAGAACATGGTTGAGAGCCTTGGAAGGCTGCCTTCAGCTCCCTTAAGTTTGTTGTCTGAAGTGGGGTTGGGCTTATGTGGAAAGGATGGTCCAAGAGTGAGAGAAGACCAGTGGGGAGGAGGACAAGAGGCAACTTTGAGCTACCTGTGTGGAAGCGCTTCCTAGGCACAGAGCACTGGGCAGTGGAAGGGGCTTTGGCCTCAGGAGGCTGTCCAACTCCTGGCCTAGTGGTCAGCAAGAGTTGTTGTGCACCTTATCAAGAATGTTGTGAAGGCAGTTCACAGCGAGGAGGGAAAGGGTTAAATCAGTGGCTCTCAAACATTCTTTACCATTACCTAGAATCAGATTGATATTGTGAAGCAGCTCATAGACACACACACACACACACACACACACACACACAACTGAAACAAAAGTTTCACAAAGCAATTTTCCTTTACTATAAGTGATGCACTCTGACATTGTCCCTTCTCTTTTATTTTATTTGAAAAACACTCTGAGCTCAGTAAATTGATTTCCCAGCCTGGAGCTTGAAACCTGGACTAGATGACCCCTAAGGTCCCTGCAGCTCAGTGATTCTGGAATTCTGACAGGTACCATTGGGCCAGGAGGAGGGAGGAAAGGTGGTTTGGTAGCACCAAACATCACCTGCATAACTAGAGGTGACACTTGACTGAGCGCAGTTCTCTGGACCCCAAATTGCTGCAGCCTGACTCCTGATGTTCCTCTGGGCTTTCTTCTCCATCTTTGATGACTGCCCTGTCAGGCAGGGAGTATTTGTGACCACCCGGTAGTCCTTTGCCCAGATGCCTTCCAAGGCTCTCCATTGTCCACTATTTTTCTCTGCTGCCTTGACCAATTTTCCATGAATCTCACTCAGTATTCTCCAAGCCTCTACCTACTTCAAGCTGCCCCTGTCCGTGCTATAATTCTCATCTTGGATCCTATCCTTCCCTCTACTTGGCTGTCCTCCCTCCATTTCCCCTTCTCTAAATTCTCCCATCCTCTCAGGTGGCAATAATGCCCGTCTTCTAGGAAGCCTGCCCTGCTCCATTCCCCAGCTGGCAGGGATCTTCTGCTTCTCTGAGTCCTCTCAGCCTTGTATTCTGGTTCTTCCTGGACCAAGATGTCATGGACAGAGAGAGTCGTGATATTTGTTTGTGAGTTTCCCACAATACCCAGCATGTTATGGCTAGAGAAGATGCTCAGTAAATGCTGGAAGAATGAGTGGATAGATTGATAGATGGATGAACAAATGGAAGGATTTCACAACATTGAATCTAGTTCATTTACTCATTCATTGAACACATATATATTGAGTGCCTACTACGTACACACATCATTCTAGGAACTGGGAACACTACATTGAACAAAATAAGACAGGAAGCTTACACTTTAGTCCAGAGGAGAACAAAACAATACATTGGGTGATAATAAAAGCCAAGGAGAAAAATAAAACAGAAAAGGAGATAGAAAGTGCTGGGCAATGGCAGCTGTAGATGGCAGGGCCAGGAAAAGCCTCTCTAAGAAGGTAACGTTTGAGTAAAGACATGGACGAGACGAGGAGTGGATGCCCGGGGAAGAGCCTCCCAGGCAGAGGGGAGAGCAGGGGCAAAGGCCCTCAGCCAGGAGCACACCTGCCACAAGGAGGGGGGAAGGATGGAGCCAAGAGGGAAAAGAGGGACAGGACCCGTGGGGTCTTAGTCACAAGTTGGCTTCCCCAGGAAGCAGACTGTGGAATGACCATAAGTGGGAAGAAGATTTAATAGGAAGTGCCCTTGGGATCAACAACTAGGAAAGGGAAAGAAAGGGAAAGGAAGGGGAGGAGAAGGGCGGGGGAGGGCAGGAAGTTGGACAAGGCAGAGGGTGATGTGGAACAGTGACATGGTCTCAGTGGGGGCCTCTGCTGGCTCTATGGGCAGTTCTGGAGGTGGCCTAAGCTCTCACAGGTGTCCTGAGTTGGGGTGAGACAACCAAGCCTTACACTCATCATCAGGTATTAGGTGCAGGGATGCAGGAAGGGGGTGTGACCTTAGTAAGGGGACTTTCTCTGGTTGATGCAGTCCCTGATGGGATGATGGCTCCCCAAAAGGGGAACCCCAGGGGTAATGTCTGGCATCTGCTACAGACTTATAGACCAGTGTGAGGAGTCTATCATTACTCAGAGTGACACAGGGAGACACTGGAGTGTTTTGAGAAGAAGAGTGACGCAGCTGGGCTTTTATAGGATCCCCCAGGCTGCTGTGTGGAGAGGAAACTGCAGGGCTAACTGAGGAAACAGGGACACATAAAAGGAACCAAGCGCTCACAATCCAGGTGAGAGATGGTGACGGCAGTGGAGGTGTGAGACATATCTTGAAAGCAGAGTTGGTAGAATTTGCTGATAAATTTGATGTGAGGCTTGAGAGAAATGGAGGAGGCAAGGATGTGTCTCGGGATTTTAGCATGAGCAATTGGAAGTCGGTTGTGACTATCTGAGATGAGGGAGCTAGGTTTAGAGGAGGCTGGGGAGAAGTGGGCAGTGTTACACATGCTTTTGGGGTGCCCATTAGCCATCCAAGGAGGCATGGTCAGTAGTCTGGAGTACAGGCCACAAGTACAGGCTGGATGTATCATCTGGGGTCATGCACATCTAGTCTGTTGGTGGATTGTGTGTGTGCACCTATATGGGAACTATATGGGGAAATGGTGGGGATAACCTCTGGACAGACCCTGGGATGCCCCTTCATGGGTTCTTCTAGGTTTGGAATGAGCCCTGGTGGCAATTGTCTCTCCAGGAAGTGTCTCAAGCCAGACTCTGAGGAACATTGTAGACTTCCCCCACCTACAAGTGGTCTGAGCTCCGGGGTGGGGTGTCCCTGTCCCTGAAATGGGGATGTTGAGAGTGGAGTCTTGATATGGGGGTAAGGGTTGAATGAGTGGTCCCTAAGGTCCCTTCTTACGGTGATTCTAGGGTTTTGTGTGGCTCTGGGGCTCCTCTCCTTTCTCTCCTGGTCTTGTCCCTTCTTGTGTCCCTTCCACTCTGGAGCCACTTCCCCTGAAGATGTTCCTGGTGTTGCCTTCACCTTGTTCTCTGTCTACTCAAACTTCTCAAAGATATCAGTGGCTGGCAAACTGAAGAGCAGAGGGGCATTGACAGAATGAATTCTGACAAAGATAATTGCATGAATCCTTTGTAACTCAGCCCTAAACATGGCTCCACACTGTCAGTTTTTATTTGATTCAAGTCCTGGAGGTGAATGTTCCCCTGTAGGTGGGAGTGGTGGGAGGGGATCAGGTGGGAATGGTGCTGTGGGTCAGAGGTGAGATGTACCCCCTGCTGCGGGAGCCTCCTGGGGCCTGGGCTGCAGTGCCACATCTTGGACTTCCTTTGGTCTGGGGACCTAGATGGTCTCTAGGATGAATAGATGGATGCGTGAAGGGCTTCCGGGACCACCACATTGGCACGGCCTGCCAGGCTGGGGATTGAAGCCTTAATGAACATTGAGTTTCTTGATGAAGCAGGCACAAGGTTGGCCCCCTGGGTAAGAAGAGGGAGCCACTGGCAGGAGGGGTCACAGTGACCTTGCAGAACTGCACTGCAGCTGGCTCTCCTCAGGGGTGCCTGCCATCATTGCTGACAGGGGCCTCTGGGCCACCACAGCACTCCAAGCATGCTCTCACGTCCAAATGCTCTCACTCCAAACTTCTCAGCTGCCGTTCTTTGGACTGCACACCAACACCCAGGCTAGTGGGCTTTTTTTGGATCAGGATCCAAGTGTTTTCAGGGTGGTTGGTGTGGATGCTCCCATGGACGGACCACGTGGCCACACTTTCACCTCTCCTGGCCCCTTTGACTGGAATCACCTAACTCAGTGTCCTGATTTTGTGAAATCAAGTCATTCATTGGCAGTTTACTCTGGTCCTCGGAATCCTTCTGAACCCAGGCTTCAGCAACTGCCATTGGCAAGTGAGGTGAAACATCTTTACCGAGATCTGGAAGAGGCAACCAGAATTCAACCTGCATTGTTGTTTGGTAATGTTGGAGTTTAGTTCATGTGACACCTATGCCTTAGGTATTAGGTCAGTCTGGCTCCTGTTATGACAGGGTTTCATAATGTTCCATGATGAACATTGATCATTGTGTGCAATGCTTAATTAGTACAGCGTGAACTTAAAGGGCTAGGGGATGAACTACCCTCCTGGAGGTTATATCGAATGCTCCCTTGGCTGTTTAATGCCATGAGAAAAATGTAAATAGACATATGTTTGAATTCTCCACATTAAAGACCTGAATGTTGGGTAGTTATGTTTCATCAGTCACTTCAGTGTGTACATCAGTCAAATCAGTGAACTTGGCCCAAACCCACACTCAGGCAGTCCATAAAGACAACTGGCTAGAGTTAATTGGGACTTTTCCTTGCTTCCTTGCTTGGGGTGCTCTCCTTGGCCATCACTACACAGAATAACACCTCAAAAACTAGGTGTGGAATGGGATAGGAGATGTTATTTCAACCGAGAGAGCTGAGAGTAGTTGTACTGGGGAGGCAGAGAGTCTACATGCTTCTACCAGTTACTCCTCTCAGCCTAGTGTCCTTGTTTGTGAAATGAAGGAGTTGAGCCCAATTAAACTCTGGAACGTTCTGGAGATCTGGTTTTTGATGCCATGGCTTTGAATGAGCAATCATGACTAGGCTGGGCATATTGAAGACCAAACGTATGGTCCATATATTTACCAGGCAACCCAACCAAAACTAGCTAGTGCTGCTCAGTACAAGTGAGGCAGGTGCCAGTTTCTGCCTCCAAGGGCATCACTTATTAGTAGGGGTTGGGGCCAAGATGTCCATTACAAGGCATGAAGTAGGAATGACCAAAGGGAGGTGCAGGCACTGTCCCCAGGAGCAGGGAGAGAGCAAGTCCCCCTCTTACTGGGTGTATATGTAGATCCAGGAAGGCTTTGAGGAAGCAGTGGCTTTGAGCATAGCCCTGCAGTTGGCTAGGATTTGGAAAAGAAAGGGGAAGCACTCTTCTCTGCCTTTTACTGGGGGCCTGACACACCAGAGGTACACGGGCTAACCAGCTGCAAAGCCCCTGCCTGCATATCTAATTCCTTGTTTGGGGCCTTCAGGCCTCCCGAGGTGTTGCAAAAATTAACCCTGGGAGCAGAATGGCAAAGACAAGCACAGTCTGTCACTTTGTCATAGCTGTTCTGAGGGCCGACAGCTTGGTCAGGAATCATTTTGAGGGAAGGCATGGAAACCCACTGGGAGCTCCAATTAAAGGAAAACAGGAGTTACAAAGGTCCTAGGGACTCGCAGGCACCCAGTTACAAAAATCACAGATGGCAATTAATGAATGGATAAAGAAACTGTGATATATATATACAATGGAATATTACTCAGCTATAAAGAATAATAAAATTATGGCATTTGCAGGCAAATGGATGAAATTGGAGAATATCATGTTAAGTGAGATAAGCCAATCTCAAAAATCCAAAAGACGAATGATCTCACTGATAAGCAGATGATGAAACGTAATGGGAGGTGGGAGGGGGGCAAGAATGGAGGCAGGAGGGACTGTATAGAGGGAAAAGAGAGGTGGGAGGGGTGGGGGGAAAGGAAAAAAATAACGGAATGAATCAAACATTATTACTCTATGTAAATGTATGAATATGCATATGGTATGCTGTTACTCCATGTACAAACAGAAACAACATGTATCCCATTTGTTTACAATAAAAATAAATTAAAAAAAAAAAAAAGAAAAAAAAATCACAGATGGCCTCACGGCTTCACAGGAACTGGGAAGACCTCAGGCATCTTTGTTTTCTACCTTGCCACCTCTACCCCAGAGTGCTTGGCTTCTTATTTTGCCTCTCTGAGCTTCTATTTCACTCTGTTTGTTCTCAGACTGGCTTTTCTGCTTGTTCACACATGGTCCATCAAGGCTTCTACCGAAGGGTAATTTCTGCCTTCAACTTGCAAGGTCTTCCTGCTCCATTCCTTATGGCCAATTGACCAGCATCCTAGTGTCTTGGGAGAGAATCTGGTGGGGCCAGCCTGGGCAAGATGTCTGCCTTGGGTCCATTCAGCAAGGGGCAGCAAAGGGCTCAGGCCCTTGCACACTGCAGGGTGTTTCCCTCCAAGATATTTTTTCAAGGGGAGGTAGAGAAGAAAAGATGGGCTCCTCCACCAAGAAGAGCTTCCATTTCCTGGGCTGTGATATGTAGTTTGGGTCTCCACACCTGCCGTTTAAGGACGTGAGCTTCTCTGGGGAAGGGCGCACCAGGCTAGGCCTGTGCCCACCATTGTTGGAGTGACGAGTATTAACTGACCACAGGCAGCTTAACCAGGGCAGGAGCAGTTATCTTCATCTACCTGGCGCCTTTTCTCTAGAGCAAACCAGGCAATTTTAAAAGAATGTTTTCTATGTTGAAAGTAGGAATGATGGGGGGCATTGTTCCCTTCTTCCTGCCAGGCTAAGCCTTTCCAAGGCCTTATCGGGGCTCCCAGGTTCCCGGGGTCATCGTAGGGGTCTCTAAATACTGACAGCCCCAACAGAGACACAGTTGATGCTTGGACCTCAGAGGGTACCTTCCTGCAGAAATAGATATTAAATGATCATTTGATTCCCAGACCAGCATACAAAGGTTAGGTAATAAGTGCTTTGTGACCCCTAATGGCCATTTAATGCAAGCTTCTCTACATTCATGTGATGAAAAAAAAAAAAAAAAAACCTAGAAGCAAAATTTTTCTTAGGACTAAAAGGGAACTCTGCAATCATCTTTTTACTGGGATCTGGGAGAGTAAGGACGGTATTCAAAATGGCATGCTATTCAGGGGTTGAATTGAAATGGAACTAACAGCACCAGTAAGCGTGCAAAATTCAAAGTCCACAGAGCTTCATAAGAATTGGATTGTTGAAGCTGGGCCTGGTGGTGCATGCCTGTAATCCCAGCTACTCAAGAGGCTGAGGCAGGAGGATCACAAGTTCAAGGCCAGTCTCAGAATAAAGACCCTGTCTCAAAATAAAGGATGAAAAGGACTGTAGATGGGCTGTAACTCAGTGGTAGAGTGTACCTAGGTTCAATGTCCATTATCACAAAGGCAAAATAAAACAACTATAAGACTTTGTTATATTGTTGTTTATTTTAAATATTGACAGTTGAAGGAAAAGTAGGTTAAATTAGATGAGAGATGATAGCAAGATACCTTTAGGGAGTTCAAAGGGCTTCCAAAAACCTTTAAAGGGGGTCAAGGTTATAATATGTGAAAAAACTCTCTCCTATATAATATACATATACATAATATATGTCTGTATTGGACTATACACACACATACATACAGAAAAGGAAAGAACCTTTTCTTTTTAGCTGCATTTCTCTGCTGTTAGAGGAGTGTAGAACAGTACTGACCAGTAGAACATTTTGCAGAGATAGAAATATTCCCTACTGCACCGTCCCATTCAATAATCACTAACCACATGTGGTTCTTGAGCCCTCAAAACGTGGGTAGTGCAACAGAGGAACTGAATTTTTCAGAGGAACTGTCTTTGATTTTAATGAATTTATCAAAACATTATGGAATTTAAATTTAAGTGTAAATAGCCACCACTATGGTGAGTGGCTACCATGGTGGGCACCATAGCACTCATGACTCAAACTTTTTGGTCACAGACTCAGACTTGGGTCTCTGAGGTGGAATAAAATGAGGTCAGATAGGGGGAGAAGAAATAATAGAGAAGAAGTTTTAGAGAGGATGCATGTTTAGAGAGGATATTGTGAACTCTAAGAGGCAGAGGGAAAGGGGTGCTTGATACATACATTCAGTACCCTGTAGGATTAAAAAAGGAAAGTGAACCAGTGGTCTGACAAGCTCATGACTTGGCCACCAGGGGCCACCACTGACCCAGCGCAGTTTTGTTTCTGAGGTGGGAATGGCCCGTGTTTGTGAGGGAGGCAGAGGATGTGACACAGAAAAACAGCAGGCTGTGAGTCAAAATAACAAAAAAACAAAAAACAAAACAAACAAAACAAATGGGGTCAAAGAAGCAGAGTATAGTGGTTCATCTTTGTGCTAAGCACCTTTTACGCACTTTGAAAATAACCCTATGAGGTAAGTATTATTTAATTACTCCCCTTTTATAGATGGGGCAGCCAAGGCATGGATATTAGATAAATAACTTGGCCAAAGTCTTGGATCTGCTAAGTTCAGATTTGGGCTGTAGAGTCTGGGTTGACTGCTCTGCTCTGCTCCTCGCATGGGGATCCTGTCCCTATCTGGTGCCAGAGTCCTGCCTAGAATGTGTCAGTATGTTGTTGCTCAACTGGGTTGTTAACACTCAAGTACCCTTTACTATGAAGCTGTTGGGACACATATGTGAAATATTTAATATTTAATCTTTTAGTGTTTTTTTTTCCCCTATAGTCACTCTTTTCATTCATTTGTTCATCCAGGAGTTCGACAAGCAAACATGGAACACGCTCTGTGCTGAGGCTGGGAATACAAAGCCCAAAGGAGCTTGGCCTTGGGAACTTATAGCTCAGAAGGGAGGTGTGAAATGGATGGAAATACTCTCCGTACAGTGTAAAGGGCATAGGACTTTGGGACAGGGACAGAAACAGAGGAGTGAAGGGGTTCTGGTCAGCTGGGGTGTCGTTGAACTTCCTGGAGGAAAGCATCCTGGAGCTGAAGTTTGAGGTTGAGGCAGCATTTGAAGTGACCTAGGTCTCCCTGTTGACTTTCAGTGCCCTCCTGCCTCGGGCTGACACTCTATGTCACGACTGGGAGGATGACCTTTTATAGGAAATAGGGAACTCAAAGCCATCCAGTGTTCAGCTACCCTGAGTAGTCACAACCTGGTGTGCTGGTGAGAAGTGGTGTGTCCAGCCTCCTCCTGCCTCCTCTACATACTGACCTCCTTCAGACGTGCAAGATCAGCCAGAGCAGCCCTCTGAGGCCTGGCCTTCCACACAGGTCTTGCCCACACTCTGGGCGCCTGGATTCCTCGGAAGCGGGCTCCTGAGGCTTGTCCAGCAAGGCTTGGAATCCCAGGTCCCTGCAGACCTGCAGTTAATGAGTTCTGCAAAAACTAGGTCTGTCTGTAATCGAAATGGGAGTACCAGGCTCGCATGGTCCCTGAATTAATTCAGTCCTGTTAGGAAAGGAGCATGGCAGGGTTTCCGCTGTTGCTGGCAGCATCCACGGAGGCTCTGTCTGCATTGCTTCCATGTTGGGACCCATTGTTTTTCATCACTTCAGCACAATCTGGAAAACATTCTCCAAGTCTATTATTCCTGTCTCCTGCTGCCACACTGAGGCAGTTGTTAACAATGCCCTTTGCCCACCGCAGACCCCCTCCTCCATTTAAGCACCAGTCTGATGGGCAAAGAGAGCATTTAATGACTGCTCCAGACTAAAAAGTTCTTATTCTTTTATTCCCTTCTTACTCCCACCCAGTTTCTTTCCAGATGGTGATAAAATAAATGAAGCTGGAATCACAACTGAAGCTCTGGATGTAATGGGGAAATGGAACGTGGTTGGGAAATTTGTCCTGAGATCTCACAGGCCACCACCATCTACATCCTCAGCCTGGCCATCCTCCAAGTGCTCTCGGAATAGACCAGAGTGTCTAAAACTTCTCCTAGCATGGGAGTGGTCTGAATATTCAGAATGAAGGAAAAGAGAAATTCAGCAAAGGGGGCTCTCAAAATGGCAGTCTTCAAGAGACATAGGCAGTGTCAGCTGGAGGGTTCCTCGATCCCCAAAAGTTGAGCTCAGTATAATAGCACATAATCTTTGTACCTTCTGGAGTTCTCTCCTTTCCTTTCTACCCAAATGTCATCTTCACTGGAAAAACCTTCCTTAAATACCCCAGAATTAGCACTCACTCCTGAGTGCTCCCCAGAGACTGTTTGTCTACTATGCGTTACTGGCTTATGATGCTCTTGTGCATTACTAGCCTGTCTCACTTTTGATGGTTGGTGACTTCCTCTAGAGGAGGCTTTAGCAACATGCACACTCAAGAATGGCTCTTTTCCCTCCTCTTGCTTGCTGTGTGATTTTGGGTAATAGCTCTCTGGTCTTAATAGCTCCATCTGCAGCATGAGAACAATAACAAGCCTGCTGTAAGAAATAAATTACTTCCTTCTCTCCACCTTGCAACTCTTTAGGTCCACTACTGTTAGAGGGCTGGAGTTCTGGAGTCAGAGCAATCTGGATTTGAATCCTGGCTCCACCATTTCCTAGCTTTCTTTGGCCCTGTTATGACCTCTCTGCCTCTGTTTCTTTGTCTATAAAATGATGGGGATAACGTCTGATCTGTATCTCCTACACTTACTGGGAGGATTAGGCAGGGTGATGCTGGTGGAATGCTTAGCATATGTCTGGCACAGACTAAACTTTCAAAAGGTTAGCCATTATTACTCCTTTTGTTGTCACTAAAACTGAGTTTGTGGGGGCAGAAATGTTAGCCTAGTACAGTACCTAGTGAGAGTGGAGTGTATGAAGAAAAGGAAAATGTTTCATTATAAACATGGGAGCATGATACAAATATAATGCTCAGTCCTTTGTCAATCAAGGATGATTAGGACATGATGCACATGATCAGAGTCTGCACTAGAGAATATGGGCCTGGGAAGGTGATTGGGGGCACAGGAATCTGGGGCTGTCACAGTCCCCCTTTGCCTCCCAGCTCTTACAGGCTCTGCCAGGTGAGCTGGAGGTAATAGACACCCACTGACAGCCAGAAACTTAACCCAAAAGGAAAGAAAATCCATGGCTGCCAGCTTGCATGTAGCCAGGAGCAATTGCTAGTGAGTCAAGGTCGATGGCCAGACAGATGGGAAGAACCAAGTGAAGGGCTGGCATTTACTGAAGTTTGCTGATTCCCAACCTCTAGCCGGAAATGTGCAAAACTGAACCACATGGGGCTGTGGAAACCTTGGCTCTCCTTTCAGGCTGTGAGTGCCTGGGGTTGCCCCAAGCCATGCCCTGGCATGATTTTCTGGCCCATAGTCATATCCAGGTATCTATGCCTACATCTGCAGCTCTCTAGGACATGGATATCTGCATAGCCAACATTTATCAAGGTTAATCATGTTCTGCTTTATGTGAACCAACCTGTATAACATTCCGTCACATCCATGCAATGGACTCTTCAGTTTCCTCACTATGAAAGAGGGATGGTAACAGGCCCTGCAGGCATTAGCCAGGATCAGCTATGTTATGCTGTGGTAATAAGCACCTCCCAGGTCTCAGTGGCCTGAAGTGGCCTCAACCACATTGCATATTTCTCCTGAATCAGCCAAGGGCACTGGTCCACGTTATTGTCAGTAGCAGTGAGGCCCAGACTGACAGGATAACCATAATGTGGAACAATGCTGGTCGCTATGACAAAGTGAACAAGAGAATGGCAGATCATGCATGGACTCCTAAGGTTTCCTCCTGGAAGCGACACATTTCTTTGGCCAGGGCAAGTCACATGACCACACTTAGCTTCAAAGGGAATGGCAAATATAGCTCTACCAGGTTCCAGAAGGAACTGGAAATGTTAGGTGGATGGGAAAGGTGATCATACCACTGGGATTGATGAGTTCACACACCCCGTGCACTTAAGCAGTTGGCACCGGGGAGCCCTGCATGGGTGTTAGCTCAGAGAACCATGACTGTTTCTATTGTTTGCTTTGAAGATGAGGAAACAGCACAAAAAGCCAAGTAACTTGTCCAAGTTGACAGAAATGGAGCAGGAACTGGCAGAGGTTGTGGCCTAAGCCACCCCAGCACCTGAGAGTCAAGCATGGCTGGAATGGACCAGGAGAGCCCTCCCTGCCCTCAGGGTGCTCCCAGCCTGTTGCTGAGTACCACAGACAGGGTGGCACAGAGTTCTCACAGCGGCCCCGGGTGGGGTTAGCACTCCCAAAGGTAGGATGGGGACATAGTTCAGAAAGATGGAGTGACTTGTCAAACCCAAAGGCTAATTGGGAGTGGGTTCAGGGTTCATATTCTGCCTGTGAGACTTTAAAGTCAGTGAGGCTCCTCTATTTCCCCCACCCCCCAACCTGCAGAGGAGGCATGGACAGGGACACAGGATGACAAACAGCTTCCTGGACATTTTCCTTAGGGACTGAGTCTTGGCTGTTTGAGGGGACTCAAGGGTAAATTCAGGAATGAATGTCTACCACTTTCTACTCCAAAGAAGTGTGTGTATGTGAATGTAAGAGAGAGAGGCAGAAACAGACAGACAGAAACAGAGACAGAGCAGAGAAGGCCCTCATGAATCATCAGGGTACAGACTCACTGAGGGAGGAGTACAGGGGAGGTTTTGGGTGACCCCCAAAGGAAGCAGACATGGCCTCTGGTCAGTAGACTGCAGCAGGCTTCAAGGAAGAGGTGGCATTTGTCCTGGATTTGAACTTTCTAGATTGGCTATACGTGGAGATGGGGGAGGAAAATGAGGACCTCCATTTAGGATTGTTGGAGGAGACAGTGTGGGGTCTCAGACGGGTCAGCGCTGGCTCTGGCAGGGTTGCAGTCTGTGGTTGTAGGACAAACACTGATCTGCCATCCCCACCAGAAATGGCGCAGAATGGAATGCTTATCAGGACACTCCGGCAGATGGCAGCAAATGTCTGGTGGAAGGGGTGCTGGCTGGCCATCTCCGTCTGCCCCCAGATCTGCTCTCCACCCTTCTCCCCACTGCCCGGTGTCCAGGAAGGCTGACCTCTATGCCCAGCATCAACGACCTCCCTGACTCTGGCTTCCTGTTCAGCCAATGGGAAGCACCAGCCAGAGGCCAGAGGGTGGCTAGAGAAGCCAGGATACTTAGTCCCCAGGCTGACAGTGGTGGTGCCCTCTGTCACCATCCCCTCCAGATGTGGCTGTGGTGGGACTTTATAACTGCTTTTCTCCTGACTTCCACTCAGACCTAAGTGGTGACGACTCCCTCCGTTTCTAGGGTGTTTCACAGTCCTGTGCTGGTTTTTCTTAAGCATGCTAACAGTTTTGTAAATAACATCTTCATTAAACTCCCTCCAGCCGCCCCTTTGGGTGAGCCATCTGTCCCTGCCCAAACCCGACAATACGAGCCTCTTTCATAATTCACACAGAGATGCTGTTTGGACTCACAGCACTTTTGAAAGCCTGTTGGCCTTATTCTGTAGGCATTGGGGGCATGATTCTAAACAGAGGGGGTCAGGGAACAACTCAGACTTACCACACATGGGGTGGCGGAAACAAAGAGGCTGAGAACAGGGCAGGGGCAGTGTGGTGAGATCTTGTGCTTCGTTTTGAGATTTCACGCACCTTCTAGGATCTCTGTGAATGCTTGTGCTGCGATTACTTGAATTCTGCAAGCCAGAGCAAGACAGGCAGGGGCTCAGGGTGCAAGTGACAGTGACTAGCAGGTGCTTGCCTCTCGTGCTCTTACCTGAAGGATGTGTGTGCTGCCTCAGTTTCCCCATTAGATTGTGAGCCTTCCAGGACAAGGTCCCACCTCTCACATCTCTGTCTGCCAGCACAGCTCTGTGGGAGGACACAGGAAGTTGTCGCTGGTGAGGTTCCCTGGGCTGGGCTCAGCTGGTTTGAAATGACCTGAAAACCTCTTTTTGGGTGGACCCTGGTTTCCCCTGGAAGATATATCTGTCCAGATCAGAGAAAAGTCTGACTTACAAGGATTTTAGAAAACACCATTTTATTCTTTTTCAAAACGTACAGCAAGCAATCAAGAACATTTCTCCTGAGTCCGGCGCTATTTCCTCTCCAGTTCACTGCCCCTCAAGCCAAATCCCAAGTCTGCTTTAATGAATATAGAAAACTCACTTGTCATTAGTTGGACAAAAGCTAATGGACTGGAGTCCTTGAGGACAGTGGGTCTCTTGAGCAAATTAAACACTCCCCTTGCAATCTTGAAGTCAATGTTAAATTGTTTATCAAACCCTTCCTTCCCAGGTAGCATTAAGGTGAAATTTCCCACCTTCTGGCCATTAGGTCAGAAAATTTTATAGAGCTGGAGACAGGAAGGAGGTGGTAATTTCAAAACTGTTTTGTTTTGAAGAGGAAAAAAGCATATTGCTTAGGGTTTGGAGAAGGGTCCATAAATATACTTCACCTCTGGTGTCACTCTGGCCTTCGCTCATGGCAGACATTACTAATCAATCATACACTCTTTCCTGTTAACTCAGAACAAAAGTCACTTGCAAACCAGGGCCTAGGGTAAATTGGTCTCTGTGTTTTTGGTAGTCAGAAAAGAAGATGCCTCATGGGGTAGACGCATGAGCACTGGACTGGGTATCAGAAAGTCTGGTCCCAGCTCCCTTCCTCTTGGAGGCTGGTTGCCTCATTTGCCCACATGGGGAACCTTTCCTTGCTGCTGCCTGCAGCTCTTGTGAGGGTCTGTCAAGGGCTTGATGGGGGTAGTTTTCTGGTGCTGCCAAGTGTTTCCATGCCAGCCACACTGTCATGGTAGTCCTGGTGTCTTAGTCTATTTTTTTTTTTTTTTTTTTTTGTTGCTATAAAACAACCACCAAGACTGGGTTATTTATAAAGGAAAGAAATTTATTTAGGATCATGGTGCTGAAGGCTGGGAAGTCCAGGAGCCTGATATCACACCTAGCGAGGGTACCATAGCATGTTGGCATGTGCAGAAGGCAAAACACGAAGGGCAGCCCCACTTTTTGACAGCCTGCTCTTGCAATAACTAATGCAGACCTGTGAGGGCAAGAATGGATTTTCTTGAGAAGGATATCAGTTCTTTCCTCTTGAAGGCTCCACCTCCCAACATGGCCACAATGGCCATCAAATTTCATCATGAGTTTAAAGGGGACAAACCATACTCCGATCATGGTACCTGGACTCTGGCATTCAGCCCAGCAGCAGCGAGCTCTCCAGGAATGAAGATAACCTCTCCATGGCTTTTTCCTCATAGGGCTGTTGGTGCTTGGGTCCTGTGTGCTGTGTAACTACATGGTGGCCTGGGGGTGGCAGGTATGACCTGGGAGGATGTCCTGGGTCTAGAGCTCCCAGTACAGTGTCTAAGAAGCAGAATGCTGGAATACGGAGGGAAGGAGATAGGGGCCTTTCCCTATGTGGCAGAGATTTGCTAGGTTGTCCATTCATTGATTCATTCCCAAATCTTTCCAGCAGGGCCAGATCCAGGCTCTGATGATTGCCTATTGACTTAACTTCCTTCTATGGACTTGCACAGTCTCATGGGTAAGGGGCCCTACAAGTGGCTGTGGCTTTGGAGATAAGCCTCCATCGATTGGCGATGTGTTCTTGGGCAAGTCATTTCATCTCTCCAAATCAGTCTCATTGTGAAACAGAAGCAATGTCCTCCTCAGAGGGATTAAATGAGGTTCACACACATAAGAATGCTTGGCATCTAGAACTCAAGAAACGCCAACCAACTGCTGGATATATGGACCAATAATACCTCAGCAAATGCTCACAGAAATGGAATTCAGTGAAATTACTCAAAAGAGGGGCTTTCAGGATGCCAGAAATATTTTGATATTTGTGCAGGGTCAAAACAAATATTATTTGTCCTAAAACTGTGAGGAGCATGTGAAAAGCTCAGAATGAAGCCGTTGAAAATTGAATAACTTCACTTGCAGACACTGCATCAATTTCATTCAATTTGTAAGCACTTGTCTCTGTATTCAGGAGGAAAAATGAATTCAGTTCCATCAATCAGCTTGTTCCTGGGTGGTTTGGGGGAAGCCACCCTCTTTCAAAGGCCTGGGCTCAGCGTTGTCTGGAGCAGGGCCACCGGTACTAGGCTATTTTTGTGGTAAGTTGGATACAGTACAGGCTTCATCAGTTGCCTTGTTCTTTCTTTGTTCTCCCAAGTCAGGCTATTGCAGAGCGTGGCTTTAGGAAGAGGTCTCAGTCTCATGCTTGGGGGCATTTAGAGAGGATCAGGGAAGGTATTCTATGGCTACTTCTGTGGCCACTGCTCAATGCCATGGGAATGACACATGAATAGGGACATTTCTACCAGGAAAGGCAAAGAGCAGGTGAACAGGGATCCCAGAAGGCTACTGTCCCTCATCACCTTTCCCCCTTACCTCTATTTCATGATACTTAACCTGAGCATTCTCTTTGCCCTGGTCAATTATGGCAAAAATATTTCTCTCGGGACATGACATCACTGAGGAGGAACTCTAGAATTGTCTTCGGTACCCAACTGGCCATTCTTCCTGGATCCATGAGTACAGGTGTTGACATCAGAAACCAGAGACTTGAAAAGAGTGGATCCTAAACATACACACCATTTTTTAAAATGCTTTCACTTATTTATTTTTTAATATGGTGCTAAGGATTGAACCCAGCACCTTACATGTACCGGGCAAGCGCTCTACCACTGAGCTACAGCCCCAGCACAACATACATACGGCTTAAAAGGCCCTTACCCTTCCCATTTTGTTCTCCTGTCTCTTTTCTCTCCCCTTTGTCAAACCTGTTGGTCCATCTGAAGTTCTACTGAATTCTTTAGGCTAAGACTTTCCACCAAGAATTGCATTTCTATGAATTGGGTGACCAGGTACGACAGTACTGGAGGCATGAAGAGGTGTGGATGACTAGACTTCCCACCCCTGGCCATGAACTCCAGATAGAGGTGGGTAGGCGAATGGGGCTAAGACATGTCGGAATCAGGGGGTACGGCCTTGGTGGGACAGGTGAGCACTGGAATACAGTCCGTGTTCCCATTTGTCTTGCTCAACCTCCTCGATAAAAGGAAAATAGAAAAAGGGAAGGGAGGAAGGCGGTCTCATGAGAGAATCCAGGCTGTGGGCGTTTGCGCTCCTCTGAGAAGACAAGCCGCGCTCAGCCCCGCCAGCCCCGCCACCCCCCTCCCCCCCATGATAGAACAAGCTTTGATTGTGTTAAATGTTGACTATTCTCATGCCACAGCCCCTCAGGGACAGATTCTGGTGAAGATGATAGATAGACCTTGGAGTGGGAGAGCAGATGATGTTTGAAAGCATAGCGCTGGGGGAGAACCAGTCTAGGGCTCAGAGAAAAGAACACGTTTTGTTTGTTTTTGTTTGTTTCAGCTGGATCTTGTTCAATGGAGTCAGAGGGGAGGATGCAAAATGTCCTTTTTTGTCTGCTGTGGAAGCTCAGGTTTGGGGCAGCTGGTGATTAGCATCCTATGCTGCAATGTCAGAAGCCCCCACTCTGAATCAGGCCTTGTGGGGTCTCTGGGAGCACAGAAAGAAATCAGATGTGCTCCCTGGCTGGAAGGATCACCTCAGTCTTGGGGGAGATGGATCATGTACAGACAAGGATGGAGCTGGCACTGAGGTGTGTAGAGGGAGGGAGCAACTGAAGAGCTTGTGCATGTCGTGTGTGTGTGTGCCAGGGAGGGGCGATTCCACACATCTGTGCCGGCAGGTCTGGGTAATGTGAGTTTTGTTATGTATGATGGCCAGGGCAAGGGGCTCATGCAGATGTAGACAGAAGTAATAATTGGAAAGGAAGCAGGAACCAGCTCACAGTGGGCCTTGAGGGTACTGGAGAGACAAGGAATAGTTTAATAGAGTAAGAGACCCAGTAAGATTGGAGTTTTAGGGGGAAGGTTCACTCAGGATAGGAGGGAGAGCAAGAGGCATAAGGGATATAGGAACAGTGTAAGAGGCGATTCCATTTTCTTCCTCCCCTGCCCTGGGGTTCCAGGCTGCCTGTATAAAAATCACAGTTGCTCAGGAGCATTCCCGGGGGCCGGGAAGTACTTCCTGCTAGGCAGAGTGGGGTGCAACCATTTTACCCTTGGAGCATAGTTACCCATGGCAGGCTCTGGTGGAGAGGGCTGTGGGGTAGCAAACTGGGGAACCAGGAAGAAGGAAGGTGGTGTGGTAAGTAGTGGTTGGAACACAAGCTTGGAAACCAGACAAACCTGGTTTGAAATTCCAATTCCACAACCTTACACCTACTATTTAAAACACTTCTGTATCCGTCAGGGTAGTCTAGGCTCTGCAGCAGTAACAAAAAGTTCTGAAACCTAAGTGACTTTAAGAGACAGGGTTTGACCTCTCACTACATGTTCTTGTTTTTTAGTTTAATTTGTTCTTTTTAGTTATACATGGCAATGGAGTGTATTTTGACATTTACATACATGGAGTATAACTTCCCATTCTTGTGGTTGTACAATGTGGAGTTACCTTGGTTGTGTATTCATATATGAACATAGAAGAGTTATGTCTGACTTATCTTCATACATGTTCTTTAAGGGTTCACTGGAGGCTGTATTAATGAGTAATTCCAGAACCCAAGTTTGTGGAAGCTTTTTTTTGTTACAGTTTCTGCAATGACCAAAGCAATGTGGATTGGGCAGGTGACTCACTCCTGCCTCCTTAAGTGACCACCTACTACTCAAATTTTATTGGCTCAAACTAGCCTGGCTGTGCCTATTTTCTCAGGCGAAGTGAGAATTGAAATAGTTGTGAACAATCCAAATGAGATTCAAGTCTCAATTGCTTTATCTGTAGAATGGAAATAAACCTACCCACCTGAGCTGGGCACTGTTTGAGTCTAATGAGATAAGGCTTGTACAGTCTAGATGAAATATAGTCACACTTGAACAATGACAACCCCAAACAAGAAAAGGTATGGGCAGCCAGGGGAACAGAGAAAGGCGGTGGTTGCTTTCGGGGGTTTCCTAGACAGCATGGTTGATTGGTCCAGAAAAAACTGCCAAGCCTGCAACAGCTGTAGTGGGAGCTGCTGCTTCGCGTGTGACCCAGGATCAGTCCCGGGTGCCCCTGAAACTCCTGCCAGTGAAAGGCTTTCCTGTCCTCTGAGAGTCTCAGGGCTGAGCTAGGGGTTCTCAGAGGCAGCTCCAGGCCTCCTCTCCAAGGCTGTGCATTTCAAACACCAACTAATGCCTTTCCTGCTGCCACCACAGCCCCATGGAAATAGCAATTCTATTCCAGGAATCAGTTCCCATTCATCACCGTGAAGCGCAATACCTGGGGGGATGTGGTGACTGAGAGTTTGTGAGTCTCCAAAGATGGGAATGTGTCTGCATGAGCTGAGTAATTAGAGTGGTTTTCTGCACACATGCCTAATCTTTATTTAAGACATTTCACTTACGTACACATCCAAGTTATTCAAAAGTCAGTTCAATTGGAGACATGTATATCATCAAACTGTTTCTCGTCTCTATTTTAGAACAGTCAAGTAAGTACCAATAACCATAATGCCGAGTATTTACTGAGGCTCACTATGGATCAAGCAACTGTGCTCAGCATTTCACTTGAAAGAGCTCATTTAATTTTCCTAACAACACTTTGTTTCTTGTATCTGATCCGAGAAGCTTACAGGACTCCCAGATTGTTTCCATATGAAGGAGTCTAAGTAATCTTTAAGGGTGAATACGTGAAGAATGTCTGGTGTGAGCAACTAAGAAAATAATGGTGGCTAACATGTATAGAGCTATAACATTCTAGGGGCTTAGGTGAACTAACTCATTAATCCTCTTGAGAACCCTGCATGATAGATACAATCATCACCATTTTATAGTTAAGGTAACTAAGGTATGGACAGATGATATAACTGTCTCAACAATAGCTGGTATGTGATAAAACCTGGATTTGAACCAAAGTAGTTGGGATTTTTTTTTTTTTTTTTTTTTTTTTTTTTTTGATACCAGGGATTGAATCCAGGGATCCTTAACCACTGAGCCCATTCCATTCTGTTTCATTTTTCATTTTGAGACAGGATCTCACTAAGTTGTTCAGGGTCTTGCTACATTGTTGAGGCTGGCTTTGAACTTGCAATCCTCCTGCCTCAGCCTTCCGAGCTGCTGGAATTACAGGCATGTGCCACCATGCTCAGCTAGCTGGTTCTTAACTGCTTTACCACCCTGCAGCTTATGGTTGAGCAATCCTAGTGTCTTAAAATACTGGAGGGAGACTTTTCGCTTACTTCTAGATCAACAAAACCAGGTTCCATGTGTAAGCAAAGGGGCAATTTTGACTCCACCTAAGGAAGAACTACCCTTCAATTGGTATTGGGGTTGCTGAAAGATCAAATGCTAGTTCCTTATAGATAGTAAGCTCCTCATCACCAGAAATCCTCAAGAATGGGCTGGGTTGGCTAGCATGCAAGAGGCCCTGGGTTCAATCCCCACCATTAGAAAAAAATAGATAAATACATGAAGGGCCAGGTAATCACTCCCAGGAAAGTGAGAGGTGAGAGTGAGATTCTTTGGGCTTGAGTTGATTTAGATGGCCTCTGCTGTCTTTCAAGATAACAATTCTGTGAATACAACTGCCATGACATCTGATTGTGCAAAATGGTTTTACACTAATATATCCTCTTCTTACTGAAAATAGTGAGCAGATGATGAAACTACATGGCAAATTCTGAAGACCCAGGGTACTTTACCAGAGCTCAGTGGCAACATCAAATTAAACTCGTAGCAAAGCTATTCTGACACATGATAATGATGCAATTAATTGCTGTTACCTGGATGATCAATTAACCTTAGTTCACTTCATTGATTCCTAAGTAGTATCATTTTCATTAGTCAAACTTACAACTTTGTTTTTCTTTTCTAGCTTTATTAATTTACCTGACTTTTAAAGTAATGCTCACTGTGGTGGTTTTTCTTGATGCTATGTAGAGTTTGATGCTTCTCTGTGTAGCCTCAGGAGGGTGGAAACCCGGGTATCGCTTCCAGGGTTAGTTCAGTCAGGCAATAGCTAAGGAACTGTGGGATCAGGAGGAACCATGGGTGAGGGAGACCCAGCAGGAGCTTGAGGCAGATAAGCCTGGGTCTGGAGGAAGCAGACATGGAAGTGGGTCAAAACGGAAATTATAGCCCTCCTGCCAAAGTGTCCCAGGCCCTTAGGGGCTAAAGCCCAGGGCAAGGGGTGAGGAATTGGTGACAGGTGATTAGAAGAGACTTTGTCTCTGTCTGACCTTCTGAGCTTTTGTCCGGCTCCCCTGGGGCAGGAGACAGTTCTTGGTGGGTGGGTTTAGACTCTAAATGCTGGGCTAAGAAATTGATAGTAGAGCAGAAAGGCCCAGAGCAAGGGTCTCAGAGCCCCTGGTAGCAAGTCCAGACCAGCATTCACAAGCTGCTTCCCCAGCTCTTTCCCCACTGGAGGCCACAGGGCTGAATTTCAGCCCCAGCGCTGCTCCTGGCTCCTGATACAAACCCTCAGTAACATCCCTCCTTCCTCTGGCCCATCATTATCATGGGAGAAATGGGATCAACATTTCCCAAGGAACTCCTGGTTCTGAAACACAGTGGAGGCAGTTCTCAAATAGCTCCTTTGCCTTACAAAGAAAGGACTAGCAGGGAAGCTAAACCAACTTGGAGTCTCTCTTGCCTCTGCTCAAGAACTGAGGATTTCTGTGAACTGGAATTTTTGATTTACAGTCCCAAGAGCAATGTGGTACAGGAGGGAATAATAGGCTCTTTAGACTTAGAAGCTCCTGCAAGAAATGATGGATGTCCTCAAGGGAAGGTCTATCCCGGCAGGTGTCCCCAAGCCCCCAGCAGGAATCAATCTCCCTGTCCCCTGAATGCCCGACATCTCCCCCATAGCATTTTCTACCTTGTGTCTTAAGCAGCTGCTTCTGTGTCTTGTATCTCCCAACCAGGTCACAAGCCCCCTGAGGTCAGCCACTGTGCACCTGGTAGGCTCTTGGGCAAGATTCATGGTGTGGTTGCTGACTGGCCAGCTGCCTGGGACTTCTCTGATTTTTAACCAACCCTTCTTGCTGAAGATGAAATTGTCCCACGTCATCTTGTTGGGGTGGTATACCAGGATTTGTGCTGTATACAAATACACAAAAGCTCTGATATTTTGGATTTCTGGGAAATAGAAAAAATATCATGGAGTGTTGATGAGTGAGGTTGAGCCATCCCCTGGAATGAGACCTGGAAGCTTCACTGCTCCTGACTAGGGCCCTGACTCCATCAGCACCACAGAGCAGACCCCTGGGGGCCTGGGCCTCAGGCTATTATGGGGTGTCCCCCAAAGTCTTCTTGCCACCTTCTTAGTATTGGGAGCTCACGATGTGGGACATGGTGGTATTATGCTTTAAATGATCAGAATGATTATTAACAGAGAGCTTAAAGTCTGTGTTGAACCACTTAATCATTGAGTCCTCATCACAAAAGTGTGATCGAAGAACTGTGGTTACCCCCAATTCATAGCTCGGAAACAGGCCCAGATCCGCACAGCTAGGGCCACTTGTCCTCTGGCCCCTCTCTCAGATGCTCCTCATTCCTGTAGCCTCATGGTGCACCACTTCTGCTGGCCAGCCTGTGGGGCAGATCCCCACCACCCAGCCAGCAACAGCTCATGAGCTCATCCCCAGCCACCTGAGGGTTTGTGAAAGCGCAGGCTGTTGGGCCCCCTCCAGAGTTTCTGGTCCAGTAAGTCAGGAGTGGGTCCTGGGAACTCACATTTCTTACACGTTCCCAGACGATGTTGATGCTATTGGTCCAGCCACCACACTTGAGGATCTATTGCTCATAGCACTGTTTATTTCCTCTACAACATTAACCTGAGTGTATAATTATGTAATTTATTTATTTGCTTAATTGATTATTGCCACTTCCACTAGACTGAGTTTCAGGAGGACAAGGACAAATCTCTTTTATCCAGATCTCAATCACCAGCTCCCAGCACAGTTCCAGGCACATAGTAGGTGCTCAATAATATTTCTTGAGTAAATGAGGAAGATAGTGGAACTGAGACTAAACCCCAGCCTGCCTGACTTTGGAGTCTGTGTTCTAAACACTGTTTGGCACCACGTTTCTCTGATTCTGCACCTCTAGCTTGGCAGGCCCATTGTTGCTAGGTAAAGAGACATCAAATCTCCAATCGTGTCCAAAGTGGCTGTCCCACCAAGTCCAGGCATGTATATCCTGGGAGTTATTCAGAACCTAGAGAGACCAAGCAAGCATTGTGTGAGGTACCACAAGGGTAAGGCTTCTAACTTCTGACCATGTCCACTGTGTGGCAGGGCAGTCAGGAGCTCGGATGAGCTGACCCACCAAGCATTGGCCCATCTGGTTTTGCTGGGGCTGTGTGGACCCAACCCAGGTGGCCCCAAGTACCCAGGTCTGACTGTGGAGGGCAGCTGATGATCTTGGGGTTTCTGGCTGCATATTGCGGGACTCGGTCTTATAAGTGTTTCCTCCTAAAGAGGAAGAAGAAAAAGAAGAAGAAGGACAAAAAGAAGATAAGAGAAGCAAATTGCTCATGGGTCTCTTTTTGGCAGACCAAATGCTCATTGAAATTAAGATAAGCTTGACAGTCTTTTGTGAGCAGTTTTTGGGGCCTATCTGAGAATAACTTGCCTTGGGAGACTTCTATTAGAAGTGACTCCACAACTAATAATGTGGTCTCTGTCACTTAACTCATAAGTCCCTCTTGGACCCGCACAGTGAAGCGTTAAGGAAATGAAATCTTTTTTTTTTTTTTTTTTTTTTAACATATACAGCAAAGTTTGATTTGTTGAGAACATTCCTTCAACTGACAAGTTACAAGCCATGTCTGAGAGGCCCACTGGGAACTTTCAAAATTTGAGCAGCAGTTTCTAATCACTGACAATCATTAGCATTTTAGTGAATAGATTTTTGATAAGAAAAATCTTTGCTCTGTGGGAAGAAAAAAAAAAAAAAAAACCCTGACATTTGATAATGCAAACAGAGTAGCAATTTTAATTAGACCTCCAGCCCTCCTTGGAATGGCAAACATTGCACAAGATCCAGATATTTTCCATCTTGTCAAAGGTGAACGTTATGCTGTGTGAAGGTCATTGGTATTGGTACTATGCCACCTACTGGCTCTCTAGGGCAAACAACAACAACCAGTATTTCCTGAGCACTTACTATGTGCCAGATGCTCCATTGTTTAACATACATTATTTCAATTAGTCCTCATATTAATCTTGAGAGATAGATACCATTATTATTATCATTCCCATTTTATGGATGGGAAAACTAAATCGCAGGAAGAAATTTAATTAGCCCAAAGTCCTAGCTTGTTAGTGGTGGAGACAAAGCCCAGGTCTGTGTGACTCTAGTCTCCATACTTATCCACTGAACCATATGACCTCCCACACACCATTCAAATGGGGACAGGCTGAGTGGACAGGAAGGAGCATTAGGCTCTTGTCCTGGCTCCAGCACTGAGTGTGTGACAGGTCATGTGACCTCTACTGACTTCAGTCTCCTTTTCTGTGAAATGGGGATAGGCTCTGTCCTATCTTCTTCACTGGGCTCTTCCCTCTGAGAAAGGGGGGGAACTAGACCCTGAAACCACATATCTTTTTTCCATTGACTTTTAACTCCACCACGTGGGGCCACCCAGAGGAAATTTGATGTGAGCTTCAGGAATTTGTAATCAACTCTTGGGTCTTCTCATATTTATAGTCTTTGGACTTAATACCTCTGGTCCCTTCAACCAGTCTGCATATACCTTGGCACTGCATTTCGATACTCTATAGCAGAGCTTCATCATCTGCAAAATGGGGTACTAATTGTCACTATGAGGATTAAATGAGCTAAGGTATGATGCTTCAAGAACAAGGTCTGGCATTATTGGGTATTTGAGTAGCTGCCTGCCCATTATCCACTCTCCCCTTTTATTTAGTGATACAGCCATGATTTTATTTGGTGCATCTGGAGGGTATTATTGCCCAGCATTCCTTGCAGATAGGATTGACCCATGAGATGTAACTGCATACAGAGGAGTGTCAGATCTTAAGTGTACATTCTATCAATTTTATGAATGAATAAGACAGAACTTTTCTAGATGGTTTCCTCTGACCCTCAAAGCAATCACTAATCTGTGTTCTTTTAATGTAGGTCAGTTTTGCCCACTCTAGGATAAGTGCAATCATATAATGTACACTTTTGTGTCTGGCTTCTTGCATTTGCCATAATATTTTGAAATTCATCCATGTCACCTCATGTGTCTGTAGTCTGTTCCTTTGTGTTGCTGAGAGATGTCCCTCTGGGGTGACTATACCACAGCTTGCTCATTCATTCCTCTAGACATCTAGGTTATTTTCAGTTTTTTAACAATAGTGGATAAAATTTCTGTGACAATTGCTAACAGCCTTTTTATGGACACATGCTTTAATTTTTCTTGGATGAATTAGAAGTGAAGTTGCTAGCTCATTGGGTAGATACATGTTTAGCTTTTCAAGAAACTGTTCAGCAGTTTTCTAAAGTGGTTGTACCATATTACAGTGCAAACTGCAATGCGTGTGAGTACATCCTTTTCAACATCTGTGTTGTCAGCTTTTATCATTTTCACCATTCAAGATAATATGAAGTGATCTCTCATTGTGGTTTGATTTCCATTTTCCACTTTGAGGAATGTTCATTTTCTCAATTTTTCCTTCTATGATTTATGCTTTCTATGTCTTTTCTAAGAGATGTTTGCTTATTTCAAGGTCACAAACAAATTCTATATTCTTTTTAATAACATTATTGTTTTCACTTTTACTTTTAGATATTCACCATGCCAGCACCTTCTTCAGACATTTTTCTTTCTTCATTTAAGTGCTGAGACTTCCTTGTCAAAAATGAAGTGAGAATGTATATATGAGCCTATGGTTAGATTCTCTGTTCTGTTCCATTGATTTATTTGTCTATCCTTTCACCAAAATCACACTGTTTTGATTGTTATAGCTTTATTGTGAGTTTTCAAATTGGTTAGGGTAAGTCTCCTCATGTAAAAATTTATTTTCAAGATTCTTTTGTTTATTATTGGTCTTTTACCTTTCCAACTAAATTTCCAAAACTTTTTGATTAGAATTGCTTTTTTTGGGGGGGTACCAGGAATTGAACCCAGGGGTGCTTAACCACTGAGCAACACCCCCAGCCCTTTTTATATTTTATTTTGATATGGGATTCACTAAGTTGCTTAGGGCCTCCTTAAGTTGCTGAGGCTGGCTTGAACTTGCCATCCTCCTGCCTCAGCCTCCAGAGCCACTGGAATTACAGGTGTGCACCATTGCACCTGGCTACATTGGATCTTTAGGTAATTCAAAGAAAATTGACATTATAATAGTATTGAGTACCCGTGAGGTTTTAATTCAATTTTTAATTTACTTAATTTAGTTAGGTATTTTAAATTCCTTTCAACATTATTTTAAAATTTCAATGTAGAGGACTTATACATCTTTTATTAAGTTCATACTTAAGCATTTGATATTTCTAAGTGTTATTATAAAGGATATTTACTTTTATTATCAATTTTCTAATTGTTCACTCCTAAGGTATAGAAATTCAATTGGTTTTTATATTGATTTTGTATATTGTATTATTTAAGTTCATCTATTAGTTCTGATAGGTTTTTTTTAATCACATTTTTATAAATTCTTTAGGCTCTCCTATGTACATAACCATATGAGTTACAAATAGAGACATTTTACTTGTTCCTTTGCAATCTGTATGATTTTTATTTATTTTTCTTGTCATATTGCATTAGCTTGTCTTTTCCCCTTTAATGTATCTCACTTTTTTGTGAAAGTCAGTCTTTACAAAGGCCTCATGTCATCTTTCTTTCTTTTCTTTTCTCCTTACTTTCTTTCCCCTTTTTTCTTCCTAAAAAATTATAACTAATAGGTTGCAAAAATCCTTCTACTCACAGAATTGGTGTTTTCTGGACTTAAAGAAAAACTAAAAGGATTTGGATTTAAGTTTTCTTGGATGGGATGAGATTTAACTCATGTTGTAGTTATTAGTGCTATTTGCCAAGTATTTCCAGGTTTCTCCACTTTCTAGGCAGAAGCATTGTACTTCTTATGTCTGGGTGAGGCTTTAAGATTGGTTTTGGCCAAGAAGTGAGCTCTGAACTACTAAAAAGTTTCCAGAATTTCTTTTTCCTATAGTATATCAGTCAACAATATTTGAGGTGAAAGCAACTGCATCTACCTGGATCTTTTGTGTATCTACAATTAGCAAAGTCCCCACTGTTGACCCACAATAGACATATGGCTTGAGGTAGAAATAAAACTTTATTGTTTGAAGGCACTGAAACTTGGAGATTATTTGTTATAGCAGCATCACCTCACCTGTCCTGACAACTTGAAGGAGGTTTCAAAGGAGAGATGACCAAGCAAAGTGATAATGTAGGAGAATACACTGTTTTCTGCTCTGGGTGAGACAAAGGAAATATACCCTCAGAGAAAACAAAAGTGAACCAAAGCCTATAATCTTTTGCAGGTCTTGCGTATAAACAGATCCCCAGCACCCAACACAGAGTAGACATTTTTTAAAAAGTTTGCATTCAATTAAGCCAGAATTCTCCTTTCAGCTTGTGCTCTTCATAATTAAAAGCACAGCACTTCCCTTTCCCCTACTACCTTCTTCTTGCTTGCAAATGGGAATGACAAAAACAACTTGCCCTCAAGAATTGTTGGGAGAAATTGTGCTGATTACAAAATGCTTTGCAAAATGTAAAATTCTATCTAAGTGGCAATTTTCTCCATTGCTCTGCCACTTGTAATAAATAAATATTGTTTTTTAAAGCTGGCTCCTGGCTTGCTTTCCTGTGGTCATTCCATCAAACACTCCAACATGCCTGGGGTTATTGTCCACTCTGGATTTGTATGTGTGTGCATGGTGCTTGTGTAATGCTGTTTGTTTACTGAGGACTTGAGTAAGCCCATCTTGTAGCAATAAAACTGGAGAACGATGTCATAGCCCATTGGAGAGGTGATGGGTCAGAACAACTCACTCAGGAAAAGAACACTGTGTGTTCCCAAGGGCAGGGGACTTGTTTCATTCATTTCTTTTTTTTTTTTTTTTTAAAGGAAATCAGTGTTATTTTTATTCCTCCTTTTTTTTTTTTTTTTTTGCGGTACTGGGGATCGAACTCAGGGCCTTGTGCTTGCAAGGCGAGCGCTCTATCAGTTGAGCTATCTCCCCTGTTTCATTCATTTCTGCTGCCCTAGTGTGCCTGGATTAGGAAATGTTTTGATCCTTGTCTCAGCTTGGATTGAAGCTGTAGGTTCCTGGCTCCTGTTTCAGCTGTGGGTAGAGGCCAGGAATTCCGAGAAACTCTGCACCTGCAGATGGTTAAACTCATGTTCACCGACCACTTACTGTGACTATATCCTAGGAACAATGAGGATTATAAAGATCACTTACATAGTCCTTTACCCCAGCAAACTCCCAGTTAGTAAGGAGCTGGGGGAGACATTTAATCATTCACTCACTCATTCTCATTCACATACCTGTTTGGTAATTGATTCTCCCAATACCAATTCCACTAATATTGACTGATATTCCAGGTACTATCCTAGCTACAAAAAGTCTCAGCCCTCAGGGGCCTGTGTTCTGTTAGAGGGAAACAAGCATTAATCAAATATTTATGGTAATAAATATTTTATAATAAAATGTGATAAACACTGTTGAAGATGAGTTTAGAGTGCTGTGAGCATAAGAAATTGAGGGGAACAAATTGTCAGGGCAGGGCAGCCAAGGAAGGCATCTTGAAGTTGAGCTGAGATCTAAAGAATGGATTCAGAGCTGGTCAGTGTGGGGTGGGAAGGGGTTAGGAGAGAATAAAGTCAGACAGAAGAGACTGTATATTTAATACAAGGGGGCAACAAAAGAGGAGCAGATAACACTCAGGGGGTGGTCCTAGGAAACTGCATTATATCTAGGGGACTGGGGAGGGCTGCCTACAGGAGGCAGTGCTGGACTTGGAAGGACAGAAAGGACTTTCACAGCTGGGTGCTCCAGAGGGAAGAGCAGGAATAGTACAAATGAGGACTCAGAAGCAGGAGAAAAAGGCTGAGGAATCTAGCTAGAACAGACTGTGGAGAGGCTTGAATGCCAGGCTAACGATGCTGCATTTTGACCCACTGGTAGCACAGAGTCACTACTGAAGGTTATGGAACAGGAGCATGGTATGATCAGAGCTCTTGGGAGAGAGACCCTTCCTGTCTTCCCTGAGACAGTCTTGTACATACCCAAAAGATCTGAGTCTTTGGCCACACTTGAGCTCAGACAAAAGTTCTAGTGGTCAGTTTTCCTCTGTCCCAAAGCCTTAAGTATACAGTGCAGGAGAAGCAGGAGGAGACACAAGTCCTAAATTTGGGGACTTCTTCACTATTGATGAGAGAATATATGCATGAACACTGTACCCAAAGAGGCTCAGAGCAGAGGGCTATGTGAGTGCCTCTTATTTTGTAAAACAAAAATACCCAAGAAAGGAACTTATATTATTTTTGGTATTCTTTTAGGTGTAAGGGAAAGAATCCCAATGCAATCAATAGTAAGAACAAAGAGAATTAATTGACCTGTGGTATCAGGTATCTCCAGGGTAAGGCACTGGCTTTAGGCATGACTGAATCCAGGGCTTAAATCTATCCTCAGGATCCTCTCTTTCCTTCTCCATTTCTTGGGTTTGCTTCTGTTTGTATATTGGCCTCATTATTTCCCACTGCTGTGGAGCATCCTAGATTCAAGTAAAGAAAAGAGCTGTTGAAAGTTGTACAGAAGTCTTACAGAAAAAGGGCTTTCTTATATACAAGTCCCAAGGAAGTACTCTCATTGGCCCTAATGGGTCACATGTCCACTTTTTGGACCAATCACTGTTGCCAGAGAGAAGAGGCACTATGACTGGCCAGGCCTGTCCTGAGACTGACTGGCAGCCCTAGCAAATCACACACAGTGAAGGAGAGCAGAGCCCCAATGGACATTGATAAAAATAACCCAAGAACTAATATGGTCTTTTGTTTAGGCTGTCCACTGTAGAGGAAATGATCCATGGGAGAGTGTTTACAAATGAGATTGTTCATCCTAGAAGCCCAGGAGACCAGGTTATTTAAGGAAAGAATAACAGCAGCAGCAACAACAACAACAAATGTGTGTGTGTGTGTGTGTGTGTGTGTGTGTGTTGTGTATGTGTATTAATGAGGTTTTGAAGATAGACATGATTGAGAATTTCAGAATGGCAAGATGAGTTCTGCATTCAGTAGGGGTCTAGTTACTTCTCTGTGGGGTTTTGATGCCGAAAGGAACAGCAGTTCTGTTCTGTTAGAGGAGGAGCCCTGGTAGGCAGGAAACCTGGGCTCTGCTCTGGGCCTGCCTCTTCCTCACTCTGTGAGTGAGGATAAGTCCTTTCCTCTTTCTAGCCTTCAGTTTGCCCATCTTTACAGCAAGGGGGTGTTGTCTGCTGTAGATCTCACAAACTATGGCCCATTCCTATCGTACCAGCTCTCTCAGTTAAATCACTTTGCAGGAGAGACCCATGGTCCCTATAAGCACTGGATGTCCCCACTGGAAACAGGGGAGTTCTGTCTCACCAGCTCCCCTCTGAGGACTGAAGAGTCTGGAGCACATGACTCATGCTGAGGTTAGGAATGAGCTAAAATTCAGTGTTCCCAAACTCCTGGCCCCTGGTTCCACTGACCACAAAGAGAGCACCAACAAAACGGGCCTTTACCAGCTGTGATTTCTAAGAAGCAGATTTGCAGGATCACAGAGATGCTGTGCTAGAGGTCCTGAGAGTTCCTGAGGAAGACTGCCATTGTACGCTGGAGGGTCCTCCCCAGCCCTCAAAGGGCTGGCCACAGTTGGCCAACACCACCCATCCATTGTTAGACTCCTCAGGCATCCAATTTTCTGAGACATCACCCCACACAGGTCAAAGAAGAATATCCTATGCAGAGGGATATCCTGCAAACGTAAGAGAAGGGAAGGGGTGGGGGTGGAAGAGAGGGAGAGAGAGAAAATCAGAGATACTCCTCTTATTTTTAAGGAACTAAAAGCTCAATGAAACTAGAATATTGACCAAATGGCAGAAGCAGAAAAAAATAGGCAAGACTCAAAGACTAAAGAGTCTGAATTTTGTTCTTCTGAAGAAGCCAACAAGGGAGATACTTGGCCCTTTGCAAGGACCCCTGACTGTGATGTGGAGGAAGACTGGTGCTGAGCTGGTGCCTGGGAGCTCAGCTAGGAGAGCAGCGTGCAAACCTGAGGGAGATGATAGAAGACTACCTGGGGACTTAGTGGGGTCAGATAGACGAGAGGACTGAAAGCTTGGCTGGCAGCCTGTGGTGACCCACTGGATGTAGGATAGTACCCAAGTCCGAGCCAGGTGCCATTACCTGGGATGGGGAACCAAGGGAGGCTTTGGAGAAGAAGGAGTTCATGTGGGCACTTGGGGCATGTGCAGTGCTTGTGGAGCCATCTGGAGATTTGGGGGATGGCAGTGGAGGTGGGAGGTTCAGATCAATCCCCCCAATTCACGTCTGTCCCACAGAGGCCTCAGAAACATCTTCACTTCCTTGGACCTCTAAAAGTGTCAGCTCAACTCACCTGGTATCTGGTGTTTCTGAGTGGCATTTTGTTTTTATTCTTGTGGTGCTGGGGATGGAACCTAGGGTCTCAAGCATGCTAGGCAAGAGCTCTCCCACTGAACTACATCTCCAGCCAGGCATCTGTTTCAAACAGGAATTTCACTTCCTTTCTGGGATTTCCTCTGGAAGACCTCTTACTCACAGGGTCTTGAAGGGTCCAGAAGGGCCTGGGGAGAGGGCCACCTGGGAACCCAGGATAATTACTCCCTGGGTTCAGGGAGATGCCCTTGCAGTTTTCCTTCATCAGTGACAGCTCCAGGACAATTGAAAGGTGGGCGGAGCTTGAGAAGGAGGGAAGAGAGGTGGCTCGAAGACTGCCCAGCGGGGCCTCGCCACAGCCACACCTGTGAGCACAGCGTACTTGTTTTAGTAAACATTCCACTGAAGCACTTCTCATGGGCAAAGGGTCACCTGAGAAGGTATCAATCTTATTTGTGCTTTAAAATGGAGACTAGTTCCCTGGGTCTGAAAGAAAGGAAATTAGAGTCCAGGTCCTTTAAAAGGCTTAGGAACTACTGGAGGTTGGGGTGAGTAATGGATCAGAATCCTGTAAAATTGAGTTTACATAAAAGCAAAAGACACAAAATTATGACACAAGCAAAACATGATTATATTCTGGATTTAGAAATTGTAAGGTGTATTAAAGAAAAGGAGAGAGGGTTGGCCAAGCCCTTCCCCTTCCCTTAGCCTTGAGTGGAGGAGGCACTAGGATCACCAACCCCCGTCCTGGTGGTCCTTCCCAACCAGGGTAGGGTGGGGTGGGAGGCTGGCCCACAGGCTGGTGAGCAATCCTGTAGGGGCCTGCCCTCTCTAGCCAAGGCCTTGGGCCACCTCCTCCGGAAAATGGGACGAGGTCCCTGATGGTGGGGGGCTTCCAGCCAGGGGCTGAGCTGCTGAGGAGCATGAGGCCGGAATGGAGGGAGCCGGCTGGAAGCTGGTAATTAATAAATGAAATGCCCTGGGACTGCTGCAGAGCCGCCTCACATGACATATCTGTCGCAGGCTCGGCAAACCATTAAATGACCATTTTCTGACAGAACGACTTCCCCGCCGCCGCCGAGCTGCCAGGACTTGCCAGGGGACGCATTTTCTCTTCTCACCCCCACTTCTCCATCCTCCACCCCACCCCCTCCCTTCATCCACTCTGCCCTCCCTGCTGGGCTGCATTCCTGGTGCCACTCTTTTGCCGTCTCTCTGCACTCTGTGTGTGCTCTGTCTCTTTGTCTCCGAGAGTGTCTCTGAGAGTGTCTCTCCATCTCTCCGTGTGTCTGCACAGCTCTGTGGTTCCCTGTCTGTGTTTCCTGACGTTCCTGGTCTCTCTGTCTCAGTCTCTGTGTGTGTATGTCTCTGTCCTCCCCTTCTGGCCCTGACATCTCTTCTCCCTCTCAGATCTCTTCTCCCTGGCTGCTCTGGCTCTCCCACCCCCTAGCGCTGGCCCACTCCACCCCTCTCTCCCTGCTTCTCCCCGTCTGTATCTGGTTTGACTCCCCCTTCCCCCCACCCGCCTTTCTCTGTGTCTGGCTCAACCTCCCCCCATCCCCGCTTCCCCCTCCCCGGCTGCCTGACGGCTCCAGTTCATTTCTGCCTGTTTAATTGGGCCCCGGATGAGTTTGGTCGACAGGGCCATTCATCATGTGGCCGCGGCTGGCGGCGGAGCCCGGGGGAGCCTGGCTGACAGCTCCGCCAGGCTGGGATGCGGCCTGCGTCGGGAAGTTCACATATTTGGGCATTAGTGCAGCTATTAGTTTAACAAGCTTCGTTTATCCTTGTCACTACCACTTCAGCTTCCCATGTAATCATTTGAAATGTAGATTACAGCCAGACAAATGGGACAGCACAAGACGCGTGGGGTGGAGGGAGTGACACGTAGCTCGTTAGGGCCGCCTTCCCAGCCCCATCCCTTCCCAAGCAAGGCTTTGATTAGCTTAATATTCACATGATTTCAGTGGGAAGCGCCAGTCACCTGTGCTGAGCCCAGGCGATGGGCGAGGTGCCCAGGGTGCATCCAGGTGAGAGTCCAGGCTCTGCCAGGGTGCATCCCTCCACCAAAGACCACCCAGCCTTGCAAAGATACATGCCAGTGGCCAGGGCCTCAGAGTCTGTCCTGAAGCACCTTTCAGAGTCCTCATCCTTAGATGAGGTGGCTTCTAGACACCCTGGCTCTTCCCTCCCACCCTGATTCTGATAGCCTGAACTCTGGGCTACTCATCTCCCTGTGTGACCTGAGTGAGATCTGAGTCTCTCTGGGTTTTGTGTCCCCATCTGGACTATGAAGAGTTTGGATCAGATCGTGTGAGCCCACTTGTCCCTGTTCCCCTTCCAGACCCATCTCACCCTTTTCCTTGATGGAACCATCTGACCTCCTGCATCTTTCTATCCTGTATGTGGAATACCAAGGGCTCTCCTACAAATGTAAATGCGGCTGTGTCCGACGATCCTTCCGCCCTTTGATAAAAGCAGAACGCTTAGTAGGGCTTGGGACAGGGGTAGGGGAGGGCTGGGGGCCTGGCACTGCCTCCCCCCAGTATTCTTTCTGGCCGTCCCTCATTGTTTCCACACTTCAGTTCTCTGTACCCTTGGCAGCTGTCAAATGCCCCAGTTCTCTGGGGTTTTGTACATGCTGTTTCCTCTTCCAGGAACGTGGCTGTCCCTGTGCCCCTCCTCCCAAATCTTTTTCTCAGACATCTCTTTCTCAGTCTTCTGGGTTCTCAGTTTGGATGTTTCTTCCTCCAGGAAACTGTTCCTCCTGGCACTCCACCCTATGCCTCTTCTCCTATGTGCTCCTCAGAGCCCCAGCCTCAGGCCATAGTTCTGAACCCACAGGATCTAATCGGCTATTGGTTTCTACCCCTCACTCGACTGTGAACTCTATGAGGGCAGGGACTGCCTTGGTGGAACCTGGCCCCAGGATGCACCGTGTCTAAGTTTGTTGGAAGGATAGAGGACATACAAGCAGTGACGTGCCAAGAAACCTTGATGGGGAGGAAGCCATGCACCAGAGTTTCCCATGTAATGAATGCATCGGGTTAAGACCCCTTCCTCTGGTTTCCCTTTTTCTCATCCTGCTGGCTGTGCCTGACCTCCATTTATACATACAACTCCAGAAGGATCAGGTTCTGATTTTTACCAGGAAGACTCTGTTGAATCAGTGAGAGTTCCCAGAGAAAATGCCAGCCCCCTCACAGAGTTCAGCTGAGAAGAGTTTAATGTTCAGTCTATGTGCAGAGGTACAATGGGGGCCAGGAAACAACATGGGATGGGGTGGCATCCGTGGGGATGAGGGCAAAGGGAAGGGACTGTCATAGCCAGAATCTGGAAAGTTTGGGAGCCTTGGAAGGGAGACTGAAGGAAGATGTGACCCTAGAAGGCAGCCACTACCAGAATTGTTGAGGGGTGGGGGCAAAGAGGCTGTAGGGGACAAGCCATTTGACCTTTCATTCTTCTTTCCCTCCAGTCTCTTGCCAGTGCCCACCCTTGGCTAGTCCATCCTATAAGAAGTTAGAGGGTGGGGATTCTGGGTGATGTAGTTGCCAGGAATTAATCTGGAATACAGGGCAAGGCAGAGCAAGGAGATGGAGCTGAGGTGGGGGGTGATAGGGAGCAAGTGGAGAGTACCATCACACCACACTCCAAATGACACTTCCCTTCTGCAGAGCAGCCATGCTCACCCCAGAAGAGCCACAGCAAATCAAATTTCAGGATCAAGTGGAGATGCCCCTATGGAGGGTCCCACATGGAGTGGACACCATCATCTGCTGCCTTCTACATTCATCCCCCCACTGTCATGTCTCCCTGCTCAACCCAGCTGGCCCAGAGTGGTCCTCAACTCTGAGTTTCTTTTTTCTCCTCTCTCCCTGCTGAAGTGCTTGTTTTCATTTCTTCCTGACACCTTCTGAATAATGACACCAGACCTTGAAACCAACGAGTCGTGAATCAAAGTGGCTTCTTGCTATCATAAAAGAGATGTTCTAAACCCCAAACATAAAGATCGTTTTATCTTTATTAATAGTTTAATGCATCTGAGAAAGCTATTTGACATTTTTTACACCTCCAACTCTTTCCTTCATGCATTGCTGGTCAGATTACACCAGGGTTCAGCCACTTAAATCCACTTAATAACTGACTAAATTCTACACTGAATTTACATTGAGCTACAAGCTGATTCTGGGATACAGATGAATTTTCTAGTGGGGAAAAAAAAAAGGCAACACCCTGACTTTAAAGTTGTAAATCTGTTTTTATAATGAAAAAGGAATTAGTCAAACTATTGGGATTGATGCCATATTTAACAGTATTTCCTGATGGAGACTCTGCAGCACAGAATGAAGGAATGTACCTCAATTAATAATTGGGAGTGAGACATTTTCTCCACCTATATAATTAAAGCATCACACTTGCAAACACAGATGTGAAATTAATTGAAAACACATGGAGTTTGCATGGAGAACAATTTGACCCTTTCCAACTGCTGGCAGACCCAACACATATCAGTTCACGACATTGTGAGGAAAAAGATTTGGTTATTAATGACATCTGAATTGGAATAATCTAATTGGCTCATTTTTATTGTAGGTACACACACACACACATACACACACACACACACACCACTGCCACAATTGCATTGCAAACATTGTCCAACTATACAGGACTTCACTTAACATAAATGTGTACACACAACATACCACATACAAACACATGACACCACACCTAGACACATAGATGCAAATATTCTCTCTAGAAGAGATTCACATGCATAGGTCACATATTGTACATGAATACTCCCAAGAAAGACTTAGTGGAGAAAGGGGAAAAACATGTTTTCCACCTCTTCCCAACTTCCCAGAAAGAAAAAAAAAATTGTAACTGTCAGATATGCGATAGGACTGTCGAAGACATATGGAAAAAACCCAAACCAACCATGTAAGTTGTGAGACATAAATCCCAATTCTATTTGTTCTATGACAGTGTATAAACCACGCATTTTTCATCAAGATAGAAAATTAAAACCCTCACCAGGTTCGGAATTGTCGAGGAAGTTGGATAGAAACCCTAGTGTCCTGGCGAAAGGAAAAAGAAATATCTGTTGACTGGTCTGGGACTAAGGTCGATTTCAGGACCACGGACAGCGTTGCTGCCTCGAGTCGACTATGTCCACACCTCAAGGTTGTGATTGGCCAATCATTACACAAGCATATTCCTCGTCTTAAAGATGCGCGGGTTAAGCATAGGTTCAGCTTCTGGGCAGTCCCTGAGCAGCCTTAATCTCCACACGGTTCCTGAGCTGTGTTCTCCCTGCTTCCAAATCCATAGCTAGTTTTTTTTCCCTCCACTGAAACTCACTTGTCATTTGAAACCTCCTTGTAACCTGCTTGAAGTGCAATTGGCTTAACTTCTTCCTCACAAGAAACTGTCCCCCCAAAACTGCCAAATACCAGCTAAAATCAGTTAATCCCAGTCCCTAGAGAATTAGATAATGTTAAGTATGTTCCATTCAGAGAAATGTCTATATAACTCCACATCTGTGGCCCATGAGTTAGTCATGAGGAAATGTCCCAGGACTTCTTGCAAAGCTCAGTGTATTAGTGTATTTCCTGAGGAATGTTCTCAAAGTCACCTGAAGGCTGAGCAAGAATATTCTTTAGTTTTTCTAGTCATCATTCTTCCTCAAAAGAACCTCATGGATCAGCCAGGCCTCTCTTTGTGGAAGCCACCACACTCCTCTGTCCCCAAAGATTGCTCCTCATGGACTCCCAAGTATCATTTTTATTTAATAGTTGCCCTTAAAAACTACTGTTGATAATCAGTCTTTGCCCCTGGCAGCCTGATACTTCTTTGGCTTGGAGGTTATTCCACAATGACTCTTTTGTGGTCAGAGTTCTAGAATTTCGTTATTCCATCTCCCCAACATTTTGGTGGGTGCCAGTGTTTATGTGCTCCTGCTCACTTCACTAGCAGAATAGTTCCTGGGGTCTCATTGGCCCTTTGAGGGATGAGGGACACCACAAGGAAGTCCAGACCCAAGCAATGCTCAGTTCTCTTTGACTTCTCACCTCTGACTCTGAGTCCTGCTGGTGAATGTGTGGTCCCTTGAGTGTGATTCATTTAGAACCATAGACTCATTGGGCTTTTGAAGTGGAAAGACTGGAAATCATGTGATCAATCTTATGTCCACTACCCATTGCACAAATGGAGAAACTGAGTCCCAAGTGGACTTTCTGACATGGGTGTGAGAGGAATCTGGCATGAAGATACAATTAACTGGAGGAGGTAGTCTCAGCTGGCCCTTTGTGAGTTTATGATCAGGTCTAGGTCCCATGGTATCCCCAGACAAGTTCACCCTATCTCCCATGGGAACTTCAATTCAACTCCACAAACACATTAGATAACAATTGGTTGAATAAATGAAAGAATGTGCCTTCAGTCTGAGCCTTCTGGGCAGTGTGGACAGAGCAGGGACTGCTAGTCATGTTGCAGCATCTCCTCACTCCTTTTCCCAGAGTAATAGAACTCTAGCTGGACAGATAGGATCTCCCAGGACACAGTTCACATTCCCAGCATCCCAGCTAGATGTCACCATGTGATTCAGTTCTGGTCAATGGGACACACACAAAAGTGTCAGGGACCAGTTTCCTGGAACCTTACTCAAGGGACAGCTGATTCTGTGTGTCTGAGTGTGTGTGCATGTATGTGTGTGTGTATGTGTGTGTATGCGCGCGCGCGCGTGTGTGTGTGTGTGTGTGTCCTCTGCCTGCTTCTAGAATCCTGATGTTCCATCTTGGGCCCTGGGGCTGAAGGACACAATCTCAAGTGGACCAAGGATGCCTGAGTCTGTGCCCTGTGGGCCTCCCCAGGCAAGGTGACATCAGCTATGGATCACCAACCTCTGGACTCCATATGTGAAAGAAGATAATCTGTCTTGTTTAAGCCGCTATTATTCTGAGTTTGTCAGTCATTCACAGCTGATCTGATTCTAACTATTACAGGCAGTAAAATAAATATTTAACAAGGATTTGGGGAAAAGAAGGTCCTTTTCTTTCTAGCTTTGCCAAGAACAAAACTGGACATTTTCAAAAGGAACTTTTACTAAGAAGTTAGACTCTATGGTTGAAAATATTTGAACTAAAATGATCTGTGTATGGGTACACATATCCCTTTATACATACGCTTTACATTAGCATACATTATCTCTGGGAGAATACACAGAGACTGTAGTCATGGGAAAGAAATGGAAGTCGTGGGCATCTGGGGATTGGGGAGGGATGGAGGGAGACCCACTGCCTACATTTTTGTTCTGTTTGAAACTTTTAGCCACATGTGCATGTCCTACCTTTTCTTATAAGAACAAACATTTAAAAACCTTATTTTATAAAATTTATACCTTAGAGGTCCCCAGTCCAACACTATCTGACGAGTCTCTTCAGTGTTGCTAAATGAATATCCAGCTCCAACTTGGACACCTCACCGACAAGGTACTCACCTTCTCCCCAGATACCTTTATTTGGAAAACAAAAAAAGAAAAAATGACAAGCAGGCCAATCCCTGGAACCTCCCTGGGAAAGAATAGGACCTCCTCACAGGGCGGCAGTGAGTGTGCCTGGCAAATGTGGCATGTCCCAGCTGCTCTGTCAAGGCACTGGCTACAGGGGTGCACCCTTCCTTCAGGGTGCTCCTGCCTCCCTACAGCACCCCAAGGACTCTGCTTGTGAACCACCATCCTCCTACCACTAGCCTCCCCACCCCTCAGAGGGGTGCTCCCTGCAGGTGGAGACCAGGCCCTTGTGCCTAGCTAAGAACCTGGCATGGAATAGGGATCAAGGAGTTGTCTGCCTGCCATGCAGTTAAGATGTACGTCGTGGCAGCTGTTCCAAGCCACGTTGGTTGCTTATTGATTTTTACGCGATGTTAATTTTTTCTAGATTTGACTTCAAGCTGCCTCAGGGACTGCCATAGTGAGGCTTGAGGCTGGAGGAACAGGGTCTTGGGAGCTCTGCCTGAAGACATCACCTTCTTATGCAGGGTGAGAGAACCTCTCATATTCTTACCAGGCCTCTGCTGCTTGCTGTTTGCTGCTTAGTTGACCAGGCTGCTGAGAGCATTCAAGATGAGTGCTCAGCCAGCCTAGGGTAGGGAATCTCAGGGACCTCTGTTCTGGGGTCACACTACCTGGCTTCATGTCTTGGTTTCACTCCCTACCAGTTATATGATGGAGTAGTCATTCTCCAGGCTTTGTGTCCGCAGCTATAAAAGTGAGGATGATAATATTTGTCCTTATCTTGTAGCATTAGAGTAAGAATTAAATGAGATGATACATGTGCAACCAATCTATTAAGAAGACATAACTCTTGGGGCATAAACATGACACGAGTTAATCCCCCGGCATCCCTGGGTGTATTATGTGAAACTATCCCCTCCTTGTTCCTGGGAAGGCTGCAGGACTTTTATTGACATATTGGTCCAATTCCAGAGCTTCCTAGAAATTTCCAGTTATTAGAACTGTTTCTTTCATTTTTAACAGGTATTTAACAGGAAGTCCTGTTTTTTTTTTCCTTTGAGGTGGTGGGTGCTGGGGACAGAACTCAGGGCCTCAAACATGCAAAGCATGCTCTCTTACCACTGAGCTACATCCCCATTCCACGGTCGTGTTCTTTTTGAAACTTCAATCCCAAATGTTCAAAGCTGGTATTTTCTCTTCAGCTCACGTGTTATTGGCCAGAACCTGGTCCTAAAGTCACATCCGACAGGAAGGGAGCATGCGACTCCCTCTTCTCTCACGGAGTCCTTTCTTCCTGTGAGAGGACTGGACTTTTCTGTAGTTCCAGCCTATAGAGAAGCTGTATTCATCTTCCATTGTGACACAAATTACCACAAACTCGGTGTCTTAAAACAACATGAATTGTCTCGTGGTTTCTGTGGGTCCGGAGTTTGTGTATCCATGTCTCAGGTGGGTCCTCTCCAGGCTGAATTCAAGGTGCTGGCCGGGGCTGTTATTTAAGGCTCTGGTGCTCTTCCAAGTCCTTGGTTGAGGATAGCATTCAATCCCTGCAGGTCTAGACCTATGTTCTTAGCTCCCAGTGGCTGCTCACTGTCCCCTGCCACATAGCCCTCTCCATGGGATGGCATTCTGAGTCCTCAAAGCCAAAGGGAGGGCAACTATTTCTCTGCCCTCTAGACCCTCTTTGAAAGAAAAGACCTGATTAGGTCATTCCACCCACATAATCCCCATTTTGACTAACGAAGCCAACTGGTTAGGGACTTTACCTCTGCAAAATCTCCTCACTTCCTGTCACACAATGATCCTGAATGCCTCCCATTCCCACTCCTGCCCCCAGTTCCTGGGGATGGGCCATGGGACTCTGTTTCTTCTGCTTCTCCTCCAGCCCCCACCAGAGTGTCCACGCCTTAGCCTCCAGTTTGCTGGGGGCGGGGGGGGGGCTCTTTGGGGTGGGGTTTTACAAGGCAGTGCAAAGGTGGTTGTCATCAATGATGTCCCCATTGCCCACAAGGCATGTGCATACCTTTGTCCAGTCTCCTTTCTCCGTGGCAGGTCACCAAATATGATGGTGAAGGAGATGCTCATACCAGGAGGGGTTGTGAATTCAAGTCTCCCCTTCTTGAAGATATTTCTAGACTTCCAAGGGATTCTCTTAAAGTCACCATCCCTTAGCTTTGCAGAGAAGCAGCAGCAGCCCTGGAAAGGGAGGGTCTAGCCTTTGTCCTGGACCTGCATCTTCCCAGAGTTGACTGCCTCTTCCCCTCTCAGTCTTGTATTTGTGGTGATAACTGTGGTTGGGGGCTAATTTGAGGCATGTTATCCGGTGACCAGATCCATTCTCTGAATTGTCACTTCTCAGTCCTGCGGGAGGTGACTGGACCCAACTTTTGGAGGTTTCATGAATTATTGGCTTCAACTTTGGACCTTGGCTATGCAATTTTGGGACAAAAGGGGCCATTCCACTCAATATCAGTGCCTGGGAGACAATTAGTGCTCAGTAAATGCTAATAGGTATTCTTACAACTCATCCAGAGGTCTGTATTTAGAAGCAGGACACAAGGTCAGAGTGGACCAGGAGCAAGGCAGCTGATGACAAACCATGAGACTCCTTTAACTCTTCCAGGACAGGAATCCGCTACTCTCTAAGTCTAGCATTTGCCTGTGTACCGCCAAAGGTAGGGCTGAGGTGAGGCGCAGGGAGTTGGGTTTCTCACCTTCATGCTGTTCTTTTGCTTCAGCCTATTCTGTCCCTCACTGATCCCAGAGTTGGTAGCAAAGACCTGAATTAAGCTGAGGTTGAAGTTCTCTGGAATTCGCAGCTATCTTGAAGATACAGCTTGGCCAGCTGTCCCCAGACCATTTCCTCTTCTTTCTCACTACATCGCTAGACTGCTTCTTGGCCTCCCTTCTTGTCGGATGTGACTTCAGGACTGGGTTCTGGCCAATAGCATGTGAGCTCGAATGTGCCGCCCTTCTAGCCTTGCCCACGATACCCTCCCAAGGCTAGATCCCAGGGTTTCTTTTGTGTAGGCCTGATGCAGACCAACAAGGTGACCCGAGGCTATGCACAAAATGGATGAGCCAAAAGAAGAAAGTAGGCGAGTCCCCGTGTGGAAGGCTGCCCACCCTCCAGGAATGTGTTACATAGGAAAAACCTGATTTCTCTTGTGTCGACTTTGAAGTTATGGGGCATGCTCGTTACATCAGTTGGCATCCCTTTAACCAACAAACAAGTTCGCACAGTGGGGGAGGCAATGAGTGTGCAGCCAACTAGGGCATTCTGTAAGAATTTCTGAGAGTTTTCAAAGTTTATCTAAGGAAAAAAAAAGTTTATCTGCCATACTCTGTAAAGTATGCACAATGTTTTCATTCTACTTCGCAGAATTTTTTTCATTCTAAACCCTCTTCAGGGGCCTTCCCTATTTAAAAAAAAAAAAAAAAATGCCCATTTATAGAAACTACCACTTAGCATTTTTGGAACTTGTTATCCTATTCAGCAGAGTCTAAGTCAGGAGGCTTTGAACTCAGACAATTACTGCTCTTGATTAACAACAAGAACTGATGAGTTGGCCTTTCCAGTGTGCTAAGCAAACTCAGCCAAGCAGAAAATATCATTGAAGGGGAAACAACGGGAAGTGATTTTCTTGGTTACATTACAGCCGTCGCGATATTTACACATGTTTGTGGATAATGCGGGCACCTCTGCTGCCTGCGTGCCCTACCAGATGACACTGTTGGGTTTGACATGCCACGTTTCCCACCTGACCTGGGCTGTAAACACCATCCTAGGACTACAGGCAGACAGCCTTGTGGAAAAACCACAGGCTGGGCATGGTCAGGCCCGGATGCAGGATCCCCACCCTACACACTTTGAGTCCCATGCCTCCAAGTGGGGCGGGCACCAGGCCCAGAGTTAACAGGCAGCTTAGGCCTCACTGTCAGAAACCTCAATGGCAGCAGGGAAAAGTGCCTGTTTCTCTGCACCCTCACCAGCAGTGGGTGTTTTTGTTTGTTTGTTTGTTTTTGTTTTTTTTTAATGAAGTCAAACCTTGTTTTGGATCTTGTACTGAACATGCAGTAATATTAGTATGTGTTCATTTGTGAGTGATCTGCACATGTCTTTTAGCCATTTCTCTCATGAGGATGGTAGTAGTTTTTCAAATAATTGCATACAAAATTTTCATATTTGAAGAACATTCCATCTTTTCACATTTCTTAGGTGTACTTTCCCAAGTTATTTATCTTTGAATTTTGTTGATTTTTTTCTTAAAGAAATACAAGGTAATCACATGTCAATTTTTTCCTTTGAGACTTGACATCTTTTTTACACTTACAAAGCCACATTTCATATGGAGATTTGAAATAGGTATCTATAACTACAAGTTTTGTAAAAATTTTCTGTTTTTGAACCATTCTGGGGAGTCAGCCTTTCACACACTTGGCAAGTGCTCTACCACTGAGCTACATCCCCAGCCCATTTTTTAAAGAAAATTTTTGTGATAGCCTCTCTCTTAGTTGCTGAGGCAGGCCTTGAACTTCCAATCCTCTTGACTCAGCTTCTGAGTAACTGGGATTATTAAAAATTTATTTAAAAATTTAATGCAACTTCTTAATCAAGGAATTTATTGGAATGTAAGGGAGGAGAATCTCCCTGGGGGCTACACTGGGGAGTTGAGAACTGAGGGTAGAGAGTCTCTGGTGTGGACAGACAGGGACTGATGTTCCTGGGTAGAGACAGTGGTGGACTAGCCAAGGCAGGGTTGGCATATCCAAGAGGGTCTTTTTATATTCAGGTGGTGTTATGGTCTGAATGTTGTCACCCCCAAATCCATAAACTGAAGACCTGACCCTCAGTACTTCAGAATGTGACCTTTTTTGAAGATAGGGTCTATAACAGGTCTCTGAGGTAAACTGAGGTCATTAGGGTGGGTCCTAATCCAGTGCAACTGGTGCCCTCTTATGAAGAGACGAGGACACAGACATGTAGATGGAAGACCATTTGAAGTCAGAGAGAGAAAGCAGCTATTGACAGATTAAAGGAGGAGGCCTCAGAAGATCCAACCTCACTGACACCTTGTTCTTGAACTCTTTGCCCCTAGAATTGTGAGAAAACAAACCTCTGTTGTTTTAGCCACCCAGTCTGTGGTACTGGATTGTGCAGTGCTCAAAACAAATTCAGGATAAAGGCTCCCAGCGATGATCTGAAGTAGAGTCACCAAGATTCCCGCCACCATCTGCCAGTAAATCTAAGCCAAGATAGCTATGCTAATTAAAAAATATATATATTTAAAAGTCGTGTATAAATATTCATTGAAAAATCAGGACATACCAAGAAGCAAAAAGTCAAGATCACCTGGTGTTAGTGCCTGCAGTGGTCCAACATCACAGTGGCTGTGTCTCCTGCAGACAAGACCTCCTGGTAATGGCCACCCCTTCCCCTTGGGCTTTGAAGACCATGTGTCTCTCCCAGAGACAGCTCAGGAGACAGTGTTCTGGGGGGCCACAGCAGCACTAAGTCAGTCAGAAGAGTTCCCTCCCCATATCACCACATGGCTGACTGGAGGTTCCAAAGCTGTTAGGTCTATGGGGCTGGAAATCCGTCTGCTCCCACCCTGTGTGGAGTACGCACCCCTCTGCAGCCTCCTAAGGAGGTCTTCAGCCTCTGTCTGTACTTGCCACCTCCCTTTCCTCCTCGAACTCTGCTAGGAAATGGCATGGCCCAGGCTAGCCCTCCACTTCCATCTAGGACCCAGGTTAGCCCTCACTTTGACACAGGGGCAACAGAACCTCAGAAGGTGAGCTTAGAGAAAGGGCCATAGTATCTGGTGATTTCAGAGGTCAAGAGTCTAGTGTGTCTTCACAACACACACACATCCCCAACCCTGGGACTTTGTGCTGCTGTTACCTCTGCTTGGAAGTCCTTTCTGTCCTACTTTCTCCAATATTTCCTGTTGAAATTCTGCCCACCCTTAACAGCTCAGTTCAAAACCATCTCTTCCAGGAAGACTTCCCTGACTACCTCTTGCCCAACTGAATGGAATCCTTCCTCAGCCCACACTGCCCTGCCTACCCCATGAGTAGATGGCACTGGTCACATGAGGCCTAGAATTAAAATATGCCCACCTCCATCCCCCAGACTGCAAACTTCTGGTTGGTTCATTTTTGCATTCTACCTTCCTCCTGCACCTAGTACTGAGGAAGTGCTTTGGCCTTCGGGTGTAAAGTTTTTACTTCTTTTCACTAGAGAAGACATTGTGACAAAACTCCTATTTGTCATTTGGAAAAACTTTTCCACAAGGGTGTAGCACTTTTCCTCACAAGATGGAGGTAAATGTTATAAAGTTGGTGCGATTGTACAGATGAAGTAGTCAAGGTTTCTAGAAGTTAAGTTGTGGCTTACATCAGCAAACTGACCATCAAAAAAACTGGAACTGAGGCTCCCAGTCAAGGACCTTAGGAGGCTCTGCCCCTCTACCAGGTGGTGGATATCCTGGTGCTGGATGTCCCTGTACTCAGTTCCTCGGGGCCTGGCTCCAGAGGCCCAGAAGAATAAATGGGCCTGAGTCCTCACACTCAGGCCTCAGGCATGCCTTCCTACCCTCTGTGACTGTCCCTAGAGGCTGCATGAGCATGCTCCTGGTTGGCACTTCTGCCCTCCTCCCCTGGAGGCCTGGTCTCCTGCCTCCATGCAGCTGTCATGTGGGGGTTGCACCTGCCCTGGTTGCCATAGATACTGGTGCCCCATTTCTGAGGGCAGGTATGAAGTTTCTGACCCCAGAAAACTAGGAACCAGCACCATGGAACCAGGGCCTGAAGCACCTGCCCTGGTTCACCAGTGCCCACAGGTTTGGGGTCCAATTTCAGCTCCCAAACAAGGCTGCTTCTCTCTGAAGTTCGGGCTGTAAGTGCCTTGGGTAGTAAGGAGGGCCGGAGCTCTGCTGCGCCTCTCTCACTGCCTCTACCCCAGGAATCACCTTCGTCACCATCCATTGCAGAAATGAATGGAGGCCATGCAGTCTGCTTTATTAAATATGAATGAGTCGCAGTCCACGGCCCCCACGTGGTCACTCGCCCACTCCATCTCTGGCAATTACTGAGTTGCACACACTGTGCCAACCGGCACAGCGGTCCCTGCCTGCCCTTGCAGACTGACATCGCCCGGCAGGGGTAGGGCTCAGGTCTGCAGCTGCCCTGCCCCCTGACGAAAAGCCACTTCTGGGCTCCCAGGCAGCCAAGATGCTCACTTCTGAAGGCTGCGGGCACGGGCAGATTCCTCAGAAGGACTGTGGATCTTGGGCTCTGAACTCTGGCCGCATACAGCCTGTACTTTGGTACCTAAAAACCAGGTCTCCTGGCACAAGTGGCTTCTGAGCTCTGTCTGTTTCTGGACATTTTAGGTTCCTGGAGATTCCGGCTGGATCAAGGTTAAAAGCATGGGTGCTGGCATTTTACCTGTTAACTTAGCTTCACAATAACCCACGGGATTGTATGTCAGATATAAGCAGAGTTCCCCATTTGCCCTGTTCACTGCTGTAAACACCAGTGCCCAGGACAGAGCCGATGTTGAGTGAATGAATGAGTGGGTATCGCGGACCATTCTAGAGCTAAAGGCGTTGAGGTTAAAGAACTTGGCCCAGGTTCTACAGCTAGTGAAATAACAGCAAAGACAAGTCTGGGGTGGGGCAGGGGGCAGGGGGCAGTGCTCGCTCATTGCAGCGCACTGCCAAGCCAGTTGGCAGTTTTCCAGGGATCTCTCAAGGGCCGGCTCTACCCTTCTGCCCCCTGCACAGAAAAGAGTCAAGGGATGTGGCACATCATTCTGGATCCATGGATTTGTTTTGACCAGGATTTAATCAGGAGTCATCAAATTTCCCACAATCCCACCTGGTTTGGCTGAAGTTGTCAAAGAGCATCTACGAATTTACTTAAAAATGAATGAGAGCAAATTCTTTTTCTGAACTTAAAAAATTACTTTTATTTTAGGAACCAATAAAATTATGGCAAATATTTACAAATAATTATCTCACATAAAGGTTACATAAAATCAATTCTTCACAAGTAACAGTCACTCATGAAAAGACACACAGATATTGAAACTACGCCAATCTTATTGCATGTTTTTCCAACTAATCTAAAATAAAGGTGTTGCAGTCAACCATTTAACTTAAAATAAAAGCACAAATTCCAGGTTTGACAAGAAAAAAAAAGTTAAAAAATTAAAACAATACTCCACCCCAGTTGCCTCCCAAGTCCCACCCCCAGCCCCTGCCCTTCGCCCAACAAAAGAAAAATATGTCCAACATCTTTGGCAAATTGGCACTGCTGTAATTACATTCAAATATCATTACACACAAAAGCAACACACGTCACTAAGAAAGGAAAAAACCACCAATATTTCAAGTCAGTTATTTTTCTACTAGAAAAAAAGAATACAAAACATACACATTTTTAGGAAGCATTTTTTTTTCAATCTGTTGGAGAAAGATCATCTCCGACTTTCAAAGGCAATTCAATTTTTTTGTTGTTTTTTTTTGTACTTTTTTTTTTTAATAAGTAAGCGTCTATGCAGGCATCACAAACTTTGGCGGATACAGTAGATATGTATTTCTTTGATGCTGGAAGATTGGTCCCTAAGACAAAGTCAACTGTCTCAAAGAATGAAAAGCAAAATCCATGTGTCTTCCTGGCAGAGAGTTCCATTTGCAATGTAATCTGCATTTCTACAAATACTCAATGTCCAAAGGCCACTCGAGGGTGGAAAACCAGGGCAGCATCTTCCAGCAGGAGTCAGGGCCAAACCAGAGTCAGAATCCCATCCTCAGCCCTATGCGGGAGGCCCAACAGTGGGGACCAAGAAGTGTGGCCCCAGCAATGCCAGGCCCTCATTGCCCACTCCCCACACTGTGCTGGTGACTTGGGGCCAGGGGACAGGTCTGCCTCTTCCTGAGCCCCAGAACAGGCTGCTGCCAGGTCTGCTCGCCTTCTGTGACCAAAGGCAAGGAGAGCAGGCAAGAATTGGCATGAGGAGACTCAGCACTTTTTCTGAGTTTCAAGTACGTATGAGGTCTCGGGTGTGTGCGTGCGCCCAGGCACGCGCTCTGGTGCGCACACCACGGACAGAAGGCCAGATTCCGAGGCTCTGAACTTGGCAGGGTGTTTAAAATAGACTCGGGATTTATTTATTTTCTTTTTAGCTTGATAGCAATTAATTGGCTATTGATTGGTTGGAATGTTCAACTCTCCATTTCCTCAAATACAATAAAATAGTTTCATTAAAATGTATTCATGCTTGAAAATAAGGGAGCCATTAAATGGTTTCCTTTCTGTTCCACTCCAAGGAAAATGCACCGTTTGTAAATCAAAAATCCATCATCCAAAATCACTTGTTCTTAATGGTGCTATTGGAGAAGATGAGGAATGTGACCATAAAAGCATGGTAATTTGGGGGACAAGGGTGGCCCAACAGCCGTAGCCACAGGGTTGGTGGGCCCTAGCTGGGGCAGGTGAATCTGCAACATGGCCTCCCTCAGTCAGGTCTGAGTCACAGAGCGGACATAGAACTGCTGAGCCCTCCACTCTGCTGTTTTATCTGCTTCCTTCCCAGCACAGAGCCCAAAAAGCTGAAGGGCAGAGCTGGCCCTCCATCTCTCCTGCCACAGGCCAAGAGCCCACCCTGAGCCAACGCCACTAGAGCATCCATTGAGATACTCGTGGTACAGACAGCGGAGCTTCGCTATCTTCTTGTGCTGCTCAGGGGTCTAAGATGTGGGCAAAAGAATATGTAGACATACCTCCAACTTGGGGATGCGCTAAACGGATCCCCTGAACTGAAGGTCTCAAATGGCAGTGACATGATCCTAGATCCCCTTCAATACTCAGGGAGTCCAGGAATGGGGCCCCCCCTTGGTGCTGAGGAATTACCAGAGAATGAAAGGAAGACTGGAGCCTGCTGCTCCCAGGCTAAGGGACTCACTGCCGTCCTCTGCAGCCACCTCTGGGGACCTGGCTGCCTGAGCTGACAGTGGGGGAGCTTATCAACACTGTGGCTCCCCCATGAATATGCAAGAGGGAATCCTGAGGTCCGGGGACAACAGGGGACAAGGGGCTGAAGGGGCCACCAGAGGTGGGGCAGACAGCAGGCTAGGAGTCGTGGCCTGACTGTCTAACTTTCCAATCATGTATTTTGTTATCTTTTAAGAAATGCACTTGCCTCAGACCTCTCCAAGGCCAAAAGAACTAAAGGAATAAATTCACCAGGAACACCAGTGTGCATGCGTAGAAACCATCACAGGCAGGCAGGCCCCAGGTGGGTGGCAAGGCCAGGGCTGTAGCGCCAGCCTCTTGGCAGGCCTACTGTGGAACTGGTCTAGCCCAGAGTCCTATGGGGGCAAACTACTCTACCTGGACCTGGTCTATCCAAGGGCCTGGGTTTTTCTCTACCCTCTTGGGACGCTGTGTCTCAAACATAGCTCACTTCGGGGTATCTGTCGGGAGAGCAGGCTTTGTTTTTCAGATTTGCTCCCCATGCCTTGGAGCTGAACTCCTGCAGAAATGTCCCCAAGGGGGTGGCTGGAGCCAAGGCTCCGGAGGCAGGCAGTCACTCTGGGGCGTGACTCTTCATGACAGGATTTGACCCATCAGTGCCCTGTGGTCAGTCAGGGTTCTTCCCTGTGCGTGTGAAAGGCCAGGCAGCATTCGCCTCCCCTTAACTGAACCACGGCCTCTGCCATCCACCCCACCTGCAAGAGCAGGCCAAGAGAACTAAATGAATAAATTCATTCTTTTCAAAGCAAGAGCCCAGGATGTAGCCAGAAGGGTGGCTTTGCCTGCTTCTGTCACCCACTTGCTAGATGACCCAAAGCACACCTCTCACTTCTCTGGGCTCCTACCTCCTCCAAATGTACGATGAAGGACAAGGAGGTGAGGAAGAAAGGGAGCATTCAACAAAGATGGGGGGGTCACAAGCTGAGGGCCAGTGGGTCAGATTTGGACCACAGATATACTTTTCTCTTGGTTGACAGAGTGTTTTACAAGTTTCTACCTTTGAATGCCACTCAGCAGGGCAAACACGCTCCTGGGTGTCTTGGGCCCCACCACATCATGCTGCCTCTTACCCTGCCTGGGGGGTGGACGACATCACCTGTCTGGCTGGGAAAGCAGTTAGTTCAGGGCCCTTGAGATTGCCATCTGTGTTTTTTGGGCTTGTAGGAATCCTGAGGTCCTAGCTCAGGCACTCCTGCATATTGTCACAGTTTGCCCCAAATCAAAATGAGCAAAGAGGAGTAAGGGGACAGCATATGACACTAGTGCCCTGCACCCTGAGAGTTGGAGCTGGGCCTGCCAGGCATCATGGAGTGGCCTTGGAAGTCTGACCACCTCTGAGCCTCGAGGTGCAGCAGGGGAGGAGCCTGGATGAAACCTCAGAAGCACTGGTGTGAGTCTGGGCGAAGACTACAGGTTTCAGTGTTAATGGAATCAAGTGAGACTGACAAGTCCACTAACCCCAGGGCCCTTTCACAGGCCAACCTCCAGGCCCTGCTCTTTCCTCATCGTGGGTCTGGCGGGGTCTGGAGGATTAAGAGACAGGAGTCTTCAAGTCATATATTACCACAACAGGAGCACAACTCTGAGGGAAAGAATGGGGCCCAGGTATCAGAGAATTCATTTCATCTCTGTCTTACCTGGTGAGCCCCAAATGTCAATCTCCCCATCCATAAAGTAGGCATTGGTCAAGGATTGCAAAGCACCGTACAACATCAGGTAGGAAAGCACTAACCCTAACCAGCACGCCTTGGGAATGGGATGGTGGGTTTGATATGTTATCAAATTTCTCCAGGTCGGAGTTAAAGGAATGGTATGAAATGTCCTCATTCAAAAAGTCAGACTGGAACACACGGCTCAGGGCCCATGGAGGAAGGCCCCAGGCCCCTGCTGTGATGCTGGTGAAGCCCTGGACTCAGGATTTCCATTCAGAATTTTCTGGCATCTACTCAACCACCTGTGTCCTTTGAGACTGTTCTCTCCAAGCCCCCAGGCCGTTCCGCTAGGTAGCCTGGGAGTTGTGAATCCATGGGAGCAGGTGTGTGTGTGTGAACTTCCGTGTGCATCTGTGTGCTCTTGTGCTTCTGCCAGGAGTCATGGGGTTGTCTAATAAATACAGATCCAGCCTGAGGACCAGCAAGGCCTCAGGTGAGAGAGGAAGAACTTAGAGGGAGCCCATTACAGGGGCAAGATCAGGAATGGGACAGGGACAGGGGCCGCTGCGGTGCCAGGTGGGCTCTGCAGAGGAAGGATGGTATGGATCTTCAGCAGCTGGTTCAGTAGGGGCTGACTTCCTCCCAAAGCCTGAGACCATAAGGACCCAAAGATGTAGGTGCACATCATTCCAAGAGAGGAGTTGCTGGGGGCAGAGGCCCAAGAGGCCTATGCCAAGGACTGCCCCCCACACCACTTCCTGTGAGGGGTGGGAGGGAGAAAGGGAGGAGCCAGGTAACATCCTTCTCCACCCTTACCTGGAAGGTGGAGGCTGGGGCCAGTTCACCTCAGCTCCTGGAGTGGGCTCTGGCCCCAGCTGCCTTCCTTCTCTGCCCAGAGGGTTCCACAGGGGCAGGTGCACCTGCTGTGAGCTCACTGGGCTCCACCCCTAGTCTGGTGCCTGGGCTTCCTTGGCAATTCTAACAGCCCGAGACACCAGTCTAGAGCAGAAACCTCTCTTGCTATCCTCACTGTCAACTCCTACCACTGGGAAATATGAGATGATAGATGGGGATGACAGGGATCACCTTGCATTAGGGGCCCAGGGCTCAAGTCCCAGTCCTACTTCCACCAGCCATTGCTAGGGAATCCACTTTACTGAGCCTCAGTCTCTTCTAGTCCACCAGTCTCTGGGGGTCTAGGGGGTAAATCACTTGGGGATGGCCAGAGGAGGTCTTCTCTGACTCTCTGCATGATCCTGGGTTTCCTTAAGCTGGCTTCAGTTTCCCCTAGGGTAGCCAGACTAGGTCTTTTTCAAGACCCTTGTAATCCCCAGCCCTCAGAGTGGATCCAAACATTAGCAGGACTCAGGTGTCTGCCCCCATATGCTTGTTCAAAAATGGAGGATTGGCCCCAGATGACCCTATCACAGTCCCAGCACCCTAGGAGGGAGGAAGAGAAAAAGAAAGCAGTCAGGCAACCCTGCCGTAACAAGTTAGTCAAGGCTCAGAGAGGCAAAGGGTCTTGTCTGAGGACTTACAGTAAAGCAGAGGTGTAGCCAGAGCAAGACCTGCTGGGCCTGATGATCCCAAGTCCAGGCTCTTTCTACCCCAGCTCTCTGCTAACCTGGTGACATATGGACATGAGCGACTGTCACATGAGATGACCAAGCCTGCTGTCATGGCTGTGATTCAGCCTGGTTTTGGACAGGGGCACCACCTGGCTATTCTAAGTTGACGAGAGAGACTGTGCAAGGAATTGAGGTTCCAGGTGAAGAGATGGCAGCACCTGGTGTCCCCAACTCAAAACCACTCCCAGGTCACACCCAGTTCACTACTGCTGGTTCTGTCCCTCCCTCAGGAGGCCTTTCTCTGTCTCCCATGTCTTCCCAGCTGACTTCCTCTGACCAGCCTGGCCCACAATGAATTCCCCAAGCTCCCTCTCTGAGCTCTCATGGCCTTGGCCATAGCTCTGACCATCCTTGTATCAACAGGTAGGCCTACACTGTGTGGAGTCAGGCATCTGTTCCCTACCCCAGTGCCTCCGGACCCAGCCGCATGCTCAGCTCCAGGAGGTCAGGGAGGTGCTGCTTGGAGAGGAGGCTCAGAGGTTCTGGCTGACTGCCGTAGATGCTGTGGTCCGTGGTGCTGGGAAAGTCCTTGTTACTAACCGTTGTCTCTATCACTGGAACAGGCTTGCCCAGAATCCACTTGCTAGGATCCTGGAGGGTGAGTGGGTGAGGTGGCCATGGCAGGTGTCCAAAGTGATTCGAGCCTGGGTGTGACTCAGGAAACATTCCAATTCCATTCAGCGGTTCCAGCGTCTGAGGTGTCAGGAGAGCCTCAGGCCCCTCCCTGGCCTAGATCAGCTGACCTCCGGATCCCACCCAGCCCTGACATTCAAAGTCCATGACATGATCGACACTTGGATGACCTCTTACTTTAGAACAGCAGCTGAAGGCTCTCCCAGTCTTTTCTCTTTGAGTCCCCAGATCTGGAAAAGAGCTGCTCACACTGCGGTGGCCCCAGGGCACCTCCCTAAAGTGTATTCCTCCGGGAGACGTCAGGGGGAAGCTTGCAGCCCAACCAGCCCAGTGAGACTCCTAGTGAAGACACTAGAGCAGTAGGAACGAGCAGGGGCCTGGGGCCCTTTGGTGGACATCCTTGGTCTCAGGACAGCTTCAAGCCCACCTGATAGGAGCACTCAAGGCAGAGGAGACACTCTGTGCAGAGTCAGGCTGAAAATGTCCTGTGACACTATGAGCTCATCATGGGATGGGAAGTCTGCTCATTTGGACCTTCAGGCCCACAGAAAAGCAAGAAGGTATATACATGGGGGCTGTTGAAGAAACACAAGCTAGCTCTCCTTCCCAGACCTGTGGTGAATAAGATGCACCGATGGTCAGACAGGTGGGGGACTGGCAGGTTGGGCTGGGCTGCAGTTGTCTGGTAAACAGTCCATTGGTTTGCGGAAATCTGGTTACCACTGGGAGAAGCTTACTGACTGACATTTGAATCTGATGGAGGTCCAGAAGTCCAACAGGCCTACCATAGAACCTGCGTCCCTGGCAGGAAAAGGGGAGGGAGGGAGGCTTGGGTGAGTGGGGGCTGGCTGGGGGACGGTCTTGTTGGGCCCCTCTGGTTGTCTTGGTGGGGAGGCTGGGAGGCTATCTTTCTCAGTGATATGTGTCATAAGTGCTCGGCGCCCGCCTGTCTCCGAGGGTCAGTGACGGTCATAGGCAGTGGCGGCTGCAGGTGGGGCAGCTCCTCGAGCAGCCGCGCTGTAATAGTAGGGGGAGCCTGGAAGAGATGAGAGAGGGCACTGAGGTTGGACCTGGGGTCCCCTGTTCACCAGTCTCCCCATCTCTGTCCCTTCTGTCCCTTCACCCAGCTCAAGACACGGTTCCTTCTCACTAAGATCTCTGTCCTGAGCTGTTGACTGAACTGCAAGTCTGATCAGGGTCAATAACTACCCCCAAGATCTCAAGCCTCCTTGCCACTGAGGGCTGGGCTCAGCCTGCTGGAGCCCTTGACTCTAAACCTGGGCCTCAGCCACCTGCTGTAGTAAGTGACGTGCTACCAGAACGGTCTTGCCCATCTGTCTTCCCACCATCTATGGAGGCTTTCTTGCTGCTCTGGAAGAACTGAGTAGTCGCAACAGAGGCCCTGTGACCCACAAAGCCTAAAATATGTATTATCTGCTCCACTGTAGAAAACGTTTGCCGAACTCTGACCGAGAAGATGAAAAGCATTCAGTCTTCATCCAGGGCTTTGTGGTCTAGCCCCTGCCGGCCTCTCTGGACTTACTTCCCACAGTGACCATCCCTGTGGCCCACACTCACATGCCACACTTCAGAGGAAATGAACTCTCTGCAGTGGTCCCGAGTATACCATAATGTGAGCGGCATCTCTAGCTGGCTGAGCATTTCCTCTGTCCCTCGCATGTATCATCTCACTTAACCCCAGGGCAGGTAGTTAACCCACTTGATCAGACTCTCAGGCCTCTGTCCCTCTTCCCATGGTGAACTCTTGCTTGGAACACCTGACCTGTACTCTCACTCCCTTTACTCTCTGTTAAACTTCTATGCCTCCTTCAAGTACCAGGGTCCCGCTCTCTCCTCTGGGAAGGCCCCTTGCCCTGCATTCAAACTCCCCGATGCCTGGGCCACAGCTACAACTACATCTTTGTGCACTTCCCCCATCCCAGGGTGGAGAGTCCCATAAAGGCAGGGGCTGGGTTCTGACCCTCTCGGTGTCTATCCCCAGATCCCAGCCTGGAGTCTGACCCAGCTCAGCTGGGGTTTTGGGATAATAGCCCTGAGTAAGCAAACAGTAGTGAAGAACCCCCAGCCACCCTGCTGCCCACTCATCCATTCAGTCACTCACTAACTTACTCCACCGCTCCTTTCCTGACCTCGTTGGGTGCAGGACTGGAAGAAAATGGCAGCCATCAACCTGACACAGTCTGATGTTGAGTCAGGAAGGGGATTTGAGCTCTAAGAAAAAGCACTAGGGAAACAGTCTGTTCTGGCAAGTCAGCTTCCTAGGGAAGTGGGTTAGAACTGGGCTTGGAGGACAGAGGTGACGGGGGTGTGTGTAAAGGGCAGGTGCAGGCTCCTTCCTGTGACATCAGGACGGAGCAACAGGGGCCCTCACCTCAGGCTCCTTCCTGTGACATCAGGACGGAGCAATGGGGGCCCTCACCTCACGCTATGTTCCTCCCACTGCCTCTGGGCTGCTTTCTTTAGCTCTGTGGTCTGCATGTGGCTTCCAAAAGCTCTGCTCTGGTCTGCACCTCCTCCCCAGGGGTGAGAGGAGCTGTGGACCCAGGGCACCAGCTGGTCTCATAACAACAAAGTTAGAGAGAGGCCAATCTCCTTTTTTTATAGGTGAGGAAACTGACATTCACCAAACAAAATCACATGCCCAAAGAAAGCCACAGAGTCTCTTAGTGCCAGTTCCTGGCCTGGGACTCAGGCCACCTGCCCCCAGCTCGGGACTCCTTCCATTATAATGCAGTACAAGGTCTGTGCCAAAGGGATGGATTTATTTAAGCTTCTGGGCCTTGTCAGTGACTCATAGACCATGTGTCTGCTATGGTGGGACTAGCAAACCTCTTTATTTGTTTATTTATTTACTTATTTAATTTTAGTTATAGATGGACACAATACATTTACTTTATTTATTTATTTTACTTATTTATATGTGGGGCTGAGGATCAAATCCAGTGCCCCATACATGCTAGGCAAGTGCTCTACCACTGAGCCACACCCCCAGCCCTAGCAAGCCTCTTAATCTCCTGGGTGAGGCAACCCTTATTTATTCTGAAATCTCACCCACTGCAATCCAAACCAATCCAGGGATTCTCCTGGATACCATAACTGGGGGCTGAGACCTGTGGTTTGCCAATGAGGCTCTATCACATCTTAACTGTAAGACCTTGAACATGTGACTTGGTTCTTCATTTGTAATAGGGGTTCACAGTGGGGCTATTGTAACCATGAAATAAGAATATGAAGAGTGCCTTTGACAGTCACTTTTCTAAACTTCGTACCAGGGATTGAACTCAGGGGCACTTAATTACTGAGCCACATCCCCAGTCCTTTTTATATTTTATTTAGAGACAGGGTCTTGCTAAGCTGCTCAGGGCCCCACTAAATTGCTGAGGCTAGCTTTGAACTTGTGCTCCTCCTGCCTCAGCCTCCGGAGCCACTGGGATGACAGGTGGGCATCACCATGCCCAGCCATATCCATTAACTCTTGATTTCTACAATCCTATCAAGTAGGAACTATTATACTCATTTTATAGATGAGGAAAATGAGGTTTGGAGAGGTTTTAAGAAAGTCATAGAGCTAGTATGTAACCAAAGGCGGTGGCTTAAGAGGGTACTTTAGCATGCACTGCCTCCCCTCCAAACTCACCTCCTCTAGCAGACATACTCTTTTCTCCTCTGCCCCCCAAGGAAGTAGCATGGCCTCCAGCCACAAGACAGCAGTGGAACCAGCCTGGGAGGCAACACATACCAATCCCATGCCTAAGAATTCCCAGAGACCCATCCCATTTCCCTCTGCTAGCTGGAGACCTGATACAGACACCTATCCACCTTCCTCTGCTCCTTCCTTTGTGGGATGGAGACAGCATCAGGACAGCCTCTTGCAGAGTAGCTGCAGTGCCAGCCCCGCATCTACCGGAAGACAAACCTAGGGGAGAGGGGCGTGTGTGTGAGCAGAGCCTCCCCTGTAGACCTGGGCATGCACAAGGGCAGAAAAACCACAGAGGCTGCCTCATGAAGAGGTGGCAAGGGACAGAAAATGGATGGAAAGGCTCCCGGCAGATTCCTGGCCCATCCTCCAGCTCCCCAGCTGGCCACCTCTGGCCCCTAGCACTGGCTCACCTCCCTCCCAGGGCCTGGTATTGGCCAGACTATCCAGAGCGCCTTGCGTGAGAGTTTGCATTTACCGTGAAAAATGAAAACATCACCTCACAAAGTGCTCTGTCTTCCTGGTGCCCATTAGACCTCCATCTAGAATAAACTTGTCCTTTCTTCTGTCATTTTTCCTCTCTAATTCACATTATCATCAATTTACCTCCTGACACAGTCATTCCGGGCTGGCTCCCTCTCTAATCCCTTTACAGCGGCCAGGGCGCTCCTATTCTAATCCTAATTGACTGAGGCCGCCCTTTCTCTCCGCCAGCCCTGGCCACCCTGCCCGCCTCCGCTGCCCCCTCGCCCTTGCCAGCCTGGAGGGACCACAGGACAGGATGCTGAGTCACAGCTGCCCCCGCTGGGCATGCACGCGGGGAGGGAAGTTCTCCCCAGAGCCCACGCAAAGTGTCCTCTGCCTTCATTTGATGGCGTTGAGGGTCCTCACTCCGTCCACGTTTGTGAAGAGGCCTCAGCCAGGCCAGCTGAGGTAGACAGCGTGTGCCAGGTTGTGTGCTAGTGGGAGCAAGTGATGGGTGGGTGTGAGCATGTGTGTGTGAGTGCAGGGGCTCGCCTGTGCCCACAGCTCCTGTGGAGTCTGCGGGAACACCATGGGCCCTGGGACAGGTTTCCACACCCCTGGCCCCTGGCACACCTTCCACTGTCCAGTCAAAGAAACCCTCACTCTGGATTGAGGGCATGCAGGAAGAGCATCGTGTTCACTGCCTTCCTGAGAAGTCGCCACAATGACCCGCCTCATTTTACACCTGAGCCAACCAACTCCCAGACTGTGGAGGCCTGACTCGGGCCAGTTCTGGGGCCACTGCTCATGCCTGTAGCTGCCCCGCAGGCTTTGAAGTCCCCCTTTCACAAAAGGCCTGCCTCCTCCCAGCTTCCCCTGCTGCTTGGGCACAACATTACGAGCTGGAAAGAGACCTTCTTGCATGTGACCTTTAATAGAAAGGGAGCAACTTGAGAAAGTGGACTAGGGAACTCCATTTGTTGGGAGTGGGTGGCAAAGGTTTCCAGTTTTGAATGGGAGCAGGGCAGATCTTCTGATACTCAAGGCTGGGCACCCAGGGAAAGCTGCCACAGAGAGCAAGTGACCATGGGGGCGTCCAGCAGCATGGAAATGTTTGCAATAGAGCAGCCCTGGTGGTGTGACTGGGTGTGTCCAGGCCTGCCTCTCTGGTCCTCCTGCAGATTCTTGGAGCCCCTCATGTCCCTTAATCTGTTTTCTGTTTAAACCAGCCAGAGCAGATTCTGTTGTTTGCAACTATAAGTCTGACAGAGCATTAACCTGGCTTTCAAAAATAGACCAGTTCTCCTCATCACACACAAGCCTCGAGTGCTGAAAACTCTCAGGCCTATTTCTACAAAGGAATGAGGTCTCTTTCCAGGCTGTAATGTTGTTCTGACTGAGTCAGTTAGAGTCAGAGAGCCACATCACATACTAGCTATGAACACAGACTCTGGAGTCAGTGAGAAGTCCTCGTTCTGCCACTTGCATGCTGTGTGACCTCATGTGAATTAATCAACCCTTCTGAGTCTCATTCTCCTCATCTGTGTAACAGAAATAATATGTTCTCCATAGCATTGTTGAATGGACCAAATGAGATTACCCAAGTGAAGGGTTTTTCCCAGTGCTGGTTACAATTAGCAAGTACGTCCTTAGAAGAATGGAGTTTTGATTTCTCTTCCTCCTCCCCACATTGTCTCTGGCCTCCCTAGAGGCCCAGAGCACCTCCCAGCACAGACATGCCTGCTGGAGGCTCCCTCATCGCCTGCCTGTGAGCTCGCTGGGACAGAGCCTTCATTTTCTGCACACCAGGGGCTAACAACTGGGGCTGTGACCCGAATTTTTCTCCAGATTGAGCAGCAAAAGCCTCCAAGGTGGTGCAGCCACCCCCTCTGTCCTTGGACACGGAGCTAGCTGCCCGTGTGGTCAGTTGCCAGATTCCCCGCCTGGCATTGTAGGTGCTCCAAGGGTGCACCCTCCACAGATCACCTCACCTGTACCCCCATCCTTTTGCCACATGCCTTAGCAGTTTTGTCCCCCTTTCTCTGCCTCTTGAGTGTCCAGGCAAAGAAATGATGTCCACTGCCCACCTACAGGATGCAAAGTCAGAGAAAGGTGCCTCTTCTGGATCTCAGCCCCCACTGGTCCCCGTAGGAAGCCCTGGGTCAACATGACCTCCTTGGAGTCACATCCTCATCAGAAGGAGCCATTGCCCCAGGCTGATGCCCAGGCCTCCTTTGAGTCATTCCCTGTGGTCTCTTAGTAGAACTGGACCGGGACTCCTGGGTTCAGGTCTCACCCACTAACCCCCAAAGTTGTTCAGGGAGACCAGAGCTGGCCCAAACCTCCTGGTCCCTGAGATGGACAATTGGGTCAGCTCAGAGAAAAACATCAGGTAAGTGAGACCCTTGTACTATACTTAGAAATGATTTTGATCCAATCAAAACAGAAGTCTGAGAAGCCGTCAATCTGCAGATTCAGGTCCTCTGGGAAACTATATTAGCAAGAGGCTCACAAGGCTTCTGTGAAGCTGGGAATCTCCCCTGCACAGAGACCCACGGCACTAATTGGCAATGTGCCTCATTTCATCCACAGTTATGCATGACATGCCAAAATGCTTTGGGCAGCCCAAGGCCCCAAGGACATGGAATGGTAGGAGCAAGAGCGAGGTGGTGTCTGTGCTGTGTGTCTGTCCTAATCACCAAACCAGGTTTGGGAGGGGGTCAGGACTAAGACTTCAGGGCCTCCTTCAAGACCTATGGCTTGGCAACTTGAGTTTGAAGACCTCAGGTTATTGCTTTTCTGATGAAGTCTATGTTTCCCAGTCCTGAAATAATTAAGGATCCAGGGAATTAACAGACTCTCACTTAAGAAGGCCTTGTTAAAGCTGGACAGACAGACCAGAGTGGTCTCAGAGGGCCCTTCAATGTTTGACCTTGTGATCCTCTGAGTGGAAAATTCTTAGCCGACCTTACGGAAGGGACGAGTGTTGCTGCCTGCAGGCAGATTGGCTCCACCCACAGGTGGTAAGTGACATCTGTGACCCGCTTCAAAGTTCCTCAAGCTCCAGCTGGCACTCACCTGCTGGTTTTATGTAAGTTTATGTCAACAAAACAAAAGGCTCTTCTTAGACTTTTGAGGGCTGAGTTAGCCCTGCTTGGTCTTAGGGGAACCCAAATACATTGATGATGTTCACAAATCAGACTGGCACTGGCCATGGACAATCAGCCAATTTGAGGCTTGGGCAGGAGTTGGGTACCAGCTGAGCTCTGCCTGGCAGGCCTTCAGCCACAGGGCAGCCAGTTTCCAAAGGAGCTGGCACTACTGCCATCCATGGTAGACATCACCGATCAATCAATGGGCCTTACCAAGACGGTTCTCCAGGAAGCCACCACTGATCAATCCATGTCTTTACTACCTCTTACTTAGAGAGTTCTCATCATATTTTAATGGCTTTTAAGAAATACAAGTTCCTCATAGGCAGGGACTTTTTCCTACCTTCTTTCTCCCTCAATGTCTTTTTTACTCTCTTCCCCTTCTGTGACATTTCCCCAAATCCCCCAAAACTCCTTGGGGAGGAAGAAGAGCATGAGAAGAGTGATATTTATTGCCCTAAGGGCCCCATGACAACCCAAGTATTCCATTGCATGGGGCAAGCTACCCACCCCACCTTGGTGACTAGGCCTCAGGATATCCAGGGACCCTGGCCCAACGAGGAGGTTCAGATGCAGCAGCCCATGGCCCGAGGGCCCCACCGGCTTCTGCCAGTACTCACCAAGCAGCCCCGGGTTGGGGAACCTCCAGGAGTCGTTGTATGAGGAATACTGAGGATGGCTATAGGGACTCCCGGAGAACTCACTCCCTGCAGGTGGAGGAGGAGAGAGAAACAGGAACCAGGTGTCAAATCAGGTTTGGAAAAGGCTCTGAGTCCCAGCCAGCCCGAGTGCTGATGCCATTTGCATCCTGTGTAAGCTTCAGGCACTTTTCATGACCAGTCAAGGCAGGACGGGCCCACAGCCTCATTAAGTGAGCAGCCAGCCTCGTCACTGTTATCTCCCCCTAAAGCCCTTTGTATCCCTGCGAGTGAAAAACGTTCTCTCAAGTTGGCACCATGGAGCCACCGACGGCCAGGTGTTTCTGGGGGAACCCTGACCCATCTTATAAATCTGAGGACTCACAAAAAGGCCTTGGTACACCTGCCCAAGCACAAAGCCCTGGAGCGCCAGGCTCTCAGACGCGGCTGAGGCCACTCCAGGACCCTCCAGTGGTTCTGCACCACCCATGACCTCAGCTGTAGTCTGGCCTCTGCACTGTGACTCCAGGGGTGGCTGCACGTGGAGCCTCCTGAGGTTGGGGAGATAGACACAGACCCAGGCCCTTGGATTGTGGATGCAGATGGAGTCTGTCTTCTAGGCACCGAGGGGCAGCTGGCTATGTTCGGTGGCTCTGAGTATGTTCAGGCAGGTATTTTGAGGTGTGCCAGGATGGGGGATAGCATGGGACACCCTGAGGATGGCTCATCCTAGCCCACTAACTCAAAGGGCAGTGTACCTGCATCTGGCTCTTTTTGGGGTACACAGTAGCCCAGGAGGGCATCCTACCAACAGCCAGGTCAGAGGCAGGAGCCTGAATCCCATCCTGCACACCCTTGCTACCTCGCTCTTACAGCTGCCAGGGCCTGCCTGTCCTACTGGTGGTCAAGGTCCCCAGGGGTCAGGCTTGGGCCCTGACTCTTCATTGGGTGCCTCTGTGCCTGGCAGAGGGTGCTCAGCAGAGGCCCTGGAGCGGGGCATGGAAAATCAGTTGTTGAGTGGTTTTCTGGGTGCAGAGCACAGGCGCCTGTCTCTGCTGGAGATGACAGGCATTACACAGCCCCATGAGGACACTGGCAGCCCAAGCATGGCTGCACAACACCCCCATAGAGGTCTACAGAAGCCAAAGAGCAAGAGTCTCCAGAAGAGGCAGCCAGAACTCAGGACCAAGAGCCATGTTCTCTCCTGTGGCTTAAGCCCAAATGTGGGGCCCACGAGGCTTGGCCAGGTAGAGACCCAACAGCGAGGCTAGGTCGAGGGGCCAGCCCTCCCCACCTCTGGGCCCAGCCAGCCTCTTCCCACCTTCAAGGCAACACAGCAGAGCGTGTACACACACACACACACACACACACACACACACACACACACACACACACGTGCACTCCTCCTCAGGCCTCTCTGGGGGCCACTCCCAGCCTGACAGGCTGAGCCTTCCAATTCTCTGTTTTTTATGCCTCAGTGGTCAGGGTGTCAGGTTCTGGCGTACGGAGGGAGAGCATGGTGACAGTGCTGGGCCGCAGCAGCCCAGCCTCAGCATATCCATCACACCACGGAGCCGCCTCCTCCTCCTCCTCCTCCTCCTCCTCCTCAGGGGCAGGGTGGGGGAGCAGAGATGCAGAGCAGCCTGGAGAAGGGCGAGCCACTCTGCCCTCTGGCTCTGGGTGCCTATGGCGCTGCCCCGTCAGAGGGACTTCCTGACAGCACTGTGCCTAGGCCCTGGGCATCAGGCAAAGGCCATCGGTTTAGCAACATATTTCCTACTGCCAGGCCCAGTCCAAGATGGCTTCTTCCAGGAAGCCTCCCTGATCTCCAGCCCCCAGAAGTTCAAGTCTCAGGTCCACTGGACTGGACTGTTTGTTGTGTACCTGTTATCTACCCCCAAAGTGGCATTGGCTCCTGGAGGCCCACGGTGGGGTCATAAACAGCTCCCAGCTCCTCTGGAGGATGTGCCTAACTCAGGATCACCTCCCTCCTTCACCCATCCCCCTGCTGTCCTTGTAGTATTAGTACCGAGGCTCTGGGATGCCTCTTCCCTGGGAAGTCTCTCTCCTTCCTCTCCCCAGGCAGACCCAGGCTTTGGCATCCGCCCCAGCCCCAGATTTGCCCTGCCCTGAATGGTCATCCCCTGGGGCATGGGTGTTTGGCCCTGCAGGTCCCTGTGACTCCTCCCTCCACATGTATGCATGTCACCCTCACAGAAGGTGCCCAAAGGACCCCTGGTAACTTCCTGGCTTCCCGTTACAGATGTCCCTGTGGTTCCCTCCTCTCCTTCTTCCGGGTTTCCTTCAGGTAAGACCCTCCTGTGAGGCCTTCCCTGACCACCCATTCCTCTCTTCTGCTCTATTTTTCTCCATAGAAAGCATCCCACTCCAATCTGCCTTGTTTATCTTGCTTAACTTGTTAATTACCTGTAGGCTCCTTGGGGAGCAGAGTTTTGTCTGCTCGTGTCTCTATCCCACCCTCCAGCACAAGGCCTACCTGGCATCTAGCAGGCATGGATAACTATTTGTTGAATGAATGAATGAAAGAATGAATGGATGGATGGGTGGGTGAAAAATGGGAACTCCTAGGTCAACCAGAGATGTGCTACCAGAACAGATCTCTCTAATTCAGGTGACAGCCAGTACTACTTCTGTTATTAGTCTCCATAGGCAGGGGTGTATTGAGTACCTGCTATGTACCAGGATTCAAACCAATTTCTCTGACTCCGTTGCCCACCATACCATTCTGCCCCTGGGTGGAGCAAATGAGCCCACCAGTCTCCACCCCCTGTAAGTGTGCTAAGAGTCGTGGTGGGATTGGTACCCTCGGCCTGGGACCCCTGCCCTGTGAGATGGCCTGGGAGCCTGGTGCACTCTAAGTGAGGGGGGCTTGACATCTCAGGGCATGAGGCTGACCTGGGGCTGGTCCAGCCACCTGCTGAGGATCTGATGTGGTGCCTGATTATCTCAAGTGCCACATAGGAAGCTGGCTAAGTATAGGGAGCCCTTGCCCCATGAAATATGAGGAGGCCAGGTCCTTAGTCTACATTCTTAGCCTACGCAAGCCACAATGCTGACAGGGAAGAGCAGACCACCCAGATTCAAGCCCACGGGTTACCACTGGACCCCATGGGCCTCAGTTTAGCACAGAGGCTGGGAGCAAGGGCTCTGGAGCCAGACTGCATGGGTTCAAATCCTGGGTCTGCCTCTTCCTAGCTCTGTGACACCCAACAGGCCACTCAACCTCTCTGTGCCTCAGTTTCCTCCTCTATGAAATACGACAATTGATTGGTTGTAGTTTTTGTCGAGGTCACATGAACTGACACGCAGAATACCTGGCACACAGTGAAGGCTCAGCAAATGCCACCCATGGTGATAATGAGCCTGTATCAGTCCCCAAGACCTCCTTGCATCCAGAATCTCATGTAAAGCTCTGACTACTCTGTGAAGCTCGAGGGATGGGTACCACTGACTGCACTTCACTTGAAAGAAAATGGAGCCTGCAGAGCAGGGGAGACTTGCCCAGGCCGGGGGACCCAGGCTTCTGTCTTCCAGCCCAGGGTTCTCTTACCTCGGTGACACTACTTTCCCACCTGGACCTCTGTTTCCCCATTTGTAAAAGGACAGAACAGTCCAAGCCTTGTCTAAAGGTCCTTCTTGTCTGCTGAGCCTGATTCTACTCTGTCACCTCCTGGGCTGCAAGGGCTGCTCCTCCTGGCCCTCACACTGCTCGGGCCCCACCCGCTCCTGGGTCCCTGCGGCGCAGCGGGTCCAGTCCTTTACTTGATTCCCCTGCCTGAACTCACTGCCATCCGCTGAGGGGCCCTCACCTGCTCTGCTGAAACCTCACAAAAGCTGTTTGGAAAAGTGAGGTTTGACCAGCCAGAGGCCTGGGACACCTCTGGGGCGGAGGGCAGCAGTGAGCCTGACCTTGAAGGATGGGTAGGATTTTGAGAGCAGAGGGAGCCAGGGAGGCCAAACAGAGGTCTGGGCTGGGTGGTCTGGCCTAACCCGAGGGGCCCGGCCTCCTGTTCGTCTGAAGCTCCTGTTGCAGAGCATAGCCAGGATGGGGCAGGGTGTTAGGATTCCCTCCCATCGGGGCTGGACCAGCCCAGGCTACGGCCAGGGAGTGACAGCAGCTGGTGGACAAGCTGCAGGAACAAGCCTGGGGCCCGGGGGATTCATCTGTAGTCCTGCTGCCCCAGCACAGGTGAGGGACGCAGCCTGGGAGGTGACATATTTGTACCATCCATAGGCACAAAATCTTCCTCAAGAGCGAGACTGATAGTCACAGGACAGAAAATGCAAGTTCCTGCTTCTGGCTTTTACTGGGACCTCCAGAGATGCAGCCAAGAGGCCCAAGACAAAGATCACACTATAAATGCTGTTTCTAAAGATTTCTTCCAGCGTAAAGGGCAGAGATATTGCCCAGCATGTGGACCCCTGAGCTTCTTCTGCTAACTGATCCACGCTGTGGCCATTTCTCGAAAATGTTAACCCCTTAAACTGGAAACATGCTCTTTATGCATTAGTAGGAAAACTTCTGTGAGGCCTGCTTGGGGTGCCAGCTTGTGCCTAGGGGCTGTCACTCAGTGGGCAGTGGCCTCCATCTGGGCCCTCCTCAGAAAGAAAGTGGGTACACACAGGACAGATGCGGCACAGCAGCCCCCCTACTCACTGACTGTGTGACCTTGGGCAAGTGATTGAACCTCTTTGGGTTGAGTCTCCTCATCTTGAATTTGAGCCTTTAGTCTGAATGTCCCCACCAAAACTCAAGTTGAAACTGAATCTGCATTATAAGGTATTAAGAGGCACACACTTAATCCAAATGTGGTATTTATAGATATTTTGGGACTTGATAGAGTCCCCATCAGTAAGGACTTCATCAGGTACCACCACCCAATCTCAAAATTTCTAGCCTTGAGAACTGTGAGCTAAATCAACCTTTATTGTTTATAAGGTACCTAGTCTGTGTTTTTCAGTCATAGCAGCAGGAAATGGACTGAGACAAGCACTTCTATCACAGGATTGGTGAGAGAAAAATAATACAATGTTCCTGGAAGAACAAACCTACCTTCTCCCCATGCCAAGGAGACTGGAAAAGGTGGAGGAAAGGAAAGGATCTCCTCTAAAAACTGGATCAAGCTCTAAAATTCCTTTTTTGCTGCATTCTTAGATATGCAAAGGGCAACCAAGCTCTGGGTACAGGAGTAAAGGAGGAAAGAGCTCACTGCTATGCATAAGAAAATGGAAGGAACTGAATTGTGGGAACTAAAGATGCACATAACCCATGTTGGGCAGAGGGAGATGTTTAAGAAGGGAAGGTTCAAGTGCCCATCTTCAATAGTCTGATTGGGAGTTTAACTTACCTCCTGCCCACCTTCCATAGATTCACAAAGCCTGCCACACACTTGCTATGGTTTGAATAGTTTGTCCCCTCCAAAACTCAAGTCAAAATTTGTTTGCCATTGTAGTTCTGTGAGAGGTGAGGGTCTTTAAGAGGTGATTAGGTTGTTAATAGGGGTTAATGCCTTTCTTAGGAAAATGTACTATTATAAAGTGCCTTTTGCCTTCTGCCACGTTATGATGTCCTGGCCAGACATTACTGCTGTGCCCTAGAACTTCCCAGCCTATAGACTGTGAGCCAAAATACACTTCTCTTCTTTATGAATTAATCATTCTCAAGTATTTTGTTATAACAACAGAAAACAGACTAAGCCAACACTCCAAGGCTGGAGTTGGTGTTTTCTCCCCACATGAAAATCAGAGGAAGTGGTTCGGTACTGTGTGGGGGTGACCAGCAGGGTTAGGATGAAAGAATTTAATTAGAGAACAGTATAGATCATGGAGCCCAAGAAGCCTGAACCAGAGGTGAGCTTCCACCTTGAAGTGTTGCAAAAATCTTGCAGAGGACATCAGACTTTTCCATGAGGTAGCAAATGAAGGTTTGAATCAATCTTATCTAGGTACAGGGAATGGCAGCAGCTCTTGGTATTGTTTGAAGAAGGGCAAGGAGTGGTGGGGCCAGAAGAGGCCACTGCATGAGCAAAGTCAGAGCAAATGGTCCCTAATGGGATTCCTTGGCTACTGTGAACAGGACTGAGAATAGAGAGCTGGTATCCTTTCAGGGTCACATCTAGGTTGTGTTCCAGCCCCGACTTATCCAGAGCTGCTCGACCTGGAGGAGAAGACAGAAAATGACCTCTGGAGTCACACTGGCTTTAGGCCAGGCTCGCTGCTTATGGCTTGTGTGGCCTCGGGCATGTGGATTTACCTCTCAAGCTTCAGTTTCCTCATCTGTAAAATGGAGGGAAGGGAAGTCCCAATTTCTTCAGCTTGTGGAGAAGACCAAGTGACTTCATGGTTACAGATGATCTTTAAGGAGCAATGCGAGCAGCAATTTGAACCTTCTCGTCATTGATGGTAGAGAAATGAAGCTCAGCAGAGGAGGGAGTCCCCACCCCCGCTCCTCAGGACAGCAATGCTGAAGGAACATCAGAGGGACACCTGTGTGCCCACTACCTCGTTCTGCCATCAGAATTTGCTTGGCTTCTCATATGTCTCTCCACCCCTCTAGCTTTCCATTTATCTTATCGTTTTTGCATTTCTAAGTAAATTGCAAATATCAGTACATTTTCCCTAAGTACTTCAGCATGCATATCATTAGCTGAAGTTCATTATTTGTTTAATGAGCAAATTTTTCTCTTTGGATGTAAAATTTACACATAATGAAATGCACAGATCTTCAAGGTACTATAGTGTTTTGACAAATGCATGACACCTGGGTAAAGCAAACCTTACCAAGTTACAACACATTAGCATCACTCCCAAGAGAGAAAGTTGTCTGGTGATGAGGAGGAGGGACATCTGACCAACTGAGAGCCCGACTCTGGGGATCTTCCCATGCACACAGAGCTCTGAGGTCAGCACTGTTGCCCAGACCCTGACTGCTGAGAATCTGACTGGACAATTGAAACCCACCCCAACCCCCTACCACAGAGCCACTAGGCAGAAAGCTGGAGGAATGTATGTTCTTTCCTCGAAGACTAAGAAGGAAAGCAGAGGCTTAAGAAACCTGGGATAAATATGGGGTTTCCTCAAACAGCACTGTCTTCCCATTACAGAAGAGCTGACTATAAAAACCAATGAGATAACTAGAAATTACTGATGAAAATAAAAAGTTTCAAGGGGGCCGTGATAAACTGTGCCGAATTTGGCTGCCTGGAGATTTCAGGAGCGGGAGCTTCACCAGCATCTGAGGTATTTTCAGTTTCCCCTTCGCTCAAAGCTCAGAGATGGCAAGAAGTCAAGTTTCCTAAAATTCTCAGAAGTGACAGGTAAACGGGCTCAGTGTAGCTCTTAATTAACCCAAAACGACACCTGCCAGATGATGGGGATTTGCAGAGCGCGCTGGGGGCCGACCCCATCTGCAGATGGTGGGCTCCCACCTCTGCTCGAGACCTTGGCCTGCTGTAATTAACATACGGAAAGTCTTTCAAAGTGACTTCCCGGCCAAGTTCTGTTTCTAAAGGAGTCAAACTGGGCTTGGAGAGGAAACTCTTTGTGGAGGAGGAGGAGGAGGAGGAGGATGGAAAGAGTTGAACAGGGCCACGAGATTTCTTCAGCTTCTCCCTGTGGCTTTGTAGAAGTGCCCGGTGTGCAGAGGCTCAGGGGTCAGCGGGTACCTGGCGCGTGGCTGCACCAAACTGTCTATGGCTCGGTTGATCAAAACCATGACCTTTCACAACAGGTATATTTAACTAATAGACATATACATCCACATATCACTACATTATTTAACCTCTTATCTATAATATGCATATAGGCAGGACTCAGACATATATGGGTATACATATGCAGAACATACACCTACACTCTGGATTCTGGGGCTCTCTCAATGACCTTGAGCAATTCTCACCAAGCCTCAGTTTTTCTCATCTGTGAAAGTGGCGTGCATGGACGAGATTCACACACATGACCTGCAGGAGGCTTCCCCTCCTGTCTTCGCTGCAGACAGGAAGGCCCACAGCCCGGCCCCTCGCAGGCCAGGGCCGTTCACCCTCCCTCTCTCCACGGCAAGACCTTCCTGGGCTCTCAACAGGGAGACGAAAACCTGAGCTCAGTAAAGGTCAGCCCTGTCAACCCGACAGACCAGCACTCGGCCTATCGATCCATCGCTGGGAAAAACCTCTTCTCGCGCCAGCTCAGGCCAGCCATGAAGGCCTTCAGAAAAACAGGGAAGAGAAAAACCGAGAGAGAGGGCGAGCGTGAGGGAGAGAATGCAGAATGCCTCTCACTTCCGTTTCTCTGGGAGAGTCACAGATTTTGTAGCTGGTTGGTCGCACTGGGTAGGTCACAGGAATATGGGGTGGAGACCAGGGCTGAGCCCAGTGAGGCTCTGTCAGTGGCCAGCTCTGAGGCAGTTGAGTGACCTTTCTGGGCCTTGGTTTTGTCCCCAGTTAAGAAGCTGTTATGCCCACTTCCTTTTGTCTCTACCTATAAAAACCCAAATGCAGGGATCCTTCAGTGAGCTCTCCACTGCATGACAACACCTGCCCTGGGTCACAGAGCACCCCCAAATCCACCAGCTGACAGTCCATCAGAGGCAAGAACTGGGGCCTCTGGATCACTTGATGCCCATTGACACAGATTGATGGGCTGTCCAGAGTTTTGAAGGCAAATTGGTGTCATTAGTCATAGACCAGGCAACTTCTATGTGTCTGCGAAGTTGACTTCCCTTCTTCCTATGGCCTGCCTGGCCTGTCTAGGTATTTCCATTGGAGACCCGTGGCTATGCTATGGAATATTTTCATCAGTTCTGGTCCAATGTCAATCCACTGTTTTGTTGTCTTATTCCAAAATTCTGTCCCCTCCTGCTAGCATCTAAGAAAACAATATACAAAAGGTCCCTGCGGATGACAGGGTGCAGGATAACACCGACTTTTTGTGGGGGCGGGGCGGAGTAAGGGAGACCCCAGCGTCTGGCATGCTGGCTCCTAGCGCATTTGCAAGCCCAGCAGGGAGTGCCCACAGGCAGCGCACTCATTAGGACCAACACCCAAGGAGGCTCATGGTGGGCAGTGGGGGCCCTTCAGGTCTGCTGCCATGGACCTTCCCAGTCACCATCCCCTGCCATGTGCCAGGTGCCAGTCGTCCACATGACCTGCGTTCCCCATGCAAGGTCCGTCCTCCACGTGGCCCTCTTCACCCACTGTTCCTTTCATCTGAAATGCTACCTTCTTTCCCTCCGCATGTTTAATTCCCAACTTGTCAAAACTCAGCTTAAATAGCACCTCCTCCAGGAAGCCTTTCTGGGTCAATTGTCCCACTGAGGGCATTCCCCATTGTCCCTTGATTCCCCAGCCCCGGGTCTATCACGACACTCCCTAACCAGACTGTGGATCATTTGAGACCCCATCTTGCCTTCTCTGCTGTTGAGTCCGCAGTGCCTCCTCAAGGGCAGGAAGCAAGGCTGACCATTTGAGACAAAAAGACACCTGTAGCCCCTGCCAGCCCCAGCACAGGGCCCTGCTTCCAACACACATGCTGCCTGAGTAAGGACTAAGAGTGCCCAATAGATGTCACTTGAGCTAGCCCCAGTTAGAATCAGAACAGAAACCAGTCAAGACATTCATGCTGGAAGAACTGTGCTGGGGTCTGTGCTAGGAGCCCTCGATCCCAGAGAAGAAGCCAGTATAACACAGAGAAGAGAAGGTGCTAGATCTGCTGCAGGGACCACAGTGCAGGTACCACTTGTGAAGAGAGACTCAGGATGAATGGGCTCCAGAGGGCTTGGCGCCCCCTGACCCCACCCCAGACCTTGGCAGACCTCCCCTGACATACAGTAAATAAAGCACTAATATTGGCTCACATCAAAAGTACAAGGAGTAAAAAACTTAAAAAGGAAGGAGTCAAAAAAATTACTGGTAGTTATAACCCAGACCAAACTAAAGCTGGCTTGGAAAGAGAAGAAAGTTCTTTGTTTTTTCTTAGTGCCTTTTCTCTGCACCCATTTGACCACTGGTAGATACTCAGCCTGGAAACATGAAGGGTTTCTTTGAGTTACCAGAAGTCCCCAGCTCATGGCCTGACCCTCCAGACCCCAGGTTCCACATTCAGTTGGGATGACATTGAATAGTATTCTCAAGAAAATCCAGCTCACGTATCCGTGATGGATGCTTAATAAACTCACGAGGTTCTTGTGCATCCAGACTAAGCTGGATTCATTCCAACCAACTGTCGGAACACACTTTTCTTGGAGCTACTCAGAGCAGCTTTGGAGTTGGGATGCATGATTGAAGAGTTGGTTGTGGTAGAAAGTAACAGTGTCCCCCCTGCCCCAAAGTTCTCAGATTCCTCATGGACTGTACACACTGCCCTTAGAGAAAAATGACACTCCATCTCTGACTTGGGGATCTTTTACCTTGTAGACCCACATACTGGTGATGGACTTTATTTTGATCAATCCATTTCATTGAGCATTCGGGGTAGTTTGACTCCATTCAGAGCTACACAGTAGGGCCAGTCCAGGCCGCTGTGCTCTGGGAACTCCATGTACTGAAGGTGATTCTTGGATCCAAAGAAGACATTTGGGTGGCAGTAAAGGGCAAATGGATTGAGAAACAGAACAGAAGTTGTGATTCATTCTGGTTAAGGTATCCAGGAAGTCTTCCTGTAGGAAGTGACAACAACCTGGGCCTCAAAGGATATTCAAACTTCATCATTTAGAGGGTCACTGAAATCTGGGCCTACTACCTGCCAGCCCAGGCTATTCCCTAAAGTGTCCAAGTGCATGGAAGTGGGTCCCCTGTTCATCCCAAGCAAAAGGCCCATCCAGCAGGTTACAGCGTGTCCTGGTGCTAGAGCTGGATATTGAAGGCCCCTCCAAAGGCGCGTGGGCTGGAGGCTTGGTCTCCACAGTGGAGTGTTGGCGGTGCTCTGCACTTTGAAACAGCAGAGCCTAGCGGGGGGTCCTTAGGTTACTAGGGGGACTGTGGGCTCCCCCTCCTGTCCTCTCTGCTCCCTGGCTTCCATGTGAGCACCTGGTACCTGGGAGGCACTGGAAGGCTCCTGGACGTGGAGCCGGTCCGTCCAGGTTAAAGCCCACCAGCACTTTGGGACAGAGTGAAGTCACTTAAACTCTCTGAACATAAGCTCCTCCTCTGGAGTGTGGCTATTAGGACACGCACAGCGATAAGAAATATCGATGCGTTTCAAAGTCCTTTGTGAATTAAAAAGTGTCATGCAAATGTGAAGGGGATATTCTATTTTTAACTCCAAACAAACTCCTTAGCAAACAGCACATCCTTTGTGTGACTGTTGGAAACAATGGGTACACTGGGGCTTTTCTTTTTTAACAAAATTATATTTTTAGATGTATTTTTTATATTTCAAAGTGTCTAAATTTTTCCGGGTACCAGGGATTGAACCTAGGTGTGCTTAACTACTAAGTTATATCCCCAGCCCTTTTAAAAAAAAAAAAAAATTATTTTGAGACATGGTCTTGCTCAGTTGCTTGGGCCCTCACTGATTTGCTGAGGCTGGCCTCAAACTTGCGATCCTCCTGCCTCAGCCTCCCAAGTTGGGAAGTGTCTAAAATTCTTGACTAAGGAAAGCCTCACACTGGGAGGGAGTCAGGGCCCTTGATCTCACAGTGTCTCAATCACAGTGTGGCTTTGGCCACATGCCTTTCATATTCACTTAGCTTCAGTTTCCCCAAGTGGATAGTGGTGATACTGGAGGAGGACAATATTGGTGTCTGGTCTTTCTGCCACTGAGGAACACTGTCCTCCACAGCCCCTGCCACCCTGTCACTCCTGTCAGATTACCCTGTTTAAATAATGAGTCCAACCACCCACCTTTTCAAAGTATTCTGTGGGGTCTTTTTTTGTGGGTGTAGAAACAATTTTTACCAGGTTGACTATGAGGATGAAAAAGGTCCCCAGCCCCTGTCACCAGCCCCCTGCTCTCCAGCATGGGGCCCAGTAGTGTCCCACCACAGCCCCAAGCCCTGCAGGGACTCCTTCCCTCAGCTCAGGCTGGCCCAGAGCCACCTTACTTTCCTGTGGCCTTGACCTTGACCTGTTCCTCAGAGCAGCCAGGGGTCCTCCTCGGAAGACACCGCCTCCCCAGCTCTGCTGGTCTGAACGCCAGCCGCTGACTAATGAGACGGAGGTGAAGGTGTCATACCTTGCTGGGAAGTCACAGTGCTAGTCCCGACCTGCACCGACTGCCATCAAATTTTAATGCTGCTGCTGACATATTTATGGAATGCCTCACCAAGTGTTTGCGAGGAGACCAGACAAGATTTACCTCCACAATTACTCCCACAACGTGCGGGCTGCGCGGCACGCTGGCCCCTCGGCAGCACGGAGGCTGGGAGCCCCACGGTGCCCCAGGAACGCGCTCCATTCCCCGCGCCTCTCCTGCCCCCGGCAAGCAGGGCCTGGGCCTGGGGAGGTGGAGATGAATCAGACACGGTCCCTGCCCACGGAGAGCCCGCAGTCTGCAGGAGGGAGCCGCACACACATAAATTACCTGCATCCTGGGTGGCTGGGGACCGGCCCCGGTGACAAGCACTAGAGGCCGGCTGGACTGGGGTGGGGGAGGGAGTTCTCGCGCGTCAGTGTCCAGGTCAAGAGCGAAGTCAAGGATGGGGGCTCTCAGGAGGGCCAGTTGCTTTGGCTTTCTTGGTCCATCCTCTTAGAAGGGCCCCGGGGCTCTCCGTCCCGCCCCCAGCTGGCCTCGAGGCCGCAGCCTCTTTCAGCGTCACTACCCCAGGCAGTTCTTCGGGCGTCTCCTTCCCAAAGCAAACGGAATGGGAGGCCGCGCCCCCACCTGCTGGCCCCTCCTCACCTGTCAACACGACTCCGCCTTTTTAAGTCTTACTGCGCCCCACTGCTGAGCTGCCCCCGGGCAGGAGCAGTCCCTTAGGTGTCCCCAGCCAGAGGGTCGCAAACGGTCTGGGGAGCCCGACAGCCAGGCCACATCCCCGGCTGGTTCACCTGGACCTCCCAGGGTGGAGTCGGATGTTTGTCCAGACTTGGAGGTGATTCCAGAGCGTGGTGAGCTTGAGAGCCCGTGGACGGGGCTGGTCCTCAGGCTGTGTGTGGCGTCCTGGGCTGGCCTGGACTTCCTGAGCCTCAGTCTGCTGTGAGATGATCCCCAGGGACAGGAGTGGCAGAGTGAGGGGAGCACGGGTCCCTGTGGAAGAGTTTCCCAGCATCCTCGGGGGCACACCGGTATCAGTCCCCTGAAACGGGCCGAGGAAGGCAGAGCTCCCGGCAGGCTTGGCCACTGCAGGCCAACCACCAAGAAGGGCTGGCTGTGTGGGTGGACTCCAGTCAGGCCAGGGGGCAGGTGCCACCATTGCTCAGAGCGCTCGACCAGGCAGGGGTTCTGTGGAGGGAGCCGGATGAGGACAAGCCCTCAGGACGGTCCCAGGCTGGAGCCCTGATGCAGTCCGAGTCTACCACCGACTTGTCGGAGCAAGGCCCTTCCCCTGTCCAAGCCTCAGTTTCCCCAGGAGCACAGTGAGGGGGGTCACCCTCAAGTTGGCCACGCTGATGGAAATCTATTCAACCGACGCTTTCCTCTGTGTCAACCAAGGGCACAGAGGGGAAGGGATCCGGGGATGGAGAGGAGCAGGGACGTGTCCTGGGGGATGAGGGAGGAGGAGTGGAGACGCCTCCTAGGAACACACAGAGCAGTGGGGGAGCCCCACAGGTGTGCTGGGGACCCAGCGTGTGTCCACCTAGGCGCCAGGCACGCTGCAGGCTGTCAGCACTTCACCTGTTCATTCACCAGACACCGTCGGCGTGCCTGCCACTGGACACTGAGGACACAGACGACAGGCGTGCCCTCTGCCAGCTTATGCTCTAGTGCTACAGACAGATGATGCACAAGACAGAAGTAAAAACAAAGCATACGGTATGGGGATAGTGTGTTAAGGAGAAGACAAAGCAGGAGGCAGAATAAGAAACATTGGGGAGGAGGTGAAATTTGAGAGAGTAGGGATGGCTTTGCTGACAAGGAGACTTTAAAAAAATTTTTTTTTAGTTGTAGATGGACACAATGCCTTTACTTTATTTATTTTTATGTGGTGCTGATGATCGAACCAGGTGCCTCACGTGCTAGGCAAGCGCTCTATCGCGGAGCTATAACTCCAGCCCGAGAGAAGGTGACTTTTGAATAAAAAACAAAAGGAAGTGAGAGTTAGCAATGTGAATATCTGTGGGAAGAGTACTCCAAGCAGAGAGAACAGCAAGTGCAAAGGCCCTGAGGCAGGGGCGTGGGTGGTATATGGTAGAACAGCAAGGAGGCCTGTGTGACCAGAGAAGAGAAGAGGGAAGGAAGGGAGGGAGGCGAGGTCAGGGGGGGAAGTGGTTAGGCGATCATAGAAGGACTTTGGCCTGATTTTGTCCTTTGCTCTGAGTGAGCCAAGGACATGACCTGACTCAGACCTACCTGGGCTGCCATGTTGGAAAGGACTGAAGGGGCATGGGTGCCATGAAGGTCACTGTAAATAGAGATTGAAAGATTGACCTGGCCACAGAGCGGAAACCACTGCATGTGACCCTGAGAGCTGATGTTCGACTGGCCAAAATCAAGGACGCTCACAGGGTGGGGCCAGACGCGGCTGTTGAATGGAAGGGAAAGTGCCTTGGATTCTATTCCTGGCCCTGCATTACCTTGGGCCAGCCCCTTCCTCTCACTGAGCCTATCGCAAAAGCAGTACAGAGGGTACCTGCGGGGCGTGGCAGGTTCTGAGGATGTGGGTGTGGAAACGGGTCAACAGAGGGTGGCCTGCCGCCAGTCAGCAAGGCAGGGCGAGGCGTCGCGCTTCTCCACTAGGGGGAGCTGTGGCAATGCGTCCTCCAGCGGAGATGAAGTTTGCCGGCGTCAGTCCCGCCTGGTCAGGGGAATTTCAGAAGTGGGAGCAGGGTTCCCTGGGGTGGAACAGAGCTGCCTCTGAGAAGTTCCCATAGTTCCAGGGATCCTGTGATGGGCAGGACTTTTCCTTTTCAAAAGACATTCTGAACAGCCCAACAGCAGCTATTTGAGAAGCTGGCATGTGGAACCCTAAGGTTCTATCCTTCTCTTCCCATGCCCCTAAACACACACACCAAAAGGTAGCTGGGGAAAAAGAGGTCACATGGGGAAGAAAAGTCACCCCTGGTTCAAGGCGTTTGGTGTCCAGCAGGCTGCGTGGCTTTGGGTTCACACCTGCAAGTTTATGAACTCAGTTCCTAGCTTGGTCCTCAGGTTATTTAGGGCAGCTCCTCAAACCCCAGCATCTGCCCTCGGCCAGGCTCCATGCTGCATGGTGAGTGATTCTGCAACACAGCAGAAACTCAGGCTGTGAGGTCTCATCTTTTCCCCTGAGCCAGGAGCAGTTGAAGTTCTGAATTTCTCAGGGTTTCTCATACCTCTCCACTGAGCTGAAGTTAAAAAGACCCAATAAGATGCCCTCACAACAAACAGCAGGCAGGCAGGGCAGCCATATAGGGATGGCTGAGTTGTTCACTGCACAAGTACAGTCAGCTGATTGGGCAAATGAGGATTGAGATCCAGCCTGCTCCCCACTCAGCAAACTCTGAATCTTAGCAGGGAGCTGGATCCACTTATGAGAAGGAAGGAATCAAGTCCTGAGAAGTGGCCTGGGGACAGCCTCAGAGAAGCTTCAAGATAAGCTCTATGGTATCAAGTCAGACTCCCACAGTAGCTTCTTGCTGTCAGGAGAACACACGACAGGCATAGCTGCTCCCACCTGAGTTCTGTCCTTTCAGGACATTTATTTGGTACCAAGGATGTGCCAGGCACGGCAAGAGGCATACATCATCACAAGGTGGCACGACCACAGGGCAGGCCCAGAGCAGGAGCCGAGGCCTGGCTCAGTGCAGGAATGAGCTGTGGCTTGTGCCCCAGGCAGAGGCGTGAGCTGGCTCTCCGGCCAGCATCACCCCCTGTTCTCGGGGCTCTGAGGACTGGGGTGTGGCTCACGGGCAGAGCACTTACCTACCTTGCCTGTGCAGGGCCCTGGTCTGATCCCCAGCCCCACCCCCACACACAGGAGTTCAAGGTCAGCCTGAGCGACATACATACTCCATCTCAAAAAACAAAAGGCTCATCAAGACTGGGAGGCTCTATCCTGGTGCTGCCACTCAGGCAAGTGGCACGGAGGAGGCCTCCGTGGCATGGGACACCACCAGCCCCACCCGCGGGAGCAGCTGGGGAAGTCCCAGGTGGGAGACTGGAAAGAGTCCGCAGGGAAGTTCCAGGTCAACGCACCACAGTTACAAAGCAGGGCCCTCCCCTCACTCACCCTCTCCCCAGCCCTGGAAGAAGCCACCAAGCACCGTCCCCCACAAAGATGCAGGCCCAGGGCCAGGGATGTTTAGGGAACAGCCTCCCCTCAGGGCCTGGCGCACTCAGAAGCGGTTCCACAGCCCAAGGTACCAGCTGTTGGGCCGCAGGTCCTGCACACGACGCCCGGCTGCCCCATCCCCCGTCCTCCACCCCGGCCTGAGGAATCCCATGCACAGCCCCAGACAGTGGTACTGGGTGTGGGGCAGCGTGGGCGAAGTCAGGCCTGGGAGACCAAGAAGGGAGAGAGCTTGGCAGGACTTGAACCTGGTCCTTGTGGATGTGCAGGTGGGAGAAGCTGCCCCAAGTCCCCGGGGCCACTCAGAACTCTCCAACTGGGAGGGTCCCTGTGCTCCAGCTGGGCCCTGAGCCAAGGGGCCACCACTCCACCCTCACTCTGCCCCCACTGCCCCAGGCCAGCCAAGGCTGGTGGCCCTGAGTGTGGGCCAGCCTCCCCCACAGCCTACCGCCTGCCCACCTCCTCCACCGGCATGGTGGCAGGCCCTGCCTGCTCCCCGGGGAGCCCGCCGCCAGGCCTGATGGCGCTGACGGAGGGAGGGAGGCCGCCAAGCTGTCAGTCTGGAGGTGCCCCTCGGAGCCCCTCCTGGCTGGAGCAAGGAGGGTGGGCCGGCGCCGGAGCCGGGCTGTCAGGGCCTTCACAGAGACGAGGCCGGAGAGGCGCTGCCTGACAGCTCGCCCACCGAATTAGGACCATTTGCATGCTAATTTCTAGCGCTCCAACGGGCTGGCAGGCTGGCTGGGGTGTGTGGAGTGTGCAGAGAGAGGCGCTCGGCCTCCCCGCCCGCCCGCGATGGAACAATGCTTGACTGATCTAGCTGCGTTAACGAGCAAATTATGGTAATTTTGTTATTACAAATGCATAGAAATTTCCAAAGCAGGCAGCCATTCAGGGCAGCTCCCTGCTCCTCCCTGCTCCTAAATACCGAGCCCCCTGTTTGTACACATGCGTCTGGTCCCAGCTTTGGGGACAGAGATTCCCCGGGTCCCTCAGAGTCCTCCTAGGGAGGCCCAGGGTGAGCTGGGCTGGAGCTGGCCCTGGGTCAGGCCACAGATCCCTGTTGCCGCCGAGCCCGAGCCCTCAGCTGCTGCTGCCTCCCCCAAACCTCTCCCTGTTTGTGTCCCCAGAAGTCTCTACCTAGTCCCTGGGCCTGCAGCCAGGCAAAATTGTCACAGTCAAGCTGTTTTCTTGCCATTCTGAGTAGGTAACATGGGTGGTTCTCCTCATCCATGCGCCTGGGTCTGAGAAATTCAGTCAATCATTTCTGTGCCCTGACTGTGGACTGACTGGGTTCAGCACCAAAGAGAAACTGAGGGATCATCTGGTGAATGAATGAGAGAGTGAGAGAGTGAGTGAAGGAAGAGAAGAGAGGAGGGAAGAAGAAGGGGAAGAGGGAGGAAGAAGAAGGACCGGAAAGGATCCCACAATGAGGACCATCAAGGGCCATCAAGAGCCATCTGACCGGGTTGCCTCGCTGGTGGGGTGATTAATCCAAGGCTTCACCAGAGGAGTTCATTTGCCAATTGGCAACCCATCCCGGTATTCGTAATTATCCACTGTAGAAATCACAATTTGTCCCAGTTTTCCTGGTGATCTTCCTTTTGATCGAAGGTAATTTGGGAAGCATGCTCTGGAGTGCGTCCAGAGAGGAACTGCTTCCAAGTCTGCTCCCAGTTCCCAGCAGGGAAGAGCTGCGGCTCCAGGTGCAGGGCTGGGCACCGAGGACAGCTCCGTGGTCCGCACTGTCAAGAGCCAGTAGTCCACTTGCGGAGCTGGGGGCGGGCGCCTGTCCACTCCTGGGTCTCTGCGTGGAACACTGGCGGCCCTCCTATTTTATGAGGGGATTTCAGGTCAGGCTGATGTTATTGAAAGGTCAAGAAGTTGCTTCAAATCCATTTTGGAAGTCAGCGGGGAATAAATCATCAATTACAGAGTGAGGAAGGTCCGCTCCTGCTGTCTGAGGGAGCCGGGACTCACCGAGAGGCTGTGAGGCAAAGGCCTAAATAGAAGCCGAAGCTTCATGACCTCAGCCGGGGTTCTGGTCAGACTTTTCTATTTGTTTGATTTTCTAATTGGGTCACAACTTCCAGAGGGAAACTGAATGCAGGAAAAGAAAACTATCATTTCTTTTTGTCTAGCTACCTGACTCTGGGAGAAGAGCAGAGTAGAGGAAGCTGGCACCTGGGCATGATGTGGGGCTTGGGCTGATCCTCTGCCAGGGGAGGCCACCGTCTGTATCCCCTGGAGCAGAGTAGCTGAAATCCCTGAGAGGCCAGGTCCCAGGCCTGGGGGAGGGAACCAGGCTCAGGAACACAGAGCAGGGTAGGGTGGGGGTCTTGATTCGCTGGGACCATCTGTTACTACCAAGCCTGGAGGATGAAGGAAGACAAAAATGCTTCTTTTTCTTGTTTTGGGAAGGAACTGGGTGGTAGGGGGGCGAGCCCAGAAAGAGGGACAGCCTGGCATCTGCTCTAACTCACCCTGGGACCCCGTACTAGCCCTGGCCTTGTCCGCAGAGGCACAGTCCCAGGCCTGTCCATCTACCAGGGAGGGTGAGGTGGCCACGGCCCAAACAGGACCATCTCCAGCCCCACACCGCAAATCACCCCCGTCTGGGCCTCTGCTGACTGCTCACCACGTTTCTCCTGCACAGTGGTCTACCCAAGCCCTGCCCTGCACCCCCAAAAAAGGTCCTGGGAGGCCATGGGTGGTACGTGGCCGGTCTCCTGTTTCACAAGAGGCAGACGCCAATTTCTTTGCATCCATTTTTCCACGTGGTTCCTTTCTGGGCGTTCCCTCTGCAGGAATCTCCCACCCAAAGCACTCTTGCAGAGGTGTCCACTCCCAAAGTCCCAGGGCCTAATTCTAGGTGACATGGTGGTTCAACCCAAGACCCCTCTCCTTTTGATCTGCTCAGACCACACCCTTCCTAGTGCCACCTGGAGGAAGTGATTTCTAGACTTTAACCCACGTCCAACTCCAAACTGGCAACGTCCCTCCCTGGTCATCTGGCCTCAAGCACTCACTAGCTGTGTGACGCGGAGCAAACCCCGTTTCCTAAGCCTCAGTTTGCATCTCTGTGAAATGGGGCTAACACCGTCAGGCCTCAGGCTGCGGTGAGGATCCGCTGAGGTGACACGATGTGGCCACACGGTGCCCATATTCTCACCATTATTGTGAACAAGACCTCAGAATGGCCACAGTCGTCCTGCATCCTGCTCTGGCAGGATAATGCCTGAGGAATTTTGACCTGGGATTGCTCTTTAGACAAAAGGACAGAACACAGTTACTTAAAAATTTTTCTCTCCATCCTCTTTTATCTCTCTTGCTCTTTCCCGCTCCTTCCCTCTTTCTTTCTTTCTTTCTTTCGACCCTCGATTTAAGTCTCTGCATTTCGGGTCCTTTATTTGGTGCCTCTGCACATAGACTCCTTATAAAGAAAATTCATTTGTTCAGGGTCACCGCGTGGTTTTTCATTAAAAACAAATTACCCGCATTCAGGGAGGACATCTGGGCTTCGCGGGTCCCATTAATGACTATATTTCCAGCCTCCCTGGCCCGGTTGGGCTCCCCTTGCCTGTCACCCCGCGTTCCCGGCCCCAGGAGGACAATGAGAGTGACAGTCAAGTGAAAGGGAAAACATGAGGGATGAGGGCGAGAGGCGAGTCCCCTGAGAGGGGAAGGAGGGAAAAGTGAAAAAAATAAATAACTCAAACAGAGGGTAACAAGGGCCATTGTCTCAGTGTCTTCCAGCAAGAAACCAGAGCAAATATGGTGGGGGGCGGGGGGGCGTTTAAATGGAGCTCAAGCCCTGTTTAATTACAGATTGGACCCTAAACCCTTGACTCTGGACCAGACAAGAGGAAGCAAGTGCTTCATTCAAACAAGTCCACCCACATCCATTGAGCACCTCCTGTGTGTAGGGACAGGTCGATGGAAGATTCTGATAGGAGTTCCAGGCACACTTTGCCACCACTGTTCTGCCAGCGCAGAGCAGCGGGTGCCCAGGGGGTGCGCTCAAGGGGAGGTGAGGCCCCTTGTTGGGAAGCAGGCTCCCTGCAATAGTGAGTGTTTAATTAGGACCTAGGAGGATGAGGTGGAGGTTGAAAGGAATATCCTGGAATCCGAAGTGTGAGTTCCCTGGTGCCCCCTGCAGGAAGGGCTTTTCCTGAGCCATGGAGGAACTCTGGGTCAGGACAGCCTTCCACAGCCCTCAGGGAGCCCAGGGAAGCCAAGTGCTCTCCCTGGGCCCAGAGTCCTTCCAGTAGGATCCAATCCCTCTCAGTCTCCACAGGTACCAGGGCTCAGTGAACTTAAGACACAGTTCCAGGTTCCTGGCCCAGCTGCTCCAGGTGGACTATGTGTCCTGGGAAGGCACAGCACCTCTTTGAGCTCGGTTAGCCTCTGAGGTGGACAAAAATGCTCCCACCTGACAAGGTGCTTTCAGATGGCAGCATGGGATAAGGGGCATGTGCTCCCTCTGACTGGACAGCTCCATGCAGGTTGGGGGTGCGGTGGCTGCTATTGGTAGAATTAGGTCTCAAGCAGGGGCCATTGGACCTCATTTGAGGACACTCCCCCAGCTCTCACTGCCCCTGAGGGTTTTGGGTGGTGGTTGGAAGTGTTCCAGATGGAGTGACCTTCAGGGTTAGAGGCGGTGGCTGGTCCAGCTGAGGGCCTGCAGCTCATGAAGTCTTAGAGATGGGGCCAGAGGCTCCACCAAGTCAAAGGGACAGAAACAAGACAGTTCCAGCAGACTGAAGCTGGGGTTCAGAAGGAGCAAAGCTAGTCTCATAACCTTAGAGACCATGGCCCTGCTCACTCAACCAACTCCTCCCCTCACTCCACCTCCCACGGGCTAACAGATGTGCCTCTAACAACAGACCTGAGGATTGTCTCCTCCCAGATCCCTCCCCTGCTCGGGAAGCATCACAGATGACTTGGAAGGCTTTGGCTGGGCCCCGGGCCTCCCCATTCTTTGAGGTGGACAATGGCACTTTCTCAATGTTAGTAAACCTCTCTGGAAAAGCACCTCAAACCTGCCCCCCACCCAGTCCTCTGTACAGAAATTCTGGAGCCCAGTATGCCCGACATCCCCTGTCTAGGCCAGAATCTCCTCTGTGTTCTCAGAGTTCCTCGGCTTACCTGTTAGGACACCTGTCCCCCTGTAGGCCCTCACCACTAGCCTGAGAATGTATCCTTAGACTTATGCCTGGCACAGGTAGATGCTCAGTAAATGATAAAAGGGGAGAGAAAGGGAGGGCAGGAGCTCAAGGCCCTAGCATTAATTATTATGGTCAATAGGTCTCTCCCAAGCCCCTCCTTCCCAGCCACCCAGGAACCATTCTATAGGAGGTTCCACCTCAACTTACAGCACATTAAATGCACCACATTAATAATTTATGTTCTAAAAATGAAAAAACAATGTATTTTTTAAAATAATTTTGCTTTTGGAATTATTTGGCCATAAGTCATTTAATCAATGACTACTTATGATTTCTCAGCAATCAAGGCATAGACTCTTGCAAAGGGAGAAAAATCTAACCTAAAAATTGTTTTAAAACATAATGAAAGTTTGATGAGTCTTAAATTTCGTAGTTAATGAAGTTAATGTTACAATGTGTAGACATTTCATACAGCATTAATTAATGCCAGGGTTCCAGATTCCTTTTTGAGTTGTTCAGACAAAAGCTAAAAGAGATGGAAATTTCAGGCCTCAGATCGTAAATTTCGGAAACGCTCCTAGACCTTCAGCTGGGGACTTCTCTGGGTCCCTGTGTCCTGGTTCAAGGCTCCAGGTGGAACACCACCTCATCCTCCAAGAGCTCAAGGCTGGCAGGGACTAAGAAAGGGGAAGAAGTAGAAGTAAAGAAGCACAGGGTGAGGGAGCTGGGCCATACATCTCAAGTGGGCAGACTGCCTGCAGCTGTCCAGTGATGAAGGACTTTTCTGAGCCCTGGACGCTCCTGCATGGTGAGCCTGGCCAGGCCTGGTGCCTCCCAGACAGGGTGGCCATGAGGCCCTCTTGGCAGCTCTTTCAGCAAGAAATGGCACTGGAGGCATTTACAGCAGAATGGTTTAAATCTCAGCACTTAAATCTCAGTCATGTGTCTCCTCCACTTCCGGTGGGGCAGGAGCTGAGGACGGAGCTACAGTCCTTGTCCAAGCCTTTGGGTTTATCTCTTGGATTCATGTCCACTTCACCTCTGGTCAGAATCTGATTGATCATTAGGACTTCGGGACTAGGTCCAAGGACCAGCAAGGCCACCTATTCCCCATGGGACCCCACGTACCCCCATGCTCCTCCTGTACTAATGGGTACACCAACATTTTGGGAGGCCCTGAAAGGCCACCAAGCCCAACCTACCCCCATCTGCCCAATGCTCAGACCTACTGCACATAGTCCAGTTTCTACTAAAGCAAATCCCGATTGCACGCCCTTGATCGCCTAAAAAGCCATCACGAGCCAGTTATTTTATTTTGTAGATTTAAGTACAACAGCTGTAGAGGAACATCAGGAGGAGACAAGTCAGAGCCCATATGGCCTCACATTGGGCCCTGGGTTTGGGTCCTGCCACCACCATCCTGATGGAGCTAGACACTGGGGGAAACTAAAACGTGACCTCTGCCTGGAGCAGTACCAAAGACGAAGGTGTCCTCATGCCAGTGGACGTCCCACTTCCTGGTCAGGCCAGGGAGTGTGTAACTTCAGGCAGGGCACTTCTCTCCAGTTCGGACCCTACTTGTGTCGGACATGTTTGAAAAACATTCCCAGCACCTGCCTGGGCCTGGGATGAGCCTCTTCCCTACCTCTGCACTCCCCAAAGGGACTGGGTACTTACCAGGATGGAATGAATTCTGGCCATCTCTGCCTGAGTCTGTGACCCCATCCCAGGTGCCAAGGCCCTGAAGGCCTGTTCTGGTCTGCACGGCAGTGGCTGGGGCTTCCAGATGGGGCAGTGGGATCAGCGTCCTCAGGCTCCTTCCTTCAGCTCCTCGAAGTTCACACACCATGGCCCAGGGCTGTGGCCTCCTCACTTCATAGCCCAAATCTTAAGGGCACTGCCCACTTAGGACAGAGGAGGCAGGACTCAAGAGCCCTTCAGTCCAGCCAGGAGGTAATGGCAGGATGGACACCACTGGCTTAGCAGCCCTGGCGTGGCAAGACCAGGAAGACCCTTAGGGAGCATTTGGTCCAACATCCCTGTCCCTGCCTCCTGTTTTAAGGGAGAATAGAAGTGCCAGGGTCATTTCCCAAGATCACACTGTATGGCAGCTGGGATCAAAACCCAGTTCTCAATTTGAGCAGGACCTTTGGGCCTCCCACGCCTTTCCATCCCAGACTCTTTGATTTTTGCCTTTTTACTTTCTTCACAAGTGCAACCAAGAGCTCAGAAAGCCTGCATGGGCGTGTCGGTTTTCCCTAACTCCAATGTTGCTTTGGGGTTCCTTGAGTTTTGGTTACAAAGACTGTCAGATCAGGTCACTCCAGACCCTTGTCCCCCACCTGTGAGGGCACAGGGGGGCTCACCTCTCAGACTCCTGTCCAGACCTGCCTGGGCAGAGCCTGCCCTCTGTCAGAGCAACTGGATGTACTGCTTGGAGCCCAGAGGTTTGCAGAGGGTGAGGCCTGACACCGGCAGAGGCCCCTCTCCATCAGGCCCAGCCTGTCCCTTCAGTTCTTCTCCCCCAGCACCCAAGGCTTTGGCCACTCAGCTCCTGCTAGATGCCTGTGCTCTCTGGCTCTCTGGGGCTGCTTATGCATGGGTCCCTTACCCAACAGTGTCTTCTTGGACTGGCTAACCCACACTTCGAGCTCCAGCTCAGATGACTCCCTCCTCCAGGAAGCCTTCCCTGATTCCTCTCACTCCACCCCAGCTCCCCCCAGCAGACTCAGTAGCCCCCTCTCCTGATTTCCTGGGCACTTTGTACATTCTTGGGTTTTAGTACTTAGCATACAATGTAGGAATTTTTTTTAATTGTAGGTGGACACAATAGCTTTATTTTATTATTATGTGGTGCTGAGGATCGAACCCAGGACCTCATGCCTGCTAGGCAAGCACACTACCACTGAGTCACAGCCCCAACCCTAGGGATGGTTTTTATATCTATCTTTCCAAGGAGACTGTGAGCTACCTGAGGGCAGCAGCTAGCTGTGTCTGAAACACCACACCTAGTCCAGAACTGGCGCTCAGTGTCTCAGGAAACATTTTAAAAAATGAATGAATGAACAAAGGTGAAGTTCCATCCTTGCTATCTGGGGTCAATTCCACATTCCTGGAGTGGCAGAGTGACTAGAGGCCACTAGAGGGCAGCAAAGAGTCAGGAACAAGCAACAGGTGTGCGCCCCAGAGACCAGGACCAGGTCAGCAAAGGTGAGGGAAAGGAGCCTGGGAGTCACCCGGAGTCTCAGGGGGCGCTTAGGAAGAAATTTAGAAGTGGGAGGAAGTAGAACTAAGAACAAAGGTCATCCACCCCGAGCAAAACGGATGCTTGGGCTAGAGAGGCTCACGGAGGGCACAGGTCCACTCTCCCATCTGATGCTTAAATCTCCCCACCAAGCTTCTGCTGACCCCTCCCAAGTCTGCCCATGCTATGGTTTCCTCTCTAATTGCTGGGAAGGTTCTTTATAAAGGGCCAAACACAGTGCCTCCCTGACTCCCATTGGCAGCTGCCAGCATTACCTCGGACTAGTGCAGAATATAATTTACCACTGGTCACAGAATGAGACCCATAGGGTGGAAATGACACGTCAGACCACAAGGAGCTGAGTCAAGCCACTATCCTGCCTGGTGCTGGATCTTGTCCCCCTCTGGCCTGCACGTCCTCCACAGGGGATGCCTGTGGAACAGGAGGGACCCAGAAGCTAGGGTGATCTTGCCAAGGGCCGAGGAAAAAGCTCTTCCTCCTCTCCCCTCAAGAAACTCAGTACTCCTCCCACCTCATCAGCTGGTGCCTGCAGAACTGCACGACCCTCGTTTCCAAGGACCCTCACAAACAGTAGCCAAGGCAGGTCCAGAGAGGTCACAGAACTACACATGTCACACAGCTGCACACACTTTCCACGGTACCCCTCACCACTCTGGGGGGTACCCATGCATGTCTTGCTAAATTTCACCTCTGTGCTCTTGGCCTGCTTCCCCACCTGTCCGCACAGGCCTTGCCTGGAGGTCTGCTGGTCTCCCAAAGTTGCCAAGTCCAAAGCCTAACCTTGTTCAAGTCCAAAACCAAACACAACACCTATCCATCAGCCTCCTCACCACCACCTCCCCTTCTGGTCAACCCATTTCCCTGCCTGGGCTGGCGAGGCTGTGCTCCCCCACAGAACTCAAGCCAGCAGCTAGGCTCAGTCCCCGCCCTCCCCTTCAGATAGCCAGAATCCAAATACCCGGCTCATGGGCCCCCCTTGGCCGAATGCCTTTCTCAACTGCACCAAGCCCAGGCCCCTCTCTGCTTCCTCCAGGCCTGTGGCATTTAGAGTCTGTACCCCTCCCCAGCTCCTGCTTGGCCACACTCTCCCTGTGACTACGCTCTTCTCCAACAGGCTCTCCCATTGATCCATGCACACCACAGGGTATGAGCACCCCTGGAGCTCAAGATTTTGATGCCTAGCAGGCCAGGCCAGCGTGGGTGTGCCTGCGAGGCTGCTGTCTTCACACCACCCCCGGCTCACGCCTATATAAGCACTACTTCTACTACTATTAGTTGACATGTGCACAAAACTTCATATACTCCAGGGAAAGTTCTAAGAATTTCCACACGTCTGACATCACTGGACACTCACATTTACTCTCATCATTCCCATTGTAGATGAGGAGGAGACTAGGGCCCAGAGAAGTTATAGCACTTGCCCCAGGTCACACAGCTACTGAGAAGCAGGCTGTTGATTCAGAACCAGACAGTGGATCTCCAGAGTCCATGTTCATGATCACTCACCCTCCCGTACTTCACCACGTGCCTGCCACATTAGTGACCTGAGTCTCCCAGCCCTTGGTCATCCCTGGCATCTTGGCTATATTGCTCCATCCCCAAACTCACTAGGGAAACAACAGATTAAGCCAAACTCTCACTGGCAGCCCAGGCTAAAATTTCCCATTTTTATTTCAAGTAATGTGTCCTGAGTGCTACGAGGTGCTAGGCACTCTGCTGGGAAGCAAGGATGCAGCCATCAACAAAACACACTTAGCCTTGATTAGTGTCCAACCCCTTATACCCACACAGACCTGAGAGACGCCAGGCAAGGGACAAATGAACCACTCACTAAATTACTCCAAGAGTGCTTAGTATTGTGAATGAAAAAACCAGAATGTTCTGAGAGAGGGACATGGCAGTCCTGGTTTAGGTGGCACATGGTGGGCAGAACAATGGCCAACCACCAAAAATGTCTAACATCCCCACCCCTGGAAGCTGTGAATGTTAGTTACATGACAAAGTGAAATTAAGGTGGTAGATAGAATTAAGGTTGCTAATGGGCTGCCTTGAAGGTAAGGGGTTATCTTGGGTTATCCAAGTGAGTCTGATGTCATTACAGAAGTCCTTGTGAGTGAAGAGGGAGGCAGGCTCCTCTCTATGTCACCAGCTTTGAAGATGAAGGACTGGGCCACAAACAAAGGAATGCAGGTAGCATCTACGAACCCGAGAGATAAAGAAAATGATTCTCCCTGAGAGCCTCGGGAAGGAACTCAGCCTGTGGACGCTGGGCTAGAGCCAAGGGAGACTTGTTGTGGACTTCTGACCGTCACAACTGGAAGAGAACACATTTCTGTTGCTTTAAGTCACAAGTTTGTGGCAATTCTTTACAGCAACAGAAAACTGATACACTGAGTAATGGGGGAGGCCTCTCTGGGTAGGAGAAGCCAAAAAGGGTGTGAGGGACCAGCAGGCTGTGCTGAGCCTTTTTTTGGGGGGTGGGGCACTGGGGATTAAACTCAGGGGCATTTCACCACTGGGTGTATCCCCAGCCCTTTTTATTTTTCGTTTCAAGACAGGGTCTCACTAAGATCCTTAGGGCCTGGTTAAGTTGCTCAGGCTGGCTTCCGACTTGCAATCCTCCTGCCTCAGCCTCCTGAGTTGTGAGGATTACAGGCATGTGCCACCACACCTGGCCTTGAAGCACAGAAGTCACAGGAGCAGAGCAAGAAGAGCAGGTGCCTCATTCCTTTTGTCAGAGAGCAGTAGACCCCGTGCCTGCCCATGGCTGTTCCAGACCTCCACTCTGGCCTCAAGCTCTGCTCCATCCCTCACCCTCTCCTCCTACTTGTTTGAGAGAATAAAAGCCATCAGTTCAGTGAGTAACTTAACTGCAAGACATCTAGAAACGATGTCCACCAATCCAAGGCAAGTAGAGTATATACCACAGGGACCTGGCCATGTTCCTCCATGCACGTTGCTCTGAGAAGCCTCCCACCAACAGCTTCTGCATCTGCTGCAGCCCACAGAAGAAAGACCATGATACTGTCAGGACTTCCTGGCACCTTGGCCTGAAGTCGCGGACCAGGAGTCAAGTAAGGGGCTCCAGGGATAGGGCACGTGAAGAACCTTGGCTCTTCTTAAAGATGCTTACCTTGTTTTTTAGACTCACTGAAGCCAAAGGGCAGTGAACTCCATTTCCTTTTCCTCTCCAGCCCAGAATTTTTAAGAGTTTCAAATGCCATGTCAATATCTGTTAGGTTACACAAATACCTTCCGGCAGGAATCAAGTAGTTACACCGATCAAGACACTATGGAATCTTTGGTGCAAAACTTTTGGCATTTGCTGAGACTTGATGAAAATAAAATCTGAAAAGTGTCTCCATTCTAAGCTGAGACAATATATCGGATTTGCTTTCTTCAACATACCTGATCAGCAAAGGGCTATCTATACAGTTTGCCGAGCTGCAGAAACAGAATCTACAAACATTACAAACAACTAGAAGCCATATTTTGCAGACATGGGAATGCCCCGGAGCCAGAGGACAGACAACACTCTGATGACCAAATCCAATCCAAAGTAAGTATGAGTCCAAGCCAACAAGCTGACATTAAATACAGAACCAAGTTATGTCTATTATTCCAGGTTTCAAAGTTCAACTGCTCAAGTATAACCTGGAGGCAGCCCCTCCCTTGTGTGTCCTAAAAGCAAATATGATAAATGGAAGTCCCCGTTTATAAGTGGAAGCAGCATCAGCTGACGTCACTCAAAACCTACATGAGAAAGCTGACCCGGAGGGTCTCCAGTCTCCCTGTAGATTGCACTGCCGAGCCTGCAGGAGGCGAGGAGGGAAGGCCGTTCCATACCTGGAACTGACATTGCAGTAGAGCAGTCTCAGAGAAAGGGAAGCAGGAGAACAACTCCCCAGAGAGCTCGGCAGCTTTTTCCCAAGTGCCCACAGGCCTGTTGGGTCCACGAAATGGGATCATCCCCTTCAGCACGGTCACTCTCAAGTGAGTGCCTTCTGGGCTCAGAAGCCTGAGAGGTTAAGAATCAGAAATCTGAATAAATACAAAAATGAAATCCTCAAACAGGTTGCGGTACATCCATGTCTGAATCCCTGGAACCTAATATGTGAATGTCACCTTACACAGTGGGGCACAGAGTTGGGGTGAGCGTCTTTGCAGATGTGATTAAGTTAGGATCCTGAGATGGGGAGATTATCCTGGATCTCAAGGGGGCCCTAAATGCAAGAGTACCCTTGCAAGAGAGAATATGAGGGAGATTGGCACACAGAGGGGGTGATGTAGAGATAGAGCAGGGCCACCACGCATGCCTGTAATCCTAGCTGCTCAGGAGGCCGAGGCAGAAGGGTCATGAGTTTAAAACCAGCCTCAGCAATTTAGTGAGGCACTAAGCAACCCAGTGAGACCCTGGCTCTAAATAAGATACAAAAAAAAAAAAAAAAAAAGGGCTGGGGATGTGGCTCAGTGGTTAAGTGCTCTTGAGTACAATCCCAGGTACCAAAAATAAATAAATAAATTAAATAAATGGATCAGGGAGAGGTCAAGACCCTAGACATAGAGTCATGTGGCCACAGACAAGGACTGCCAGGAGGCAGGGAGAGCCACAGAGAAAGGGCAGGGGCCTTTCCCTAGCACTTCCACAGCCCTGCCAACACCCTGATTCTGGCACAGTGCTACCGATTGCAAAATTCTGGCTACATATCTGTGAGAGAATAAGTTTCTATGATCGCCAGCACCATGTTTGTGGTGATTTGCCACAGGAAACTGATGCACAGGCCCATGTAATTTTCTCTCATGTCTTCCTTAGCCTACACTCACGAAAGGACCTAGAATGAGCTAGGGGCTGTGAAGGGTGCAAAAGGCAAGAAGGCCCCTATGAGAGTGGAGGACATGGGCAGAGCTGACAGGGAATAAAGCTTTAGCCCCCAGTGGAGGTTACACCAGGAGGCTTCATGAAGCCAGGGAGGCTGGCACTCTGCCCTGAAGGGTGAGGCTGGGCCTGACAGGTCAAGTAGGAAGTAGCTGATCCAAGGCACAAAATGAGGAAAGTCAGTGACCAGTAAGAGTCCAAGGCATGCTGGGAATTAGCCAGTGGTCAGGGAGCAGAGAACTGGGAGAGGAGGCCAGGAAAGCCAGCCAGGGCCAGATCCTGCCATGCCTGAAGGGCAGAACCTCAGCTCTGCTGACAGGGCGCCTTCTCTGTGCTGGGGACAGTGCTCACAACATGCTCAGGCTGCAAGAAACAGGTGTGGAAATCACAGTGGAAACAGGAGTCCCACATACGTGACTGAGGAACAGGAGCTAAGGGTGGTGCCTACTGAGCTCAGAGTCCCAGCCCTGTGCTGGCCTGACACCAAGTACTGTAGGGTACAGAAGAGAAGCAAGGAAGCCAGGCAAGGAGAGGAAGAGGAGACGAGAAGGGAATATGCCAGAGGACAGAGTGCCAGGACACCCTGTGGTCACCCCATCCAGCTCATGCCAGCAGATTATGTTGGGCTGTGCCCTTGCTCGGTCTTGTGATTCCGGCTGCCACCACTAATGGGTGAGGAGCCTCCACCCATTCCTGCTGGGGCTCTGCCAGGCTCATTGCCTGGAACCTGGTAATTAGGGTTGGAGGAATCACAGGGTCAGAGGGCAGATTCTGTTTGGATAAATTGGAGAAAGTTCAGCCGCTTTTCTGAACTAGGCCTCTTTGGGGCTTGCAGTGGGAGCTGGGAGGCCCAGTTGGGTGGCCTGGGCTTCACCTGCTAACATGCCCTTGGGACAGGGCTTGTTGCTGCCACCACCTCCCCTTCTGCCACCACTGAGAATCAGGAGGGCACAGAGGCAGCACTGGGCGCCAGAGGGTGCGCCCTACAGGGGGTAAGTTTTCCACCTTCGTGCTGTGTAGTCAGGGCAGCTCGCTGCCTTCTCTGGGTCTCTTTCTGCAAAATGAGGATTACACCCTCGAGCCTGCCCACCTCACAGGGCTGTTATGTCAAAGGGCTCTAGAGAAAGGGATTCACATTCTATAAAATGCTACATAACTATGAAGGGCCGTGTCCCGGGGGGGCTCGGGATCCATCCTAATTTGCTGAAGATGGGGGAACGGGAAGCCGGATGGGGAAGGACGGAGCGATTCCCGCCACCTCTGATTGCCCGCGTGCAGTGTTTCCCTGGGATCGGCTACAGGCCCATCCTTGTAGCAGAAAAGGCAAAGGTTTTGCAGGTGGAACCTGGCAGGTCTTCCTGGCATTGGCAAGGCCCAGGGTAAGAGCACACACAGAGGCCATTTCCCATATGTCTCATATTTAAAAGTCATAAATCAAGCTAACAAACCGTTAAATGAAATATGCTCCATCCTCCTACCTTGTTAAATTCATCTTCAGCACAACCTGGAAGTCCAGGGTGGAATCTAGATTCCTGGGACAACTCGGTGATCTGGGCCAAGATGAGCTGCGTGGGGCAAGCCCACCCTGGCCATGATCTCACCTGCCGCCGGCCCCACCCCATCCCCACTCATCACCTGTGAAATACTGACCCCCGCATCCAAGCCCTGTCCACATTCCAATGAAGTGCCAGTCCTCAGGCCTGGGGGCTCACGTGGGAGACACAGGCCATCTTTAGGGGACCGCCCTGGGAAAAGGCTTGAAGACACTCCAGTGTGTGCTGGAGGGTGGGCTGTGGGCACCTCCCCGTGGTCCCGCAGACCCTCCCTGGTCTGTGGAAGGAGGTGGGGTGCTGCCTGGCAGGGCAGGAGCAGCTCTCAGAGCAAGTGTCCCTTTTGCCTGGGCCTGAGGATGGATAGTCCTGCTTCCTCCTTGCTGGGTGACTCAGGCACTCCCAGCCCCTTTCTGGACTTAATTTTTTTCACTAACAAAGAAGGAATGGCCCCCTGCCAGCTTCTCAGGGCTGTCTTGACTCCAAAGAGAAAGTGATTGGGTTGGGGATGGGGATAGGTACTGTGGCTTTTCTAGATGCCCAGAGAGTCAGTGGTATATTAGGTCCAGGCACTGAAAAGAGAGGTGTGACCCCTGCAAATGACCAAGTGAGTCAATGGTGCCCCATAAAGGAAGTACAATGACATCCAACAGAGGCCTGATTTTTCCCAAATTTTTAACGTCTTTCACAAAAGGGGGCTTGGGTATCCCTGCTACGCTAATGCCCTGAACACCCCACGCTATGTCTGCCCCATCTCCATGATGCAAGGGGGTGCAATGCAGTGGCCTCCTTTCCAAATATCTTGAAACTCACCCATCACTGGCTAGAGGAGATTGGGTTTCAGTGGTATTCAGTATAGAATCCAGTGACAAACCCACCAACCAACAACCTATCTTGAACACGCCATCCTCAGTCCCAAGGCGTCAGACCGCCAAGAGCAGCCCAGGGGCTTCCGCCACATGAATCAGGGGGGAGAGAGAAGGCTGGGGAGGGGGCGGGGAGGAGGGAGGGGAGGCTGGGGGAACCCCCCTCTGGCTGGCCTGCACCCCTCTGTGTTCACTCCCCATGTGGCCAGCAAGGGGCTGTCTGAGTGACAGTGAAGGACTGCCTCTCTCTGATGTCCTCCCAGTGCCGCTGTCCCAATCGCACGGCAGACCCAGCTGCAGGGAGGAGGCCAGCCAGACCTCTGCCTGATTTATTCAGGGCTGCTTCTCAGAAGCGCCGAGGTCACCCGGGCTGTTTGGGGGGTTGCCCCCCCGTCGAAACCCCGTCCGCTGCCTGCTGTGGAGCCGTGGACAGTGCAAACTCACCAGGCACCATCCCTGTCAGCGTCGGCGCCGAGTAGCTGCCCTGTCCGGCGGGGGGGACGTGCGGAGGGTACCCGGGGAGGGTCGTGCTTGCCAAGTCGCGGCCTGAGGAATCAAAGCAACAAATCACAGGGTGAGCATCTCCGCGGCCAGCTGCTCGTGTCCACAGCTCCCCGGACACGTCTGCACATTTGTCACGTCCGGACGCTGAATGCCAATGTGCCCCCGGATCCCCCCTCCGCTCATGCGTGCTCATGTTCACACACGCACACAAACATGCACACACATCTCTAGCCATCCTGGCTCCACTCAGCAAGAACCAAGCCAGGGCTCTGGCCCATCCCCAGGAAACCAGAACCCCTCAGGGAGGTGGAACAGCAAAGATGCCAGCATGACGGGGCTGCCTCCGCCCCAAGTGACTGGACTGCCCCAACTTCACGCTGGTGCTTTGCGGGGCCTCCTGCACAGTCCCTTCCTCCAGCTGCACACAGCCTGACACCACCACCCTCGAAGACACTTCAAATGCCTCCCTCCTCCTCTCCTTTGATGGCCCACAGTGGGCAGTGGCCTTCCCGCCTCAGCCTCTCCAGCTCCATGTCCAGCTCTGGGCTGGATTCTTCCTTTCTTGGCCCCGAGCCGTTCCTTTGCTCAGTGCTAATTCAGGAAGCACCTCCTGATTCCAAACACTGCTCTGGGTCTGTGACACGGAGTTGAAGGTCTCTGGCCTCAAGGGGCGGCTACTCCAGCAGTTAGAGTCCAGCTCTTCACAGGCAGCCACCCCTTGAGGCAGCGATGACCCCATATTCATCACCTAGAAAGCCTGCCTTGGCACAAGACATGGCACCAAGAGATTAAGCACGTGCTTCAACCACACAGTGCTGAACACTGCGGGAGACACTGTGAGGTCTGTCTGTCTCTCAGGGTGAGAGCAGGGTCTGCAGCCTTTTAAATTCCGGTGGTCAGTTACATGTACCAAGGTGATCATGGGTAAGAACGATAACCTAGATGCAGGGGGAGTCACACTGTCCTGTGATTACCACTGGGCCTGGAGGGCAAGACCCCATCTTTGAAGAGGGAATTAGCAGTTTTCCTTAAAAATAAGGGATGCACCTGCTGCCATCCATCCTGGGAAGAGGACAGGAAATGAGGTGACCTTGGGACTAGGGAGAAAGGGTGGAACCTCAGCCTCATCTGGGTGTGGACCCTGAGGACAGGGAAGGGCTGTGGGGAGTCAGAAGAGGCTCGAGATTGTGGGTGAGCAACCGCTGGACACACACATCCAGACTGGGCCCTGGTGCACCTCTGCAGCCTCCTCTAGGGTCCAGGAGCACACAGATCAATGACCAAAACCAGCCCCACAAGTGGATGGGCACGGGAGAAGGGCCACCTCTGACAAATACCCCCCAGAGTCCGGCAGTGGGATGAGCCCATGAATATTCTTTGAATAAACCAATAGTCCTTCTAGTACCATCATTCAAAGAAACACACAAAGAACAGCTCCAGAGACTGCCTCACTCCACAGGATTCTGTCTACTGTCCAGAACTTTCCAGAACACCAGGCAGCAACAGACAGGAGGCTCCTCCTCCCTCTGCTAACTGCCTCTGTGACTTTGAACTGGGCATCCTGGCCGAGTCTCTTCACATGAGGCATTGTTAGCGGGGAGCAAACACCCAGGGTTTACCTCTGGGAACCCTCCGTCCCCCACAAGAACTGCATCCATCACAGCTATCATGACTCCCCGGGAGCGCCCATGTTGAACACAAAGCGAAGCTGGCAGAACCAGTCATGCTAACGATGTGGACGAAGGAGGATTGCCCCAAGGAGCCCCGCTGTGCCTTTCCCTCTCTTCCAGCCCAACACCCACAGCACTGGGCGGTGGCTCCTCTCTGCAGAGTGTAAGCTCCAGGAATCAGGTCTTTGTACCCTGAGATCTGAATGGCGTGGACTAACATATTTGCTAAGTGAATGAAAGAAGTGACCCTGCTAGAGAAGCAGAAGCTTTCGGGAGCCCATAATAGTCCCAACATCTGTGCTCAGGAATAAATGAAAGAAGGGATCTGGGGGGTCTTCTTGACCAACCCCTGTGGCCATTTTGCAGAGAGAAAAATTGAGTCTTCCGGTGGGGGATGGGATCAACTGACTCAGGTCCCACAGGAACATGTGGCAGAGTAGGTACTTTAGCTCAAATTCTCTAACAGCAGCTCAGACCTCCTCTGCTCAAGCAGCGCCATGGTGGGGTGGGGAGCACTCGTGGGCAGTCTTCCCCGTGGCTATCAGAAATTCAGAGCCTGAAGGCTGCTGGATAAAGCAGAGTGACCACAAGTCACACTCCTCAGCACAAGACTGAGATGTCACTGGCCAGACTGGGAGACAAGTACAGAGGGCAGCCAATGGCAGGGGCTGCCTTGATGAGCTGGCTCCCCCACCAATCAGGGGAGCATCCCCGCCCTGGCCCCGCCCCCAGGCTCACACCCTGATGATGAAAACTACCGGCGCTTCCATAGAAACCATAAAACAGGAGACTCCATCCTAAGTATTTTACCTGGTCAACTCCTTTAACCTTCCACAATCCCCTGAGGAAAGGTACTGATGCCACCCCCATTTGATAGGAAAGAGACCTGTCCGAGGCTGGGCAGTACTGGCCAGGATTTGAAGCCAAGCAACCCAATGTCAAACTCCACTCCACTGCCCAGGGCCTGGGCCTATCCGCTCCAGTCCAGAAGCTCCATGGCCTCCCAGCTGGGACACCGTCACCATTACTTATTGGCTCCAGGTAGCAGAAGGAAACTCAAGTGCACAGTTCTTATGGGTGAGCGTGTTGGGGTGGAGGCCAGGACATGAGGACACCTGCCTCCTGAAGGGCGGAGGGCATTGTCCTGATGGGAGCTGTCTGGTAGAGAAGCCCGCGCTTCTCAGCTGCTTAGGACGGATGAGAGGGTGCTGAGAGGTGGGGCGCAGTGGACACGAGGGGAGCAGGGCCTGGAGTCTGGCTCTCCTGCCTCCTGGGACTGGGTTCTCCCTTCAATAGCCAGCTGCCCTTTTGGTCATGTTTGGTCAACGGTTTCTGTGGCAGTTACATATGCTCTAAAACCTTGATCCCTCTAGCAAAGGCTCAGAAAATCAGAGCCTCACCAAAGCATTCAACTCAGAAAGTCAGATAAAAAAGCAATAAAAAGAATCAAGGGAAAAGAGGAAGAAGGAATCGATAAAGAAAAAGCAGAAAATAACGAATTAGGAAACAGAAAAGCAGACCCAACAATAAGCACAACCCAGAACGACATTCAAAAAGACAAATAAGATAGACCAGTCTAGGCCAAGATTTTTTTTTTTTTAAAGGACACATAGTTCAAGATAAGGAAAGAGGGGAAGATACAACCAGAGACACAGAAGAGATGATATTTAAAAAAGAGTAACTTCACACTAATAAATGTGGAACTCTCAACAAAATGGGCAACTTTTTGGAGAACATAAATTAACCAAATTAGCCCAAGAACAGGTTGAAAATACCATCGCCCAATAACCTTAGATGAAATAGAAAAAAAAAAAAAAATGCCTTTTTAAAAAGTAGGGGCCTCAAGCCAGGCATGGAGGTGCAGGCTTGTAATCCCAGCAGTTCAGGAGGCTGAGGCAGGAGGATTGAGAGTTCAAAGCCAGCCTCAGCAATAGCGAGGTGCTAAGCAACTCAGTGAAATCCTGTCTCTAAATAAAAACAAAATAGGGCTGGGGATGTGGCTCAGTGGTTAAGTGTCCCTGGGTTCAATCCCTGGGGCAAAAAAAAAAAAAAAAAAAAAAAAAAAAAAAAAAAGTAAGGGCCTTATCCATTTTTGTTGGGCAAATTATAGTTAGTTTTTGTTTTGTTTTGGAAAGTTCTTTTAAATCTTAAGAGACATATCCTTCTGTTTATTAAACTATCCCCAGATACATGAAACTGACACCTCTGAATCCATTTCACTAAGCTAGCATCACCTTGATGTAAAACCTTAATGAAGGTAGCAAAAAAAAATAAAAAGTAAAGCCCAGTCTCACAATGTATTAATGTAGTAAGAAGTTACCTGAGCGCTTCATTCTTGCTACTATTAATTTATTACACTGATTGAGTGTAATCACTGATTGAGCAATATTAGAAACACAATAAAATGCCACAACCAAATAAGGTTTATTCCAGGTATGCAAGGATGGTTCAATATTAAAATATTGGTCAGGCCCTCTGGTTAATATATCAGTCTCCAAATCCCACCCTTGAGCCTCTGACCCTCTGTGGAACCTTTCTAAGCTCTTCTAGCCTTGGAAGTAACTGCCTCTCCCAAAGATGCCCCTGCTCCCCACCCTGTCCCCAGTGCAAGAGGAGCATGGTGCAGGGGAATGGACAAGCTGGAGGGGAAGATTCTGGAGATTATCAAATAGCTCTTGTCATGTGCCCTCTTCCTCTTTTACGTGCATTAACTCCCGGTGACTCTGAGGTCCAAACAGTTATCATATGCACCTTATAAAAGAGAAACTGAGGAATGAAGAGTTTAAGAAACCCGTCTATGGGGACACAGTGAGGAGGAAACAGCGAGGCTCTGAACTGATGCCAGACACTAGGATCTTTTGACCTGATGACAACAGAAATAAAATTGAGTCAGGTGAGCAAACACACAGGTGATGCTCTTACGGGGGCCTGCATTTGGGAAGGAAGACACAACTCCAGCTAGACAACGTCAGGCTGGCTCCCTGAAAGAATGAAGGGAGCTCGTTTTATTGGTCATTGCAGGAGTGATATGGAGACGGATGAGATGCGCTCAGCTCAAGCATCTGGCCCTGGGCTGAGGACAGTTACCTCAGGAGGGAAGGCTGGCAGGGAGGGCGCCTCCGCAATGCAGAGCTCACAAGGCTGAGGGCGGCGCGCGTCCAGCCTCCTGGGTCTGCTCTCAGGCCACGAGCCATGGCCCACAAGTGCATTTTCCCTTGGTCCCTAGGGTGGTCCTCGACTCAACCAAGGCAGCCTGGCCCCAGCCTGAGCTCTGTTGGTGAGGTGAGGGGCTGGCAGGTAGGAGAAAATGGACAAAGAAGGAAGGCTGAGGAAGAGGACGATCAGCCAGGGGGAGAACAGGAAGGGAAGAGCAGGTGAAAGCAGGAGGAGAGAGTGGAGTCCGGGACAGACTGTGGGAAGCCAGACAGAGGCTGGGTGTCCCTGCTCACTCAGGCAGAAACTCACCAGCGCCGTCCACCACACTGAGCTCCACAAGGTGCCTGGCACATGGCAAGTGCTCAGTAACTGTCTGTGGGAGGCCGGACAAGAAGGCCATCCAGAGCCCTTGGGCTGATTCCAGTCCCACGCTGGCTTCTGAACTTTTGTGGGACTCTGGACAAGTCACACTCCCCCTCCCCTGTCAGCCTCAGTCTCCCCTATTTTAAAAAGAGCTCTCAGCCCAACATGTCCCAGGGCATGAAGGTCCTACTGTCCTGAGTGAGCACACACACAAGGGTGAGGGAGCCCCGCACACAGCTTCCTGCCTTCGAGGTCCGGCCAGCTCTGGATCTGCATCCCTCTGGATCTGCAGCCCTGCAGGGCTGGAGACCTTCTGCGCTGGCAGCCGGCACAGCCTCAGCCCCGGGGGCTTTGTGCCAGCTCCAGCCTCGCCCAGGACTTGCTATCATGCCGGGGGCTCCTTCCTGCCCTCCTCCCAGCCACCGGGATGACACTGCCGTGAAGAGCTGACAAACAGCCATGCATATTCCCCAAGTAGCTCTGCCTCTGAGCCCCTGTTACCGAGAGGCTTCTTTGTGTTGGCTGCATTTTTATCCAGAGACTGTCCCTAGAACCAGAGGCTTCATCCTGTGGCTGCATTTACTTTCCACAGACTAATCAGGGGAGCCAAGGGCCCATGTTGCCACCACAGTGAGCAAGGAAGTGAGAGAGTGATAGCTGTCCGCGTCATCTCGACTTCCTGAATTGCAACTGGTTGTCAGTCATGGCGGGGGAGGCTGTTGATGGACATTATCATTTCATCCTCAGCTTGCAAAATTCCACGTGGGGAGTGACGGGGGACTGACCGCAGCTGCACACACAAAGCAAGGCAGCAGGGCACAGTGACTAGGAGTGTCAAGACTGGCCGGGTGCAAATCCTGGCTACCACTTTGCAGCTGAGTGACCTAGAGAGAGTTCCTTATTCATTCTGAGCCTCAGTTTTCTCATCTGCGAAGTGGGGATGCTAGCAGCCAATGTTTATAAAGCTCAGACTATGAGCCAGGTGCACAGCATGATCTTATTAGGAAGCTACAATTAACTGGCTTCAATGAGAGGGAAACTGAGGCATGGAGCGTGTAAGCGACCGGCTCATGGTCTCAGCTGGTACGTGAAAGGTTGGTCTCAAACCCAGGCAGCCTGGTTTGCACACCCACACTCTCCAACTCTGCCCCTCTCATGGGGCTGTGGTGAGGATCAGTGGGAAGATGTGAGCGAGACCCATGGCAAGATGTGTGGAAGATGGGGTGGTGGGCCCCAAACACTGGCACACCATTCACTTGGGAAAGATGGTAATGTTGACTCTAAAAATTTGGAATGACATAATATTTATATATATATATATAATTATTATTTTTTTTAATTTTCTTATTTTGAGACAGGGTCTCACTAAGTCCTTAGGGCTTTGCAGGGTTGCTAAAGTTGACTTTGAACTTGCAATCCTCCTGCCTCAGCCTCCCAAGCTGCAGAATGATGTAGTATCAAACCGTTTTTTAAGTCAAATAAATGTTTATGAAAACTCTGAAGGAACCCTTTGAGCTACTCCCTCGGGAGCAGAGGAGTCTGCTCTGCTCCAGTAGTTTGGACTCAGCCATGTGCCTCGCTGTGGCCAGTAAGGGCTGAGCAGGCACCTCCAAGCAGAAGCTTGAAGCCCAAGTGTGGGCTGGTGTGTCCTTTGTGCTTCCCTCGTCAGTCACCATGAGAACGTGCTCTGGTCTAAGAGAAGGGCCAACCTGTGAAGCAGAGATGGACCCCCACTATCCCTAGAGCGAAGCCCAGCCTAGATCAGTAATCAGTCCCCAACTGCCCTCTGGAGGCATGAGCAAGAATAAATGATGACTGTCGCAGGCTGAGTTTCAGGATGGTTTGCTAAGTAGCAGTATTGTGGCCATTGCTGGACTTATTTTTATTTCCGAACGCACTTCCTGGGGCCTCCTAAGGACACCTATCTGAATCCAGGCAGAAGTTGGACACCTCTGGTGGGAAACTTGCAGAGGGAATTGAAGCCTGAAATCTGCTTCGATGGCCTCTAAGGACTCTCCTGGCCCTGAGCTGAGAGTCGTGACCTCAGAGCGTATGGGCCTTCTCACCGTCTTAGTCCCTTCTCCTACACATCTCAGCACGTCTCCAGGCTGCGGAGAAACCACAGCTCCTTCTTAGCTCTGATTCAGGCCTCTGGACTGGGATGCTAAATCCAAATTGATGCTTCCAATCCTGATACGACAGCAGAGCACAAAAATACTTCTTGCCCAATTCACATCCTTGTCTTTCTAGAGAGAATCATCAAGACTTGGCCTTGCTTACTAGTAGCAAGGAGTCCACATGACTCTTTGGGACTCAAGACAAAAATATGTGGTTTAAAATAACTCACTCTTCAATCCTGGGAGGGAGGGAAAGAATTGGCACCTACTCCTACTGTACAGTTGAGGAAACCGAGGCCCAGAGATGAGTTTTGACTGGGTCAAAGTCACAGAGTATGTGACTTCATCTCAGATGTCGTGGTTTCTAGTTAAAGGCTATTCTTGCAGGATTGTTCAAAACGTACCCCTCAAGGAAACTGGCCTTCCCAGGTGTTAAAACGTTCTATAGAGTCATAAATCTTATCATTAAAAGTGTGAATCTGCATATAATTAGGAAACAAACGGAACAGAACAGAATAAAAAACTGAGAAAGACTCAATTATACGGGAAATTTAGCAGATGCTGAAGGTAAGATCTCAAATTAGCGGGGCAAACTGGGACTTTTTAAAGATGATGCTAAGAAAACTGGAGAGTCATTTGAGAAAGAAAAGATTAAGTAGATTGATTCTCCACACCATACACAAAAATAAACTCAAAATGGATTTGAAAGACAAATGTAAAAAATAAAACTGTACAAGTATTAGAAGATACCAGGTGAATTCCTCTTTAAACTAGCAGCAGGGAAAGCCTTTCTAACAATGACTCAAAACCAAATACACACACCACATATGAAAATGAACTCAAAGTGGGGCAAAGACCTAAACATAAGTATTTAAACTATAAAACTCTTAGAAGAAAATGCATAAATATTCATGACCTTGGATTAGGCAATGGTTTCTTAGACATGACACAAACAACCAAAGAAAAAATAGAAAAACTGAACTTCATCAAAATTAAAAGTATTTGTGCTTCAAAGGCACCATTAAGAAAGCCCACAGAATGGGAGAAAATATTTGCAAATCATGCATCTGATAAAGGACTTGTATCCAGGCTATACAAAGAGCTCCTGCAGCTTAGCAATAAAAAGACAAATAAACCAATTAAAAAATGAGCAAAGCATCTGAACAGGCATTTGTCTAAAGAAGAATAAATAAAATGGCCAGCAAGCACACGGAAAGATGTTCAACATCATTAGTCATTCGGGAAATACAAATCAAAAGCTCAAAGAAACACCACTTCACGCCCACCAGGGGGGTCAGAGTCACAAGGACAAATTATAACAATCTTTGGCAAAAGATGAGGAGAACCAGATTCTCCACACACTGCTGGTGCAAAGATAAAATCCTTGCAGCCACTTTGGAAGAAAGCCTGGCAGTCCCTCAAAGGCGAAGCGGAGACTCACCACAGGACCCAGCATGGCCTCTCCTACGTGTATACCCAAGGGAAATGGGAACAAAGGTCTCCACAAAAATCTGTGCCTACATGATCTTAGTGGCATTATTCCTAATAACCAAAGAGTGGAGACAACTCATATGTCTGTCAACTGATGAATGAATAAAGAAAATGTGGTATTTCCTTACAATAGAATATTTGACAATAGAAAAGAATGAAATACCAACACAGGTCACAACTCGGATGAACTTGAAATCATTATGTTAAGGGAAAGAAGTCACCAAAGACAACATATGATATGAGTCTATTCATACGAAATATCCTGAATAGGCAGATCTACAGACACAGGGGCTGGCGGTGGGGCAGCGGGGATACTGATGGCTATGGGATGATCTGGGGGCTCTGAGGAGGTGTTCTCAAGTTGCTCGTGGTGATGGTCACACACTCTGTGGTTACCCCAAAGCCACTGAATTGCATATGTGACATGCACAGGTTGCATGGTGTGTGTGTGAATCATATCTCAGTCAGCCTACCATTTTTTCTTTCTTCTTTTATCGGTTCTTTTTAGTTTTACATATTAGGATTCATTTTGACATAATTATAAAAGCATGGAATATATTTGCTCTGATTCAGTCCCCAGTACTTCCCTTTTCCCTCCCCTTCTCACTCCTGTTCCCTTTCCTCTATTACTGATCTTTCTACTATTATAATTTTTTTTAATTAGTGTCTTGTGGATAAACGTAATGGTAAGATTCAACGTGGTATGTTACTATATGTACATAGGAAAGTTAGGTCAAGTTCATTCCACTCTTTTTCCCTTATCCCGTCCCTCCTCCTCCCCCTGAATCTCCTTCCTCTACTCCACTGATCTTTCTTTTATTTTGATGGAATTACCTTTCTTTTCTTTTTCTTACTTTGGACTAATTGTTACTGTTCTTGAAATTATCATCTAACTGCTAATTTGACACCAAAAGTGTTGGAAGGATATAATATTCAAATAAGCTGTTTTTAAGCCGTATAAACTTATTGTATAGAAAAAATGAAATAGTAAATGAAAAGACTGAAGACTGAAAAATCGGATTATGCAAAATGAACAAAAACTCTTGGCTGGCGGAAACAACATGAAGTCCAAGATAAATGACAAGTTGGGAGAAATTATTTGGAACATGTACTGGAGACAAAGGGTTACTATCCCTATGCATCAATGGAATATTACTCAGACATAAAGAAGAATAAAATTATGGCATTTTCAGGTAAATAGATGGAGCTGGAGAATATCATTCTAAGTGAAATAAGCCAATTCCAAAAAACCAAAGGCAGAATGATTTCTCAGATAAGTAGATGATGGTACATAATGGGGGGTAGGAGGGAGGCAAGAATGGAGGAAGGATGGATTGTATAGAGGAAAATGAGGGGTGAGGAGAAGGAAAGATGATAATAGAGTGAGACAAACATCATTACCCTATGTACATGTATGATTACACAAATGGTGTGACTGCTTCATGTATAACAAAAGTTGTACCCCATTTGTATGCAATGAATCAAAATAAAAAATAAAAAAGAACATGTGAAAATTGAGATCAAAGATTCTATAACAAAAAAAAACTCACTAAAAATATTTACCTATAAAATGGTCCTTAAGATGAATTGAAAAGATATTCAATTTCATTCATATACTAGAAAAGCAAATTAAATTCAAAATGGTACAATCCCATATGAAGGAGAATTTGGTACTAGCTAATAAAACTATACATGGAATTTACCCTTTGAATAGCTAATCCTACTTGTAGGAATTTACCCTAAAGATACATATGACTTCAACAATACAAAAATGCATAGGCTTATTTACAATAAAAATCAATTAAAATTAAAAAAAATGCATAGGCATGAGATTACTCACTGCAGCATTATATGTAACTATAAAAGGGTTGGAAACTATCTGAATGCCCAAATATCAGAACTGGTTGAATGAACTGTGATTCATGTTTGTCATGGAGTACTATGCAGCTGTACAAAAGAATGAGTAGTTGGTAGGCTTTTATGGAGTGTATAAAATCCAGGAGCTAAACACTGGCTTCTCCAATCCCTTACAGTAGGTTGCCATTCTGCACACAATGCCAAGTCAGAGCTCTTGGGGAAGTCCAAAGTCAGGTTCCAAATGACTAATAGGAAGCCTTGAAGGTACAACATAGAGAAGAGACAAATTGGCCTACTGTCCTCTGGACATGTGTGAGACTGGAAGGCTCAACAGATAAACCAATAAAGGGAAGGTGTAAACTCTTGGGCTGCATCTGGGAGAGAGGGCAGGGCTGGGCAAAGGCAAGCCATAGCTGACATGGTCTCCAGAAGGGACTCACCCCCAGGAGATGCTCCAGCCAGCTCTGAGGGTATCAGACATGAAGATGTGAAGCCCCTGCATCCACTCATCTTTCCACACAAGCTCCCCAGTTGCCTCCAGAGCATATCTAGACCCTGGAACCTGGCAGAGTCAGGTGGAGCTGGGAGCCATCCAGGACTGAGTTGAAAGCTTATGGAGGGGTGGGTCTGTGTCCTCTCACATGGACTCTGAGCCACCGCTGTGACTGGTCAACAGAGCTACAGCTTCCTTGGAGGCTCCTTGGAGCCCAGGCCAGGTTCTTCATCTGCCTTATCTCCTTCCACACTCACAGCAACCCCATGGTGGGGTTTTTATTATGCCCATTTTGCAGGTTAACAAATGAAGTCTCCAAGAGCTGATGTGCCTCAGGTTGCACAGCTGACACCAATCATAACAGCCAACATATTGGTAGCAATTACTAGATGCCAGGCATGGCTTTAAACACAGAGTTGTTTTCCAAGTCCTGTTCACCGTGCTTCGTAAACATTGTCTCATTTAATTTTCAAAAATAGCTGTAAGGCAAACTATTATCCCCATCTGACAGAAGTAGAAGCTAACACACAGAGAGATTCGGCACCTGCCCAGGTTCCCACAGTTAGTAAGAGATGCAGCCACCTTCAAACCCAGGCCTCCGGCACCTGATTCCTCCACGTCCCCCCAGAACACTCGACACTTTTCCTCCCCTGCCTCTAGACTAGAGGTCCCCAGAGATCAAGAGCTGCTCTTGTCCCGCCCTCTGCTGCCCTGGCCTGCACACAGTAGGGGTGCAGAAAATGCCTTCCGAGATGACATGAATCGAATGACGGTGGGTCTACTCACCCACAGTTGCCATCTTACCAACATCTCAGAAAGCCTTCCGTCATGAACTCCACAGAACCACTGGGCCTGCTTTGTCATTTTTGCTCAGATGCAACTCTGTTTTCCGGTGCGTCCCATTTCTAGGTGGGCGCCCTCCATGTACACTAATGGGGGGGGGGGGGCGCGGGATATGAATCCAATTAACTTCAAATTTAGCTCATAATGAACTTATCTCATTTTTCTACCCGCTCGGTTCTCATGGTGTGGCAGTAATTAACCACTGGGGGTTGTCACTCCCAGATACATGACACACAGATCCCCCCGCCCGGCTTCAAACCCTTGCAGAATTCATTACTCTGACGTGTGAAAGCCCTTCACACCCGCGCCCCCTGCCTACCTGCCTGAGTGTGGGTGAGAGGACGGAGCGGGCTACTCAGGGAGCCCTAATTATGGTGAAAGAGATGGGTGGGGGCAGGAAGCTGGCGACTGCCCCGTGGCTTGGTGGCTGCCAGCCTTGACAACTCTGGGGTGGGAGGTTCTTCCTGGAGGAGGGAGGTGTCCGCACACAAGGACCGTACTATGAAGGAATATGGCAGAGCTGGTTGGAAAGGCAAGGTCCTTTGCCATCGTATCTGCTGGGGACTCTCCACACTGGGAAGCCTGCACACCCTGCGCAGTAGTGACCTCCGGTAAACCCCACTGCGCTCTGGGCGTCCTTTCCCCGTCTGAACATTGAAGCAGTGGGAACAGGTGGCCTGAGGTTCTTCTTCTCCAACATCCCACAAGTCAGTGTCATCGTCTCCCCTCTGTGTGGGTGGCAATGAGGCCGGTGCTGGTGGCTGCAGATGACAGTGCCTGCCTGCCTTGACCTCTGTGCTTCTGCCCAAAGCACCAGACTTCCTGGAGACCTTGGATCACACACTAGTAAAAGGAGGCTAAGCGTCAGGCAGGCGTCCATGTCTCTAGGAAAGGATCTTCTAGAAGGAGGGCTGTTGACCCGCATGACTTTGCCATGGGCCTCCTCACCAAGAGTGGGTGTGGCGAGCACACACTGGACAGCAGTCCTGCTCAGTGCAGGCTGTTTTTAAAAGAAGCTGGATTTCTGGTTCTCATTGTTTCACCTCACTGGGGACTCTCCTGACTATGCGGATGCTAAGAACTAATTCAGCTTTTCCCCATGTGTCCGAGGCCATGTTTAGCTCTCAGACTACCAATTTTCCACCTGTACTCATTTCAAAGCCCTCTGGTCCCCAGTGGAACCACCCCCCCACCAGCCGTTTCTACCTGCTGCTAGGCCTGGCGAAGGACAAGAGCCCTGCCTGGGTGTCTGGGTGTCTGCCCAAGAGGTGCCTCCCTGCAGGGTGGGACAGGCCAGAGCCTGGAGCCAAAGCGTGGAAGAAGGTGTGTCCTAGGAAACGGGGCCACCTACACTTCTGCCATCTTCCTCGTTTCTGTACTTGACAGCCTCAGGCTCCTGATCACACTGGTTTCAAGGACACCTATCCTTCATCGTGTCCAGTCCCCAGCCCCATCCTCCTGCCTCCTCCACGGACTGACCCCCTGTGTCAGCCGGCCTCCCCTTTCTCCTGTCCTGCAATTCCGCCCAGACCTGCACTGCTCCGGGCCTATTTTGGACTCAGTGAGGGCTCCGAAGCCAGCGTGTCCAACTCTGTCTTGGCTCCATGGTTCCACCAGACACACAGACCCCTCTGCCGCTGGGATTCGTGAAACTCCTTCCCAGAAGACCCCTCTCACGGTCATAGAAACATGAGAAAGCTTTCTGCAAGTTAAGAAACATTTACGACTTTTTAGAAAGAGGTCTGAGAGGTGGGCAGCATGCATAGCCTTTCGACATTCCAGGGCAGCCCGGGATCAGGTCTGTGTTGAATGAATTCTTCGCTATTTAAGTGGAGCTCAGATGCTGTGAAGGTTCAGATAAAAATTAGGTATGAAAATTAACCCAAAGGTGAGCTATGATGCTTTGTAGGATATCAACCAATTTTGTTTCTAAACAAAATAAGCAATCTTATTCCAACCTTTTTTTTTTATTTTTTTTTTGCAGACCTAGGATTGCAGCCGGGACTCACACGTGCTATACAACCACTGAGCTACGTTCCCAGACCTGTATTCTAACACTTTAAAAAATGCTCTTGCTGACGGATGATATAAATGCTGTTCCTTCAATGCTCTTGAAACCAGACTTACCTTTGTATAGGTTCCTCATTAACAAATGGAGTTAAATCTTTATTTTATATATTGTCCATTTTGAAATCATACAAAAATTATGTTATGGTTTGAATACGTGTCCCCAAATGTCCCTGCATTAAAGGCTCAGTCCCCAGGGTGGCCTTATTGGGAGGTGGTGGGACTTTGAGGAGATGAGACCTGGTGGGAGCTCCTTAGGTCACTGAGCGGGGTGTGTCCTTAAGGAGGACTGTGGGACCTGGTCTCTTGATTTATTTATCTATTTTGCTCCTGGTCCACGAGGTGGGCATTTTACATCTCATGCATTGCCTGCAGTGCCACCAGCGCCCCGACCAGAGGCCCAAAGAAATGGCTCCACCCAATCTTGGACTGGAACCTCCAGAACCGTTTCTCTTTATAAGTTAATTATCTCAGGTATCTTGTTACAGTAACGGAAATCTGACAAACAAGCACCATATTTTTGACTTCTTAAAAGTACATTTCGACATCTGTTGTGGGAACCATGCCTGAGACGGTGACCTGAACTGAACATTTTCAACAAACACTAGAGCAGACGGTAGTAGAAAACTGTCACCTAGAGGGAGGGGAAAAGAAACGGCCAATGCTGGGGACTTGGGAAGGACTTGATCGTGCTCCACAAGCCTGGATCCACATGGGATCTGGGATGTATCCCAGGCTCTCTGCTCTGGATGGTGCTCAGGGAGTGTGAGGGTTCAAACAGAGGCTCCTCTGAAGGCCCCTTGGTTGGACCTGCCCCTGGTAAAGGGCGTGCAGATCTAGGGAGCTGCTGGGAGGATACTTCACTAAGGGGGAAGATGGGTCCTACCTCAGTCTGTGGACAACGGAGCACCAACTCAGATGAGCTGCCCATCATGGACGCAGATTTGGCATGCTCCTGACGACAGGCTTATCAGCTTAGGTGCTGATATTTACTTAGAAACAATAGCCCTCAACTTTTTTTGCAAAAATTACTTAATTCTCATGTGTAGCTAATTCCGGCTGGCCTCCTTGTCCTGGCTAAAGATCTAATCTGGCTTCATAGAGCCAGGAAGACAAGTCTGAGAACCCAGGAATTGAGGGGCAGCTTACATTTCTACTGTCAGCCCTTCCCATCCCTCCATTCCATAGGACCTAGCCTACTGCCCAGGAACCCCAGGAAGCTAACAGACTCAAGTCCTGTGTTTCGGATTTGAGAGCACGTTTGAATTTCACCTGCCTGGCCTTTAAAGCCGACGCTGGGGCTCAGTCAATACTTCCATGTGCGTGTGTGTTGATCCAGCATAATAAAACAACAAAGGCAGGGTTCTAATTACTGAGGCTGAAAGGCAGCCCCACCACGCTGATGGCTTGCAGCCTCCTGCCAGGACAGGCACTGGTCCAGGGACAGGAAGAAGGTAGTAAGTAGTAGTTTTTATATATATATATATATAATAAACTTGTTACAATAGTCAGCAACTTTTTTTTTTTAGTTGTTGATAGACTTTTTTTTTTTATGCAGTGCTGAGAATCGAACCCAGTGCCTCACACATGCTAAGCAAAGGCTCTACCACTGAGCCACAATCCCAGCCCAGAAAGGCAGTATTTACAGCAGAAGGATCCCCAGGCAACTGTGGCTAGTTCAAGTCTTCTTTCATTCATCATTCACTCATTCAGATATTATCTGACTCCTATTAAGATTTAAGTACCAGGTTCAGTGTTTCAGAGGACCCAGAGATGATAATAGAGATAATAACCACAACAGTAACTATCGCTTAGATAGCTCTTACCATGTGCCAAGCGCTGTTCTAAATACATTGTATGTACATCTCCTTTAAATATCACAGCTGCCCTGGGAGATACAAATCTTTATAATCCTCCATTTACAGATAAGGCACCCAGCAAGAGGGACGCCAACTGAGGTTCTGACTTCAGAACCTATCCTCCCCCTACATCTCCCATGCACCCCATACATTCTGTGTCAATAGGAAAGTCACAAAATATAAAATGTGCCTTCCCTTTGACCAGCCATTCTTCTTCTAGTACTTTACCTGTGGAAGTATACAGAAAAGTACACCAAGGTCTACCATCAAAGGGAAGCAAGGGAGGAGGGGTGGGAGGAGGGGAGGGAGGAGAGGAGGGAGGGAAAAATCCAACTGTCGATCATAATAGCTAGAATAAATCAATTAGGATACTTCCCTATGATGGAATATTACAGTTTTGGAAAACCATGAGGAAGATGTGAATGTGGGGATTATGGAAAGATCTCCAAGGTGTATTATGAAATGAATCCAGCAAAGCCTAAGAGAAACTTGTGTAAGATACGGTTCCATTTGTGCTAGTAAAAAATGGATAAAACCTATATTCTAATAGATTAACATACTGATAGTAGTCACAAGACACTGTTAACTTTGGGGACAAGGATTATGGATGGGAGGGCAGAGGCTGGGGGAAGGAGACTTATTTTTCATTTTATTTTTTTCTGTATGGTTTGAATATTTAACCACATGCATGTATTACCCTCTATTCAAAATTAACATTTGATTTAAAATTAACTTTAAGAACCAGACACAGTCTGTGCCCCAAGGGGCTCTCACTGTCTAGAAGGGGAGATAATAATGAATCTAAGATGCATGAAGCGTGGGCTCCTCCCTGCCCCTGCTCTGGGACAGAGGTGTCAGGGAAGAGACGTCTCGCTTTCTAGGACCACATCATGGTGCCAGGAGCCTTTGCCAAGTCTCAAGGTCCCACCTGGCCTCTCCCAGGCCACCAGCTCAGGACCCACATAAACCATGTGGAGATGGAAATACAAACCTGATGAGTGCAGAAGGAAGTGACCCTGTGCCCACAGTGGAAGTTTTGGGAGCCGTCACTCCCACCCCTGCTGGGCTGCAGCATCTGCTAAGCACATCCAGATGAATGGAGTGCAGGAGTGGCATGATCAAGCTCTTTCTATTTGCCAGGCTCCCTTCTAAGTGCTTTAGGTATTGTACCACTTAGTTACCTAAACAACCCTAGGAAGTAGAACTGTTCATGTCATTCTTGTGATGGGAGGCTGAGCCTCGGGGTTACGAGGACAAGTGCTGGCAGCGGGCTGCCTGGATTACTTATTAATTGTTGCACTCAGTTTCCTCATCTATGAAATAGGGAAATAGTGCCACCTAGTACATGTAAAGCACTTAGAAAGGTGCCTGGCCCATGCAAATGCTCCTAACTGATAGTCATACCTGTTTTGACCTCCAGACCTGCAGAGGAGGCCACTGAGGCTGAGAAACATTAGGTCGCCCAAGCTTGCACAGGCAGAAAGGAGGGCAGGTGAGGGGGCAGGACTGGAAAGGCCAGCAACTGTGCTCTACCACCAGGTTCCACGGACCAAGGTCCTTCCTGGGCTGCAATCTAGCTAGAAGGGTCAAACATGCTGGGAGGGGCCTACTGAGCCTTTCAAGGTAAGAGTTTAAGTCAGGGCAGAGAATAAGGCGCAAAGCCTGTTAAGGCACAGTCGGCCCCAGAACAGAAGTCAGAAAACCCTCCACTCCCTTATGCTGCCTCAAGCACGTCCCTCCTGTCCCTGAACAGCTCACCTGTGGTCTCAGAGCCCAAGTCCCCCGACCTGGGGAAGATCAGACAACGCTACCGAGACATGCGTCCAAACTGCCCGTCTACTTCAAGAAGAAGTCAATAGGTGAATGTCTAAGCCTCCCAGAGGTTTCTGATCTCTCTTAAAGAGGCTCAGGCCCGTCACAATTCCAAAGCAGGGCCACGGTCAGCCTGCTTCAGGTGCAGAGGCCAGAGGCGGATGTCACAAGACAGGCCCAGGACCGAGAGAGCCCAGGCAGAACACACGGGTGTTTTGTGACACAGTTTGTGTCACCGGCTCCCGCTCTCAGCCGTTTCCCCAGATGGAACAGTGAGGCTGATGCTGGGAAGCCACCAATGAGGAGGCCTCTGCGAGAGAGCGGGGCTGGGCAGGTGCGCAGCCTGCCAGGGAAAACCAAGCCCACCCCGCAGAGGCGCCTCCCAGGGAGCACAGCAAATTAATGCGCTGCAGAGAACACGCATTAAATCGCGCTGCTGGGCTGGCGCCGCGGGCTGCCAGAGCGCCAGCCCGGCCCTCCCCGGCCCTCTCTCCCAGAGCTGCCGGCTCAGGTACCAGGGCTCGTCCATCTCACAGAGTTCCCGGCTGCTTCTGAGAGCCCCAGTGCAGCTCCTGCTTTCAAGCCACCACCAGTCCTGGGTCTCAATCAGCCCTGCCCTGCATCCCCCGTGGGCCCTCAGGAGCCCCAAAGAGGACCCCAGAAGTGAAAATGCTCCGTACAAGGCAGGGGCGGGAACTTCATGTCATCATGTGGGGACAAGTATATGAATCAGCCCTGACTGGGTTCAGGTTGCCAGCTATTCGCCATCTCAGTTGGGGAAACTAAGGCTCAGAGAGGCAAAGGGTCCTGTCCAAGGTCTCACAGACATCAAAGAGCAGAGCTGAGATTCCATTCCTGCAGTTGGACAGCAGCCTCCTGGGACGGGGCTGGGACTCAGTGGGCAGGGTTCCTTCAGGAGGAGCTGGCAGGGCTGGGGTTGAGGGGTGGGCCCAGGTGTGGGTCTGAACTGCCAGCTTCCCCTCGCTCCAGGGGATAAGCCTCAGAGGAAAGACATGCAGGGGACTGAGTCTGAGCTCCCTCAGGCTCAGGCAGAGGTGGGGCTGAGCTGGGGCGACCCCTGAGGTGTCTGAGGTGTAAAGCATGAAAGCTGAGGCCCGGGCTGTGAGGACGAAGAACCTGACCCTTTACCCTGGCTCAAGAACCTCTGCAGTCAGGTGGCATCAGAGCCCAAAGGACACTACACACCAAGGAGGCCGCCGAGTTCAGTGTGGGCCTCTGAGCCTCCAGGGGACCCCTTGTCTTCAGACTCCTACTCTCCCAACCAGTGAGTCCCACATCTAACTTTTTTATGTGAAGTTTAGCAGGAAGGTTCTAGCTGAATGAAAGTTTTCTTGGCAGTAAACAAACAAATAAACAAACAAAACAAAAAATTGAAACAACAAAAGAGATCTTAACAATTGTTGGAAAAGAATTCATTGCCTATTCTGTAGGTAGGGGTGAAGCCCAGAGGAAGCAGGGCCTTTCCCAGAGAGCCAGGCACAGCCGGGCCTGTGTCCAGAACCACCATACACCTGGTCCAAATTTCCTTTCCCTTGTTTTCTCCTTTTCTGCTTCTCCCCACTTTCTTCACAGTATGTCTCATAAGTTGAAAAAACTGACTCTTAAGTTCTTTTCTTCCAGTGACCCAAGATCTTCTAATGTCCCTGAAGAAGTGAACCGAGATGCTTTTATGAACAGATCTAGGAAGACCAGCATCTTTTTGGGCCCAAAGACTTGGCCTGTGTCAGCAGGGCCTCTGGAACCTTCTTGAATCTGTGAGGCAGGGCCAGGAAGGGAGACACACACAGAAATCCCATGTCACAGAATTTGCCACTGACCTTCTCCCTCTCTACTACCAGCAAATGACTGCACCTTCCTGAGCTCCACTTTACACAACTGAGAAATGGGAATAATAGCTCTTGCTCTGCCTCATGAGGTTCCTCTGCTTTGAAAACAAAGAGAGAGGGAGGGAAAGAGGGGAAGAAAGATAAAGAAGGCAGAGTCTCTGGCAAAAAAAAAAAAAAAAATTAAAATGGAGACATTCAAACTTGCAACACCATGTGACGACGTTGGCTTGAGTTTTGAAGATCAATAGGCCAGGGCTTGCCATCCTAACCACCTGCATACTATTTATGCCACCTCAGGCAGGTCACTTAATTTCCACACTTCAATTTCCTTGTCTCCAAAATGGGGCAAATAGCACCCACTTCACTGGGTCATTTGAGGTCTGAGCCACATCTCCCTGGAGATAGGCCACGTGAAATCCGGATTCACACATGCTAAAGGCCTCTTTCCCCCTCTGGTCTCTGAGCCCCAGGTCCCCAGCAGTCCCCTCCCATCCCACGCCCCTTCTGCTTCAGCCATCCCCACCAAAATGAACCTCACTGGGCAGGAGAACTCAGAGAATTAAAACATGCAATCGAGCAGCTTCTTGACGGGAAACGCTTTGGAAATTTTCGGCTCCATTTACTCCTCAATCTAATTTTGTCCTCGGATGCACATTATGTGCGAGATGGGATCTCATGTGGTTTGCCCGGCGCTCCACACACCAGCAGGAGGCACCCGGCGTCTCGATGGCTGCTCGTGTCTCTCCCTGCCACGTGAGAGGCATAATGAGGGCACCCAGCAGGCTCTGGGGCACCCTGGGGCAAGAAGACCCAGTCTGGACACCCTGCTACCCACTGGTCCTACTTCTCTCACCACTACCTTCAAATCGGTTTTTAATTAGGGGGCATCACCCTTAGCAAACTGCAGACAGTGGAGTCCCATTGCCACCCACCCTGAACTGTCCCCCTGCCTGGCTCCAGCCATCTCCAGCAGGACCCTACACTCCTTGTATCCCCTCTGCCATGAGGTCAAGTCCAGACCCCTTGCTGCCCTTTTCTAATCATTTTGCCTAGAATGGTATAGGTTCCAGCCCCCACCCCAACCTGACACTAAAGAGCTTCTCCTCCAACTCACCTCTGGGCCTTAGCAAATGCTGCTGCTGCTGCACCCTGAGAGGCCTCTGGCCCTCTCCAGTGCTGTCACCTCCTTTAATAGAACCACGCATACCCTGGCACAGTCCCACCGTCCCTCCTTAGTGTTCTCAGGGGCCCTGCATGCAATTCTACGTTCTAGCACTCTTCAGACGACCTGGGACAGCTGTCCAGTAGAAGACAGTAACATGACCCCTTCTAGCACAGAGGTCCTGTTCACCTCTCTCTCCCCGTGGTGCTCAGCATGGTGCTTGGCACAGAGCTGAGAGCAAACTCTCATCAACTCAGAGGACGATTTCTGAGACACAGTTCTGGGCTCTGCTTCTGTTACGTGCTGGGGTTTTGTGCCCATAAGGATAGGAAGTTTTTTCTTTGAGCCCAATGGGTGTTATTTTCTACCCTTCCCATCCCACAGAAGAAAAGCCACTCACCAAAGCTCAGAAGTCACTCAAGTTCTAGCCAAAGAGAAAAGCCTACCAGCCACCCTCATGACCTACAGTGTTGGGACCAGGCCACTGGGTCCTTGCTTCTTCCTTCTCCCTTACTCTTACCCTAGTCCAGGAGCTTACTGTAACTCACTCAGATCCTAAAAGACAGCCCCAACCCCACAGGCGCCTGGTCCAAAGGGCTCTCCTCACTAGGGCTGTCCTTGGGCTTCAGGGCTCAACTGTCACAAGTTCCACCCCAGAATCCAGTGCAATTACCCTATTTTCTTTGGGTGGTTTCTGGCAGATGTGTAGATGTCCTTGGGTTTTAATTTAATGCTGTCTCAAACCCTGTGGCAAGAGGGGTACTCAAAGAACAAGGCCCTCCTAACAGCCAAAGCCAAGAGATGGTTCCCAGTCCTTGTTATCTTGATCTCTCTGCCCACTCTCTAATTCTTCCAGATGTTTTTAGCCACCTGACACCATCACACACCCTTCTTTGGTTCGAGAAATTTTGCACTTTGAGAGCTCAGGTTTGTCAAGACAGTAGTCAGAAATATGATTTCCCAGCCTCCCTTGCAGTTAGGGCTAGCACATTTCTGGTCCCACCAAGAAGATACACCTGTGTGAGTCTTTCTAGTGACACAAAGAAGCAGGCACCATATGGAGCCCACCTGCTGAGGCAGAGGTCCCATGGTGATATCCAGCACCCAGCGACAGTCATGTGAGATGAAGGGTCTGTGTCCCCAGGCAATGGTGTGCTATCTCCTTCAGTAAGGCTCAGGGTCATTCCTGGCTGTGAGACCTCCAAACCCTCTTAGAGAACCTGAATGTTCTAATATCCTGAGAAAAAACCCTTTTCCGCTTAAGCAGTCAGAGAGAATTTTGTTGACAACTAAGACTTGGGACTGCCCCAGCTCCGAAGATGGAAAGCCTTCACAATCTGCTTTGTCCTTCACATATCTCCTCTTCCCAGATTTCTCCATTCTTGTTTTTTCTTCAGCCACACTTGTCCCTCAGAGTCCCTTCCCAGGTTTTCCTGCTCCTGACCTCTCTTATCTGAAGATCTTCACTGAGTGACCCCAACTTCCAATCCATACCCCAGCCTTACTCCTCCCTCACTGCCTTCTGGACTTTTCCACCAGGGTGTCCCTGGGCTCTCAGCAAGCCAACGTTTCTGGCCAGCTCCTCTTCCTGTGGTATTTGTCTCAGCAAGTGGCTCCATTATCCACCCAGTTTCCCAACTCCAACCAGGAGCCCCCCTGATGGCAGCTTCCCACCTCCCCCACATTGGACTACTGCCAGTTCTACCCCTCAACACTCCAGCTGCATCTTCACACCTGCGTCCAAGCCTCACCTTTTCCCTGGGTTCTTATACTCCTGCCAGGGGGCCCAGGCTCCTTACTGGGTCTCTTCCTCCTCACATCCATCCTTGGCCAAGACTCCCCAAAAGATTCCTTCAAAGATACCCCTCCCTTGGAGGCTCAAGCATCTGGAGCTTCTGACCCCAGGCCCTTGGGAATCTCGGGGCCTGCCTTCCCTCACCTCAGCTGCTCACCATGCTCTCTCTGGCTGGATGCTCTTCCTCACCTCTCTCCAGCCTGGCTCACTCCCACCCATTTCAGTCCTTGAGCGTCACCTCCTACAGGAAGCCCTCTCCAGACCCCCAGCATATAGCCTCAGGAAGGTATAGGCGATCAGCCCCTCTCACTCCTGCAACATATGCCCAAGCCTCTCTCGTGGCACTCCTTGCTAAGAAATGTACATGCGTGAGTTCATCTACCCTCATGACAACCCGACAAGGGGAGACCCATTCTCCTTTCCAGGTGAGGAAATTTAAGTGACCTTTCCAGGGTCAGTCACTAACAGGGGGTCAAGGACTGGAGCCCAAGCCTGCCGGGCAGATGACCTCTGCTCCCCACGGTCATGCTCTGCCACACCCCCAGGGAGCTCCCTCTGCATCCACCTGGCATGGCATGGCCCTGGCCAAGCCACTCATCTTGCTGAGCCTGTTTCCCCTTCTATAAAGTGAGGATCAGGTCTCTCCCTGCTGCCCTCCCAAGGAGGAAGGAGACTCTCAAAAGTAACAGATGTTAAGTCACTTGGTAAACTGTAAAGGGTGGTGCACACACAAGAAGGTATGAGCAGAATTTTAGGATTTGTTCCTCTGAGCAATTTCCTTCTTCACCTTGGAACCAAAGGCCTTCCATCTGCTTCTTCTTTTAGAGTGAGGGTGAGGGGAGGGTTCCCACTTCTTCTTTAGACCAGGATGTCCCTGGGATATTTAAAGTCACCACCTAGCCGTTCCCATCCACCCCTCCCGACACACCATGGTGACAGCCGAGCAATGAAAGGCGAGAGGGGGAAAAAATCCATAAAGGCTCAGCAAAGCAGAGGCCAGCGGAATTCTCCAGCTCCTGACCACCAGTTAGTGACGTCAGGATTTATAACTGTATTAAATGGTGTGACAGGCAGCCTTGATATATCAGTTCCCCCCTCTTCCCAAATCACAGACAATAAAAGCTTTGGCAGTGAAAGTCATTCATCATCATAAAGACCTGAGACATCCCAGTCATCAATTTCACTCACATCCTTAATACACTGGAGAGAGTGCAGTAGTGAGCACCTCAAGAGGGGGAGGAGAAAACATGGAGGGAGATTGAGCAGGAATAATTACAAAGGTCAGAGAAGGGATTCATCTGAGAGGGTGCCGGGGGCAGTGCTAGTGCCTGCGGGCAGTCTGCTCAGGACACAGAGAAGCTGAGCAGTTGACGGGCCTGCTTGGGACAGGCCCTGGAAGCCAGGGATGGAGGAACCAGAAGAGGCCGTGGCGGAGGGCCATGGCCCAGCTCAGAGCCTGGCGCCTCGGCTTGGGTACTGTGGGAGCCTCTTACTCCAGCAGCCACATGAGCACAAAAGAGATTCTAAAATAAGAAAACCACAGATATCTTTTCATGACCTACCTCTGTATGAGCACAGAGGACTCTCCGTGCCAGCTGTGGTCCTCTTCTGGACAATACTTTTTGAGCAACTTTGCAGGGCTGACATTACTCGTCGGAAGGATATGGACCACCATATTACCATTCTGTCCAGCTGGTGAAGAGTCCCTGCCCAGAGCTCTAAGTGCACCATCAGCCATTCCTATACCTTCCCTGGGCTCTCTGTCCTCCTGCCCCCAAATCCAGCCACCTTGATCATACATAGAGGACAGGGATCCACGAGAGGAAGAGGAAGAGGCAACAGCAGATGTGGCCAGTCCTCCCACCACAGCCCTACACTCAGCACAAGGATGTGACAGTCTGTGGTGGTGAGCACCCCACCCCTCATCCTCCCCTTCCCTGTGCCTGGCCAGGGCCCCCACCCTGCACCTCCTGCACTAGTGTGCAGCATCTGTTTTTCTCTTGAGCAGGTAGGGTAGTAAGGTGGGTAAGATACCAGAGAGCAGGGAGCCCATGGCATGGGGGAGAAAAGCTGGGGACTTTAACAGGCTCATTCCTGAAGAGAACCAGGCTCAGGGGGCATGGCCATCTCCAGGTCTTGGCCTTCCCTCTCACAGACCAGAGAAGGAGGAAGAAAGCCTACTGAAGGAAAGTAGCGATAATAATTTTCCTCTTTTTTTTCCCCTGAAAACAAAAGAACAGAAGAAAGCTTGGGAGTAGGTGGGGAGCTGCTGGCCATGCTGGGTTTCCCACACTGGGCCACGCAGCCTGGGTGGTGGGGGTGCACTTCAGGGGCCAAGAGTCCCGAAGACTGGAATACCTCCAGGTGTCCTGAATGGGTACCACCTGAGTTTCCCAAGGAAGAAGTAACTTCTTCCTCCTGCTGTCTACCCACCCACTGAGCAAAGCTTCTCTGAGAGCCTGCTCCACGCAGAAAGGGAGATGGGCCTTTGGGGGTGCCAGCTTTTGGAGGGTGAGTTGTCACAAGGCCCTTCAGTCAGATTAAGATCAAGATAAGGACCAGCTAAGATTAAGGCCTCCTCATGTGTCAGCAGATGAGCGCATTGGCTTGGTTTGTACTCTGTTCCCCAGATCAGGGTCTGCCCCACTCAGAACTCCTCTGTCAGGCTTCTTGCCTGTCACCGGCAAGCCAGGCTTGATGAGAGCATTGTGACTCAATGGTACGGCCTCTGCAGTCTGCCTGTATTTGAACCTGGCTCCATCACTTAAAAGTTGTGTAGGGCTGGGGAGATACTCAGTTGGTAGAGTGCCTGCCTTGCAAGCACAAGGCCCTGGGTTCAATCCCCAGCACCACAAAAAAAAAAAAAAAAAAGTCGTGTGACCTGCTGCCAATTGCTATGCTTCTCTGTGCCTCAGTTATTGCACCAGGACAATGGAGACAAGAAAATCTCCCTCCTAAGGTTGTTACACAGATTAGACAAGTTAACAGAAAGTCAAGTGCTGAGAACAATGCCTAGCACAGAGCCAGGTGGATGCAAAAGCTATTACTCTTGCTGGTGACTCTTGGATTATTGTATCCTAACTTAGGCTGCTCAGGATGGAGACTGGGGAAAGGTCTTACCCTGAACACCACCCTAGATACCAGTTCCTCAAACAGGCTACTCTGCACCCTGTCCTTGCGGTAGATAGGTGACACCATCCTGGACCTGGGGCAACAGAGGGGTACAGAAGAGACCACCAGGACTGGAAAGACAAACGCTTCTCTGGGCAGGCTCATCCAGATAGGCAGCAAGTGTCCCTAAGGATTCAGGCTGAACGTGGTCTCACCAAACATTTATAGACCATCTCAGGGAGGAGTAGAAGTTCCATGGCCTCTCAGATAATGAAAATAAAAGCGAATAGAGATAAATTAGAGAGAGTTTTCTTTTTCTGGAACTGTGAACAGTGTGGGGGGAGGGCAGGAGGCACTAGAAGCTAATACATTTGGGGAGAAATAATTATGATAATATCTTGAAATCAAATGTGCCTTTTTTGCTCACCAAAGATGTGTGTGTGTGTGTGTGTGTGTGTGTGTGTGTGTGAATGTGTGAATCATGTCAATAACCTTGACAATGACCTAGAAGGGTGGGGTGCAGGGTGATTAGTAATGACCAATCATGACAGCCCAGCCAGCCAGCCAGCACTTCCTGAGTTCTGCTATATTCTCAGCCCCACACCAGGCTGGGCTGGAGGAGGCAGAGATAATTCAGAATCTCACAGCATAAGCAGAAAGAATCATAAATCAAGGTACAAGGGGGTACTGGGCATAATGGAGGGCTGATCAAGGACCCATGTGGGGGTCTGCATGGGGTGATGGGGAGGGTTTCCTAGAGCAGGGAGCACCTGGGGACTGAGCCCAGGTGACGTGCACCGAAGGCACATGGGCAGGAACTGGCAGGCCTGCTAGCAGGTGTCATGGGAGCCTTTTACAGGCCAAGCCCTGGACCAGCCCCTGTGCAGGACCGTAGCACAATCCAGGTGGTGGGCTCTCCACAAACTCACAAGAAAAGGGCACAGCTCCTTACACTGAGGGGATGCTTTCACACGCTGTCAAGTGTGTGTCCCCACAGTCCTGGAAGGAGAGGAGATCTGGGATTATAATTCCCACTGGGCAGTTGTGAACACTGAGGCTCACACAGGGTAAGGGTATCCTCAGACTTCCCAAGAGTTATGGTGGAGCTAGGATGGAAGTCTGTGATCCTGACACCTAGAGAGTCTGGTCACAGCAGATGCCACCACCTCTGGGCAAATGACAGCAGCATCCTAAGTAGAGACACCAGCAGAAGCAAAGGCTTGGAGTTAGGAGGAGGCCGAGTCAGAAGGTGGTAAGAAGACAGGACTGGATGGGTTCCAGGGGAGGGCTTCCTGGAAGAGGCAGATGGATGGTGGTGGGCAGTCAGACTGGGGAGGAAGTGAAGGGTGGGGAAAGTTCCATTCTGCAAGGAGGAAGGCGGAGTCTGGCATGGAGCAAACAGTCCTGGAACAGGAGACAAGGGATGGGGGTTCCAGGGCTGTCTCACTTTGGGGGAACTTGAGTTCTTTGTTCTCAGTGTTCCCATCTGTTCAGTGACAGAGCTGCAGGAGATGATGGCTACGGGCACCAGAATTCCAAACTCTCTTAACCCTGGTACCTGGGGGCGGGGCACAACTTGTCACACAGATGGAGACAGGGTGAGGACCAGCCGGTACTGGCGGAGCTGGGGGGGGACAGAGCACAAGAGATGCAGAGATGCCCATCGCCTCACAGACGATGGGTCCCCAGGGCACTAAGGGGTGCAGAGTGCTCAAGGAGACTTTATTCTGGGCCCTTGGGAGTGTGACAGAAAGAAAAGTGGTTTCCCAAAGATGTACATCTTAATTCCCCAAACCTGTGAATGTGGCTCAGTGGTTGAGTGCCCCCGAGTTCAATCCCTGGTACCAAAAAAAAAAAAAAAAAAAAAAAAAAAAAGGGGGGGGAAGAGACGGAGTTGGCGTCAGCCAAGAGAGGGCCAGCGTCACAGAAAGGTGGCAACAGAAGCAGAGGTCAAAGCTGGGAGGATATGCTTTTTTACTGGCACTGAAGACAGAGAAAAGGTACCAGGAACCAAGGACTGTGGAAGCCTCTAGAAGCTGGCAAAGGCATGGGGCAGGTTCTCCCTCTGAACCTCTGGAAGGTAGTGCAGCCCTATGGACATCCCGATTCGAGGACTTCTAACTTCCCACACGGTCAGACATAAATCTGGGATCATGGTCATTTGTTACAGCATCAGCTAGAAACTATGACAGGAGGCCAGTGGAGCATCCAGAACAGTGGAAGAGCCCCCACCCCTGCCAGCTCCTCCCTCACCCAAGCCGTAAGGACCCAAGCCTGGCTCTGCCTCAGGCTATTTTCCTAAGCTCCAGATTTTTAAGTAGCCCAGGAAGATGCTTAGTGCCTTTTAAGTACTGACTCATTTAATCCACTTAACAAAGCTCTGTTCCCATTTTATGGATGAGGAAATGTAGGCTCACACACCAACAGGTAAGAAACAGAGGTCACTCATTCTTAAGTGGCAGAACTAGGGTTCAGAGTCAGACATTCTGGTCCAGAGTCTGTACAGACACTAGACAGTCGATCAGCCTCCACAGGACCCCTGACCAACCCAGGCCAACCTAGCTGTGCTTCAGGGGAACATGAGCAAGCTGTGCCTGGATTCCCACCATGATGGAGAGCTCACTACTAACACAAGCAGGTCAGGGCTGGGGTTAGGAGAAAAGTCATCCCTTCCATTTACTGGCTGGTGAACTCAGGCATTTTCCTTTACCTGTCAGTTGGACAGAAATAGTACCTATGTTTCCAAGAGTAGAGGATTAAATGACCCAAAGCATGTAACAAATGCTCAATAAACATTAGCTAGCACCGTTATTACCTCTGGAGGCAGCCCATTTAGCTATCAGAGAGTTCCCGCTGTTTAGAACTTCTCCTTTGCACTAAACTGAAGCTGGCCTCCCCCTGGCTTCTCCTTATTGCTCCCCCACCTCCCCCCACAGCCCTGAGTACTGAGGAGGCAGCAGCCAGACCCCAAGTGACTCTAAGTCAGCAGTCCTGGGCCTCCTTGGATGACAAAGTTCCCTGCCCTCTTCCCTTCCTGGGCTTGTCCTCCTCTGTCTGCAGCTCTGTGAATCAAATGCTGAGAGGCTTCACCCTCTAGCTCTGAGGATAGGGGCCGAACCCAATGCTTTACTAAAGAAAAGTCCCTGGTGGTTCATCCACATCTTTAGAAGAACAAAGTTCCTTACTTACAGACCAGTCTGTGTCTGTAAATTATGAAGCAAATTTTTTAAAAAAAATTAAACAATATTAGAGTCTGAAAAAATAGGTTATCTGCGTATAACCTGGTGCACAGAATCTTCTGTACAGGAAAGGCTCTGGAGGACACACCCCAAACTGTCAACTCTGATGACATCTGCAGAACAGTTAGGAACGAATGAGGGGTATGGTCACAGGTCATTACATGCTCTTCTGTAACACTGGAACTTATTTTATAATGAACATGTATTACTTTTTGGTTAAAAAGGAATTATTTTTAAGAAAGAGGAATGATGAGAGATTAAACCAAACTCCAAAGCAAAGAAGCCGAAAATGCATGGCTACCCTGCAGCAGCTTAGACATCGTCTCCTCCCAAGTCCCCCCAAACTTCAGAGCCAAAGGAAAGCCTTGGTTCTCTCCATCACCATGTCCTCTAAAGCACTTGGCTTCTTCCAGGGCATATCTGGTCTTCTGTTTGGCTTTGTATTGTTCTGGAATGTATGTGTATCCACATCGGACTGAGTCTGATGGGGGATGTGGCTCAGAGGTTAAGTGCCCCTGGGTTCAATCCCTAGTACCAAAAACAAACAAACCAAAAAGAATGATGAATGGAAGCAGCCCTACAAACTACCCAGGCGGGACTGTTTGGTGCTTCTTCCTCCAGACAATGAGGAGGCATTGGTGTTCTCTGACCAGAAGAACAAGCTAATGAAATCGCTATTTTAGGAAGATGGATCACAGCAGGGTGGGCTGGGAAAGCTGGAGGCCCAGAGACCTGCTTGAAGGCTATTTGGAAAGGTCGGCTCCAAGCTGCCTGCAAGTGTAAAAAATCTATGAGTGCATTACCAGGAGCACCGTCCGGCTTTGTTTATTTTTATCCTACAAAATACAAGGTCAGGAACGAGTAGAGTACTTTCTGCTGAAATTATTTTTTTTAATTGACACTGCACTTTACACAAATATTAATTCATTTAGTCAACAATTAGTTCTTGGGAACACCATGCTAACCTGCAAGCCAATCATCGTTTTCTTCGATGTACATTTTAATTATGGAGAGGCTCGAATTTCATTTTGACTTTAGAATGATCAGCCCCCTGTCACTTCTGAACCCCTGAGGATCCTTCTGAACACTAACATTCCAAAATCTGGGTTCCTAGGAATCTAAGAATCTATCATTATGAATCTATTTAACAATCGAAAAACAAATACTTTAGACCCCAATAGAATTCACCCTGGATTGTTCTGGAATGCAAGTAGCCCTGTATCTCAGGGGAGAGTCTAATCTTGGATATTGAGTTTTCGAGCAGCAGCCCAGGGTGTGCCCTGAAGCAGACCGCTGCTGTTGCAAAGGGCCCATGACATTTACTTTGGAGGGAGTGGATACCTCATTGGGAGGAAAGGCTGAGCTGTTGTACATCCCCGAGAACTCTGCCCGTGGTGTCCCAGGCATTCCGCACTGACAGTTTACGCACTGTGCTGATCCTAGGGAGAGCCACCCCAAGCAGGCGGAACAGCCTGACACAGGCCTGGAGTCCAGGCCTGGCCAGGCCAGCTGGAGAGTGCTGGGTAGTCCTTCCCAGCTTGACACAGGGGGTTTCTGCTGGGCAGGAGTGAGAATAAGAGGAGACAGACAGGAAGGGGCGATGGGGCCGTGCTGGGTCAAAACCAGGAATGGCCCAGGAGGCCAGCAGGTCAGTAAGCAAGGCTGGCTGGATGCTGTCTGGGCCATCTGAAGGAGGCAGCCACTTCTCTGTCCCCAGGTGTGGCTGCATGCACATGTAGACCCAAGAGGGACAAATCCTCTATGCTTTCCAGAGGGGCTAGACATTTTTATCTTTTGTTAAAACCTCTGGTTTTGAAGGCACGTTTCAATTTAACTCTTTGGTAGTTGACACATTGACATGGTTCAGAAATTAAAAATGTAAATGATATTCAGTGAAAAGTGCTCTTCCCACATCCTCTGCTAAAGCATGGTCACTAAGTTCCTGAGGATTCTTCTAGAGTTTCTATAACCTGCACAAATACTTACAAATATGCATTTGCAATGTCTGAAGGCATATTTTACACAAAAGATAGCCTACAGTACATACTATACTTTGCTTTTTTCATGAATAACGTATATCAAAGACCCATTCAGGACATAAAGGGTTTCTTCATTCTTTTCTCTAGTCCAAGGCTACTCCAGAGTATGCATCAGCTACTCTTTACTTAATAAGTCCCCTACTAATGGCCATTTGGGTACTTCTTTAATCTTTAAAATGATAGGTCTAATTTAAAAAAAAAAATGTTCAAAAAGTGCTATGCAGACCAAACATCCTGTGGACTAGACCTTAGGGACACATGCCAGGCTGAGGGTCATAGTGGGCAGTGCCTGTGTCTATGAGTTCATGGCATAGATGCTGGCCTGACTGTAGAACCTGTTTCTGTCCTCATGGTTGAAAGGAAATCAAACTGAGAACAGCTTCAAGTAAACATTGCTAAGAAGATTCTTTGCCTTTGAGGTAGTGTCCCGTCACCAGAGGTAACCAAGCCCCCATATGAAACGAACCCCAGAAAGGGTGAAGGGTCAGGCTACCCAGCCTGGGGTATCCTGACCCCTGACTGGGGTGTCTCCTACTCCAAGAGCCCCCATGATCTGATGTACAGACTGGGCCCAACTGGTGCATCTTCAGGCATCTCACTCATTCATTCCTTTATACATTTGAAAGGCATTTTGTGAGGCTATATCTTCTGCCAGGAATTCCCTTCCCCCACATCTTCTCAAAGTCTCTCATTATTTAAATCTCAGATCAATTGCCAGCTTCTGGAGAAGTCTCTGCCTCATCCTCCACTGTACCCCGCTTGCCACCTCCCTCAACCCCAGCCTCTTGCAGTTCATTCCCCTACTTTATTTTCTTCAGAGAACACGCCATTGTGAAATCACACTACACGTTTACTGTGTGTTTACTATAGGTTGTCTGCTTCCTCCAACAGGCAAGGCATAAGGACAGGGCTGTTCCCCAGGGTCACCCTCTTAGTCCCAGCCTAGCACAGAGTGAAAGCCCAATAAATAGTCACCAGCAATGTACCTTCCCTTTCCGATACAAGGAACAACTCTGATGCCCCAGCTCTTCCAGGGGGAGCTCCGCGGCTGAGCACCGGACTCCAGCGATCAAGCTGTCTGAGAGCTGTTACTGTGATTTCCACCGCACCTTGTGGCAGCCTGGATTCAGAGGCATTTCTCCTACTCCTGCTTCTCATTATTCATTATGACTTTACTCGGAGGGAAGAGATATTTCCTTACAGCTGATGCACCTCAAAAAGGCTCGTAAAAAATGGGTCAAAGGAGGTGCTCCCCACAGACAGATGAACAAATGGCCATTCAGGGCTGCCTGGCTTCCAGCCCAAGGAGAGTGTGATGGAGAACATGCAGGAGTCGGAAGCTCCTCAGGAGACCCCAAAGCCACTCAGCTGGATGGGTAAGGGTCTCCCACTGTGCAGCCAAACTTGCCTTGCTGACCCTGAAGACCATCCAAGGCCTGAAGTTCATGGGTTCCCAGGCCAAAAGCAACACCTGCACAGGTTTTGAGTGTTCCTCAAAAATCTCCAAACACACAGTAGATGTCACACTACCCTGGATGACGGACACTGGCACATGTGGGAAAGGGTTCCTGAACCACGCTCTGACCTCCATTCCCCCTCCTCTCAACCAGATGGCCTGACAGTCTCCAAGACTGAACCCTTTCCGTGGACCTTTGCAGGATCAGGCCCTTCAAGACTCCCCCAGAGAGTGTGGCCCCATATAGATTTGTTACTGGGCAAATTTCTCTTTGTCTTCTGCCCCTAGGACAGAGGTAAAGAACTTTTTGGTACCAGAGCCTGAAAGGTAGTAATTGTTCCTATCTATCTGGTGTTTACCATGTACCCAGCACTGTGCTAAGCCTCTGAATGGACCTCTCATGTAATCTTCACAAGGCGCCATGACAGCTCGAGTGTGGGACCCATTTCACAGGTGGGGAACTTGGGCTGAGGTTAATAACTTGTCCAAGTTCATCCAGCTAGGATATGGTGGTGCTGGGCTCCAATTCAGGCAGATTGGCCTTCCCGCTCAAGAGACATGCTTAAAGAAATGCCTTCTGAAACTTGAATGGGATTTCTTTTAAGTCCATCTGATCATTTGATGGCAGCAGACTGGTGGCGGAGACAGGGCCCTAACTCACTGAATGTGGCCTTGACCACATCACTTCCCCTCTCTGGGCCTCAGGTCTCCACAGCTATGAAGAGGAGTCAGACCCCATGATCTTCCCACCCAGGCCCTGTATGGTCAGTACATTTGCTTGAAGGAAGGGTAGAAAGTGCCAATGCCGAGTCCTGAGCCCTCTGTCCACCCATAGCAGATGCCCCCTTGGCAGGTCTCAAACCCTCTCCTACTGCTGACTCATTTTATCCCCAAAGAGAGCCAAGGGAGGCAGGTGGGGCACATTACCATCCCCATTTCCTAGATAGGGAAACTAGGAGACTTAGAGAGGACAATCAATTTTCCCAAAGATAGGACCTAGTAGATGGCAAAGTCCAAATTTAAACCTACTCCTCTGATTCCTAGTCTGTGCTCTGTCCTCCAGCCCTCAGATGCTGCTCAATTAAAAAGGCAAAAGAGGATGTGCTTCCTTGGATTGTCAAATTTGGGAAACTGAGGCTCCAAACATTGAACAAAGGAAAGCAGCAAATCAGATCTGGAGGACTCAGGAACTTGGCAACCACTCTGTCTCTCGGCAGGTGCTCATCCACTGTCCCACAGCATGATCTCTGTTGCTTAAAGTGGGCAGTGCCCAAGGGAAGCCTCAGACCCCAGGGCCTGGGTCACCTACCAGGCCAGTGCCTTCTAGACTTGTTGCACCAGAGGACACCCCTCTGCCTCTTCCTGCCATTTCAATCTATTGCTGCAAAGATGTGGTCCCCAGGGGAAAAACCCACAAGGACACAGACCAACCCTACCCCTTTGTTCTAGGCAAAAGGTCCCAAGGGCTTAGCTGGGGGCAAGACTGCCAGCTGCGTGGCCAGTGGGGAGATGGGCAGAAGCAGGGAGTCTGATACCTGGCCTGCTGTGCTCTCTGACAGGTAGGCACAGCGGCTGGACCATCAGCAGGACGATGGCCCAAGGATACACCTGCAGATAATTAGTCCCAATCAGGACAGGCCCAAACTGCTGAGAGGACAGAAACCAAATCACAAATGGTGAGCAGTTTCTGAACCGTGGCCCTGGCTGGTAGAGCAGGGATTTAACCTAGTATCAGATGTGGCATATAAACGATGGTGGGAAATGGACTTGTTCTCTAATGATATCTCTCCTGGAAAGCCTGGCGTATGAGGACTGGGATGGAGTAGCTCAGGGAATACTACCCCTTGCCACCCCAGACCCCAGGTAGCCTTGTGGGCTGGGCTCATGGTCCAGCCAAGCGGCCACTATGCTCTGGGTCTTGTGGGTGGAGAGAAAGACAGAGGTGGGCTGGAATAGTCACCCTCATAGAGTTCAGAACTTCGTCAGCACAGCCACCAACACAGGGGCCCTGTGGCAACACGGAGCCCCTGACAGTTCTTGGGGGATGTCCTTCAAGATGGCCCAGGAGTTCTCATGGCACCTAACTGCTTCCTAGAGGGTGCTTTGAAATTTTGTAGGGGCTCTTGTATGATGAAGAGGCGTTACTGGCCTGCAGTGGAACTGTCCCACACAATAAAAATTTTCCTTCATCCCACACTGTTCTCATGTCCCACCAAATGTTCCAGTGGGGGGGGGGGAAATCTGTTTACAATTATTCAAATCTAGAACTAAACTTCATTTACATATAAATGTGAATTTGCTATTTCCACAGTCTTCATAGACTGACTTTTCCAGGAAGGCAACTACAGTGTAAAGTGAGCAAACCTTGTACTTTGTCTTACTTGGAACTTTGCCAAGGGTTCCTCTCCTATTTGTAAAATCCTGCTCAGTATGGGCAGGCATGAACCCCTGAACCTCACCCCTGCATATGTCCGGTCAGGGGGCTGCATTACAGTGGTGCTTCCGTGTGTGCGGAGAGCCATGAGCCCCTCCATTACATCGCAGGGTTTAGACATTCAGAAGGTGCTCATATCAAACACATATTTAATTCTAAATAATGTTGCTTTTATTTCTTCTTTACTTCATAGGGTGTTTTGATTTTATCTGAAATTAGATGTGAAAACAGGCTACGTTCTTTACGAATTTAATTTTGGGAGAATAAAGGGACATTGTAAACATTTGCTATCCCAAGGGGACTCTAGGTAGGATGGGGTGGAGAATCCCACCTCAGTGAATCCCTAGCACCTGATCAATGTCCCATAAAGCAGAACGGGCTCAGAGATCTTCTACCAAATCTTCGCATACAAGCATCTGATATACAGTATGTGTATGTGTGTGTGTGTGTGTGTGTGTGTGTGCGCGTGTGCGCACGTGTGCCTGCCTGCAGGTTCATACAATGGTTCCATTAACCAAAGTACAATTTTTGTATTATATTTTGAACTTTCTCTATATTATAATATTGTATTATATTTTTATATGAATGGGATCATACTTAGCATATTATTCTACAACTTGCCTACTTCTATTCAAACTGTATCTTGGGCATTTATTCATGTCTATACAGATATAGATATATTATTTTTGATGGTTTCACATATTTTATTGTATGAAAAAGTCATAATTTAGTTAGCCAGCTCCTGTTGATGGAAGTTACATTGTTTCTATTTATTTGTCATTATAATAATTCTGTGACTACTCTACATATATAGATATCATAGTGCACCTATGTGAATATATCTGTGAGAATAATTCCTTAAATAAAAGTTCTGGGTCAGAGGATAGATATGTATCTTGAAAAATTTGATAGATATTACAAGTTTCCCTCCATAAAAAACTGCATCGATTTATACTCTTACAGTATATGAAAATATCTGTTTCTCATACATTTTCCCAAAACTAAACCTTAATCTTTGAAAAGCTAATGGTATTTTTTTAAGTGTCTCATGACTGTTTTAATTTGTAGCATTAAAATTATGAGTCAGGTTCACAACTTTCTATATATTATTGAGGCATTTGCATTTTTCCCCATTGAATTACCTATACATATACTTTTCCTGACTTTTCTTATTCATTTTTAAAAGTTCTTTATATTAAGGAAATTAATTCTTTCTTACCTGTGTTCTACATTTTGCTCCCCAATTTTGTTCTTTGTCTTTTGGGTGTTTTGTTTTTTTGCAATACTGAAGATTGAACCCAGGGCCTCTCTACCATTGAGCTACACACCCCCAGTCCTTTTTATTTTATATTGAGACAGTCTTGCTAATTTTCCCAAACTGTCCTTGAACTTGCAATTCTCCTGCCTCAGCCCCCCAAGTCACTGAAATTACAGATATGTGCCACTTTACCCAACCTCTTTTAGGTGTTTTACCTATATACAAAAGATTCACCTTTTAACAGTTATTTGTATTGTATCTTTATTTGCAACATATTTTTAAAAGGCCTTTCCTACTCTAAGATTATAAAAATTTTCCCTTATGTTTTTTCCTTAGTTTATTTTTCCCATTTAAAGTTTGGTCAACTTGAAGTTTATGTTTTAATTAATATATAATCATGCAAAATATGTGGTATTTTGATACACATACACAATGTTTAATGATCCAGTCAAGGTAGTTAGGATACTCACCACCTCAACAACCATTTATTTTGATATAATGAGTGAGGTAGGGGTATTAGGTCCAAGGCTTAACATCTGTATAGCCGTTTTATAGAATAAATTTCACTTTCCCGCCCTAGAGGGGTACTTGCTGAGAAAACAAAAGTTAAAATATAACTTCCCCTCCCCCACCTCGTGTTAACTGACCTACTAGAACATCCCCTTATTTGTCCCTTCAGCCCACCACAAGCTCTTCCCACAAGCAGCTCATACAATCCCACGCAAGCAGTCCAAACCTGCCCTATGAAATACCCTGAAGTTAAGCCCTGCCTGCCTCTCTTGCTTTTTTCTGAGTGATGGCCTTTGTCAGATCCTGACTGATAAATAAACTTTCTGCGTGTGGATCTCTTCACCTGGTTTCTGTGTTGCTCATCTGCATCTCATTTTCCTTTCAAGGGGTTCAACGGGCTGCATTTATAAACACCCACATACATTTGAATCTGTTTCCAGACTCTCTGTTTGGGTCCATTATTTGTCTGAAACTTCACTTTCAAGGACAATTTCAGTTACTGGAGCTTTATTGTATGTTTCTAACTGTGGTAGGACTTCTACCCAGTTTTTTTTAATTGCAGAATTTTTCTAGCTATCCTATTTATTTATCCAATAGCTAGCATCATTTGGACAAATCCTTCTACCCGAAATCTGTTACTATTTTGTTTGGAATTGCTTTGAACTAATAGACTACTTAGGGGAAATGGACATCTTTATGATGTTCAGTCTAAGAACAAACAACATCTCTCCATTTATTCTCTTATGTCCTTCAGTAGAGTTGAAGTTTATTCCTAGGTAGTCTATATTTTTTGTTGTTGATGAGCTCTTCTTTTCTATTCTGCTTCTATTATACTCTTTTCCAGCTCTAGTATGTGGCTTAATAATAAGTGCCTGCTGCACCCTTTTCAGATACCAGGGCCGTTAACCCGCCGGTTGTCCTCAGCACCAACCTTCTAGATCAGGGCTGTACAACTCCAATGCTTCTCCAGGCTGAGATTGCAGGATAAAGGAGGGAGCTGCTGGCTGGGGACTTGGAGGACTGTCCTGAGGGGCTGCTGCTGACATTAATATCCCATGGCCATGTGGGAAATGGCCCAGGGGAATTGCTCTTCCAATTTTTTAAGGGAAGCCAGAAATTCATGATTTTTTTTTAAGTGTGGCTCCAATTTTCTTAAATCCCTGGGTGAGGCAATTAGATGGATCTATGTGCTAGATGATTCTTTACACTAGCTGGTCACTTCTATGGACAAGAGCCTCAGAAAGGAGAACTCATCCTAGGTTCGCTGGATTATTATCCATCTAAATAAGGATATGCACAAATGGATGTGAAGTCTTCTTGTGACCTGCTTAAGCCCAAGTTCCCCATGAGCCCCAGTTCTGATCGCAAGCCCTCCCTCTGCAGGATGGTTGCCTCCAGGATCTCATTTGATCATCAGAAGGATCCTGAGAGACCAGAACCATTTCACAGATGGAAAACCGAGGCTCAGAGATATGTTCACAGGCAGACAGCAAGGAACTGGCAGCACTAGGATGGGCCCCCAGATGACCTGTATGGCAGAGGGGCCAGTCGCACAAGTCCTGGGGTTCACTGCAGTACCACTGACTACTAGCTGTGACCTCAGCCAAAACATTCAATTGACCCAATTCTTTGCACAGGAAACAGACAGGATTATAGGAGGACCCACCTCCCAGGGTTCTCCTGAGGGTAAAAATGAGCTCACTTAGCAGAGTGGCTGGCACTCAGCAAGTGCTCAATTAAGTGACAGTGACTATTATTACAAGTTGGTCCAATCTTCTTTCCACTGTCCCATCACCACCTCCCTCATTGTGAATTCTTGAAAAGAATAAGGACTCAGGATCTAGGGGACTGAGGGCTGGCTCTCACTCTTCTCTTTATCCCTTACATTGGGCAAGTCTCTCTTAGACTTAGCTTCTGCATCTACAAAATGGGATGCTGTCGGAAGTCTTGTCAGAGACCCTGGTGACACCAGCAAAGAATACCTCATTCAATGTCTGTGTAAAAGTTCACTCCATTGAAGTCCCCTATCCCATTGCTCACCTCTCCCCACCTGCAGCTCAGCTGCCCTGGAGGCTCTACCCCACCTCAGGTGCACTGGGATCCAGTTGCTCTTGCCAGGTCATCTGACCACCATGAGGTACCCAGACCTGCAAATAGGGCCCCAGCTATTTCAGCCTGAGCCCCAGATTTGACCTACAGTTCAGGCCTCAGCTGGTCCTCCCTGCCTTGCTGCTTGAACCTGAGGCACCTCTGGGACCAAGTTCCTGTCTCACCCATCCCTACACCTAAAATTCGAATCTGGACCTAGCCCTCAGCATCCCCGATGCACACAGAGCCCACCTGCACACCTGAGAACCCCTCATCTGTCACTACTCACTGTGTTCTGCCCACCAACCTGTGGGGAGAGCTTGCTGCCTTACCCCAGTGCTCAACCCCAAAGGCAGCCCACCAGTCCCACACTGTCTATTTGTGTCTCCTGCTGCCAAGTTGGACACCCTCCTAGAGATGGCTGCTCAGCCTGTTCCTGGGGCTCCATAGACAAGAGCTACAGATCTATAGAGAGGGGTCCGCTGCAGCAATGAGCCCAACAGTGACTGACCACATAAAAGGGTTCGGAGAGGGGTAACAATAGCTACATTTCTTGGGTACCTACTCTGTGCCAGGCAAGAGTCAAAGCACCTTATATGCATGAATGTGTCCATCCTCAGAGCAGCCTCGGGCAGCAGGATTTCACTGTTTCCATCATACAGATCTGAAGACCACAGCCTGCAATTCCTACATGACTCACCTGAGATTGCACAGCTAGTAAGTTGCAGGTACAAACCCAGCTGTGAGTGAAAGGGCCAAACTCTTTCCTTTGCATTCTGGGAACGGAGCCCAGAACTTGGCTCATGCTAGGCAAGTGCTTGACCACTGAGCTGCACCCCAGCCCCAGGGCCCAGACTCAATCTTTACATGGTCAGTGAACATTCCAGGAAGGCCTGGCACTTTCCAAGAAGGCAGTTGTTTGGCACATATCCAGCACCTTCCAGTCTAAGCCTCTGGCCTCCTTGACTTAGCCTCTGCCTGGAAATTTGAAAAACCACCTGTGAGGTGTTCCCATTCCTCCCTGAAGCTGGCCCCAAGCAGGGCTGCCCTCTGAACACCGGACCCCGCCCACGGGGGCCCTGCTGACAGGAGGCTTCCCTGTCTCTCTTTTCAGCCCATGATCCATTTGACATTTATTCTTTTTTGACTTTATCAGAAAAATATACAGTTTTGTCTCATCACAGCCAAAACTGTGGCTGAAGCAGTCTCCCACCTGACCTGTTCCAGGACCTCATACCCACAAATGGCCAGTCATGTCCAAAAGCACCAAGAAGCCATTCTTCCCCTCACGCCAGTTACCCTCACCTGTCACAATGGGGTAGGACTGTGGGCCCGGCACGCTGCTTCCGATGTCCGCGGGGGTGGGGCTGGTCAGGTTGGCCTTCATGTCGTCCAGCCCTCCGGCCAGTGAGGCCATGGCTGAATACTCAGTGGTCTGAAAGAGGAAGCAGAAACACCTCAGCACTCCTGTTCTGAAGCCCCCTAGTCAAAAGGCCACTGCCATGTTCTGGGCTGAGCCACCAAGCTGGGCTGGTGTCAAGGCCCACAGGGGCTCATGAATCCCCTGGTGCTGAAAGGATGGATTCGGCTCAACAGGAGAGAGTTGTCCAGAAGTGACCATGCTCCCCGGGTGAAGAGGTGAGTGGGGGTCAGTGCAACTTCACAACAAGTTCGACCTGGCTCCCCTGTGGCCTGCAGGCTCCCCTGGCCCAGACCTAACTAGTTAGCAATAACTGTCCCCCTCAATGCCAAGAAGGAGACATCAGTAACCAAAGCAAGGCTTAAATACGAGTCTTCTCCTCAAGAGGATAGAGAGAACGGTTTCTGATTTGGGGGTTCTCAAACCACAGGATGGAATTATAAAAACAAGGGTTCAAAAGAACCTGGAAGTTCATCCAGGCTAGACCCTCTTTCACAGACAGGTAAACAGAGGCCCAAGGGGAGAAGGGCTTTGTGCATGATAGAACAGGCAGAATCTCAGTGCAGGGGATCAGTTACCATAAACTGTCACCACAGATCCCATACACCAAGCCCTCTGAGTCACAGTTTGGCAAGTCTCTTTGAATTTCAGAAGCATGCAAACACCTATATGCTGGAAACCCTGGGGTGCATACGTCCCCCAAGTTGATGCAGGGCCCAGGAGCCATGCTCCTTTCTTTAGGCCATTTCATGAAATCAGACCTTGCAATGAGTCATTTCCTTGCCATCCTAGTCATGTCAGAATGGCCTCCAGAGAAAGCAAGAAGATACTAACCTGCATCTTCCCATTCAAGACAGACTAAATTGTAAGTATGAGTGACATATCCCTTCCTCCCATCAACCCCCCAGGCCTCTTCTGGTTAAAGAAAGCATTTGCAAACACTTAAGCCAAAGGCTTTGGCTACGCATGCCAAGCTTTGGTGTGGGGAGCTTCCTAGGATCTTGGCATTGCCATGGGGGATGCTTCCCTGACTGTCCGAGGTTATGTCCTTGGCAGGTAGGGTCAGAGAAGCAAGCACTTTTCTGGAAGGGGTTGCAGGCCCCTGGAGTAGGATAATGATGACTGAGCCACCAGAGAGAAACCAAAGGAGCGACGGGGCAAGGGGCAGGCAGAAGAGATGCAGGTCAGGCACCATCCTGGCAGTTTTCTCTGTAAATCAGTTAGAAAGCACTTCCTGGGCAGCTTCAATGCCAACAAAAGTTGATGGCAGCCGTGTCTCTAGGAGGTGCTACAGGCCCCGGTGTCCTGGGATGATGCTTCCTGAGGACAGCTGGTCCACAGTGCCCTGAGTTCATTGATTGTCTTCTAGCAGAGGCTGATTTTGAAACATGTAGAAAAGAGCCCAGGCCCAAAGCAAGCTCAGGGACTTCTAAGGGAGAAGAACAAGGCCGGAGGATGGGCCTGCCTACATCAGGAATCACTATAAAGCTGCAGTAATTAAGACAGTGCAGTATTGGCACAGAGACAGATAAATAGACCAATGAAACAGAGCCGAGACCAGAAACTGATCTGTGCACATATGGAACCTTGATATATGAGAGAGGAGACGTACAAATCAGAGGGAAAGGATGGACTCTTTAATAAACAGTGCGGGGTAACTGGTTATCCATTCAGAAACAGGGAGAAAAAAGAAATTGGATCTTTACACCAGACATAAAAATCAATCCCAGGTGGATTAGAGACCAAAATGCAAAAAGCAAAGGCATCTAACGTGGCCAGCTCTAAGTCCAGCCAAAAGTCCTTGGGCACAAACCTGTCCTTCATAGAAGAGGGACAGAGGGCCTTTTTGTCCCGGGCTACTCACACAAGGTTCCAGGTCTCTGTGAAGACCTATCATCCTGCCTCAGGATCTCTTCCTCCAGAAGTTTTTCCTGACTACAGTTCCCCAGGAGGCATGTCTCACTCCACCGTTGGTGCCAGGAGATAACTATCAAAACTTTCACTAGCACATCAATAGCTTCTTAGCCACTTACGCTACACCAGGAGCGTGACCTGTGTCCTCCCATTTCATCCTCACAGTTACCCCATGAAACAAGCTCTGTTGTCCCCATTTTACTGATGAAGAAACTGAGACTCTTACTATAAGAAGGAAGTGACTTGCCTGAGGTCACACAGTTTCTAGGTCCCAGAGCCAGGATTCAACCTGGGTCCATCAAACTCCAAAGTCCTTGACAATGACCCTAATGATTTTCCAACTATCGGTCCTGACCCATTAAGAGGTGGTGAAATCAAAATGGTGGTCCCAGCAATTTTTTAAATGAAATGAAAATTGAATAGAACAGAAAATATCCAAGGTTCTCACAAGTCCTAGTTTGTGAATCTTGGTTGCACCTATCAGCAGCTGTATGTGTGTAGTTGGAGATGAAACTCCATTTCTTGCTGTAAGTTATGGCCAGCAGTGTTTGAAAAACACTGCCTTCATTGCATGCAGCAGGGACTGTTGGGGAAAGGTCACTGTCTAGACTTGGTTCCTGTAGGATGGAACTTGGTCATGGCATTAGCCTCCTAATTTGCTAAGAATGAATTTGGAAGTAAAGTTCACGGGAAGCAGCTCCTTTAGTGCAGTACAAAGACGGAAGGTCAGAATGCCTCCGTAGGCTCTCTTCTTAGGTGGCATCTTCTAGAGTTTCTGGGTCCCTGGGGTGGGTCCCAGTTCCTCCCTCCTTTTTGTGTCCCAGATACCCTCCTGGAGGCCTGAGCATAGTGCATTTGTGCTCATCCCATTATTCAATCCTCTTGTGTTTTGGATGGTGTGTGAGACCAGACCCAGTGCTGGACTCTCATCCACAAACCCCAAGAGAAGAGGCACATGGCCCCCAGAAATTCCATCCAAGAAGAATAAGAGCACAGAGTCATTGTCCAGGGGCAGGGAGTGGTCAGGAAAGGTCTTGAGGCAGGTGCTTTTTAACCTGGGATGAGCAATCCCTGACCAGGCTGGGAACATCTGGAGGAAGGCCCCGAGGTGGTGGGGCAGGAGTGACCCACAGGCAGGGGGCATGCATTCGCTGGAGGGGGTGGAAGTCTAAAGGTGAACATCCGTGTGTCCACCTGGGATCTGACTTAGCGGCTTGCACAAGGAACTCTGGTGCACAGTGAGCGAGTGCTCCCTCAGAGCCCAGCAGCACCCCAGCCCTGAGTCGGACACCTGCGCCCTCCCCACCCGTTCCCAGGTCAGCTCCCTTCCCAGCCTCCAGCCTCCCATCTCTGACACGGCTGGTCAGCTGATCTGCAAGGGAAAGCCTGCTTCCCCAAAAGAGGCAGCGCCAACGCCATGTAGAACTGCAGAAGCGACGGTCAACCTCGCCTCGGAGTGGATTTACTTTCCAGGGGAGAATTGCTGTTTGATTTTGCTTTAGTCAATAAGTTCAGTATCAAGGTTCATCGAGTCACTCCAACAGTTGGGTTTGGATCATCTTCAAGACAGGACCTCTTCGACCTGTGTGACACACACAGGGGAGGTCCAAACTTTCAGGCTCAACCAACCACCGGCTTCCAGCAGGTAGAGCGAACCTTCCTGAAGAGCTGTGGCTTGGGGGATGGTGGGACTTGGAATGAGACCTCAGATGCCCCTCTTCCTTGTGCCTCCCACTGTCACCACCTGGTTGGGGCTTGAAGCCCAGCCCCTCCTCTTTGATGGGATTCTGCAGCTCTTTTCTGCTCCTGCAGGAGCCAGGGGATGCTGCCATTTCAGTTTGGTTTTCAATTGCTCCCCAAGTCCTCATCACTGTCTACCTTTTGAGCTGCCAGTGATCTTTTAAGGGCAACTGTATCTCTTCTATATCCTGAGGTCCCTGGAGCATCACTGCACCAGGCACTTCTCAGGCATTCCAGGACCTTTCCTGCCTCTGCCTAGAGGGCCCATCTCAGTCACTTAGAGAACTCCTACACTGCCTGCAAAACCCAGTTCAAATGTCACCTCCTCCAAGACATTCCTTGCCCTCTACCCCTAAAAAGAAATAATTACCCTCTTCGCTCTGCTTCCACACTTGGTGGTATTTTCCACAGACCTCCATCATCATACTTTCCATCACATATAATGACTGTGTGTCTATCTCCCTCCAGGATGCCTTGAGAACATGGAACTTACTGCTCCCAAACTGCTTGTTGAATGAATGGTCCAGTAGAATGAAGTAAGTCACAGCTCCCAGGAATTAACTGGGAGGTGTCTGAACAACAGTTCTCAGTGATAGGCTAACATCTTCTGCCCTCCTCCCACCTCTACCCCTCATCAGGTCAGGGGACTGGAAAACAATGTCTCTGTTCAAAATTGTTAAAGATTCTGAGGAAGTGTTTTCACTGGTATGTGATGGAATATTAGGCACTCAATATTTATTACAAAAAATAAGAGAAAAGGACCATACAAAGAATATGTTCTTTTTGTTTTGTTTTGTTTTGTTGGTACCAGGGATTGCACCAGGGGTGCTTAACCACTGAGCCACATCCCCAGCCCTTTTTATTTTTTATTTTGAGATAGGGTCTCACTAAGTTGCTGAGGCTGGCTTTGAACTTGTCATCCTCCTGCCTCAGCCTCCTGAGCCACTGGGGTCACAGGCATGTGCCACCACACCTGGCCAAAGGATATGTTTTAAAACCTCTGCAGAACTGCCCACGAGAATATTCAGACTCTTCATCAATCCCTTCTGCAATTCAGTACCAGAAAAAAAAGGGGGGGGGGTTCTTTCCCCTCCATGAATTGTTGATTTACTTCCGACAGAACAAGAAGAACATTAGAAACCACAGCTTATCCCTGTTTACTTGGGCCGCCAGGAAGCTCCGTCAAATCCAACCACCACAACCACATCCTTGCTGGCTCCTGGCACAATGATCTTCCTCTTTACATAATTTCTGAACTTCTTTTCAGACTTACCTAACTTAAATACACGTAATAGCTTATTTTTCAGACCACCTCAAGACCTTTGTGAAAGTGGAAGCTGGGAGAGACAGAACAGTAGAACAAGGAAGACAGGCAAGAAGAAAGAAAGAAGAGAGGAAAAGAGAAGAGAACCAGGAGGCATGGCTGGTGCCTCTTCTCCTGGTAACAACGGCAATCTACTTTCCTTTCTCACAGCTACTTGGGAAGCCAGGGGCTGGCCAGTGGGGTGCAGAAGAAGGAACGCAGTTACCCTGCATGAGGGTGTCGGCATGCCCCTATCCGGGGTTGCACTGACCTATCCCCCCGCAGCCACTCCCAGTCACAGGCAGTACTGTGTTCCACAGTCCCTGCTTCTCTGAGTCCTTGGGGTCCTTTCTTAGGGTGCATCTCAGGCTTCTGCTCCCTTCCCATCAGGGCCCCCTAGTGCTGTCCTTGTCCATGACTCAGGAAGAGAAATGAACTGAGATCAGCAACTCACAGACGGCCCACTCCGATGCTGCCAACTGGCATAACACTTCCTCTGCCTACCACCACAGACTCCACCACGGCCTCAAGGTCAAAGTCACCAGCCCCCTCGCAGACACCGTGTTCCCGTTAATGGAAAGCTTCACTCTCTCAAACATCAGTCAAAAGGATTCTCAGGGTCTCTTTCCCAATGTGAAAAACTGAGGTACAGAGATGGGATGGACTTCCTCAGTTAATTTTTATGTGTCATGTATGGCCTATAGACATAACAGCGATAGACAGAACACTGGGCCAGGAGTGGTCGCACCCAGGGCTTAGCCCCTTTCTCACCTGTGCGACCTTAGACAAGCAAGGCCAGCTCCGGTGAGAAAGGCACATGGGTGAGAAAGAGTAAAATGGGATTTTAATCCTGATCCCTAGCTGCCTACCTGCGTGGGAGCTTCTGGGAGCTCGGAGAGTCTGAGCGCTGTCTGAAGGAGAGCGCTTTGCAAACTAAGCAACGTGAGATGTTCAAGAATTCTAGCAAAGGCCTTGGGAGGCACCTGCCCCAGGAAAGCGCACTGGACATCATTCGGGTCCCTAGGAAATTACCTGGAAAAGGGCTGCCTGGGGCTGCACCAAGTATTGTCCCATCAGCACGGGGCACCACTGCCACAGCATGGAGGAGAGAAGAAACAGACACGTGAGAAGGAGGACCACAGAAGGAGTGCAAGGCGTGGGGACGAGACAGCAGGGCCGGCCACTCAGATGGCCTCCTGGGGCCTGGAGGCCTCCCCGTCACCTGCTGGGCTCCTCCAGGCACACTGCCAGGCCTTGGGTGGCCCTCAGGAGCCCCACCAGAGCCAGACCAACCACTCCCAGCCTAAGGACCGGACACCAGCCGCCTGTACACCTACCCAGAGGAGGCAGAGGCTGAGTAGGGAGGAGGGTCCTTGGGACCTGGCCTGAGGGACTGAGATTGAGGAAGCTGCCCCCAGGCAGGATCTGCTCCCAGGCCCCTCCCCACTGGCCTCTGTGTCCCATCTGCCTGGGAACTTTCATTTGATGATCTCTAAGTCCCTTCCACTGCTGACCCTCTTTGCCACTATCACTAGCTACATGATAAGGTGTGGATTTCCTCTACAATAAATGAATTGCAAGGTGGACAGGGGTGGTCCATGGGTTAAAGGAGTCTGGACACATCAATCCGCGGCAACATAGACCCCAATTCAGACAGACAGATGGTAAAAACCATAACGATAGAAAATGGAACAATTGCAAATGCGAACACTGACTGGATATTTTATGACATTAAGGGATTTTCTAACTTTTAAGGTGTGACAATGGTATTGTAATTATACTTATTTATTTATTTATTGTTGGTACCAGGGATTGAATGCAGGGGTGCTTAACCACTGAGCCACATCCCCAGCCTTTTTCTTTATATTTTATTTTGAGACAGGGTCTTACTAAAATGCTTAGGGCCTTGCAAAGTTGCTGAGGCTGACTTTGGACTTGCGATCCTCTTGCATCAGCCTCCTGAGCCAATGGGATTACAGGTGTGCACCCGGCAGTGATTATGCATTTTAAATGGTCTTGTCCTTTAAAAATCCATTCCAAAATATTTACGGATGAAGTGACACAACGTCTGGAGTTTGCCTCGAAATAAAGTGCAGTTAACATAATGTGGTGTAGCTGTACAACAGAATCCTATTCAACAGGGCAAAGGATACACGTCACGTCATGGGTGGGCCTTGAAAGCATTTCGCTAAGTGAAAGAAGCCTGATAGCAACGACATCCACTTTTAAGGATTGTCCAGACATGGCCAATCTCCAGATAGAGCAGAGCAATGGTGGGCGGGAACCGAGGGTGGTGGCAGGGATTAACTATAAACCAGCACGAAGGATCTTTTTAGAGAGAAGGAACTGTTCTAAAGCCAGACTGTGGTGATAGTTGCATAACTCCTTAGATTTACTAAAAGCCATTGACTTGCCCACTAACAATGAGTTACTATTATGGTATAAAATTATATTTCAATAAAGTCATTAAAAAGTAAAATGGAGCACAAGGAGAACTGGGGTATGGATGAAATAAGACTGGTGTTAGTAACTGTTGCATTGGGGTGAGGGGATTAACTAGTATTTCTTCTCCTTTGAGAGTTTCCATAATTAAAGGAAAAAAAAAAAAAACCCAGCCAGCTTGTGTTTGGTTTACGGCCACTCTTGCTGGCACTCATAGAGATCCACAAACACTAGTGGGATAATGAGAGAATCCAGGAGGTCAAGGTCAGCCAGGAGTTGGCTGTCACCTCCTCTTCCTTGTGCCCCTGCCCTGCTCCTCCAGGGCCAGGCCCCCTGCATCTTCAGGGACTCCAAAGTTTCAAACACGGCACGCATCAGATTCTTGTCTGCCTAGCACTTTCCAGTTGGCAACGTCCTTGCAGGTGCATGACGTCCGTGGGAATCCTGGGGTATGTGCAGATGCAGAAATGGAGCTCAGAGAGGGAAGCCCAGGTGTGTGAACGCCAAGCTCAGCGCTAGTCCTCAGCCCCAGAGGTAGAGTTAGAATCAGAAATGACTAAATGCTGGCCCTGAGGGTAAAGCTCAGACACTTTCAGTGGGACGTCCTCCTTCATGAAGCATGCTGGCCGCAGACCTCACTCCACCACTCCTGCTAGGCAGAGGCCAGAAGGAGGCATGGTCCACGTTTTTAATACTGGCCACACAAAACCTCCCCCCTGCAAAGCATGTGACAGGAGTAGCCCTGTCTTGCTTACCATGGATTAGATTGGTTGGCAGGGAGCTGGGAGACCTGGCTCTGCCTTTGGACTCTGGTGCAACCTGGGAAGACTCCTCCCCTCCCCAGGCCTCAGTGACACCATCTGCCATGAACTCATAGCTCAGATCTGCCAGGGCCCTCTTGACTTTGACACTTCACCAAAGTCTGTCCCCTGTCAGAGTAGGGTCCCTACCTGGCGCCCTGGGCCAGGATTACGCTTCAGCCTGTGGGTTGGTGAAGGTTTTGCCCTCTATTTCAAGTCCCCAAATTCAGAGATCTGGCAGCCATCAGGGGAGGCAGGGAGCCAACTGAGGCAAGCAGGACACAGTTCAAGTCTGACTCAGTCAAGTTCATGGTAGGTGATATTGGGCAGACTCCAATTCCAGGCTCCTTTTCTCATTTGTAACCTGGGAACATACGATCTGCCTCAAAAGGTCATGAGAAGGCAAATAGGGAATGATAAGTATGACAAGCCTGGCCGGCAGGGCTTTTTCTTTTCATTTTCTGAGTTCCCAAGGCCAGATAGGTTTAAAAAATAAAAAGCACTTTTAAAAAGTCCACCACAAAGGCTAACAGGAAGGATCCCTGTGATGGAGCTGCCTTGCATCCTGAGTCTATCAATGCCAACTGTCCAACTGTACTACTGAGTACAGTTTTGGCAGATGATGTCATGGGAGAAACTGGGCAAAGGGTACATAGGACCTCTTTGTATTATGTTTTACAACTACATGTGAATCTACAATTATCACAAAATAAAAAGTTATATGTATTTAAAAAGTGACACAGTGTCTGAAATCCCAGCTACTCCTGAGGTTAAGGCAGAAGGATCAACTCATTCAAGGCCAGCCTGGGCCATCTAGCGAGACCCTGTCTCAAAATGCAAAATTAAGAGCTGGGGATTTAGCCCACTGGTAGAGAGCCCCTAAGTTCAATTCCCCATACAAAAAAAAAGTAACAATGCAAAAACGACAGGGTTTTTAGCATGGAAGGACAATGAATATCTCTTGCAAAAGTACTCCATCATCCTCAAAGCATTACTGTTTACATTAACTAAGGGGAAGAATTGCCAAGGATTCTGATAGGTCTCCCTCTTTCAGGAAGGCCTCCGTGATTTCCTCTCCTCTGTGTTTTAAAATAACTGAGTGTCAGACATCTACCAAACACCTGTCACCCTGTGTGCCACTTAACTGTTTAGGGTCCCCTACTAGAGTGTGAAGTTCATAAGGAGAAGCTGTGTCTCCCTCATCCTTGTGACAGCAATGCCTGCTCTGACCAATGTCTGTGGAACCAAGTGACAGGGACAGATACCATGGCCTGGCATCAGAGGTGCTTCCTGGGGTCACCAAGAGGATAGATGATGCCAAGCTGCTTTTACTCATCTGAAAGTACCGTGAGCATGTATGAGACGTGCTCTGTATTCATTGGGTTCTCCAGAACTGTGACCAGGCCTGAGTCAAAATGATTTGCAGTAGAACCGAAGGCTGCCAGGAAGAGATTTGCAAAGTTTAAATGACTCATCTCCCCACCCCCTGTTCTGTGTATAGCTTGCAGTCCCCTTGTAGCACACCCCAGAAGGTTCCCCAGCAGCGTGGGACAGCAGCAGAAGCCCCCAGGGAGGACAGTGGAGTCAATACTGTGGTTTCTGTTGAGAAGAAACTTTTCCAGCAATGACTAATTAGGAGGGCATTTTCTTTCCCTGGCCTCTTACAAAACATTGAGTGAGCCCCCAATCTGAGAGCCCAAAGGAGTTCAGGGACTGTAGAGGCTGATCTTAATCTGAAGCTCAAAACCCATCAAATGGGTGTCTCTGTGATGCGGAGCTCACTGACTCTCCAAGAAGCTACTCCACAGAGGCCACACAGCTCTGGCTGTGAGAAAGGACTCACTGTGGCCCCCAGGGGCCTCTACAGTGGCCTTGAGTGTGCTCTCTGAGGCTCCAGTTCTACCAAGTGTCCTCTGGGGCTCCAATGCCAGGGTCCTCCTTGCCAGAGGAGCACAGGGCCCCCAGATGCCCCACTCCTCCTCTGGACCCTTCTGACTTGGGCTCAGGGCACCTGCTTCTGCTCTCCAAGTTGTTCTCACCGAGCTCACTCCAAGTTCATGAGAAATAGAAAGTGATGCACTCATTTTCCTCTTCCCCCAACCAATCAGAGATCTATAAGAACAGGAAGGTTACTTGGACAAGGCTCGGAGCACCAAGCTCCAGTTCAGCAGAGTAAGATCCGGGACTCAGCAGCGAGGCCTCCTGTACCATCGGATTCAGATTCCAGTGGGGCTGGGTCCCCTGGGAACGAGGGAGGACTCCCAAGAGCCAGAGGGAGAACAAGGCTCCATCTGTAGGCTGCCAAGCTCCATAAGCTTTTCCCAGGTGATCCAGGGCAAGGCCTGGTTGTCCCATCCCACGGCAGAGCTAGTAACAGGCAGGAGTGTCTGATATCTGCCAAGGGAATGCAGGACTGTTAGCTACCAAGGGGTCCAAATGTCAGGGCTGGTGCAAAGGGAGGACCCCCATCCCCGAGTACCTGACCTGAGAGGGGTGGGGGCATTTCAAGATGCTCACAGTTCACTTTCTTTGGGAGTGACTTCCCAGCTGTGGGAGAACAGAAATGTTACCCTGGGACCAGAAATAAATGAGGAATGCTTCCCTCTGCAAGGTCAGATGACAGCATGGGGCAGGGCAGGGACTGGTGGTTCTAGAAGTCTCTCTCCCCTACCACTTCTAGCCCACTACTGCTATGTGGACACACACACACACACACACACACACACACACACACATACACACACACGCCTTAGGCCAAAGGCCACCTCTCTGTCCCTTCTGCTCTCTGTTCCTTTTGTTCTCCATCAGAACAAACTTTGTAAAGGGGGTGCTCTCTGCAAAGACCCCCTTGAGAAGGAGTACCTTCTTTGTCACCAAAAATTCCCAGGAACCTCCAGAAAAAGAAGAGTCCATAGGCTAGGACTTCGTGGTGAACTCAGACTCTTCCCTCGACAATTCAGAAGACTCCACCAGCTCTCAAATAAACCCTCTCCCACCTTAATCACGATCAAAAGGCTTGCATTCACTGGATGTGTCCTACACACTGGGGGCTATCCTAGGTATGAAAATACATTAATTCATTTAATCTTTTTAAACATATTTTTAGTTGTAGATGGACACAATACCATTTTATTTTTTTTTTCTATTTATTTTTATGTGATGCTGAGGATTGAATCCAGTGCCTTTTACATATGAGCCAAGTGTTCCACCATTGAGCTACACCCCCAACCTACAATTCACTTAATCTTTACAACAATCCTATGGGGTGAGTTTTACTAACCCACATTTACAGATGACAAAAACAAGGCACAAAGAATCAAAATAATGTGAATGTCCAAATCACCTCCCAGCAGTGGGACCCCAAAGTCCAAGGTCACGGACACCACTCTGAACCACCTCTTTGCCACTATAATTTGCCCCATCAAGTTAGATGGCAAGAACACTGAGGTTTAGAGGTAAGTCGCTGAGGTTTGGGTAAGTCGCAGAGCAGGTTGAAGCTCAGGTTCTGCCTGATTCCAAAGTCTGAGCTCTTTGTCTTGATTCTAAACTGTCTCCTAAGTGCTAGAGCCCAGAGAGGGACCCCAGCTGCTACACCAGGTGCATCTTCCCACATCTTAATCTTCAGATAACCTGCCTGCTCCAGACTCGGAACCCTTGCTTGGTCATTTCCCCCCACCCTGATGAGTACCCTCTCCCTCCCTCAGACGTGGTCCTGTCTATCCACTAGATCCTGACTCAAGAACCAACTATTCTAGAAAAACTTTCCAGATTGTTTCAGCTGGGGATGTTGTGGATTTTTATCCTTTATTCTTCCCATGTAGACAGAAAGCTCCTATATGATAAACTCAGAGGACAGCCACCCCCAGATTGAATGCTGGCATCAATATTAGTGGGAAACCATAAAGAAATAAAGAGTGACAGTCACATTGTTTTCACTATTGGGAAAACTGAGCTTCTGACTCATGCCTTGGTTCGAGCCCTCTCTGTTTTTTACTGAAGGTGACATTGGCTTTTAGAAAGATGAGAAATTAAATGAAGTCAACACTAGTCTTAGGTTTTAGCTATTCTGGGTAAGCCCAGATTGTCATAATGTTCATAAGAGAGAGAAAACTAGCAAGTGAAAACAGTTCACTGCTTATCAAGGTTAACTTTATTTAAGAACCTCTGCTTTTCATTATAGAAATGTGTTTGCATTTTGCAGTGTTAATTCCATGAAGCTTGCATTTCAGACCAGGAAACAAAGCATGATAATCTTTTTTTTTTTTTTTTTTTTTTTGTGCTAATACCTATAATTTACCTAAACAAGCAAGCCATTTGCCTTGAGACTATACATGTAAACAAATACACTTCTCCTGAAGGCTCTGTTTGAGTTTGATTTTTAACTATTCATTTTTCTCCCTCCTATACACACATACATGAATTCAGCCTCCTGATTTTATTTCCTTCACCTCTCTGCCACAAATCAAACTTCAAATAACATAAAACTGATGGCTAGAAAAGGCTTCACACACAAACAAAAGCCATCAAGCCAAAGGCAACAGAGATGCTCACATCTTCCCATCCAACCATCTCTGTCGTCTGTGCTGGACCAACAAAACAGCCTCCCTCTGCCCAAATGTCCTGGAAAACCCCAAAATATCTCATTTTCATTTCCAGGAGGGGAAGAGGTCTGAGCCCCCAAATAAAAGACAAGTTCAGTGAAACAAGAAGCTGGGAAAATCCAGGCAGGCTTCTCCTTGCCACCCGTGTCAAGCTCACAAAGAGAAAAATCGTACCATCCGACATGGTTGGGAGAGTTTAATCCAAAGCAGTGCTAATTAATATCCCTGGCTTTCCAGAAGCCAGTGCCACATACAGCTGCGAGGGCAACAAGCCTGTTCTCCCTTCAATTTTATGGGAAGAACATTTTCATTACAAAGCCTCCTCCCAGGCCCTCCTCTCAACCAGATTAGCCTCGAGAAGGAAGCGGGGATGATCCATCTATCAGGGCTCCTTCTCCCCCCATTAATTTTATTATTTATATCCCATTTTAAAAGTTTATTGGCACAACTCTCTGTGCACCTGGCCAGAGTCCTTCTGACAGCAAGCAGTGGCAACTTCCTGAATCCCCATGTCAGGGGGAGTTTATACAATTTGTCACCAGAATGTGCCAACTTTTTGAAATTTGCCTTGGAGAAAAAGCTGACTCCAAAGACAGAGTCCATCACCACCGTTTTTAAAATTATTATCATTAAATGTGAAAGAGTCTAAACTCACCCTTTTGTGACGTATATGTGGACTTGATGGCTCAGTGAGCTATGGGTGGTCCTCAGGGGCCCCTTAAAGTCCAGGGAGAGTCCCTACATGTATCCCTCCACTCCCAGGCAAGCACCCCTGGTTGTTTGACTAGGCTTGATTCATCTTTAACCCAAACTGCCAGACTGCAGGCAGGCCTGGGGAGGCCACGTGGCTTCCATTTTGTTCTCAAACCCCACTTGCCAAGGCGGTCTCTTTCCAGCCTCCTAGAGGGACCCCCAAATCCAATCTAAATGTCTCAAATTTACCTGTTTGTCTTTTATACATATAAATAGCTGCATTTCCATTCTCTCTTTGTTTCTCATTTTCATTTGGTTCTAATATCTGCATGTAAATGTCGGAAAACAGCATCTGTAATTGGAGATTATGAAGTATGGCCAGCTCCTGACAGGCTGCTAAGGAAGATGGATTATCCTCATTTTTCTGTAAATTTTGTCAATTTTGGAATTCATAAGCTATCAACACTGATCAAAATGGGACTTCACAGCTGTGTCAAAAAAAAAAAAAAAAAAGAGAGAGAGAGAGAGAGACAGAGAGAGAGAGCAAGAGAGTGTGCAGGCAAGTGCTCACAGGAACCCACGTCATGTGGGTGCAGCAGATTGGATGCCCAGCATCGTCACGGCCACCCTCGTCCCCTGTCCCCTCCTCTCCACGCTGGCAGCTCCCTCAGCTGAGGCCTAGTCCCCCGACTAAATCAAATAGCTAAATCACGAGACTAGAAGGCCACAAATCCTCCAAGGCACCCACTCAAACCCGGACTTAATTTATTGCCCGGCGCTACCTTCTTTATTTATCCCGAGGAGTCCGTGGCTCCCTCTGCTCAGGCCTCTGAGATGTTCTACTCCTTCCAGACCATCACAGCCCACTGGAGGCAATTGTGTTGGTCTCTCTCTCTCAATTTTCCCATTACTGGGAGTAAGTACTGTTGGGACTCTGTAATAGCCCGACTGCAGCCCATATCAATAACAGATGAGGTTTAATCGTCCAACACAAAAATTATTTAGGCGCAGTAAGGACATTCAATGTCATTTGCATAATGGCATTTCTATCGCACGCACCTAACCCGTCTTGCATAAACAAGGCCTTGGGACCATAAATAATAATAAATCATGACGTCTGCACGCCTCTTGCGGTAATAGGAGCCACTCTTTGTGGAAATTATTTCAGCAGGAAATGGGCACCGTAATTTTAAAGACATGTGGCGTGGTGAGGCACGGTGAATCACGTGCGTGCCCACACAAGCCCCAGGAGCGGTCTGGGGTCCTACCCTGAGCCCACAGCGATACCCCTGGGGGTGTCTGGAGAAAAAAAAGCAGGTCTCCAGGAGAAAACATCCAGGGCCTCTAGAATAGCCACTAGAATGTGTCACTGTCCCAGGAAATGGGACAGGAGGGGAAAGGACACAGAACCCAGCAGAAGGGAGAACTGACTCTGGACCTGGAGAGGTGCCCAGGCCCTGGAATCAGAAACTGTCTCTGCTCTAGAAGAACAGAAGCTCCCTGGGGGCAGTGGCTTTCCTTTGCTTTGTTCCTCGTCTCCCCAGCACCTACAGCAGGGCCTGGCACCAGTGGTGGCTCTGGAAATATCCTAAAGAAATAAAATGAAAGAAGATGATCTTGGGCCCAGGTGGCAAGAGGATGGGAAGAGCCCAGAAGCCAGGTTAAGCAAGGAATAACAGAGGCACAAGCTGGAGGGAACAGAGGTGGGACCTGGCACAGAAGCACTGGTATCACCGATCTGGTGAATAAATGGAGCAAAATGCTCAGAATCTCTCCAACACACTGGAGGCCACTGTGGGGTAAAAGGAAATGCACAGGGGTAGGGTGCTGGTCAGCAAAGCAGGTGGGCCTGCAGGCTTGATGGCAGATGCCCTGGGTGAGGATCCCAGCTCCCCACCCAGTCCCAGCCCTCAGTCCTCTGTACCCCAAATTCCCCATCTGTGGAACAAGCCTAGTAACAGTGCTCCCTCACAGAGTTGTCCTGAGCAGTAAAGGAAAGACTGCAAAGCGACCAGTTCCTCATCAGTTTGTATTACTGTTTTCCTTTTCAGGAAACAGGAAAAACACATTCAGTGCAAGCTCTGCTGGTACTAGCTGTGCTTTAGGACAAGCTCCTCCACTCTCGGGGCCTCAGCTCCCTCCATCTAAGAAAAGCATATTAAGACGGTCCCACCTTCACAGAGCTGCTGTGATACAGCTGAGGTGCATGTCACGAGGCTCTGTTAGCATGAAGTGCTGCCTGCCTGAGACAGGGATGCTAACGCCCCTCATGTGCAGAGAAAAAAGGGGAGCTTTCCTACGTCTGCCCAATGTCCTCTCCAGCCACTCCCAACCCCTGGCAGCACCCTGAAAAGTTCAGACTTTCCAGAAAAGTTGTGGCAGGACACACACAAACCAAATGAAGTCCTGTATTTTAGGAAAAAAAAAAAGCAAATTAAAACCACAATGTACAACTTTTCATCTATCATATCTGACAGGCTGTAGGGAAGCAGGTCCCCTCATGAGGGACATGAACCTCTTTGGAGCACAACTTGACTTCATCTTTTAAAATTCACAATCTTCACACACTGAGCCAGCCATTCCACTTCCGGGGATTTATCCGGCAGATGTAGTCCCACAGGTACACAATTACATGTATACAAGGATGCCTGATGCAGACTTTTTTGAAAAAGAAAAATATTGAAATCGATCTATTGGGAAGACTTATTAAATAAATTATGTACTGCACATAGTAAAATACTATTATAGTTGTTAAAAAGAATGAAGCAGTGTTCTATTCACATAGAACAATCTCCAAGAAATACTTGTTTATAGAAAAGAGCAAAACTAGAACCATGTAAATAGTATGTTACTATTTGTCTTCAAAGGGGAGAGAATTATATTTAAATATATATTTAAACATATGCCTTGCCCTCATCAAAATATTGCATATAAATGCTCCTCAACTCACAATGGAGTTAAGTCCTGATAAACCAATTGCAAGTCGAAAATATCGAAAGTCAAAAATGCACCTAGCCACCAGGTGTGGCAGCACACACCTGTTATCCCAGGAGGCTGAGGCAGGAGGATGGCGAGTTCAAAGCCAGCCTCAGCAAAAGTGAGGTGCTAAACAACTGAGAGAGACCCTGTCTCTAAATAAAATACAAAACAGGGCTGGGGATGTGGCTCAGTGGTCGAGTGCCCCTGAGTTCAATCCCCAGTACCACCCTCCACCAAAAAATGCACCTAACTACTGAATATCATAGCCTAGCGTAGCCTATCTTAAATGTATTTAGAACATCCACATGAGCCTATGCTTGGTCAAAATCATTAACACAAGCCCATTTTATAACGTAGAGTGGAATATGTCACATATCATACTGTATATACTGTACAGAATGGCTGTACAGTTATGATTTTGTACCTCATGGACTCGAAAAATCCTGAGTTACATCATCCCAAGTTGGGGCAGTTCCATCTGTATTCATAGATACTTGTAGGCAAATTTTAAAATCTCTAAAAATTACAGAAGCAACTGGTCACAGGGCTGTCCCCTGGGAGGAGAACAGGGTGGCAGGTAGAAAAGAGGTGGGAAGAGATGGACTTTTCAATGCTTATAATAGACATTCTCTGAAATTTTTACCATTTTGCATATACCACCTATTAACAATTTTTGAATGAAAAAAATCAAAGTGTTGCTCAGGTAGGTGGTGATAAGCAGGCTCTGCCTGGACTTGAACAGGGCCATGCCTGTGTCCATGGGCCCCTCAGGCCCCGTCTGTCTTGAGGGGTGGGTGCCCTGCACACGCCCGCACTGCCCAGCACAGCTGTTACGACATCCAGGGGAATGCGCTGGGCAGCAGGCAGCTGGCTCGTGAACCACATACCCACCTGTGTATGTCAGCAGCCTGTCCCACAGCCTGGCCTAGGGCAAAAGCCCAGGCCCTCTTGGTCAGATCCACAGCTCCAGGCAGTGTCTGAGCTGGAATGGATTTCGGGAACCCCCATTCCTATCCCACCATTTTCAGATGGGAGCTAACCGAGAAACTTTTGCTTGAGGAGACACTGTAGAAAGACAGGTGACCCCAAATCAGAAAGTGGGTCCCAGGAAAAGCATCACTTGCTATTAGGAGGAGCAAAAAGAAGTTTCTGCGTCTCTCTGGTTCTTACTTGCTTTATCAGCCAAAGAGGAGTAAGAGCTTCTGTCGGCTCTTGTGTCACAGTGGATTAATAGGGATCAAGTAAGGTCACAGACACAAGAGAGCACTTCACAGAACCTTTCAGGAACGAAAAGTCAAAGTCCCTCGGTGTGCTGATAGGGCTTGAGGAAGATCCAAGGGTGGCCACACGAACAAGGTCCTGCTCCAGTGCAAGAACCGTGCTCAGCAGCTGCCACAGTTTTAGGCTTTGTTCCATTTGATCAGAAAGGGATTGTTGCTCTTCCTCTTTTCTAGATGCAGAAACTGAGGCACAGAGTTTAAGTGAGTTTTCTATGAGTACAATCTTTCCCTAGGTGGCACAGTTACAAAGGCTCATGTGGAAGGGGAAGCTTTCAGCAGAAAAGTGGCTGGACAGAGTACAGCCTTCTCCCCCAGGGTGGGTGAGCACACAAGGATCAGTTGCCAGGACTCAACAGAGCCAGGTGACCAGTTGGCTGCCTTCTGCAAGGCTGACTCTAGGGGGCTGCAAGGGCTTCACCTACACGCCAGGGTGCACAATACTCACCATCAGCTGGCTCCCAGCCCTCAGTACCCAACCCCAGGTCAGGTTTGCCCCAAGCCCTGCCACTTCCATTAATTCTTCTCCATCTCAGTTCTATCTACCCCACCCCAACCTCTTCACATTCTTTCTCCCCATGCCCTGTCACATGACCAGGATTATCTTGCTTTGTGGGTTTCTGGTCTATCTGTAGAAGGACCAAGTAAGTGTACCTTTTCAGAGGTGAGTGCAAGCCAACAGGGAATCAAGGGGCACCAGGGTCTCCAGATGATCCCCAGTGCCCACCTGGCTGGCTCCTAGCATCCCACAGGTAGTGGCTCTAATCTACTTCCCACCCTGTCCCATCCTTCCTTTCAAATTGCCATGCCTGGCCCCCGAGGACATGAGCCTGGAGTTTTACACACCGAGAGCTTCCTGGTACAATGTCGCTGATCCTACTTGCTTACTTCAGTGCTTCTGAAGACATGGCTAGGTTTGTAGATTAGTTCAACATTCACAAGGGCACACTCACAAAGCCTCTCTTCACAAACTACGTAATACTAGGAAAGAAGGCCTAAGGATCACTGTGTAAGGATTCAGGGTAAAATGATATTGCAAATTATTGAATTTTCATAGTAAAATCATGAAAGACTTTAAGAGGAACAAACATATTCCCAGACTTGTGTGTACCCATTAGCCATTTTTAAATTCACTAACTTTCTTTGTCCAGTCACTCATTCTTCCATACCTTACTGCTTTCCAAGAGAGACTGAAGGCAGCTCACAAGGATTCGAAATTTAAAAAGAACAGAAAAAAGGTGAATGTAAAGTGGGACCAAGCCAGATACAGTGGTGCATGCCTATAATCCCAGTGACTCAGGCTGAGGCAGGAGGATTGTGAGTTTGAGGCCAGTCTCAGCAACTTAGTGAGGCTCTTAACTGCTTAGTGAGACCCTATTTCAAAATTAAAAATAAAAAGGAGAAGGATGTAGTTCAATGTAAAGTACCCCTGGGTTCAATCCCCAGTACAATAAATAAATAGGATTAATAATAATCAAATCCTTCTGACAATGAACACACACAAAAAATAGGACTCAGCAAGGCCAAATAACCTACCCATGACCAGGAGGCTGATATGCAATAGAGTTAGGATGGAACCCAGGCAGTCCAGAGCCCACACCCTCCCCCACCACACTTTCCACAGCCTCCAAAGCCAAGATCAAAGCTGGAGGCTTACAAACTTGCTACAGGAGGGATGGCATTTGGTCCGCCAACCCACCAACTGGAGAAGAGAAACCTGGTGAGTGACTTCACCAACTTCATGAGAGGCAAACTGTCCATTACTCAGGTTTTCTAACCGACTCTCCATTCAGGAAGGATTTTTTCCCAGACCCCAGGAAAATCAAACCAGTACAGCATAGTGACACATACCTGTAATCCCAGCTACTCAGGAGGCTGAGACAGGAGGACTGCAAGTTCTAGGCCAGCCTCAGCAATTTAGTGAGACCCTATCTCAAAAGTTTAAAATAAAGGTTTGGGAATTTAGTTCAGTAATAGAGCACTTTCCTAGCATGTGTAAAACCCTGGGTTCAATACCCAGTACAGAAAAAAAGAAGAAAAAAAAAAAAAAAAAAAAAAAAAAAACCCACAAGTAGAGACATCACTGAATACCCTCCAGACCCAGGGGTGATTTCCACAGGTGCTTTCTTAGGGTGTTCCTTATACAGGTGCAGGCATCAGACCTTGAAGTGCAACTCGGTAAAAGTTAACACTGAGGAGATCATCCAAGTGGTCCGGTTACCAAAGCAGTTTGATCTAAGAATAATTTTAGAATAAATAGAAGATACATAGATTATATTTTCTCTAAGCAATTCTCTAAATTTTGTATCTCTGAGGCAAACTAATGATAACAAGTGGCAGGAGAAAAGCTACTCTGTGTCAACAATTAGATACAGTCCCAGCTGGGAGTGGTAGTGACACCCTCTTATGTACCTTAGGTCAGTGGCCTGACAGGGTCCAGGCTGGAGCCTTACAGAGTAAGCGGAGCCACTACGCACAGGCAGGGATGGGTATCTTCTTAGAAGATTGTTTTGGATCTTTTCCAACACAGAGAGCTGTAGATGAGAGACCCAGAAGTTCTCCATTTAGCCCAGCCATGAGGGTTATGAACTAGAAGATATTCCGGGCAGGTGTCCCATCTCTGACAGCAAAAACAAAGGAAATAAAACTCATTGGGCAACTAGCTTTGACCAATGCTACTTCCAGTCCCTTCCAAGATCAACTCTATGCCAAGAGAACCAAACCAAGTAGACTGTCAAGAGAGACTGTTATTTATAAGTCTGTTTAAATGCAGGAAATAGGTCTGAAAAATAGAGAATATTTAATTCACAGCTATTTTTTTTTCAGCAAATTTTATCATCTGATCCAGTTGGCTGAGCCATTCCTGGAATGAGACAGTGGAGCCAGTCTTCAAATTCCAGTGCCACAATCTCCCAGTTGCAGGACCTTGGAGGTGACTTAGCTGTTCTCTTCCTCAGTTTCCTTTTCTGTAAAATTAGGATAATAAAAGTCCCCACTTCACAGGGCAGTTGAAAATATTAAATAAGTGAATACATGCAAAGTGCTTAGATACTTGGACCAATGTTTAGTGTGTCATAAACGCTCTGTTATTACAAAGCCATACAGTCAGGAACCAGAGCGGGATTCACTCTGAGTCCTGTACACTAGGATGCACACACACACTTCATCCCTAAAGAGAAGCACGCAGAAAACCGCACTGCTCCATCAGGGCACCGTTCCCTCCGCCCAGGGCTCATAGCTGCCACGGTGCAGCTTCCCCAGCCTCAGGAACTCCACAATATCAAGCAGTGCTGCTCGGGCACAGCTGTGTGTGCCTCTCAGGGCACAGATAGACGGCTTGGATTTTAAGCCAGAAAGCTGTTTCTGAGAACCAGTCAGAAATTTAAAGAAATCCAAGCAGTTGTTCAGTTTGTAGCAATGAAAAAAGAAGCTTCCCTAGGGCCTGCCAGCACCTGGCCCATACTCACCAGCTTGAAACCTCTAGCCATGGTGACCCCAGACCTGCCCCAGTAGGGATCTAATGGCCAATGTCAGGTCCTCCCATAAAGTTTCCCTGTGACTGTTTCTGCAGAGCAACAAAGGGTTCTCTTTTCAAGGTCACATATGCCCCCAGAGTATAGGCAGAGTTTTCTGACTATCCAGGTAATGAAAAAGAAAACCAGGTGCTGAAGAGAGGTCACAGGGACCCGGGGAGACCTTTTGTGGGTTAAGTCCATTTTAGGCAAGTTCTTTACCAACAGGCTGAACTGCGACAGATTTGAAAGCTCAGTGCCCACTTTCTGCTTCTTACTTGCTAACCTCTGCACCCCTGTTGGTATAATTATGGGTCTGCCACGCCCACAGCCAAAACAGGAGGGAAGTTTTTTTTTTGTTTTTTTGTTTTTTTAAATCCCAAATATCCGTCCGAAAGAGAATCAGAAGCCAAGAAAAAAAGGATAGCTCTGTGCCCCTGGGCACAGTTATCATGGGATTTCTCCAGATTTATTCCATATTGCCATAATATGGCACCCAGATTCTGTTCATAAATGAATTTGTTGAGAAAGACTCATATAAATTAATACATCTGTTCCTAAAAGAGTGTTCCACAGGGAAGCGTCACTCCCTTTCCCAGCAGCTCCAGATGTGGCCCCACAAGGCCACCAGTCCTCATCCTCACAGAATAATGAGTGCTGAACTTTAAAAATGATAAAATTATACTGTGTATCCAAACCTACCATATATGTCTTGCCAGGCAACCGTAATGCAAAAACTTTAAACTTCGCTGTGTTTCTTCTTTTTTTCAAAATAAGAAAAATAAACTTACCTGAAAGGGTTTGTTATGAGGATGAAATGAGATAGAAGTATTTAACTATATGCACTGTCTAGATTTACATATCTAATTTCATTATATTATGTGCATGTATATACATACCTATTAAATAAATAATAAGTGGGAGCTGGGACCATAGGTCAGAGGCAGAGTGCTTGCCCAGCATGTGTGAGGCACTGGGTTTGATCCTTAGCAACACATCAAAATAAAAATGTAAAATAAAGGCATACTGTCCATCTACAGCTACAAAAAAATTTTAAAAATAGATAATAAGTAAAGTATGCATATGTATGTGTGTGTGTGGATGTGCATGCGGGGCTCTCTGGAGTCATCCTCCATATCCCTACCACACCTCACCCCCTGGCATGAAACTACCCCCTACCCAGACAGGTGCATGTCTTCACACTTTGCTTGCCCTGCTCTCTTTCCACCTCTCCACCTGGCAACCTCTCACTCACCCTCTTCCCACCTACTTCATGTGCAACCCCCAGACTATAAGCTCGTGGGTGCCAGAGCCTCATCTCTATCATTCAGACATTCCCTGAAGACATAAATAGTAATGATCAATAACATCCACTGATTGTTTCTCATGGGCAGGTGTTAGATTCCAGGACCAGGACATCTCCAGAGTCCTTGCTTTTATGGCCCTACTGTGTGGGTGACAGAGTTCAGTCTGAGCCTAAGTATCCCTGAGAACATGGCCCCGTCCGTTCCTCCAGGAAGGAGATGCCAGGTTCTGCAGGGCTAGTCCTTTAGATGGAGCAGACTAGGATTTCATCCCTCATTTCCCCCTTTGAGGCAGATCTAGGAGGCTAGAAAACTCCTGTGACACAAAAAAAGAAAACATGAATGTGTTTGTTTGTAGGGGAAAATTCTTATAGTACAACTGGAATTAATAATTTATTACAAAGATGTCTCAGCTCCTCCAGCAGAAGTTCTAAAAGTGATACAAATTGTTATTTTGATTGCTTTAATGGGATTTGCCCCTTGAAACCTGAGCTCATTTGCCTGTGTAATCTGAGGCCAAACAGTAAAATCAGAGAAAACCTGGGAAGGAAAAAGTTCCCAGCCACTCCACAGCACAAAGGTTCTGCCGCTGCAGCCAGACAGAGCCTCTAATCTCTCTCCTCCCCGGCCCCACCAGACAATTCCTGGCCACTCAGACTCCCTGAAGCAAACCCCCTCCAGTCCTCTCCAACTTCCTTCCTGCCCCACCCAGCCCTACCTGCATGGGCTTTCCTTATCCATTTCCTCCTTGACCTTGTCTCTCTGCCCTGGGAACCTCCCACGTAACAAAATGCTCCTTAATAATAACAATCACAACAATAAAAATAACATTTATGGAGTGCCTCTGATGGGCTGAACCCTCTGCTAAGCTCTTTATGCCCATCTCATTTAATCAGTACAGCCTCCTATAACGCAGGCACTGTTATTAGCCCTATTTTACATGCAAGAAAATGGAAGTTCAAGCATTGGTAACACTGTAGGCTTAATGTAAAAACTTCATACACAAAGAATGCTAATGCCTGTGAGGGAGGTGATGGTAACCAGCGTGCTCAAACCCAGGGCTAGAAGGGAGGACCACACAAACCCTGCAATCCCTGTCACTGCCACAACCTCTCAAGAGGCTCAGAACCAACATAACAGGTTGCAAAGTCACAAGTGGCTGCTGCCAAGGCCTGCTCTGCCTCCAGCAGTCCTCCAGACTTGGGCCTCTGACATGGGTCTTTCCAGTGGGAAGTAAGCCTCCCTGCTTTTCCCAGGACTGTCTGCAAGCTCACCGTCCCCCAGTGTCATCCACCACGGCTCTCTGCCACAGCATTTCCTCCTCAGATCTCCACACCATCTGCCCAGGCCAACCATCTCTGCATTCTGTTAGTGAAATGCCCACTTCCCTCCGGAAATATCCCCATCCTCCAGACCTCCCACTGCACCTGCCCTTGACCTCAGTGAGCCTGTTGGCCTTGAGCTCCATGCCCCAACCTCAGCTCTATGGATGGCCAGAGATAATGCTTTATCCTGTCATTTAGAACTGATCAACCTCTGAGTCTCAAATCCCTCAGTTCCCTTCTGAAAGTCCTGTCTCATCATCTTTTATACTGTTGTCCTAAAAAGCCAGGTCTTTCCAGAAGCCCCAGGACTGCTGTAACCAACAGATGGTTAAAGCTGTCCAGCCTTTTGGTGAGCTGAAAATGAGCATTGCCAAAACCTGCCTGACCCAAGAACTGTCTGGCTCCTCTTAAATACACAAGCATTGAGCTGGACTCCGTGATGGTCTTCAGTGAATTCATCTCATTTGTTTCATAACCAGGACCTCAGGAGAGAATCAACACATCCATCTTTTCTCCAAAATAGAAGAGAGGAAAGCTGCCTCTAATTTCCACCAGGACCTGGGTCTCCCCCTTTTACCACAAAGGAGCCCACTTCTGCTTAGCTTTCCCCGGAGTCCTTCCAAGATCAGACCACACTCTTGATGTCCACTGAGTTTTCTGTTCTCCAGGCCAGATAGCTCCAGCTCATCCACAAGTTCCTTACAAGACAGGTTTGGGATTAGGGAAGTGGGGTAATGTAAGTGGTAGGCAGGATAAAAAGGGGACCAAGGTACAGGCCCTGGACTCTGCCTTGCTTCAGGTCTGGCTTGTCTGGCTTCCGTCTGTGTATCTTTGGACAAGTTGCTGTCCTCTCTTCTCTCAGTTTTCTCACCTGTAAATGGGAATAACTTTACACTGCCTATCCCCAGAGCATGGGAGTGGATGCGTACAGAAAGAGCTCAGCACAGTTCCTGGCACAGACTAAGTACTTAGTAAATGTTAGCTACTTAGTCTCGGCCCTGGTACCTCCTCTGCTCACACTCCAATTAGTCAACATCCTTCCTAAGGTGGGGCAGCCACCTGAATCCCACCAAGGGGTAGGGTGGCCAACCCAAAGGAGAACAATGAAGAGTTTGCTTTCACTGACAGCCACATGGCTGAGGCACAGGAAACTAAACTCCTAGATCATTCTTATTAATGCTCCAGTTTATCTGCATGTCTCTTTGCCTCAGCTTTCTGAGCTATCACTTTTATAACAATAAAGGTATTTATGAAATGATCAATCTATTCCTGTCTTCTTCTGCCCCCAAATGTTCCAGCTGTAACTATTTACCCACTGCTAATTTTAGAGCACACATTCTAGACATTCTTCTTTCATTAGTTGACCCTTAACATTAGTTGCAGAGACAGACTAGACAAGATAGTCTTTTATTTTTATTTATTTATCATGTGGATTTTTTGCAACTCGTGCTATTGGGATTTACTCTGAAATTCTTTTTCTAACTTCTTGAGTTGATGCTTAACCATTAACATCTTATTTTTTAAAAATGCATGTGAGGTTATGCATCTCTCTTAAGTATCATTTTAGTGTCATCGATCAAGTTTTGATATGTAGTAGGGTGTTTGGGGTTTTTTTTTTTTTGGTTATTCATTTCTAGTGCTTTATAATTTCCATTAGGATTTCTTATTCTGATCTATTTTTTAGACTTTAAACACAGATTTTTGAAACCATATTTTGCTTTTAATTATCAATTTTTAATTTTATTGCATCATGATCAAGGAACAGTCTGTGGTGTGGACTTTTGCTATTATTGAGACTCACTTTCACAGCTAGCACCCAGTCTATAGCACATGTCCCATGGGTGTTCCCCAATTGTTGCTCTTGAATGTATGTATTTTGTTAAGTTTGTTCAGTACATTATGCAAATCTTACAAACATTCTTGCTCTTTTTTGTCAACATGAGTTAGTCATTAATAGGAGGGGCATATTAAAGTTCCTCAAAATTTCATGGAATTTATTCATTGATTTTATTTATTTATTTATTTATTTGGTACTGCAGATTAAATCCAGGGACACAGTACCACTAAGCTACATCCCCAGTCCTTTTTAGTTTTTATTTTGAGACAGGGTTCAATAGTTGCTGACGGTCTCACTAAGATGCTAATATTGGCCCCAAACTTGTAATCCTCCTGCCTCAGCCCCCTGAGTCTCTAGGATTACAGGCATGTATCACCATACTCAGTCACTGATAATTTTTGCTCTAATTATTTTGAGGCTCTGTTGTTAAGTAATATGCAAGTTTGGGATTGCCGCATCTTCCTATGAATTGTTCTTGTTATCATTAAGTAATAATCCCTTTGTCTTTGAGGATACTGTGGGCCTTAGAGTTTATTTCCATTGATAGGATAGTGATATTACACAATCACTTTTTTGGGTAATTATCAACTGGTCTAAACTTTCCTATTTCATTGTTTGTAACTTTTCAGTACCATTTTTTGCCCAGTACAAGAGATAGAATCCAAGGGCACTCTACCACTGAGCTACATACCCAGTGCTTTTTATTTTTATTTTTCTATTCTAAGACAAGGTGTCACTAAGTGGCCAAGGCTAGCCTTGAACTTGGGATCCTCCTGCCTTAGCCGCCCAAGTCACTGTTGTTACAGGTGTGTACCACCCTGCCTGACTCAATACCATTGTGTTTTTAGGTTACTTTCCTAATACAGCATATTTACAGTTTTGGTTATTTTACATATCTTCTATATTATGTAAAATTTTTAATCTACTTACTGAAACTGCTCAAATGCTCTTATCTATGTCTACCCTCTACTACCTGATTTTTCATTTTTCATTTACCATGCTTTTTCCTCATTTCTTTCCTTCACCCCTGTCTTCCCACTGGATTTTCTGAATATCCTTTTTTAGTCTCTTCTGGTTTGGAAGTCATACATTCTATTATTATGTATAGTAATGGGCATTAGTGGGTACCCTTTGACCTACCCATCAAAAGTTTATTAATATCTATCATCCTCTAGAGAAATATGAGAATTGTAGAATGTTTTAACTTAGATCAATCCCTTCTTGTCTCTTTTTCTACTTTGCTTTTAAACCCACAACACCAGTCATTATTTTGACAGCCAATTATCCTTACTGGATAATCCCATTTAGATTACCCTTTATTTATCAACGTATCTGGTTACCATTGTTTCTTAAATCCCATTTTCTCCTTCTGTATTTTATACCCTCCTCCTTGTCCTTCTTTTTTTCCAGCGCTGGGGCTGGACTTCACAGCTTGCACGTGCTAGGCAAGCACTCCACCACCGAGCTCCATCCCCAGTCCTCATGTCTTTCTTGTAGGCAACATATAGTTGAGTTCCATGGTTTTTAAATACAATCTGACAATCTGTCTTGTATAAAAGAGTATAAATATGAATTATTGTTCATGTTCAGAGTAGTTATTGATACAGTTGAATTAATGTCTACTGCCTGTAGAACTTTACAATTTGTTAAACTTGTTCTTTGCTTCTTTTATCCCTCCTCTCTTTTCTCCTTTTCTGGTTTTAAATGAACATATGATTCCATATTGTCTCTCCTGTTAGCATTTCACTTATACTTTTTTTTTTTTTTTAACAAGGGATTGAACCCAGGGGCGCTAAAAATTGAGTCGCATTCCCTTTTTATTTATTTATTTTATTTTGAGACAGGATCTCACTAAGTGGCATAGGGCCTCTCTAAGCTGGTGAGGTTGGGTTTGAACTTGTGAACCTCCTGCTTCAGCCTCCCGAGCTGCTGGGATTATACCAACATGCCCAACTATATTTTTTTTTTAAAAAAGGTTTTATTACTTTCCCTGGAATTTACAACATATATTTACAACTAATCGAAGTTCACCTTCAAATAACATTACTCTTCTTCAATGGTACAGGGACTTTCCAACAGAATATTCCATTTCCTCCTCCCCACCCTTAGGGCATCACTGAAATTCACTTCACTTATCTATGTGTATTAGCCACTCCATACAATGTTACTACTAGAACTTTACACAGTTAACCTTTTAGATCAATTAAGAAAAATCAAAGGTTTCAAATTATATCTTCATTCATTTCTTCTCAGATTTTTTTTTTTTTTTTTTTTTTTTTTTTTTTTTTTTTTTTTTTTTTTTTTTGATAATGCTGGGGATTGAACACAGGGTTTTGTGCGTGCCTGGCAAATACTCTACCAACTGCGCTCTATTCCCACCCCCGCCTTTTGTTTTGTACTGGGGATTGAACCCAGGTGTGCTCTACTACTGAGCTATGTCCCCAGCCATTTTATTTATTTATTTATTTTTTTGAGACAAGGTCTCACAAAGATGCTTAGAGACTCACTAAGTTGCTGAGGCTGGCCTCAAACTTGTGATCTCCCTCTCAGCCTCCTGAGTTGCGGGATTACAGGTGTGCACCGCTGCACCACGCTCTCTTCTTTTCTTGGTATAGATCTGGGTTAAAGTCCCATCCCATTTTTCTTCTTCCTGAAGTACTTCTAGCATTTCCGGAAGGCCTGGTTTGCTAGTGATGAATCCTTTCCAATTTTGTTTGACTGAGAAAGTCCTTATTTTGTCCTTCACTTTTGAAGAACAATTTTCCAAGATATAGAGTTCTAAACTGATGGTCTTAGCTTTCAACCCTTTGGACATTTTGCTCCATTCTCTTCTTGCTTGCATGGTTTCTGACAAGAAATCACTCTTATCCTTCCCCTGTGAATAAGGTGGGTTTGCTCTGTTTTTGTTTTTACCTCTGACTTTTTTCAAATTTTTCTCTTTGTCTTTGATTTTCTGACATTTGGCTATGATATGCCTCCACATAGTATGCTGGTGTTTATCCTGCTTGAAATCCTCTGAGTTCCCGGCATCTGTGATTCCATCTCTGTCATTAATTTTGGAAAATTCTCAACCATTACTCCTTTAAAAATTTTTCTTCATTTTCTCTTCTTGCATTCTAAGTATTCATATATTACTCCTCTTAAAGTTATCTTATGGTCTTGGTTGTTCTGTGCTTGTTTTATTTTGGTGGGGGGTATCTCTTCATCCTTTTTTCTCTTTGCATCTCAGTTTTGGAGCTTTCTGTTGACCTATCTTCAAGCTTATTATTGTTTGCATGGCTGTGTCCAGCCTACTGATGAGCTCAGCAAGGCATTCCTCATTTCTGCAGCTGTGTTATTTCTAGCATTTCCTTTTAATCCTTTCTGAGTTCTCATCTCTCAGCTCTATCACCCATCTGCTCTTACATGCTGTATACTTTCTCCTTTACATCCATGCTAGGATGTTCTATCTAGGTCTGGGTCTGATGCTTACTTTGTTTCTTCTTCTTTTTTTCTTACCTAACTTTCAATTGAAAGCTGCTCGTGATCAATCAAGTAGTACTATCTGAAGTAAGCAGGCCTTCAGTGGGAGAGTTATGTTGATCCTGCTGATTTCAGCCATAATTCTGTATTCCTGGGCCTCTTTGGATTTCAGAGCAGCTGTTTGCCCTGTAACCTCAATTATAGGATGGGTCAAGAAAACATGTTACATGTTGATTTTCCATTTTTTTCCCCAATGATTTTCCAGCTTTGTTTCTTCTTGTAAACAACCTCTGAGCTCTTCACTTGTCATAGCTGAAATGAACTCTCTCATATCTTTCTTACATTACTTAGCAGTTCAACAAGAGTCTGAGTAGTAAACTATGGCTTTGTCCTAAAAATGTCCTTATTTGCCTTCACTATTAAATGATCATCTATTTAATTATAAGTCAATTATTACTATGTCTTAATCTTTAAAGTTATTTTCTACTGTCATCTGACTCCTAATGATTACGAAAAAAGTGTCCCATCAGTCTAAACATTACACTTTCTCTCTGGTTGCCTTTATCATTTTCTCTTTGTCTTTGATGTTCTTCAGTTTCACTGCAGTTTTGCCTACATGTTTATTTATTTTTATTTAAGTTGTTTAGGATTTAGTGTGTTTCTTCAATCTACTAATACACACAACCATTCTGTTTTTTAAAGTCCCTACCACTATTTCTTCAAATATTGCCTCTCCTCCCTTTCTTCTATTTTATTTTTCTAGTCCTACTATTATATGTATGTTGGACTTTCTCATATTTTGTTTTATCTCTTAACATCTCTTTCATATTTCCAAACTCTTCAGGGTTTTGTCCCATGTTCCTGGTAATTTCCTCAACTCTGTCTCCCAAATCACTAATTTTCTATTTAGCTGCTTCTTATCCAGTACTTAACCTCTCAATTGAATTTTTAATTCTGATGGCTATAAGGTTATAGCTGCTTTTTCTTTTTTCATGATGTCTTGCTCTTATGTATGGTTTCTAGTCCTTCTTTCATCTCTTTACTCATTTTTTTGTGTGTCTTCTAAATTGTCTGTTATTTTAGGTTTTTGGAGTCCTAATCATCCTAGTTAGATCTCCTGTCTCCTCATCATTTCCTTGTGTGGTTTGCAACTTTTTAATTGTGAGCTCATCTTTAGTAGTTATTACTCATTCTGTCAGCACGTTGTACACATCAAACTGTGGGAGAATCCAGATGAGCGTTTTTCATAGGCATCTCTGGGACATCTCAGGAATTTCATTGATGAGTCCAGTATTTATATTAATTTCTATTCATGGGTTTCTTACACATAATATACAGTGAGATTTCACATGTATAGGTGGCAGAGGTTTAAGATTTCAACTTCTAATGGGAAACTTTTGTTCTCTTCTTATTCTCCTGGACTCTTAAGTTCCCTTACTGCTTCCCTGGGCTAGAAGGTAAAAATGGCCTGATGCCCACTTCACAGACAGTGCTGGCCATCCAGGTATTCAGCTGTTTCCAGGGGTTTCACTTCCAACTCTCATATCTTATAGGTCTAAGGCCACATCTTCTGCCCCAAATCAGCATCAAAATCCCAGCCCCTGTTCACTAGAACTGTATCTAAGACTAGTTCCCTGCCCATCAGACATTAGTTCATGCACTTAAAGTTCAGACTCTGAACACTATATCTCTTTTTTTTTTAAATACTGGGGGTTGACCCCAGAGATGCTTTACCACCAATCTACAGCCCCAGGCCTTTTTATTTTATATTGAGACAGGGTCTCAGGGTCTCACTAAGTTGCCAAGGCTTGGTCTCAAACTTACGATCCTCCTATCTCAGTCTCCCAAGTAGCTGGGATTATAGGAGTGCAGCACCATACCCAATTTGAGAGCCCTCTTAATTTCCATACCCTGTGAACTTCCCTCTTTCTTCCAAATATATATATCATATTCCAACTATATATATCATATATATCATATTATTATTATACTTAATTCAATATTTCTATTATTTGAAATGGAAGGGGAGCCTGTGGCAGCTCAAACTTTGTGAACAGAATAAAAAATGTACATTCTTTACTGTTGTTATTTTTAAGAGCTTTGTGAATTGCCAAATTCCTTAAGCCAAATTTCCAGTGCACACTTAAAACCAAACAAGTTGTCAGACTGGAATTATCTATTCTTTTGTCCTTTTTTAAATTGCAAGTATCGCTTAGCCTTGCTTGAGGGAAGCATCTCTACCCAAAGTCAATTCTCACACGGTGCCTCTGGCAGCATCAGTTGCTATTACTTTGTGCCACACAGTTCAGCACAGGTGGTCAATGTCACTGAGATGGCATATCTGTAAAAATTTCTTGGATGAATGAATGAATAAATGAATAAATGAATGAAAGAACATCCCAGCAAGATGCAGGCAGCTCTTTGACAATTCACTTGTAATCTTTAAACCCCACATACACAGAATTTGCTTGTCATCACAAAGAGTAAAACAGACAGGAGGAAAAACTGTAAACAAGTCAAAATAAAAGTAAGAGATGGATTCCAGTTGGTTTTATCCCTCACAGAGTGTTAGAGCCTGAATGGATCTCAAGGATTACCCGGTCCAATCTGCTTCCCCAAATGCAAATCCATGACCCAGACAGCCTGGCCCAAAAGCCTTCGCTGCAGCCTGGGTGCCCTGTGCTTTTATACCACCCCACCTTGCTCGGTGTTCCCTCAAGCATCCCAAAGTCTTATGGAATAGGCACAATGGTTTTCCTTGGGAAGCCACTCCTGTGCTTGACCCACAAGGAGATAAAGGAAACCCAGTTGTTTAGAATATATTTTAAAAGCCATTTTGGAACCAACGAGTATCCCAGAGCGAGTCTGGGCAGCAAAGCAAAGAAGGCTGAGGCCACAGAGAGTCCATACAGTTTTCACCTTCGGGTCACTTGGCAATGGTGACAATGGAAAGATAAGGGAGAGTAGGGTTAGTGTAGAGACCTTTGGTACCTCTAGAGATCTAGGAAGCAAAAATTCCAGAATTATCCGTGTCACCATCTCATTCCAAAGACAGGATGACACTCAGGTTAAATTGTGCTTTAGCATCTCAGGGTTCAGGAAGCTATTTTCCCCCCATCCCCTCTCCTCATGCTGGGAAGAACTGGGACAAGAACTTCTGCCCTGTCTTCCCTGGTTCTGCCTTTCCCTCTACCCTCTTGTGGCTCCCTGACATGAAGCTCACTCATCCTCCTGGTCAGAGCTTAGGACATTCACTAAGCCACATTCACTGGGGCCATGTTGCTTTGCTTTGAAGGTCAGTCATTTTCCTCTGGAACTTCAAGCTTCCAGGTATCCACTAGGCCAAGCCAGGCCTACATGATGGGAAGGCCCAGCCATGTCCTCTCTCCCAGCTCCATCTTTTCCACCTGTACCTAAGTGGTTTAACCAGTGCCAGACAGAGCACTCCGATTCAGAGATAATGTACCAGAAGCTTCACTTGGGTCTCTTCTGGCCTACACAATGCTTCCTAGCTCAGGTTTTCAAAGAATCCCAGAAACAGTTGGAAAGATGTGGAGTGAGTCTTTGGGTACTTTCTCAAATACCCAAAGCAGTCCCTTGTCTATTTTCCTGAGGTTGTCCACCCTAGATGGGAGGAATGAGGGAGAAGAGTCGAAGCCCCACTCACATCCAACTCATGCTGTTCTCAAAAGCAGAGTCTCCTAAACAATGTGTTGAGATATTAGAACTTCTGCCTTCAGGTGACCAGGTGGGACTTGGGAAAGCAAAAGCCTGAAGGCCAGTAGCCTCCAGTCATGAACATTCTTGGTAAACACTGTGTCACATAAATATGAGCATCTTCCACATTGTGCCACGGCATGGCGAAGATCGGGAAGTCAGAACAAAAGCATGTCCTGCCAACCATCTGCTTCTTTAATCTCCAAAACACACGATTCCTCCTTCCATCAAGCCCCCCACCCTGACCTCACACACCAAGTCCTCATCAGAGAAGTCAACCAGATTCATGTCATCAAGGGCTGAGCAATGCAGCTGGGCTGATGGTGAGCACCCAAGACACCTTCCTATCAATGGAAACGTCTCCAACTGAGAGAAGGGGTTCCCAGGGTAGCCTTTGAATAACAGAGATAAATCTCAAAGTCCCAAGCCCCAAAACCCCAAGCACATCTTCCTGGAGCATCAAATGGGAGACTCTAGGAAGAGCTGCCCTGGTGTCTGGCGTTTTCATAGTTTAAGTCTGGGCTACTAGAAAGGCTGTGCTCTTGAGCCCCATGGTCATAGCCCCTGCAGAAATGCACTGATTGGCATGTGATCATCCTTTTCACCTATAAGACAAAGCCCTGCCAAACTTGCTGCGGGACCTCTAAGTATATCATGAGGACTGTGGCCATTTCCTTGCAGGGCTTCCACTGGAAATCCATGTGAAAATTTCCTTCCCACTTGGTCAGAAAAAAAATTATGGCTTCCTTTGAGGAACGGCCTATTTCACCCAGTAGACAATAAGCATACAAATGATTGGGCTTCCCATCTTGCTTTGGCCATCAGGAAGCTCAGGATCAAATTTGAGCTCAATTCTAGTAACCCTGGGGGCTTGGTGAGAATTGGGCAGGGGGACAGGTGGGAGAACAGAGGCGAGAGGGAGAAGCAGTGCATTATGCGGCCACAATTCCTGGGTGATACCGTGGACTGGAGAGAAGGCCGACCCCAGAGAATCAGGTGACTATCTCCACGGGTACAGTGACATTGTGTGCACCTTAGCAACAGCCTCCTAGTCACAACCATCCAAGTATCTTTATAGCAATCAGAATAATCTTCCAAATCTCTATTGGATTAGATCCTCATGTCCCCTAGTTTAAAATTTTGGGGAGACTTCTTTCTCTCAAGACACCACCCAAGGCCCTGACCCTAACCCTGGCCCATCAAGCCCCTTCACATTCCGTCCCCACCTCACTAACTGCCTCACATACCACTTCCCACATCCCAAGCCTACCAGCCCCACGGGACATCTTGAAGCTGCTAGATTAAGGTCTTTTCAGCCTCAGGTCTTTGCGCAGGCCGTTCCCTGTGCCTGGGACACTGTTCCCAAAACGCTGCACCACCTTCAGCTTAAAAGTACTACCCTCAGAAACATGCTCTGGGACCCCCACCTAATGGAGGTCCCACTCTCTATTCTCCTCACACATTTGTCCTCTCCTCAGAGCTCCATCATACTCTGTACCTATCTATAATGACCACCTGTTCCCACCTAATTCTCCCCCTTCCCCTCTGTTCCCCCACCATCCCCCATTTTGACGGGTACCATCATTGTGTTGACATCTGTCTCCATCACTAAATGCTGGGAACCATATCTTTTTTTTTTTTTTTTCCTTGCTGCCAATTCCCCAGGACTTAGCATAGTACTGGCATAAAGGAGGTCCTCCATAAATAGTTGCTTAAGTCAACCACTCAGGAGATGTCTATACCTGCAGGGGGGAGGGAGCAGACGCCAGAGGCATGTCTACACTCACAAAAGGCAGGGAACGGAGAATGTGGCCATCTTACTGAGTACATCATTTGGGGCATGTTGTTAATCTCCCCCTGCCTCAGTTTCCACATCTGCTACATGAAGATAACAATTAAGATCAACTGTGAGTCACAGTGCTGTGTAAGAGGTCCTTGGGGTTTATTAGTGATCCTTTATCTCCAGTTACTCATCACACCCCAAGCTGTGGCTCCTGTTGGCAGGACACAGGTCTGTTTAGTCCTCTCCTTCTTCATGTGCCCTGGGGGGACCTGGCACTGAAGTCCTGGGCAGAGGAGGCTGATGGCAGCCACTAATGTCCAGACCTCCGGCCCTGGCATGTCCACCTGAAACCCCAGCCCCGCTCTGTGCACTGGAGATGCTGGTGTCGCCCACTGGCCTCCCAAGACCTTACAGCCTGCAGCTTTGCTGCTCAGAGCAGTGGCCCCTGCAGCCTGGGGTGATGCTCTTTGCCCACCCTAGTGAGGATTCTGGTGGGGAAACAGCCCTTCAGTCCCTGAAGCTGCAGAGTAAAAGGTCTTCTCCTTTTGTTACCTCCTCTTCCCTATTTCCTCTTCCCACACAGCATATATGACAAAGGGTATATTCTCCTCGCTTGCCTCCAGTGACAGGAAGTTCACTACTTCACAAAGAGGCTCAGTCCCCTGTGTGAAAGCTTGTGCTATTGGAGTTCTCTTAGTCTGTCTCCTTCCCTGCTTACCCAGCCCAGTCTCCCCTTCTTTAGATCAAACAGCCCCAATTTCTCAACTCAGTCATCCCTCCTAGGAAAGAACTTTCAGTGCCTCTCCTCATCCGCAAGCAATGAACTTGCCCTGAGCATAACCTGTCACAGGAGGGGCAGGGCAAAAGGAACAGTGTCAGCTTAGAGCGGAAGAGGACTCACCACCCTACACCTCTCCTTACTCCTCCAGAGACGTGAGGGTAGCCCCAGCCTTCTAACTCATGCTCAGCTCCTAGGATGAGTAGTCCACTAATAGTGAACCCCAAGACCCCAAGACTGTGTCTCAGGAAACTGCCCCCTCTAGGAATCAGTGGACAGCCTGGCTGTGCTGCAGCCCAGTGGCTACCAGCCCGGGTTCCAGAGGCGGGCACCTGGCTTCCAAGCTTGGCTCCAGGCTTACTGTGCGCCCTTATCTAAGCCACTGCACTAATCTCACCAGCCTCAGCGGTCCTGACTGCGCAATGGGACAACAGGAGCTGACGCAACTTGGTAAGGAGCCGGGGCCACCATGGTTCTCCTCAAAATAGGGCCAGGTGCAGGGTAAACAATGAATATACATGAGTCACAGCAATCCCACAGCAGGGACTAAAACAATGCATGTATGACATCTTCTCTGGGAAACACCAAGTGGTGAATGATGCCAGTGCAGTGGGAGAACTCAGAGGCCCGGGGGCCCTGGAATGGGTGAGGTGGCTTCTGGGGGGATCAAAGTTGCAGCCATTGGTGGGGGTGAGAGGGCATCAGCAGTGGGAGGCAATGATGAAGACAAGGAATGGAGCCGGGCCACCAAGCTGGGCTGCCTGGTCAAGGACATGAGATCATGGCCCTAGAGGAAATGGGTCTCTTCTTTCTGCCCATCAAGGAGTCTGAGATCATTGGCTTTTTCCTGGGGTTCTGAAGATCATGCCTGTACAGAAGCAGACGCGTACTGGCCAGCGGATGAGCTTCAAGGTATTTGTTGCTATCAGGGACTACAATGGTCACACTGGCCTGAGAGTTAAGTGCTCCAAGGCGTTAGCCATTGCTGTCTAAAGGGCCAGCATCCTGGGCAAGTTCTTCATCGATCCTGTGCAGAGAGGCTACTGGGGAAACAAGATTGGCAGGTGCCACACTGTCCCTTGCAAGGTGACAGGACGCTGTGGTTCTGTGCTGGTGCACTTCATTCTTGCCCCCAAAGGTACTGGCACCATCTCAGCTGCTGTTGATGGCTGATATTGATGACTCCTGCCAGGGGCTGCACTGCCACCCTGGGCAATTTTGCCAAGGCCACCTTTGATGCTACCTCTAAGACATACAGCTACTTGACCCCCAATCTCTGGAAAAAGACTGTGTTCCCCAAGCCTCCCTATCAGGAGTTCACCCACCATCTCGTGAAAACCCACACCAGAGTCTCTGTACCGAGGACCCGGGCTCCAGCTGTGGCTACAACAGAGGGTTTTCATAGAAGAAAAACAAAGTGCATGAAACCTGTTTTTTCAAAAAATACATTTATGAGCTTGAGCAAGGGGCACATTGATGCAGGTTAATGGGTCAGTACAGACCTTTGAGGGCAGGCAGGAACACAAGCTGAAGGAATGTCATGCAGGGAAATAGTGAGCAGGAGCTTAGAGTGGGAACATTAAGAAAGTAATAATGCTGCAGTTCCTGCCACCAAGCAGGCAGTCATCCCTGATGCTCACAGTCATGCACATGCCCATACATGCCAGCCCTGGGAGAGGGGGCAGTCAGTGGTCCCCTCCAACACGGAACAGCCAGCCCATGTAGGGCAGTGAGGGCTCAGGCATGACCAGAGCCAGAGCTTCTTGTAGGCAAGCAAAGGGACATGGGCAGTGAAGGGTCACCAGGGGGGGGGAGTTCTGGAGCTGGGTTGCAAGCATCAGGGAGACCATCAGGGGCTCCTGTGTGGGGATGGACTTCAGGAACTAAGATCCAGCAGGGACGGGACAAGAGGCAAGAGGCCCCAGGGAAGGCTGCTTCCAAGGTGGGCAGAACAGTCCAGACCACAGTCAGCCCTCTGGGGTTTGGGTCCCCTCCTGCTTCTCCAGCCCCATGGTCCCTGGCTTCCTTTCTCTGGATGCACATTCTCCCATACCCTCACTCCTCCGGACCTTTGCCCCCGCGCTTCCTCACCCTGACATTCCTGCAGCCTAGCACACCCTCTCCAGCCAACCCCCTGCCATCTCTGCAGATCTGGATTCCATCCATCGCTCAGGACACTAATAGCACCTCCTCCAGGAAGCCTTCCCCTTTTCCATCCTGGCCCACCTGTCTCCCCACCCCTCCATTCCCTCTTTCATCTCCTCCTGCTGGGACCAAGACCCACCAGGGAGGAAAACGAGCTCCCTGGAGAGAGGAGTGTCCTCAGCCTCATCTTCCTCCCCACAGTGCCAGCCCTCTTTCTGACTCATGGTCAGTTTGTGGCCATTCCTGATGACCATGCTCAATCATGCTGGGAAAGGCAAAGCAGCCCCTCCCAGGCATAGGAAACCCACAGGAGTGGGCGATGCTAGAATCCAGCTTGGCCCACCAGCCTGGAGAAATGCCACCATTCAGAGGGCAAAGTGGCTCAGGAGAGCGGGAGGCATTTCTGGTGGCTTTCTCTGTTAGACAGGGGACAGGCCTTCTCCTGGGTTAACCCCCTATGACCTTTGAACTTCCTAGGAGGTCAGCAGCTCGTCCCCCTTCCCCAGCTGTCTCTCTGTCTCTGGCCCAATGGGAGGGAGGGCCCAGGGCCCGTTCCATTTTGCGCCGGTATTGATCTGTTGGCAGCAATGGGCTGGATAATTAGCCAGGAATTAGGGTTTCTATTACAGCCAGGAGGCTGCTCCAGCTGATTTATCACCTGAATAATTTACTGTGATTGAAAGGAAATTAAAATGAACTCCATTTGACAACTGTGAGCTTTTATGGGCTTTAGTGAAGGCTCAAAAGCCAGATTAATAGCCTGGTGTTGGTTAATAGTCTGCCGAGAGTAAATACAGCAGGCTGCGCTCAGCCGCCTTCCTGTGGTGGCCGGAGGAGGGACCTGCTCCGCCACAGTCGGCGGGTGACCATGGCGGCATCAGGGCAAGTTTTATCAGATTCCACTGCTGGACACACACACACACACACAGTCAGTCTCTCTCTCTCTCTCTCTCTCTCTTCCCACACACACACCCCTTTTCTCTCCCTCTCTCTCTCCACAGCAATTGCTTCACTCTTTTTTCCCCTCTTCTCCTCCAAGGTGATTTTTACTCACTCCACATGTAGGGAAAACAATTGCTTTTTCAATAACCATTTTGAAAAGGAAGCATTTCATTGCCCCAGGAGTGGGTTTCCTTAGCCCCTCAGCCAGGGCAAAGGTTACTAAGTTTCCCTACGAAAGCCTGAGCCTGGTCCACCCACCCAGGGCAGAACTTGGCGGGAAAAGCAGCAAGATGGCCTGGAGGGCTCTGAGCACGTGGCAGTGACTGGCAGGACCCCAGAACATTCCTCCCAGCCAGTGGGGTGGGCCATTTGGCAGGATGCGACCTCTTCAAGCCAATGCAAGTCTCGGAGGGTCCTGGAATACCAAGTAGACTGACTGCAGCAGGTCTGCCAGAGAACTGTCCCTAGAAACCCTCCAGGGGCATGGAAGCCCAAGGAACCAGCTGTACAACATAAGGTCAGAAGATTCCGAGGTCAGAGTCCAGCTCTGTGACCTCAACAATCCTGAAAATGAGGTGAACCATCTGGGGGAAAGTTCTAATCTACACCCTGGGACACACAAATCTTATCCAACCTGTTAAGCAGGAATTTAAGTTGAAATCAAATGAAAGACCTCAGAAGACTGAGGGCTCTTGTGTGTGAGGAAGATCTCTTGTTGTCATTGTTAGGCGGCCGCCTTTGTGGCTGCTGTCGTGCCCTTCATCAATATCGTGATTGCCCCCAGCACAGATATGGAAACTGGGGCCCAGAAAAAAGTGTTTGCTTGACAGGGCAGAGCCAAAACTCTAATCCTCTCCCCCAATTCCAAGGCCAGTAGATACTCTTTCTGCTTTGCCACCTTGCTCAATGAAGGTGACAGCAAGCCACCACCTAGGCCCCTAGGCCACAGAGACACAGACTGAGACAGCTAGATCTGCTGGCAAATGGAAGAAGTGACCAGCCTCGATGGGCAGCAGCTCAGAGCCCCCTTTTGATGCCACACCAGACCATTCTAGGGCCTACAAGGGAAGGCCCATGGTGCCAGCAGGAGGGGGCTCAAGGAACCTGTACCCTTGACAAACATGCCTTCTCCACCTGCAGCCCCTTGCTCAAGCTGTCATTTGTCCAAAGCGACTAGGAATCGGGCGCGAGGGTATGTCATTCATAGTCCAGTGCCTGTGTGTGTGCAGGGCGGCCCCACGGCCTCACCTTCCATCTCTCCTCATTACAGCGCATTACAGGGAGGTGAAGCAGATTAACTAGAAAACACTGAGTCAGTCATTATCCTGCCACACCGTCTGCCCGCAGGCCCTGCCTCAAAGCCCACACAGAGACAGGCCCACGAATGTGCCTGTGCCATTCTGAAGGACACTGAGAGAAGTCAAGTCCTCACAGAGTTTGTAATTCAGGTCTGCTCCCCATCAGGCCTGTCCTCCAGGAACCCCACAAGGTGCTGCCTCCACCACACGAGTACCCCAGATGCTCCCAACTGAGACAGCTTCTCCTCCTCTCCCAACACTTCCCGACTCACAGAACCTTCTCCTTTGTCCGGATGTCCTTGTCACAGAAGCTGAGTCTATGTCTAGAAGCTCTGAAACTGGACAGAACTGATGCCTGACTAATGCCTCTGCCCCAACAGCCCACGTGTAAGAAACAGGTTGTACCGATGAACACCTGTGCAAGTAAGTGAGGAGCACCTGGGAGGTTTCTGGGCTCCTCCAACTGCAGAGCCCTGCAGCCTCTGCCCAGCCCAGTCCTCCTACATACCCTAAGCTAAACGAAATAGGACACAGATTCCGGTCCACGAGAATCCTGGGAAAGGCAGAGGGAGATTCTGATACCCAATGTCAGCATTTAGTGAATACAGGCTTCACGGAAGGGCCAGCAGCTGCATGCTGGAAGGCCAGGCTGTGCCAAACTCTGGACCCTTGCGGTTGACCAAGAACTTGCTGGGCAACTTTAGACAGCCCTGTCCTCCTCTGGACCTCTAAAAAATGATGGAGTTGAAAACTCGCCTCCTTTGTCCCTGCCATCCCTAAAATTATGTGATCCTGTCAATGGTTAGATCATTTTCTCCTGGATTCTGAAGGCAAAAGTTGGTCTCATCTGGGAAGTTTTCCAGATAAAGTCCTCCCTCTCTCCTCCTGTGACAGGTGAGATGTGGTTTCCACCACCTCTCAGAATGGCTTGGATCAGTGGAAAGAGGCTGTTTGTGATACAAGCAGATTCTTCTCCCTAAAGCCCAGGATGGAGAGCATGGGGTCAGCTCTACTCAGCACACACGCCCATTCTGTTTCCAGGGGAGGCCTCACGCGACTTGCAGGAGAAAGACCTTCATCCTCACCACAGTTCACACACCCAGCCCCTCTCTCCAATACCACCTCCCACCCGCTCCAGGAATCCCAGTCACACTGCTCTTCCATTTCCCACCCCTGCCATTCCCTCCCGCCTCAGGACTTTTGCACTTCCGTTCACTCTGCCACACAGTTTCTCCCCACCCTACATCTCTTCTCTTTGTTCTGCCCAAACCCCTCAAGACTCAATGTAAGGGCATTTCCCACTGTGGCCTCCAGACTGGCGTGGCCTCTGCTTTGGGCTCTTGGAGAACCTCAGACATCTCCTCAGCACCAAGCCCACGTGCAGCCCATGGCCCTTTGAGTGATATGTAATACGATCCTTCTACATGTCTGTAGGCTCTGAGAGGGCAGGTCCAAGACTGTTTTGTTCCCTGGTGGAACTCTAGTGCCCAAATCTGTGCCTTGCACATAACAGATGCTCATCAATGTTTAAGTGAATTCATGACTTGCTGGGTGGCCCTAAACCAAGCCGCTTTGCCCCTCTGAGCCTGTTTCCCCATCTGAAAACAAGGTGGCTAAATGGGCTATAAAGGCCCTCATAGGAGCTGCTCAGAGAGACCTGACTCGGTAGCTCTGTGGGCCTTGCTCTTTCCTGAGTACCCTGCTTCTCCATAGGAGCTTGCACACGTGGCCTGCCATTTCCAAGGGCTCCTTGGGAAAACTTCAGAAGCTGCATCTAACTAGCATTTAGAGGCAGCTCAGCAGGACCAGTGTGTCCCACCAGAACCAGCTAGGAAAGAGCTGGGGAAAGTTACCGTTCACAGGGTCTCCTTGACTAGATCCACTGGGTCCACTAGATGGGTGCTCTCAGCAGCTGGAAGCAAGTCCGAGTTGCCCAGGCCTCACGGAACCGGTCAAGGGACTGGCACAGACAGGGCATCAGGAAATATTGTACCAAATTGAATCTAGTACTGCAGGGACTTTACTCAGACCCTGAGAGCCTCCTCTGCAGCCATAGACAGTGACTGCCCCTCTGTCCAGGCACAGCAGGCTGCTGTCCAGTCAGGGAGTCTTCCTGCTTCCTTCCCTCCCTTCCAGTATCCAGGTGGGACCTTGTCCAGTGAGACACTTCTTCACCTCCAGTTTCTAAAGCATGACAGGTGACCTGACGAGAGGCTGGCAGTGGGTCCTCTCTAGTACCATCACACCTGTGATTGTGACTGGTGAGCCCCCAGGCCTTAGGGTGGTTATGTATTTTGACCAACACCAGGACCGATAGAATAATGACTCAAGATCACCTCCAGTGGCCCAGGAGGTCATTATACACTCCTGTCCAAAGAGCCCTGGGAAAGGACACGGATCAGCAATGGCAGAGCAGCCAGACAATCATGTGCCCTGGTTGGCCAGAGACACAGGCACCAGGGCAAAAAGCGTCAGAGCCCTGAACACGCCTCCTGACCTCGTGGGATGTTGTGACTGGCCGAGTGTGGCCAAAACAATGAAAAGTCCACTCTTAGTAGAACCTGGTGGGCTGTCACCTGCACTCTGCCAGATGCCTCTGCCTCTGGGAGAGTGGCCAGGCCTGCCCTGCGGTGGCAGGTGTGGTCAGCTGAGTGAGGGGCATACCTGCTCTGGCTTGATGGGCTCCGTGGTGGTGAAGATGTCTGAGTAGTGCTGCCTCTCAAACACGCGGTCCAGGACCTCCAGCTGCTGCTGAGTGAACAGGTCTCCCCGCATCTGCTTCCGGAGGAAATCTCTGCCTGGCAGTGAGTGACCATTCGGCACCGGAGAGTCCTGAATACCTTTGATGAGCATGAGAGAGGAAGGGTGAGAAGAGGTCACACAAGTCACCAAAGGAAGGCAGATCAGACCCTGAGCCTGGGGAAGGACCTGTGAGAGGCTGAGCCCAGCTCCCTCCCTGATGAGAAAGGAGCCGCCTGGCCCAAGGTCACCTGCTGGTGACCACAGAGCCAGCCTCCCATAGGCAGGTCCCCGGCACCATGAAAACCCCTTTACATATGTCACCTCATCTAACCTATGCAGTGACCCCCAATGTATTTCTATAGTTAGGATGTGCTTTGAGTTTGGCCCCTAAAGGTTCATGTGTTAGAAGCTTGCTCCTCAGTGTGACAGAGGCTATGGGATCTTTAAGAGATGGGGCCTAGGGCTGGGGATATGGCTCAGTTGGTAGAGTGCCTGCCTCACATGCACAAGGTCCTGGGTTCAATCCCTAGCACTGCAAAAAACAAACAAACAAAAAGAAAAGTGGGAGGGCCCCTCCCCTCTTTTGCTTCCTGTCTGGTGATGTTATGTGATTTTTTTCCCTCAAGTGCATGTGCTCTTATCTATGGTACCAACTGCCATGAGGCCTTTACTACAGCTGAGCCAAATGGCTTAAAACCATGTCCTTGAACTTCCAGAACTATAAGCTAAATAAATCTCTTTTCTTTATAAAGTATTTTATTATTTAAACCTCAGGTATTTTATTATAATAACAAAAAATGGACTAATCTGTTATGTTATTATTTTCCTCATTTTGCAGATGAGAAAATCAAGACCTATAGAGATTAAATGAGATTTTGCCTGAGGATTAGAGCTCAGGCTCACTCAGGGACTTAGAGACCAGAGGCTACTGCCTCTCCCATACTGAAGACCCTCTTTGGAAGGACAGATTTTCCCAAAGCTGATGTCCTCACCCTGGACATTTGCCACCACATCATGTGACAATTCAGCAAAACCCTGTGCTGGAAAGGCCGTAGGGAAATGAACAATCATACAATTCTGGTGGGAGTGGTTACACACCTGTGCTAGACAATTGACAAAAACTATGAAAATCACAAGGGCATGTTCCCTTTGATGGAGTGATTGCACTTCTGGGAATTTATTTTACAGTTAGACTTACAGATACAGCAAGTAACACATGTACGAGTGTCTTAGAGCAATAAACCAAAGTTCATTGACAGGGCATTGGTTAAATAAGCTGTGGCCTACTTGCATAATGAAATACTGCACAGAAGCCAAGAGGAATAAGAACTCCCTCTTGACTTGGTAAAGAAAGATCTTTAAGATACATTGCTATGTGATGAATAAGGAAGGCACAGCCCAGTGTGTGCGATACACAATGTTTGTGTAAAAAAGAAAGAAAAAAGACTTTATATCATATTTATATTACTCACATATACTATGCTATGTAGTTTAATTTTCTATTGTACAAAATATTTTTATAGGAATATTATTTATAATAGATAAGATATGAATGATGCATGAGAAACATGTATAGTGGTTTCTCATTCAGAGAGGTGGGAGCTGAGCAGCTGAAGGACAGGGAGAGAGACTTTATACAGCCTGCTCTTGTACTTGACTTTGTTTTGTTGCAGAATTTCAAATGGATGGACTATTCCAAAATGTGATTTTTAAAAGTACATGATTAAATTATCTGTGTTTTCTGTCATGTTAGCTCTTCACACTATAAGTCTCTGGTAATGATGTTTACATTTCAAAGAAAATATTCTGTTATCAATTAAAAAGCAAATGGTTCATTTAAAGGATAGAAAGTCACTAAATAAATAACCACACATTACATCTCAAAGCCCTAGGAAAAGAACAAATCAACACCAAAAGCTTCTAGTAGAAGATAGGAAATAATTAAAATCAGAGTTAAAAATCAATGAAATTGAAACAACAAAAAAATTCAAAAAAAAATCAATGAAACAAAAAGTTGGTTCTTCAAAAAATAAAATAAAATTGATAAACCCTTAACCAAGCTAACAAAGAGAAAGCGAGAGAAAACGCAAATTACTAAAATTTGTGATGAAAAAGGAAACATTACAATATATACTACTGAAATACAGACAATAATCAGAAACTATTTTTAATATTTATACTCTAATAAAATAGATAATCTTGAAGACATTGATAAACTTTTAGACACATATGACCTATCCAAATTGAATCAGGGGGACATAGAAAATTTAAACAGATGAATTTCAAGCCATTAAATTGAAGACGCCATCAAAAGCCTACCAAGAAAGAAAAGCCCAGGACTAAAACAGCCAAGTCATATTCCATGGTATTCAACAAGATCCAGCAACAAAGTTTGAAACTGCTGTAAGCCTAAAAGTTCTCATCTACCTATTTTAGTCTACCAAAATAATTATTTTACATTTTAAAAAAAATGGGATAAAATATCTTTTGTGCCTTGGACTTGACCCGTTCACAATGAAAGCAAGCACGAAGAGCAGAAGTTCCCTGCAAGGATGTGGCCTCAGGGGACACACCTTTCCCCAGGGGACCAGGCTGCTCCTGCAGGACTGACCAGAGGCAGGGCATCCGCCTCTGCTGGTGGAGGCCACAGGGGCACCAGCACGGTCAGCTCAATACTGGAGGTGACCTTCCACAAGGCCGTGTCCAGCCCTCGCCCGCCCACATGCTGCTGCCCTAGGCTTCCTACAGCCTCCCGAATCCCCACCCAGGTGAGGAATGAGGCCAAACCAAGGAGCCCGAGGCAGCGGGACATCACCTCACTCTGGCTGAGTGCTTCTTCCCTGCCCGTTCGCAGTGCAGGATCTGACATTTGAACACCAGTTTGGGGTGTACGTATGCAGACTGGCCTTTCAGAAGGCTCAACATCCTCCACAGGGCCTTCAGGGGTGGCTCACAAACCCCCTGAGAAAATGGATGCCACATCAATTTTTTTTCCGTATTGGGAATTGAACCCAGGGCCTCACACTACCAGGTGAGTGCTCTACCACTGAGTTGTCTCCCCAGCCTCCCACATCAATTTGGACCCAAGAGGCTGCCATAGGCTGGGTCACAGCCTGAATGGCCAGATAGCCCAATATATGGGCCAAGGGAGAAGCTGATCTCTCTGGTCAAAGTCCCAAAATAAACCTAGATACCTCTTCTGGCCGCCTGTGACACTGGTCTTCTGTAAGAGGGGTGGTGCCTGCTTCTAGCCACAGGGTTTCATCTCCAGAGTCCTTTCTTCCCTCATGGCCCAGTCCCCATCAAGGTCACCAAAACTAGCAGGATGTGGGAGCTCCCAGCTCAGGCTGTCTGTCTGTTGGTCAGCACCCCTAAATGGTTCTGTTCTCAAAGGTCCTATGCACCTATGTGCACACATGTACACACACACACACACACACACACACACACACACAAAGATGGATCAGCTTACATCTACCCAGCTGTTGCTCCACCCAGTCATTCTGACCCCAGTTACAAATGCCAAAGTTTGACCTCAACTTCACTCCCCAGAGCCCTACCAACTTTCTCTCTGCCACAGTCCACATCTGTTTTTAAGAGACTTTTCCCCTGTCCACCTACTTCAATTAAACTTCCCAGCCTGCGTCCTGCTATCCAGGCCCAAAACTCCTCATGCAGGCTCCTTCCTGCCAACCCGCTACCCAGCTCCCACCAAGACTTCACCCTGCCCCCAGGGGTCCAGGCCCTGCTCTTTCCTCCTCCTCAGCCTGCTCACCAGACCTACCAACCCTGCCTCTGGAGGGAAGCCTATGCCAGTGAGCCTGTGGGTCCTCTCAGATGTTCTTGGGCTCCATTGCTCTTCCCAGAAGGGCAGAGCTTCACCTCCACTGAGGAGGCTCAGAGAAGGTGGCTACACTCAGGGGTCTTGCAGGCCTGGTCACCGTCTGGCCACAGAGTAGGGCCAGCAAAGTAAAGGTTCAGAACACAGGGTCGGCTCAAGTGTATGCACAGAGGGTCCTTGGAGACCTTCCCCTGAGGATACTACATGTCCTCATGTGCCTGTACAGACACAGGCAGGGACCCGGGTCCCCCTCTGCAGAGTCTTCCAGACAGGGGACGGGCTGTATCCTGCTTGGTTTCTCAAAGTCGATCTCATAAGAACAACCAGGCTATCTGGGTGACACAGATACCACCCTGACTACGATCACTCCTGCTACTGTCACCCCCAACCAGCACCTCCACTTGTTTGCCTTCCTGGGAAGAGAAGTGACATCAACCCTTTGTCCCTGTGTACAGAAGATGGCTGAAGTCTGTCATTCCTTAAGAAGGCCAGGACACTCCTAAACATATAATCATGTACTCATCAATTTAACAGATATTGATGTGTACTTTTACCAGGCAATACTAAAAAATAAATTTTAAAAATAAAATAAACAGAATCCGGGAATACAGTGCTGAGCAAGACAAGCCTGTGCTTGCGGTCCAGAGAGGGCAGCCCACTTCAGTCAGGAAATCATGCAAATATACAGAGGATCACACAGTGAAGCTAAGTAGTAATGAGCGGAGAGACACAGACCCAGGACCACCCATGATGTGGAGGGGCGTGGCCTCACCTGGGCAGGAGTCGGGGAGATGAGGGTGAGGGTGGAGAGGCCCTGCCAGGCAGCCACAAGGACAGGAAAGGAACAGAGGGAGTATCTGGAGAGGCATGAGGTGGAGCTGGACAGCCCAGAGGCCACCAAGGATCTGAGTCGTGTTAAGGGAACACTGGGGAACCCAGGGGGTGGGGCTAGGGGCCGAGGAAAGAGCCACACTCCCATTTCTCAGACCCAAATTGCTCTTCCCTTTCCAAACTTTACTTGCAAGCCCTATCTTTTGGTAGATACCAGGGACTGGCAAAGACGAGGCTTTGCATTTGTGGGTGTTTGGTGCTAGAGTCAGCCTGTGGGGCAGGAGAAGTGACGAGCTCAGAAGGAACATAAGCCACTCTTCACTGACCTGCGCCCTGTTTTCCAGGACACACATGGCCTGCAGGCAGCCCTCCTTCCTGCCCCAGCCTGTTCTCCATCTCCCTTTCCTAGGGCTCTGACCATTTTCTTCCTTATTTTAGAAGCCAAATCCCCTGAGCCTTGACGGCCATGCTGGGCCATTAGCTACCTTCAGGGGAAACACTACAGGCAATTCATCTGTGTCTCCTCCAAGAGGAAATTTGTGGAATGAATGAACAAATCGTGATACTGGTGACAACCACCTGCCCTCTGCACGTCCGCGCTGCCAACGTCAGGATTCCTCCCACTGAGCGCACTCATTCATTCTCCCCTGAACCAAACTCAAAGTGTTGACGTGAGGGACACAGCAATGGGAAAAAGCTGATGCAGCCTTGTCCTCTCAAAGGAGGCAAATGTTAACTGAAAAATAATTGGAGCCGAGTGAGGTGGCACATGCCTGTAATCCCGGCAGCTCAGGAGGCTAAGACTGAAAGATCCCAAGTTCGAGGCCAGCCTTAGCAACTTAGCAAGGCCCTAAGCAATTCAGCAAAACCCTGTCTCTAAATAAAATATAAACGGTCTGGAGATGTGGCTCAGTGCCTAAGTACCCCTGCTAAAATAATAATAATAATAATAATAATAATCAGAAGTTCAGGTGCAAGTAACAACCAAGACAGGCACTCTGACGAAAAGGTATGTGGGTCTGAGAGTGCAGGGACATGCTGACTTGCCTCTGGAGGTCCCACACAGTAGGCACAGTGAGTCTGAGCCACATGGATTATATGCTCAGAGGCAGCTACAGAAATGAACACCAAAAATCATCCCCTGCACCAGGCAGGTCTGAACCTCCAGGACTCTGGTGTAAGCTTTGGTAGCGTTTCTCTACAGCACTGCAAAGATGCTGTCTGATTTAATTGGAGAAGGTGGGCTTGGAGGCAGAATTGCTACAGAAATGCTCGGACCCACTTTATTCCAGGGAGAAAAATCTAAACTCACATTGTGAATGGTATGCTTAAATATATGGATAGACATGGGCGAAAGTATAAAGGTATACAGGGGACAAGGTATCTTTAAATCTTTTTTTTTCCTACTCCAAATCAAATAATATGTAATAGACCCAGTGCTGGGCTTAGTCAACCATGGCTGGTAGAATTAACATTCTGGAAGCTAGCTTCAGGGGAGCAAGGGGCAGGAAGCCCCGTCTCGGGGAGCAAAGAAATGCTGGCTTTAAATTTCAGGTTAAACCAATGTTATTCACAGCCCGGCTTTGAAGCTAAAAGCTTTACACAATCGGGTCTGGTCACGCAAAGAGGGAGGAAGCAAAACAGCCTCAGATTCCCATCTGTCAGGAGAAAGCTGTCTCTTGTGTGTCTTAAAAGATCATAAACCCATTGCGTTTTCTTCAGAGCACAGCAGATTCAGGGGTTTTGCATTTTTCTTGGAGGGTTCTGGTTTGTTTCTTTAAAAATCATCATGCCGTTTATGTCTGCAGATGCTCACTGGGAGGAAAAAGATAAAAACAAACAGGAGTCTCCAAAATCCCTTCTGGCATCGTAGCCTTTGGGATGCAACCTCTCTGGAAGTCGAGGAGCCCCAGGAAAGGAGACTAGAGCCGCTGGGTCAGCCTCCAGCTTTGCTCAAAGTCCCATTTCTCCTCGGGGCCCAGGCAAAATCCAGAGCCCTTATAGAGCCTCCTTCATTTTAGCAGCTTCTCCTCAACAGGGCAGGGCAGTGGCAGGGCCGGGGGAAAGTGCTGGGTACCAGCGAATCTCAGATCTAGCCCCAGCTCTTCTTTGCTGTGTGAGCCCAGGCAAGTTACTCTCCCTCTCTGGACCTCAGAGGCCCCATTAGTAAACTAAAGAAGCTGAGTGAGTCATATCTAACTCTTTCCTCCTTTAAAATCAACCTAGATTTTGCCTATTAGGTGATATTAAATGAGCCTTAACTTCTTTTCCCATTTTGATTGTTTGTGCAGTCTTCTTAGGTGACCCTACCCCTAAATGATCCATTCCACCACCTAAATGATTGCCTTAGTCAACTGAGGCATCCCGCCCGTCATCCTCTTTGCCAATACTTGGTTTAGAAAGGGACCTGCATTTAAGGAGAGGCTTGTTGGGGGTTGGCGGTCTCACAATAAGAAATGGGAGGGAATCTCTTTTTCCCTTCACTGTTATAATTCATCCTGACATTTTTTGAAGTTGTGATGACGACTTCCAAATCCCAGTACTGTTTTTCTGCACTACTACTCGCTCCCTTTTCCCAGGGCCCCAGGCCTCCCCAGGTCAGGCCATTTTGCTGCTCCCCACCACAACCCTGGTACCCACTGTGCAGCCAGGCTGCTGCCCACGGTGAGGATGGCAGAGAGAGCCAGGGCCTGGTGGGGCATCTGCCCCAGCAGTTCAGAGCCAGGGTGACTGTCAAGAGTGCACCATTGTGACCTGGGGCCTTTCCAGCTTGGGTCAAATGAGCCCAGGGAGCTTGGAGTTGGTCTCCTCCTGTGGCTTCAGTGGCCAATGCTAAAAGCTATCTGTACAGAGACCAACCAAAACTGGATCATGCTAATTTGCAACTTCAAGAAATTATTTCAGATGCAACTTTTAAGAAGTTTGCTAAGCGCAAGTAGTAGCTCCAGAATATCTCCGAGGGATGGGCTAGGTATGACCATGGGTGACAAAACGGGAAGAGCCAGGGAACTTGTTCAAGGGCCACATTAGCAAAATTTCCTGAATAAGATTGAGTGGGAGGGGGTGGTGGCTCAGTGGTAGAGCCCTTGCCTAGCATGTGTGAGGAACTGGGTTTGAGTCTCAGCACCACGTAAAACTAAAGAAACACATTAAAGGTATTGTGTCCATCTATAACCAAAAATATTTAATTAGCAGGTGCAAGGCAATGAGTTGAATTCCCAGTACCACACCAGGACCATTTTTTTTTTTTTTGAAAGAGCATCACCCACCTACCCCACACTTACAAAAAAAAAAAAAGAATGGAGGAACTTTATATTATGTTGAAGGAAATGAGAGGGAGGGGAGGGTGAAAAATGGTGGACTGAGACAGACATCGTTACCTATGTGTATGTATGATTACACAAATGGTGTGACTCTACATTGTGTACAACCATAGAAATGAAATGATGTGCCCCATTTGTGTGCAATGAATCAAAATGCAGTCTGTGAAAAATAAATAAATAATGAGAGAGAGAGAGAGAGAGAGAGAGAGAGAGGGGGGGGGGGGGGGGAGGGAGAGGGAGAGAGATTGATTGGGAGAGCTTCATCTTTCCTTAGCAAAAAATGAAGGGGATTGACAGACCAAAAGGGACACAAGGCTCTCTGGGCCCCTGGATGGGGCACCATTCAGTGCTAGACATTGAGTCAAGTTATTTTTGCATCCTTTCATTTCTTGGATCCTCAGAGTATCTGTGTGAAGTGTGTATTCTAATATCATTTTTGCATGTGTGTGTGGTACCAGGGATTGAACTCAGGGGCACTTAACCACTGAGTCACATCCCTAGCCCTATTTAGAGACAGGATCTCACTGAGTTGCTTAGGGCCTCACTAAGTTGCTGAGGCTGGCTTTGAACTCATGATGCTCCTGCCTCAGCCTCCAGAGTCACTGGGATTCCAGGCGTGTGCCACCATATCCAGCCGCTAATATCATTTTACAGATGAGAAAACTGAGGCTCAAAGAATTGGATTCACTGTCCCTCAGCTCATGGCTGGGATTTGTACATAGGCCTCTGGTCTGCAGGCCCATTGATCATCACACCCCTCTTGATCTCCGTGCCTGCTACCAGGACTAAAGCCCTCAGTGTCCTCATCTGCTGGCCAGGAACAGTAGCATGCAGGACAAACACGGGGCTTCTGTACGGTGTGAGTGGGATCATCTCCGTGACATGCTTATCATGGTACTGGAGCAATGCTGGCTGCTGTCATCATCATTCTCATCAGGAAAACCCTCCCAAGACCCTGAGAACAAAGTCCAAGTCCTCCCAGGCCTCCACAATCTGTCCCACTAGCCAGCATCACCCCTCCATCCACTCCACAGTGCCATCCCAGAGGCGACTTGTCAGTCCTCGGGTGTCCTTCACCATGCTCTCCAATGCCACCATTCATTCTGTTCCCTCTTGGGGCGTGTCCTTCACCCCTGCCCATCGAGTCTCAGCCTGAAAACCGCCTGCCTCCATGTCCAAGGTCGAACAAATCGCCCTTCCAGTGACTCAGAGGAGGGAAGCGCAGACCCACTGGGGGTTTGTGTTCTGCCTACTTCTAAGACTTGAAGCAGTTCTTAAAATGTTGAACCAGAGAGGATGATAAATGACCAGACCTCGTTGAGCTTCAAGCTTCGGAGCGTTCACACCAAAAGGAAACCTCAGCAAGTCGAATGTTGCTCAGACTAATGATGACCAAAAAATGCCGTTCATCTTTCCCCTCAAATGGATCAGAGCTTCTGTTCTCTGCGTGCCCTGTTTTGGGGACTTAGGGTATGGCAGAGAGGACCAATAACAAGAAGGGGACCTGGAAGAGGGGACATATGAGCCATGCCTGGATGAACAGCCAGAGCTGCTGAGCAAGGTAAAGGCTCGATTCCAGGCATGGGCAGCTGAACCCCACCAGCAGACATTTCTAGGGCACCCACTATAAGCCGTGCCATTTGCTAGGGACCAGGGTAGCCCGACTGGAAATGGCTGTGGCAGCCCAAAGCCCAAACCAGCACTCCTGGTGACTTTATAAGTCCTGTTCTAAACTAGAGCCAGACTGAGAAAAATCAAAGTGGCAAGGAGGAAAATTCTAGTGGAGCTACCATGATTCAGTCATTAGTTTCACTCAATCTTTCTTCTCTGAGAAGGAAAACGCAAAATTGTAGAATTGCCAGATACGTTCAGGCTCAACTGGAGGGAATCTGATTGTGCCGTGTGTTACCCAATGAGTCACAGGCTGTGGGGAGGGAAGGACCCCAAGGGACTGACGACTCCACACTCAGGGACGTCAGAGTTGAAGCCAGACAGCCAGACAGTTCAGGACGAGACGGCAGATCCGAGGCCTACGTGGTGAGGTCTCAGTCCTGCTCCAAGCCTTACAGAAAGCCATTCATTCCTGAGCAACATGCCGGGTGTCTGGCCCTGCCCTGGGCACCAGGGCTTTTGGGGGTTTAAGCCTGAGCTCCTGCCCTAGGGTGGAGGATGGGAAGGAGAAAAAAAATCACAATGTAGTCTTGGGAACCTTGAGAAGCACAGAGGGCCCTGATCCAGATGGCAGCATCCAAACCATATTCAGAGTTTACAAGGTCAGGTATTATTCTGAGCACCTGACCTTATAAAAGCCCTATGATGTCTGGTCTGCTGTTGCCCCTTCCCATTTTATAGATGAGAAAAACTGAGGCATGGAGAGGTTAAATTATTTACCCCAGGCCACACAGCTAAGAAGTGGAGGAGCTGAGACCCTACTCCAGGCAGTCTGATTCCAAAGTCTGCTTTTTTTTTTTTTTGGATTGAACTCAGGGGCACTCAATTACTGAGCCACATCCCCAGACCTATTTTGTATTTTATCTAGAGACAGGGTCTCATCGAGTTGCTTGGTGCCTCGCCATGGCTGAGGCTGGTTTTGAACTTGCAATCCTCCTGCCTCAGACTTCCAAACCACTGGGATTACAGGCGTGCACCACTGCACACAGCCCAAAGTTTGCTTTTAACTCATACACTAAACCACTCTGCTTCATCCAGACAGGGACAGGGATGGTCCAGAAAAGATGCCCTGGAAGATACAGCCTAAATCTTAAGAATGAAAAGGAAGAAGTTAGCCCCAGAAAGGGGCAGCAAAGGGGAAGGGCATTCCAAGCAGAGGGAACAGCATATGCAAAGCCCAGTGGCCCTGGAAAGCATGGTGATGGGGAATGGCCATCATTTGGCATGATAGGAATGCAGGAGTTGGGGAAGCCAAGCGTTGCAAGGTTTCCCTTGTGTCCTAGCTGCTCAGCACCATTGCTCAGTATCCAGAACCCAACATACACTCCAGCGACATACAAATAGTGCAAACATTATCAAACTCTCAGGGTGTTGATGTGATGCAATGGGATTTCTATGTGTGTAAAAGACTCAAGATGAGGCCAGCATGGTGGTGCACACCTGTAAACCCAGAGGCTTGGGAGACCGAGGCAGGAGGATCACAAGTTCAAAAGCCAGCCTCAACAATTTATCAAAGCTCTAAGCAACTTAGCAAGACCCTGTCTCAAAATAAAATAAAACAGGCTGGGGCTCAGCAGCCTAGTACCCCCCAAAAGAAAGAAAAGAGTCAAGATGACCTCAAAGAATAGGCAGAAAGGAAGTAGTACCTTGTGCTTTGCCACAGGACAAGTCTGCTCTCTATAATCCATACTGCCCAAGTTCATTACCTCATCCTGTAGCCCCTAATTACTCCACCTTACAGAGAGATGTGTGCGCTAATTAGGAGGGATGTTAACCACCATAGTGAAAATATTCCAAAGCAAATGAAATATTTCTAGGAGCAAAGGGGTGATTTTTTTTTCCCTGAGAATTGTGCTTTTAAATGAGATCAAAGAATGCTAAAGGCTTCATTTTAATTACACCTGGAAGGACTTTCACATGCAGCCCTTTGTGGCTCTGGTGCGCACGGCAGTCTCCCTCCCATCCCCCACTGCACAGAAATAAATAAATAAATAAAAAGGGCTTAAAAATCATATTCACGCTGATATCTTTGCATTACCCCCATTTGAGTTTTGAAATGACTGTCTTCATTTCTCTCCACTGCCCCACCCCCCCCCCCGCAACCAAGGACGTTATAACTAAGAAGATTCATATTCTGAAGTGTATCTATCTGATCACTGCACAAATGTTTTCAGGAGAAATCACTATATTTCTCCAAGATGGGTATGGGTTTTGTCGTAGATCAAAGTGAGAGAGAGGAAAAAAAGATAAATCATCAGAGATCCAAAAATACTTTTCATTTGGAGAAGATATCAGGCCATTTCGATGGGGCTGATGGAGTCCCTGCTCTGTCTCCATTACCTGTAGCAGGCAGCCCCAGCCAGGAGCCAACTACCGAGATTATATTCCCCATAAGATGGTCCCCGATATATATATATATATATATATGATCTTCAACCTCTATTGATTGACCAATTTCACAAGCAAAGACTGGTGAAATGAAGCTGAAATGAACATCATGCTTTAACTCATTGAACCTATCAGGCCTGAGTTAATCTCACTGTCCACTGTCTCTGATAGAATTCAATTGATCAATCATGTTTCGGTGATAGTACCATTTCACTGGCTTATTGCTTCTTCATTTCAGAGCTTGACCTGTTAGATATACTCGGACTGGCTCGACTCCTCTTGGATACACAGAGATCAGCCTCTGCCTGCCAACGTATGTCATCTCCTGTCCCAGCTGAAAAGAACTCAAGAGGCTTTTGTGTATATCCGTGGTGGTTTTCCCACAAACATACGCACATGAGGGGTGGATTTACGATGGGGAGGAATCGAGCTAGCACAAGTGACAAGAGAGGCTCTTCATTCTGCATGGAAGCACCGTTAGTCCCCATTTCTATAGTCAAGTTTGGCTCTGTTTGGGCTCTGTACTCGGCAGGGGCATATTCTAGTATTCTACTGGCAAGCCTGAAGCCTAGACAGGAAAAGGCACATCAGAAAATGACAACTGCAATCATAAGAGCAATCCCGTCCCCTCTGACATACATAGCCATGCTGAGTGGGAAGCCGTTCATCTGCTCTTCTGAGTCTCACGATGACCTCAGGTGATGGGCAAGAGATGATGGTTCCCATTTTACAGACGAGAAAAGGGTTCAGAGTGGTGAAAGTAGCTTGCCTGAGGTCGTAGGGCACTTATCAGACCTGGAGGGACTGAGAACCCTGGTGTCTCAACTCGGTACCTCTTAACCCACCAGAGACCCCACATGAAGCAATTTCATATTGGCTGAGCACTCTAGGCAAACCATCTTGTCCCTGGTTACTTGGATGAAAGAAACATCTTTAAAATTCAATTCAGATCATTGTAGATCTTAGGACAGATTCCAAGAGCATCTGTGACTTCTTGTGTATCACTTGGAAACTGAAGCCCAGAGCGCAAATAAACCTTTGCCCAAAGTCACCTGAACACTCAGAAGTCTAACCTGGATCCGGGGTCCTTGACTCAGGATTTTCCCCCTTTCTCTTGAAACCCCCCTAATTTATGACAAACCAATGAGCTCTATCAACAGAGAGAAATTCATTCTCCACTGCCAGCATGGCCCAATGTGCCGCTATGGTTCCTTCATGGCATTTATTTTAATTTTCTCAACTCTGAGCCAAGGCTACACTTTGGGAAATCAGGGGAGAGCCCCGGCCCCGGCTGGCTGCCTGGGGGAGGAGGCTGTTGGCGTTGCAATGCTGAGCCCAGCATGAGGGTCCCTGGAGGAGAACGCAGCAATGACAGTTTGCAAATAAGCCTTGCTCTGCTCAGAGCTGGTGGAGTCTGCAAACATGCTAACAGACTTTCCTCTGGCCACAGGGAGCTGGGAAGAAGCCATAAATAACCAGGTCCTCTGAGAGGAGCCAGTGCTGAAGCCAGACAGGGGCTGGGAACTAGGGACCCGGGGGGCGAGGAGGGGGGCTTTGGACCACCCACCCTACCACATGGCCTCCTTTCCTCACAAAGTGACAGTCCAGCTTCCAGCAGCCCTGCTCCCCACCTCCCAGATTCCCCAGTCTCTGTTCCAAACAGCTGACCCCTTGTCTGATCACAGTTCACTCCCAGCATGGGGAACTGGGAGAAACCCTTGGTCTGATCTGGCCACAATGTGAAGACCCTGGGGGGAGACGAGGGACAAGTTGGGAGCCCCTCACCCAGGAGAGACCTCATGATGGAAATGGCTACCAAGAGAAGCAGCAGGTGTAGAAGACAGTCAGGAGGGAACAGCTGCTGGAGTTCACGATTCTTTGGAAGTAGGAGACAAAAAGTACCTCTGAAGCTCCCTGGCTGCCATCCACTGATACCCCAGCTACTCAGCAAAATTCATAATCTCTCAGAGTTTACAGGGTCTTCCTGGATCTGGGTGCTACCCCAGCATCCCCATCTTCCTGACTCTGTCCCACTGGTCTTGCTGTAGCTAGGCTGGCCTCCTTACACATCCTCAATCAGGCTAAGTACACCCTGCCTCAGGGCCTTTGCATTTGCTCTTCACTCTCTCTGGGACTTCCTCCCAGATAGCTGTTTGGCTTGCTCTTCCCTCCCTTAGGGCCTCCACTCATGTTACGACCACCCTCAGAAACACAGCATGTATGGAATCCACCCAGCACATTCCCCATCTCCTCCTGGTTTTGCCTTCGTTATCCTTGAGAGCATTAAAAACCTGCTCTTCCTTTTCCTTATGTATTTATTCTCTCTTCCCTCCTCTCTTCCCTCTGTGGAATGCCACTTACTGGACTGTCACTCATGTGGACATTTTTTTCTGCCTTTGTCATTGCTTATTCATCCTCAGTATCCAAAACAATGCCTTACACACAGCAGGTGCATCATAAATACTTGTAGATGAATGGGGAAAAGTAGAAATTTCATTGCAACAATGACAACAACAACAAAAATAGGTACGCGGGAGATAGCTGCTCCTTGGTGACCTCCTGCTGGGAGACAATGGCCACAACTTCCTTAGGGGCACCTGATGCTCACCTTCCAGGCTTGGCTTGGGAAGCCCTGCCCACCACTGAGATCATTGTGCTGGACACTAAGTCCAGAGTCTGTAAATAGGGAAATGATCTCAGGGAAGAGGCTCTGCCATGGAAGCATTTAATGACAGAGGTGGTAGAGTCCAGGATGCACACTCTGGCTCTGCCTCTTGCCAGCTACGTGCCTCCCACTTCCCTCGGAGCAAGCACGCTGGTGGGCTCCAGCAAGGCAGTGCCCACTGCACAGCAGGCAGCTCACATCAGTGGCTGAGGACAAGAAAAAGACATTCGCCTAATTAAAAGGACAAGATGTATGAAGCTGTGTGCCCAGCTAAACCGAATCCTTTGGTTCAAGCATGCAATTTTTTTTTTTTTTTTTTTTTTTTTTTTTTTTTTTTTTTTTGCCAGTGCTGTGACCCAAGCGTAGCCCTGTGAGGTAAGCCAGTCTCAAACTTCGGAGACCCCAGTCTGTGGCCCGGAGACAAGGCCTGGAGATGGAAGTAGAGTCCAAGCTTGGGAAGGTACCTCAGAAAGCCTGTGGCAGCCTGAGGCAGACTCCTCACTCAGAGTCCGAGAGGACCCGTCCATGTGGGAGGGAAGAAGTGAGAGAAGACTTCCTGGAGGAAGGAGGTGATGTTTGATCAGAATTTGGATTTAGGGACAAGAGGCAACAGGCAGAAGGGATTCCAACCAGGGATCAAAGGTAGGTGGGGCCGTGCTCACTGCCTGAGACCCCCTGGGAGCACGGCACCCATGGCGTTGCCCCTTATAGCTTTCAGATCCCACATGTAAATCAGCTGTCTTCTTATGTCTCCCCAGCAAAGGCCTTGCACACAGTAGGTGCAAACTTTATGCAGATTTTTCTTTTTAATAGACTCATGGAACTTCCCAAAGGAAGGCACCCTATAGGAAGACCCATTTGTTTTACTGGTTCTCAACAAGAACAATCAGATTATAGAAGACTTAGAAAACCTGTCAGTTATTTTTGTTATTGAGGAGGCGTCAGGACATTCAGAAGGAGGGACAGAGGAGGGATGCTACACAGCACAGTCCAACATTGTCAAGAACTGCCCTGTACCCCACACATCTTTGCCAATTCAGATTGTCAAAAACTTTATAAATATTTGAGCCATGAACCTAATTCTGTTTTAGTTATGTTCACAAAAACTTTGTGCTTTTATTTACACTGACTTTCCCAGGAACACAACCACCACATAATTTGAGGGAAGATTAGGCTTTGCTTTGGCTGGAATTTTATCAGGATGTGTTCGCGATTTCAGAAAATCAGTTTGCTGGTGGCAATACCACCAGAGGTATTTATATTGCCAAAAAACACAGCTGTCCACATTTGTAGCTGCTGAACTCATGGTGATTCAACTCATAAGTGCAAGCAACTAACTACTTTATTACGTCTCCTGGTGTAGTCACGCCTGAGTGTTTACATAATGAAATACATCGTTTCATTATGATTTTACTTTTCTTTCCCCTTTTTGTTACAGTTGGGCATTATATTGATTTTTAAAATTATGTGTGCAGGTAGGTTATATTTTCTCTAAATTTTAGTATTTAGGATAGCAAAGGAAGCACTACAAAATACTTGTTTTAAATAAAAATTGTGAGTTAACTGGATTTTTTAAAAAGAACCTTCTGGTTTGGGAGGCTCATTTGTTCTTGTTGGTGGTGGTGGTTTTGGGTTTGGGTAGTGCTAGGATCAACCCAGGGCCTCACGTGTGAACATTCCCAGTTGTTAGGTTGACAACATTTAAAATCACTATGGTGGTGGATATAGCACGGTGGTAGGGCACCCTGCTGGCATGTGAGAGGCCTGGAACTCGAGCCCAGCACTAAGAAAGGAAGGAAGGAAAAAAAGGAAAGCTTAAGATCACTGTGTATGATTTCCAAGCCCTCTCCAGTCTGCCACTTAGAACCATCCCAGATTAGGACCATCTTTCTAATCTGTCTGACTGAAAAAGGGCTCTCTCTAGGGAGAGTTTTCCAGACCTCCTTTTTAGGGACAAAGGACAGTTTCCAAAAGCAACTATAAAACAAATTTCCTTGATCATGAATGGTAAGAACTGGTTCCTAAAAGACCTGAATTCCCCCACCCCAACCTCTTTTAGGAAACCATTTCCCAAATACTAGAATTATCTAGAACTAAGCCAAGAAGCTTAGTTCTAGATAAGCCAGTTCCCAAAGCAACTTCTCCTTCCTGCTGAAGCCTTCTCTCAGCCAAGGCAAAGAAGAAAGGGCAAGGGAAGAAAAAACTCCTCTAAAAAATCAGTGCACCTGCTGCTCTGCAAACACACACAGTGAGCTTTGGAGCTCCAAGAGCAAGGGAGGTGGAACTAAGACTGGGGTGAGGTGTAAGAACGGGAGGGTGGAAGAGGTTATATGCTACTTCTGCCAACTAGCAGAGCAGGTCAGTACAGAAGTTCTGCAAACAGACTGCTTGGGTTTGAATCCCAGCCTTTAACTTACTGCCTCTTTGACCTTGAACTGGTTGTTTAACTGCTCATCTTTCCCATCTGCAAAAGGGAAATGGTATCAGGACCCACACTTCTTGAAGCTGCTGTGAACACAGTGCCTCTCACATCATTGGCACTTCAGTCTTAGTGTCGGCCTCACAAAGCTGAAAAGGGGGATAGTTTTTTCCCACTGGTCATATTGCAAGACCAAAGAGCAGGAAGCTGGGAGCAGAGACCTAAGACCTGGTTCCATCTGCCCCACTAACCACTCACACTCAACTGGCCTTCAGAGACCATTAATTCCAACTCCCTTATTTTCTAGATGGGGATGTTGAGGCCCAAGGAGGGGAAGGAAATGGACAAGGCTCACACAGAGAACTTGTGTTAGATTCCCAGTCTAGACCCTTTCCATAGTTTAATGCTGCTTCTCAAACATCAGTCTGTATATCTGTAAATGGGGGTGACTGTCACTGGATGGTACCAGGGATCACTGAGTACAAAAACAAAGGGAAAAGACCTCAGCAAGCCCTTATTAAAATCTGCCAACTCAAGGAATTTCAGTCAGTGCTCAGCAAATAGTGAAGGCTGACATATTTATCTCATGCATCACATTATCATCTCTCATGCGCCAGGAAGTTCAGCAAGGGTGTGTGATACGTAAGTATCTAACATATGATTGACTCTCATCTGAAGTTTGTTGAGTTAGCGAGTGAGTTATAACATACCTGGAAACAGAACTGGAAAAGGATAAAAAAGAGAAAAGGGTGATGGCACAGGCACATGTTCGGGAGGCTGAGGCAGGAGGATCCAGAGTTCAAAGCCAGACTCAGCAAAAGTGAGGCTCTAAGCAACTCAATGAGACCCTGTCTCTAATTAAAATACAAAATAGGGCTGGGGATGTGTCTCAGGGAACTCAGTGCCCCTGAGTTCAATCAGAAAGAAAGAAAGAAGAAAGAAAGAAAGAAAGAAAGAAAGAGAAAGAAAGAAAGAAAGAAAGAAAGAAAGAAAGAAAGAGAAAGAAAGAAAGAAAGAAAGAAAGAGAAAGAAAGAAAGAAAGAAAGAAAGAAAGAAAGAAAGAAAGAAAGAGAAAGAAAGAAAGAAAGAAAGAAAGAAAGAAAGAAAGAAAGAAAGAAAGAAAGAAAGAAAGAAAGAAAGAAAGAAAGAAAGAAAGAAAACTCTGTATCTGTAACCAGGAGAAAAACAAGACTGCAAAGAAGAAAGAAAACCACACCCACATTCACTCCTTCCACATCTGCTTGGAAAGCCAGGCTGGGATGAATAGGAGGTAGGCCCTGCCTTTGGAACCCATGGCCTGATGGAGGAGGCAGTAGGAAGCTGTAGGGGCTCAGAGGCAGCCATCCTGAGGGGCAGCCTTCCCTGTGGGGTAAGGAAGGAGGTGCCATGGGCATACAGATGAGATAGAGGTGGAAGGAAGGCTATCTCTCCGGGACACAGGGGCACATATGGCGGGGCTGAAATCCAGTCCCCAACTCCCTAAGCCATAGCACTCAAAGAAGGGGTGCCTTTGTGTTTTTTGCTAATTTGCTATGGTGCAAGATAAAAAGTTGATGTCAGGTCATCATTCGGCAAGACCAGAATCAAGCCTGGTTGGGGAGCCGAGGAAGGAAGGGGTGGCAGGCTCACACTGGTCAGTCCAACAGCAAGCAAGGAATTCAACGAATTCCACCGCCGCGCTGCACCGTGTGTCCATCATTCATCCCAGCACCTCGGTCCAAGGCTGCCGAACTGGCCCGCCTCGTCAGCCAGGCTCGGGTCTGACACTTGCTCTGCCCCGCGCCTCCGCCCCCGGCGCCCCTGGCCTCGGCGCGCATCATCTGCTCGGCTGCCCAGCTCCCGGCTGCCGCCGCGCCCGCGCCCCCCGGGGGCCCCGGAAAGCTGGCATCCGTTGTTACCATAACAAACTCAATTGTTCTCAGCAGGGCCCCGGCAAATAAAGTCATTCATTACGGGCCTCTCCCGGCCGCCGTGGGCTGCGCGGCAATCAGCGGGCCGCGGGCTGCCCCCTCGCGGGCCGAGACACGCGCCAGCGCCATTACCTGCCGGGGGCCGGCCCGCGGCGCCGCGGCCGCCACGCTGCGCCCCGAGGCCCAGCCGCGGCCGCGCCGGCGGGGGGAGCGCCCGGCCGCCGATTAGTTTTATCTCGGAACGTCAATTGACTTATACTGATTGGCTTCCTGCCGCCAAATGTCAATTAAATTGCAAATGCTCGGCGGAGGCCCGGCGCGGGCGGGCGGCCTCCTTCCCGAGGGCGCCGTGCGCTGCCTTCTTTTTGCGCCCGGTTCGGCGGTGGTTGAATTGATTTTCCTTCCACATCGCGCAGGAAAATCCACCTCCCTCCTGGGAGGCGTTCGCCCTCCGTCCCGGGCCGAGGCGGCGCCTCAGAGCGCGGGACAACCGGCCGTGGAGGAGCGGCTGAGCTCCCCCGGCCGGACCGGTGGCCTCTCCTTGCAAGGAGGAACAGTGGAATCACAGGACATTCCTGAAAGGCTTGAAATGTGACTCTTGTGACCTTGAGTGATTCCCTTCACGCTCGCTCTGTCCTGGCTTTCCTCACTCCCAAGGAGGGACTTAAAGAAGATGGTGGCTGGGGCTCCGTCCACCCAAGTCCCAAACCTGGGGGTACTGGGGGGCAGGGACCGCAGAACCCACAACATCCACCTGGTGCAGAGTCACATATGGCATGATCTGAGCTCCACGATCCTCTGAAGCAGACTAGGACCATCCCTCGTTTACAGGGACTTGAGGCACAGGTTAGGCAAGTTGCCCAAGAGTTCTCAGAGGACGGTGGCCAATGGGTTTCAGATGGGCAGCACTTTTTCGGAAGTCTGTGGCTTAATTATGCATACTCAGGAGAAGCGCTGTCAAGAAATAAGAATGGGGGAGGGAAAAGGCCCCACCCCAGACCTAGACACCTGCCACGCATAGCACTGAGACAGATATATTACATCTGATGTGGAAGATTATCATGCCCGCTTCACATGCCTGAAAGCTGACCCTTGAAAGGTTAGGGAATTTGTCCAGGGTCACAGGGCAGGTACACAAGATGAACTACAGTGTTCTCCTGGATACTCACAGCTTTATAGTTTGTGACAAGACTTTGAGGAAGTCATTCTGCTCTCTTTTGCCAGTAAGAAAACTGAGGCCCAAAATGGGTTGCCCAAGATCACCAGGAAGAGAGAACAGGGCCAGCACTGAAGGACCCTGTGACCCCGTCCAGTGCCCCATCTCAAAGAGGCCTTGAACAGAACAGAGTCAGGCACAGTCTCTGCTCTGGCCCTTCTCCCTCTTCTGCCGGGAGCTAAGAGGAGGACCCGAGTTATAAATGGATTCAAGCTGGAGGATGCTCAGAGCCCAGGGGAAGAGTGTTTGCTGGAGGGATCGTACATTAGGACTCCAGGGAGGTTTTGTGGTTTTTCATCCATTGTCTCCCATAAACCTTCCCCTCTGCCGCTTCTCTCTGCCTCCTTAAGGTTGTCTCTGGAGAGAGAGGTACGCGGGTTCTTAACTGATAAAATGTGCCAGCGTTTAAAAGATACAAACCTGACCAATCGTCCTTTTCAGAAAAGAGATGTTCGCTGAACAAAAGTACCATTCAAAAGTGCCGAATGGCGTTTGTGTCTCAGACAGAAAGGAAGCGAGAGAGAGAAGATGGAGGAGGAGGGAGGGGGAGCAGCAGCGAGGAGGGAGGAGAGAGGACCAGGAGCTGGAAGGGTTGTCCAGGCTCAAAGCATCCAAACCAAGGCTCAGAAAAGGCAGGAATCCAACTGAGATCACACAGCAAAGCAAAGCTGAACAGGGAAGAGAGACCCAGGCTTCTCATCTACCTCCTTGAGCTTGAATTATTTGATACTCTGGGACATAAGGCTAAAATTCTGCCAGTATAAATTCTATTTGGTTCTTTTTTTTTTTTTTCTTCTTCTGATCCTAGCCTATCATTGGGTTATATATTAATTATTAATTAATCATTATTAATTATATAATATTGCTATGTCATATAGCAATATAAATAAAATATTTTTTTAAAAAGAGAAAATGAAAGAGCTGAGGATTTGGAAGTCTCTCGACTACATGGTCTTGAATCTGGATTCGGTGTAAAAACATTTTACTCTGATAATAAAAAAATAGTAGCTCATATTTCTAAAACTTGCTGTGGTCCTGTGCTGATCAAAATAGTATAGGTAACACTTTAAAGTTACCAGAAAAAGTAGAAATTCTTATCCTTTTTTGACAGATAAGGAAACCAAAGGTCACAGAAGGTAAGGCTCTCCGCTGCCACAGTGCACACAGCTCCTAAGGGAGCAGCTGGGCTTGAACCCCCTCTGCCCACTGAGCTTACCAGGCTGTCGCCAGCCATCCGTACTGAAGCTGACCGGTTTGAGGGTATGGCAGGGAGTGTGCATAGCAGCACGGAGGAAACTCCAGAAGTGAACTACCTGAGCAATAAAAGAGCCCTGAGCCAAGTCCTCCTGAGTCCCACCTTTCAGGGCAGAACTGAAAAAAGTGGAATTGAAGGCCCATGCTGGAGAGAGCGTAGGACACTCCCATGGGGACACTCAGCCACACGCCAACACCATCTTGTGTGACACTCTGTGAAAGGCGGTCCAGAGGGGCAAGTAAAGCAACTCTGGAGCCAACTATCCAGGTACCAATCCCAACACTGCCACTGCTGAGCTGTGTGACCATGGGCAATTTCCTTGATCTCTGAATCTCTACAAAAAGGGAGTAATACGAATATCCACTTGGTACAGTGGTTGTATTAACTGGGTTACTAATTTAAATATGTAACGTCAACACTCAATAAGTGCTATCATTATAGTTATACTGTATTGCAGTTCCTATTTGGGGCCATGGTTATACCCACCTGGAGCATATGCTCTGGTAAGGCAGGCCAGAGGAGGACCAGAGGTGCCACATTCTTACCTGTGCACATTGATATGTCTGTGTGTGTCGGTACATGCGTGTGTGCATTAGACCGGGTAGAATTCCCTCCCCTCTAGAATGATCATCACAAGGTCCTCCTTACGCACTTGAAAGCAGTGACTGGCGGATAGAGGATTTGGGGTCAGGCAGGAACGCGAGCATGTTTGTTGTGTAAGACTGTGGGTTCTGCTCTGTAGGCTGCACCCACTAACCAGACGGGCACATGGTTTCTGGCTATCCACCCCTCCATTCAGTACATATTTCATACCTTGCACCAGGCCCTGATCTGGGCACTAAGGTGACAAAGCTGACTGCTTCTGACACAGTGCCTGCCTTCATGGAGCTCATGGTCTCAGACTCTTCAGGGAAAACGCAAGAGTGACAAATGTTTTTATTAGCAGGTTCATGTGACTGGGAGAGGGATGGCAGGGGAGTGAACTTCATATTCTCCCCAGTGGTGGCTAGCAGATGGGGACAGGCACCTACCTAATGGTAAAGAATGAACTTCAGGAAGCCTTTACTGTGGAAATGACATTTAAGCTAGATGCTGAGGTTTTGGAATCTGGGTACACAGTGGTAGCTTGGCATGGGGGAGGACAATTTTACAGGTTGTACCAACAGCATTGTAATAAAAGACAACCTTTAAAAAAAAAAAAAGGCAGGCTTTACTGGGCTCTTCTCAAGCTTCAGGGGTCTTTGAGTACTTTACATACACGACTTCATTCAATTTATACTAACAATTTAAACATAGGCATAATTGGTGCCTTTGCTTTATATATGGGGAAACTGAGGCTTGGAGGTAAAAATAACTTGCCCAAAGTCACAGGAGTAATGATTGGTGGAATCATCTAGAACGCTGGTAACTCATAAGATGGAAGCAAGATGGAGCGTGTGACGCTGAAGGAAAGAAGTTTGGCTTGACAGGAGTGAGCCAAAGAAAAAGAGAAGAGTGGAGAAGCCTGGGTCTCATGAGGCAGGCAGATGCCTGATCACAGAAGGCCTTGAAGCCTTGTTAGGAAGATGGCTTCTGAGAACATCAGGCAGATATGAAAGACTAAAACTCTTCAGGCAAGTCATTGATCAGAACCTTATTTCATCTGGTGGTGCACAGCTGTAATCCCAGCTATTAGGGAGGCTAAGAAAAGAGAATCGAAAGTTCGAGGCCATGCTGGGCAACTCAGTACAATCCTGTCTCAAAATATATATGTATTTGAAGGACTGGGGATGTATCTCAGTGATAGACTGCCCCTGGGTTCAATCCCCAGTACTAGAAGCCCTGGACATATTTCAGAAGAGCCACTGAGGCCACTATATACATGTGGAGGGTAGACTCAAGCAGACACTTGCCAGAAGGCCTTTTCCTGTGGTCACAGGCAGAGGCACGAACATTCTAAGTGGTGAGGATGGTGGAACCCCTGCCTCTGACTTCCTTAAATTACAGAGGAAATAGCTACTCCTTCCCCTCCAATGGTACCAACAAAACACTTCATTTTTCAACTTCTACTTTATGTAAGATTCTGAGAAGGAGATAGTACTAAAACTCCCACAGGTGGGAAATGACCTTCCCAAGGTCACACAGCTAACAGAGAAAGATTCTGATTTCAACTCCAGGACACTCTCACAGAATGTCAAAGCCCCAAAGACCCTTACAAATCAACCCTTCAAATTATCATGTTTAAACACGAGGAAACAAGGCCCAGAGAGAAGTGACTTGCCCAAGGTCACACAGCAAGGAAAGACTTACAGTAGAACCAAGGACTCCCAGAAGTTCTTGTTGGGACATGGGGATAAAAGACCAGATTAATCCCTAAGAGTGATGGTCCAGCCCCCTCCCCGATTGAATGCTGGTAGAGAAGTGAGACTCAGGCAAATGGTTAGCCTGACTGGACATCCTGGCTCCAGCTCAGTTAAAGAATACAGACCTCACAAATGGTCAGTACACACTGCCCTCTTACCCCTCTGTCCCTAAACCTGGGCAGCAACTAAGCTGTCCTGGGCCAATGGTGCCACCTGGTGGCAGGTTCTGGGAAGTACCTGACCCCATGTTGCTTTTAATCCTCCTTTCTCATCCCTCCAGGGGCGCCTTTCTCTTTGTCTGCTCAGAGCTCAGCTGCCAGCACTTTCTTTCCCACACACGCCATCCCCTTTATCTTTCTTATTTCCTCCTCCCTCTCGATTCTTCTCAACTACATCAGGACATTCCCTTTTTCTTCCTCTCCCCCATTTTATTCCATCCATGATAAAAATGATCCAAGAAAGGACTAATGTAAATGAAATTGGAAATTTCAAAGTGAAATTAGACACATGCTTGTGCACACACACACTCTACACACACATGCATATGAGTCACCAACCGCCAGTGTTCCAGAAATACCCAGAAGCCCTATGCAATCAAAACAAAAACTCCCCTCCTCGTCTGCCCTTCAGACCTGCTTTTCCTCAAAGGCCAGGCATTGAGATAAATACCAAATCCACTTCCTTATTTTGTTTTAATTTATTTCATTCACAATGCATATCATTGCTGCCTTCCCCCACACACACTGAAAATATGCCTGGGGTGGGGTCTGCAGGTAAATGCGGAGCTGGGACAGGTGGGGCGGTGGGGTTGGGTTCCAAAGCGCCCATTCCCCAGCTCTAGGGAGCACTGGGTAGCTGCTGCTGACACAGAAGAAAGCATGCTGGAGGGAGATCAGACCTCTGACCCTACCAACACTCTGCAAGGACCCTCAGCTGTACCTTCCTGTGAGAGCTCACTCTGCTATAGGGGCGTTTCCAAAGCCCAATGTGTCTTTCCACTCTCTCCCCAGCTCACCTTCAGGAGCTAAGAATGGGAGGCGTAGATGGCACCTTTCTTATCATCGGAACCTTTCTTATTAACGGCTGTCCCTATCTGTACAGTGATGACTAGCTAGTTTAGAGTTTGCAGCGCCCTGGAGCAGAAGTTCTCAAAGTGTATCCAGGGACCATTAGGGGAGTCACTAAGATCCTTCAGGAGGGCTCTGAGGTCACACCTTTTCATTGTAATACCACTATGTTATCTGCCTTCATTCTCATTATTTCACAAGTCTAGAGTGGAGTTGTCCCAATTCTAAGATGTGGGGCACTGTGATAGGACATAAAAGCAGCTTGAGAATCCTGCTGTCCTCTGTTCAGCCAGACAGTAAAGAGATCTGCACAAAACTAAACTTGCGTCACTCTTAACTAAATACTTGATTTGGAAAAGATCTTTCTTATTTCAAGAATACTATTTATGCTACTTGTATTGATGTTGTTTTAATAAATTAATAATATTTCGAAATGGTGTCCATTTTAATTAACCCACATACACTATAACTCCTTTGGGTCCTCAATTTTTAAAAGTTTAAAGGTGTCCCAAGACCAAAAGTTTGAGAACTGCTGGTCCCGTGCCCCCGGGCTGTCCAGAACACCTGTGTAGGGTCCTGTGGGAGAAAGAACCTGGGCGGGGTGAGGGAGGGGCCAGGGCAAAGCAGGTGTGTAAACAGGGGTTGGGGGCAGGGGGCTCAGTGGTCTTGGCTCTCACACAGGCTCTCACTTACTGAATCAAAGTGAAACTCAGGGACCCGGGAGCTAGGAGGAACTGAAATCTGGCCCCCACCCATGGGACAGGCCCCGGAGCACTAGGGAAAGGCCCATGGAGCCCCTCAATTAACCGCCTAAACTCATCCTTCAATCAGGAGGCCTCTGGCATTTGTCTGCCTAGATCCCAGCTGAGGTACTCACCGCTCAAGACAAGACAAGGGAGAGTGGCCGACTAGGTCGGAAACCAGAAACCCGGGTCCTTTGCATCCCTGTCACTAACTGCTACCTCGGTGCCCTTGAGTGAAGCCCGAGCCACTACCCCTGGACTATCCTATCTAGAGAGTATGAAGTCACTGATCTCAGCCCCACTGTTCTTGACTCTGCCTAAGTGGCTGTTTTCCTTACCCACCTACCTTGGACCTCAGAGCCCATCCACCTAATTTGCTGACTGCACACATGCATGCAAATACCAGGCCAGTTCCAGAACCTGCCTCGCATGGGCTTCAGCTGCCACAGACTGGATGGAAACTTTTCTTTTCTTATTTACTAGGGATTGAACCCAGGTGAAGGAGGGGCCAGGGCAAAGCAGATGTGTAACCACTAAACCACATTCCTACCCCCATTTTTTAATTTTTATTTTGAGACAGGGTCTCACTAAGTTGCTGAAGCTGGCTTTCAAAATGGAGTGGAGCAGTCAGAGGGCTGCAGGCCCACCAGCCGCAGAGGGCAGTTGCCACCCAGGGGCCAGATTGATCCCCTGTCAATAGCCAACATCCATACATGAAACCTCCTGATTTTGAAATATCGGTAACAAATTCAAAATTGTAAATCCAGAGCAAGAAAACTAAAGTGTAACAACCAGCCTGGCCATTGCCACCTGAGCAATACCCTTCTAGCAAAGACCTTGGTCTTGGCCCCTGCCTTGATAAGAAGAGAACTTGGGGAAGTTCTCTTCCCCAAGTACAGGAAGGTACATCCAGGAGACACCTCACACAGGACCAGAGTGGGGACCTACCCTAGGAAGCCTCAGCAGAGACCAAGACAAAATGGCGATAACCTCTTTCCCATCCCCAAAGCCACTGTGAGGAAGGGGATGCCCCTGAGTCTACAGAGCCTGCTGGCTTGATGAGTGGGCCCAGCCAGGTGTGAAGGACTGAAGGCCAGACGCTGACCATCTCCCCAGCGGAGTTCAGAACCAACAGCCACTGTCAAGGACAGCACTCCAGGTGGAGGGTCCTGCATGGGCAGTGACAGAGAGCACACAGGGACTGCAAGGACACAGAAAGGACAGGAGGGGGGAAGCAGGCCACTGTGGCAAGGTCAGAGCCCTGGGGATCAGGGCCATCCCCCTGGGGTGATGCACTCATGGGGAGGGGCATGGTGGCTTTCAGAAGTGGGGATGGACCTATAAGAATGGGCAAAAGGAGGAATGAAGAGAGCTGAGATTTGTCACATTGAAAGGTGGAAGATACCAAGGATTTTCTGAGGAGCCAATTCTCCCTGTCAGTTTTCTAGGTCTAACTGTCTGACCCAGAGACCCTCCTCCTTCCCAGTGTATTTTCCCCTCTGTATAATGACTGGAGGGAGATGTCCTTACACACTCTCCAAGGCCCAAGCCAACAACACCAATCACTACCCAGACGTCCAGCCCTCCCAGGCCAGAGGCCCTCCGTCGCCCTGCACCCTGGAGGCCTCCACACTTCATGCACCCAAGACTTCTTTTCATGTAAAACTGAGGCTTGGCCCTCCTTCTCCGTGAAAGACTTGGAAGCCTGAAGCAAAAGGGAGAAAAGGAAAGTGATGGGGCCCTCGGTCCAGTTGCCGACACCTGGGGGCACTGTTGCTCATCCTAGATGTCCCTGGGCTCCCCAGCTTCTCCTCACCAGGTTCCTTCAGTGCCCAGGTACAGACTGTTATAAACAGGAAGTGGTGGTGGGCAGATCGGTTACTTTCAGTTGCCAAACAGAATTGTAGCCAGAGCCCGCCATCCTCAGCCATCTATGGCCTCGCATCCTCGAACCCCAGTGGCCATTCATTAAGCCCTTAACATCAGCAGGCTGAGTTAAACCCTCTGTGGCAGCCGCTTGTCTTTATCCTCAGGATAATCTCCAAGGCTTGTGTCACCTCTTCCAGATGACAAAATGGAGTCCAGAGAGATCACCTAACCTGCCCAGGGTTTCAGCACAGGAAGTCCTCAGACCATTTCATCCCTGAGCCTGTGTCCTCATCTGACACCTTTTGGGGGACTCTCTGAAGAGGAAAAAGGTGTGGAATCTTGGTGACGCAAAGCTGCTTGTAACTCCTTTCTCCAGAATCCTGAGCTTTGCCTCCCACCTGTTCCCCGTGGGAAATCTGAGAAGGGTTTGGCCACTATCCATGCCAGTCTTCTGTCCCCCACTTCCAACCCCAGCACCGAGGCAGCAGACAGGGTCTGTATGTCCAGGAAAGGAAAAGGGTCTCAGGAAGGAGAAAAGACAAATGCCTGCCCATGGTCAGACAGAGCACCCCAATACTGTCCCTCCACACCATGGCTCCCTTGGAGGTCTGTGGGGCAGGGCTACGCTGGGGCCTCCAGCCTGAAGGGAGTTGGTAAGAAAGAAACAGAACAAGAACAAATATGAAAAGAGAAAAAAGGAGAGAGAAGAGAGGGAATGTGTATATGTGGGGCTAGGAGGGGGGTTCAATAAACAAAACACAGAGTCAGATAACAGAATGAGATGCACCCCAACAAAAGACGTGGGGAGAAACACAAAAACAGAGGGGATAGGTAACCCTAGAAAGAGAGATGGAGAGAGTCATGACAGGACCCCCCAGCCAAATGCCCCCAAACTTCCCCCAGGGGAGTCTCATTGGACTTGGCATCTTTTTAAAGGACTGGTTGTGTCTGGGTTCTGGCTGACCTTCTTGTGCCCTCCTGAGATAACGGGCGATCCAGGTTCCAGAAGGCTGGAAATTCCACTTGCAATATACCCCTACTGCCCCACAGAAGCTTCTGGCCCCCATGATCCACACTGGTGCTGGACAGGTCAGATTTCTGAGCTGCTGAAAGGGATTCTCACTCCACTGACCTTGGTGTGTTCAGGGCCTTTCAAGCTCTGGGGGAGGAGGAGAAGGGAGGTCCAGAGGACCTGAATGGGGGCCCTGAGACAAGCGGAAGGAGGCCTCACCAGAGATCAAAGGCCCAGGAAGCAGCAGAGGGTCTGGGGCTGCCCTTTCACCCATGGCCGCTATTCACAGGCCCGCCTGCTCTGCCAAGCCCAGCCCCACCACCACTCCTCTGGCCTTCCAGAGAGGGAGGGACCTCCTCCTCGGGCCTGAGCCCCAGGTGGGCAGGATTCCTGAGACTGGTGCCACACTTCCTCCATGAAAGCTCTGAGTTCAGAGCAACCGAGAAGTGAGGCCACCCCACTCCCCTGGGTGGGACACCAGCCTGACTCTCAGCCTCCAGGAAAGCCTCCTGAGCATCTCTGCGAGCCAGGCCTGTCCCAGAGACTGGGATGTGCACAGAAATGCATGACATGGGCCCCTGCTCAGCTGCATCCACAGGCACAGCAGACTCAGAGCCAGGTGACAGAAGGGGAACAAATGGGAAGAACCGCTCAGACATAAGCGTGGTCGACAGAAGCAGGCTGTCGCAGGCCCCCAAAAATCGCAGTGTTCAAATCAGGAGGCCTTCTTTGACTCTTCTGCCTCTCATTCATTCAGGCCCTGCTCACACTTCCAGGAACAGGGAACTCGTTACCTTTCCAAGGGGACACGCCTGGCTGTTGTCCATAAGCGCTAAGCAGCTCTCAGTCTGTCTCCTGTCTCCCTGTAGCTTCTTCTCACCAGCCCCAGCTCTGCCTTCAGAGGTCACGGGAACCTAATCTGTTGCCTCAGTCACTGAACAATTTGTCTGAGATAAATCCTGGGTCACATCCCCAAGTCTGGTCTTGGAGGCATTCTGGGAAAAAAAAAAACACCTAGAACTTCTAGTCTGAACCAACTTCTGTCAATCTGCTACCCTGACAATGTTTTAACTTGTTCTAACTACAGACTCTTCACTCAAGCAGGGCTCTCTGTGAAGCCCCATGATTGAGGAGACGGGAGCTCCCATTCACTAATTCCTCAGTAATTGTGTCCCTCTCAAGGCAGGTGACTACTCCATTCCACCAAGGATCATTTATTGAGTACCTACTATGTGCTCAATGTTGTCGAATACAGTAACCATTATCTACTGAGCACTTGAAATGTGTCTAGTACAACCAAGGGAATAAATTTCTTATATTATTTAATTTTAATTACTTTATATTTTAAAACAGAAGCCATGTAAAGTATTTTCCCCACTAAACACAATTTTATTGTTTTGATAGGACTGACTATATTTGACTTTAACTGTCAAGTGTTTAGCTTCTAAATCGAGATGTGTTTTAGGTGTAAAACACATTTCAATGACTTAGCACAAAATAAAAGGGAAACCATGTTGTCATATTTTCAATCTCATCACAAGTTAAAATGATAATATTTGGAGTATATTGGACCAGATGAAATACATTATTAAAATTAATTCCACTCCTTTGTTTTTACTGTTTTTTGCATGGTCCCTAGAAATTTTTAAATTACATATGTGGCTTGTTCTCTATTTCTATTGGATGTTGCTAAGCTAATCACTCTCATATCCATCCTGATGTTCAAAACATCCAGCATAGCACATGTTCCTTGAGTCTCTAAACCATCAAAACCATCTCACCACTGCTTCCAGACTAAAAGTTCGGGGACTGAGGTCATGCCTGATCCCCAACCTCTCTTGCCCCATCCCTCGCTGTCTGCGTCCCGCCCCACTGGTCCTTTCACTGGAGTACCAGACTTGGCACAGACTGGAATATTCTCTCCTCCCACTACCCAGCCCTCCAATGCTACCTCCTATGAGGAGTCTTTCCAGATCCTTGTGATCAAAATTGGCCCCTCTCTGCCTTGCTCTCCCCCTCTGGCATCACCTCATACACTGTCCCTCAGAGAGACTTTGGATTTGCAGTCTTGACTTGACAGCCCACCTTCCGTGGTTGTACCCTGTTCCCTTCCACCCCAGCCCTGAGATCTGGGCAGGATCACGGCCCCAGGGTATGCCCACAGAGTAAAACCCACGTCCAGTCGGAGGTGACTGTGCACCAGGGAATGAGTAAGTGACTCCACTTTGCAAAGCCTTGGTCATCTCAGTCTGAGAAATGGGGAAGGACTCTGCCACCTTCCTCCTGACCCTCCCCTATCTCTGTTTCTCCCTGTCACTCCTCTCAGGTGGCTGAGAGCTCCTGAGAAAGCTAGGATCACAGGCCTGCACCACTGCCTGGCCACACCCCTCTGCTTTAAGCTCTTCCCTACTTGATTCCTAGGCTCTGTCTGGCCCAGGCCAAGAAACAACAGACAGCCAGACAATTCCAGGGGATGTCTGCAGCCCCTCAGCTCCAACCAACTCCCCAGTCCACAGCAGCTGTGTGGTTTGACACTGTGAGGGAGCTCCCTGGGGCCTTGTCACCTCTTATAATAAAATGGGCAATTTCTGCCTTTCACCTTCCCCTGAAGCCCATGCAGGGATCCAGGGAGATACAAGGGAAGGATGGGAAAGGACAGGAGGTGATACTATACAGCACTCCCCTCAGACACTTTCCTGATGTGAGCCAGGGCATTGCTCAACCATTGATCTTCTCAGTGAGGCAGGGCAAGAGTGAGGGGAAGATTCTGGTTACTGCCTGGGTTCCTCACTCTTCCCAATTCTCTAAGCTTCGAGGACCATCAAGTCATTCTCCCTTAGCTCACAGACCACAGGCTGGCCTTCCTCCCAAACCTTCCTGGGGATCAGGACTCTACTATAAATTTTGAAACTGGAAGGACTGCAAAGACCATCCAAACCCACATCTGATCCTTGATACTCTTGTACAGCAGCCCAGCAAGGGCCACTTAGTCTGCTTGCATACAGGGTACTCACTACTCACAGGGTACCTCCCTGTTATTCCCTAGACCACTTTCATATGTACGAAGTTCTTTCCTGCACTGAGCTGAAATTGCCTCTGCATCTGCCACACACTGGCCTCTGAGGCCACCAAACAAAGTCTCTTTCCTCTCTCCTTCCACATTAGCCCTTTAAATATTTCAAGACAATAATCCACTCCTGCTTGTTCTGCTCTTCTTTGTGCCTTGAGGTATTCCTTGGGTGCTCTACCTAGATCCCTCTCTGCCCAGGCTATGACTCATCTGTCACGGCCACTCTTAAAGATCAATGTCCCAAATGGGCCACAGTCCTCAGGGAATGATCTGACCAGTACAGAGCAGTGAAGACTAACACTATCCACCTTCTGATCATTCTACACCGTTTTAAGCGGCTTGAGAGGCCAAACAGTGACAGCTGAGCAGAGACTGTGACCAACACAGCACTCCACAAACTCAGCAAAGCAATCCCCCCACATCAGGACCTGTCTGTTAGTAAACCAGAATTTTTTTCTTTCTCCAAAAATCTCTACCTGGACCCCCCAATTTCAAGAAAGTCTCATACCCTCCAACCCTCCACCATGATCAAACACAGCCAGGCCCCAGCTTGGCACATCTGCTGTGAGTCTGGGTGACAGTGGAAGAAAAGATGATACCGTCAACACCATAAACCAACAGAGATGGCAGGCCCACTGCCCCCCACAGCAGCCGGCACAGCAACCCGCAGAGTTAAAGACTTCTGACATCTGCTTGGGAATGTCTGGAGCAGGGGAAAGAGGTGAGGCAGGTGCCACGGGCCATGAATCATCCCCACGTGCCCCACAGCTGCAGACAGAGGCCACAGCCCGGCTCTGCGCCGCCTGGAGCTCGCAGACCACAGGCCAATCCACCGCTGGGCCGACTCAATTTTCTAGTTACAGATCTTAAGTACTTAGGCATGTGCTCACGAGAACATGCATCCCTTACATGGCGCTGAGAAAGGGAATTGTGTGGAGGAACAGAATAATTGAATCGAGATTTCTGTCGCGCTGCTCTCAGGCCCTAGACCACCACGGCCTTTTTTTTCTTTTCTTTCCTGACTAAGGTTTTACAGATTCCCAGGGGGTCGTTTCAAACCGATTAATGTCAGCCAGCGCTGGCAGCCCATCCGGTGGAAGGAGATGAGGGTTAAGGTGGGCCCGTGTCCAGCCCGGAGATGGCTGGTTCCAGAGGCCCAGGAACACTGAGGGGTTGAGAAAAACCAACCAGGAAGATTGTCATCTCTGTAATCCCCATAAGGCCCCTGCCTTCCAGGCCCAAGGGCAAAGACGAGATGGTTATTAATTCCCTTCACACCCCCCCTTTCACCAGGCTGAGGGCCTTCTCCTCTGAGAAGTGTGCCCAGTCCCTCAGAGGACCTACCCCTTTCCCCCACACCCCTAGTCCCCTTCACACTGCAGGACAGAGCGGTGACTGCTTCACCCAGCCCCCTCTCTCTTCTCCAAGGCTCCTCCATGAAGGGGTGACTGGTGTTATGTTCAGACCCTCCGCACACAGGGTCCCTCAGGGATCATATATCTGCACATGTGGGGTCTTCCCAAAGGCCACAAAGCTCATGGCTCCACCAGGCCCATTTTCTCCACCCCAGGGATAAAGATGGGAAGATATCAGCAAGTGACCCACCATCCCAGCAGGGTGTCTGTCTGCCCCTCCTTGTCCCTTCAGTAAGGACAGGGCCTTAGGAACTCCAGGCCTCTGCAGCTAAGGGGGTGCTGAGCAGGCACCTTTGCTTCTGCCCTCACTGAGCACACCAAACAGACCCCCTCTGTCCATCCGGCAGGGCTGGGTTGCAGTCTCTTACCTTCATCTCTCTTGCGCTTGTTGGTGTCGGCGCTGGGGGACGTGATGCCCAGGATGCCGCTGATGGAGTACGACGAGCCAGCTGAGTCCGTGCTCACAGAGGACACCTGTGTCACAGAGCCCGTGGACACTGTGCAGAGGAAGAGGGGTAGTCAGGGCCAGCAGGAGGCCGAGGGGCAGAGGGCACCAGTTGCTGTCCTGTCATGGAGGCACTCACCATACACTGGGTTGGGTGCAACTGCAGGGGAGCAAGAGTTTCAGGCTGAGGACACTCACCCCGCAGTGTCACCACACAGGCTTCGGCCATTTTGCCCAGGTTCTCTGCTGCTGGGGAGCTGAGAGGGTGTATGGGCAGCCAGGAGGACTGTCCACATAGAAAGGAACAAAGGGACAGAGTAGAAAGGGAACATGCTTCTCCAGCCAGTCCAAGCATGGAGAAGAGAAAGAGGGCAGCTGGGGCATACCACAGGCAGTGCTAAAAACGCACCTAGGGCTAGTACTCTTGGGTGTGTTGACTCCCTCCTATAGCCACCCATGCACGGTGACATAAACACACACTCACATGCACAGCCAACCGAGCAGCAGGTCTCTTGGTCTTTTTATAGTTCCCTGCTACCTTTCAGTTTACCTCGATCTTATTTTGAACATTAATTATGACAATAATGATCACTTATATTTTCTGAGAACTGAAGGCATTATCACATTTAGTTTGGAGAACAATCTTATGAGCCATATGTTATTGACCCCATTGGAAAGGTAAGGCAACCGAGACTCAGAGAAGATAAGTGACTCATGCAAGCTCACACAGCTAGTGAGAGCCAGAGTGGTGACTGGAACCTGGAGACTAAAGTCGAAACCCCTGTAACCAATCTGCTCCTCAGTCATGAACAATGAAGAACCAACAGTGTGCCTATCATTAATGCAATGCTTTTTTTAAAAAAAAAAATTTTTATGTAGTTGTAATATGGACAGAATGCCTTTGTTCTATTTTGTTTATTTTTTTATGTGGTGCTGAGGATTGAACCTGGTGCCTCACACATGCTAGGCAAGCGCTCAATCACTGAGACACAGCCCCAGCCCAATGCAATGCTTTTCATTTGATGAGGGTGACAGCCCTGTGTATCCCCATTTGTCCAACGAGGACACTGAGGCTCCACAAGGTGAAGTGATTCAACGTCCTCTAGCTGATGAGCTGCTGCACCTGGCCCCATGTTGGCCTTAGGCCCATTCGCTTAGAGTCTAGATTTCCCCTGCCCAGAAGTGGGGGCAGGATCTGTGACTTGTGACTGAGACCAGGTCTCAACGCAAAGGATGAGACTGGGGGGAGAAGAGACTTCTGTACAAATTTCTCATTGACTCCAGGCCCACCCGGAGCCCAGGGAGAGACCAGTCCTCACGTGGACCTTCTCCATTTCCACAGCTGAGTTTCCAGTTCCGCCTTGGTTCACTTCAACCTGCAGATTAATCTCAGACATTTCCCTGGGTATGACTAGCTGGAGGTGGATGGAGCCACCTTTGGCTCTGAAGGGCAGAAAATTATTGGAAGTAGTGGTGACCCCATGAAGAGCTCTTCCTTTCTTTGGAGGGACTCCAACTCCTTGTCCTACAGCCTAGAGGGACCCTGCCTTTCTTTCCACGGTTGAGTCTGATTTTAGATCAACCTTAAGAGACACAGAAGTAGAAATCTTTAACTTCTCTTTTCCTTCACCAGAAAAGGCTCCTCAAAATAGATTTATGCAAATCTCACAACCTTTTCTGTATTAAGGCAAAGAACAGAAAAAGAAAGAGGATCACAGGCCACTCGATACTTTAAACAGCAACAGTCACATATAAGCCACTGTCACCAGGTTACAGAGTAGAGGACATTTGATTCTGTATTTTGTGACTGCAGGAGGGACTCCACCCCTTCCTGGCAACATGAGCTTTGGCTAATTATTCAATCTCTCTAAGCTGCAGTTTCCTCACTGCTCAGTAACATATATATATATATATATATATATATATATATATATATTAGATGTATATATATATATTAGATTATATATATATAATATATATATATTAGATGTTAATGAACCTTTATTTTATTCACTTATTTATATGCGGTGCTATGACTCGAACCCAGTGCCTCACACCGCTAGGCAAGCACTCTACCACTGAGCCACAACCCCAGCCCTGCTCAGTAACTTTTTAAACCATAAAGGACTATAATACATGTGAGATGTAGTTTTTATAAAAATGTCTGTTTATAGATATTCATAATAAATTGATTTTCCATAAAAAATTAAAATGTCTGGGATAAACTATTCTGCTGACCCACAACAGAACTATTCCTCTAAACCTATTGAAAGAATATTATCAGTTACAACTTGTTTGATTCCCATTGCTTCACGGCCTGAAACAGTTAAAGCCACAAGTGAAATATCTCTCTCTCTCTCTCTCTCTCTCTCTCTCTCTCTCTCTCTCTCTCTCTCTTTTTTTCTCCCCCTGTGGTACCAGGGATTGAACCCAGGGATGCTTAACCACTGAGCCACATCCCTGGCCCTTTTTTTTCAAAATATTTTATCTAGAACAGAGTCTCTCTGAGTTGCTTAGGGCCTCTCTAAGTTGCTGAGGTTGACTTTGAACTCACCATCCTCCTGCCTCAGCCTCCCAAGCTGCTGGGATTATAGGCATGCGCCATCGCACCTGTCCACAAGTGAAATCTCAGCTGCAAACATCCTGCCACCCCAGAATACTTCCTCAACCCTCTTGGGACAGCCCAGCAGAGCTGGCATTTCTCTTCCTTCTGCTCTCCCGACACCCATACCTTTTTATTGGGCTTCATCTCAGTGTTTTGCAAACTTCTCTCTGTTACATTCCCCCATTGGACTGAGAAGTCCTTGAAAATAGGGGGTTTTGTCCTGCTTATGTGTAGTATTAGTGGTGACAAACACTTTCTGGAGGTATTGCTAAATGAAGAATTATCTCATGGCAGAAAGGGATTCTTTCTTACCTTTATCCAAAGAGGCAAACTAGGAGGATCAGAGACCTTGGAGAGCACCTGGTTTGTGCCCATCAGTGAGGAAACTGAGACTCAGAGAGGTGAAGGGACTTTCACAGCTCACTGAGTGAGTTAGTGACAGAATTGAAACTATAAGCCAGGCGTCTGTGGTTCCTTACCGCCGTGAGAAGTTCAGGTGCAGGTAAGGGAGGACAGACGGTGATGAAGGCATGGAAAGTCTGCCCCTTCTGAGGTGTGATTGTGCAGCACTCACAGGGACAGTGAACTGTCAGGGGCTTGCCAGATGGTCACCCACTCTCTTACAGTAAAGCAACTCTCCTCCAGTTAGAAAGAGGTGCTTCTTTTGTCCCAAGTGGAGAAAAAATACCTCAAACAGACACATGTCATTTTCAACTCATCTGTGAAGAAAAAGTCAGGGGATGTCTGAACTCTTGAGTAGCAGGAAAGAGGACTCTGCCCTTAGAAGGTCACGGTCACTTTCAGATTTCACCCATGAGTGTCAGAAGCCCCACCGTCAGAAGCCCCACCTTGACAATTCTCAGAGCGCATGAGATCGAAGCAAGAGTGAGAGAAAGTAAGTTTGGGGAAGTTTTGCCACATCTTCACTCAAGACTGCAAGCGCACAAAGAATTGCAGAAGGGCTGGTTGATAGAAGAAAAAAACACATTCAAAACTACTTACTGACTAATGATGCAGAAAATGTTATGAATAAGTATCCCTTTCTTGATTTATTACTTTAATTATCTGACATTCTATAGACCCCCATTAGTGGATTTTTTTTTTTTTTTTTGGCTTAGATTTCAATTTTCTGTCTCATGGTGAAAGCTATTTATCATAATAATCAGTAAAATTCAAAACCTTTTAGCAGTATTTATAAAATTCATTTACCAGGTTCAGCCCTTGGAGAATGACAAAGAAGGCGCATTAGTACGTGTGCCGAAGTGTTTTATGCAGAATTATCTGTCCATAAGAATGATTAAAAGTTCTTTAGAATATTTGGAGCCCATTAGATTTTCAAATTTTTTTTTTTTTAAAGTTCTTACCTATGCTGTGACTGGAAGCTGGGACCGGCTGATTGGGGGGCTGCTGAACTTTTGTCCGGATGATCCTGTGGCAGTTGGAAAAAAAACAAATGGCTATTTACCATCAGGAAGGAAAAAGACTTCAAGCAGCTATGCACAAACAGAAAATCCAGACTCAAACTGGGACATAAGGACAGAAGTGGGGAGACATTAAGAACCCAGGTTGGGAGTTAGGGGTTTGGAAGAATTATGGACTATGCCCAACTCAGCTCCTATATTCCTGGTTGTCTTTAGATAACTGGCACCCTCTCTCTGAGTCCTGAGTATTTCTTCTGAAGAAAGGGGACGCTGAGTTAACATTACAGGTAGGCATTCCTCTCTCATGTTCCAGCTCTATAGGGGACTCCCTGAGTGACTTTCGGGAGTTCCTTTTCTTCTTAGACCTCAGCCTCCTATGCATGGAATGAAGGAACCAAACCACACAACCTCACTGACCTCAGGGAGCTCTCCTGGCTGGCTTCTCTGCCCTAGAGAGCCCATTGCAAGGTTAATACCCCTCCCAACAGGAAATTTCCAAGGGAGGGGATGTATGTGTTACTCTGAAACTAAAGGTCAAAGTGCTACCAAGAGGCAGCACTAGGGTTTGGTTTTGCTACAAGGAAAGCAGCCTGGTACAAATCCTCATTGAAAGGATCCACAAGGCTGGGAGCCAGGGGCATCCTGGCTTGTCTTTCCAGAGATCTTGCTTTAGTTCTAATAAGAACTTGATGGCGACCTTGATCAAGTCTATTCCGTCGTGAAGCCTCAATATGATAAAGGAATTGGAACAGACCATTCTTTGCTGATTTTAAGTAGTCAAATCCTTCTTTTTAAAAAAAAAAAAAAAATTTAAACAAAAATTTTACCCAAAACCCAGCATATAAAAGCAATACTGACTTCCCTTTGCCACCTGGAAGTTCTGATCTTCTTCTACAGAACCTTTGGCTTTAGGGAGCTTAGATTACAAACCTCCAGCTGGAACAACACATCATACCCCCAGAAGATCACAAGCCCAGTATATCTTTGAGAAAAGAACAGAGCCAAGCCAGAAGTCCCTTGGGGAGCTATGAGAAATTTCCTTCCCTGGCATTTGGCAGAAAGGTGCATAATAATAAAATGTTCAACTTCTTGTGAAAAGTTCTATTTCTGCCTCAAGCTATTCCTGCCTTTTTTTTTTTTTTTTTTTTTTTCCAGTGTGATCCTCCTGCCTCAGCCTCCTGAGTAGTTGGGATTCTACACTCTGTAAACTATTCCCTTTAAAAACGACATTTACTAGAATTTTGCCTTCTTATAAAAGTAATAATATGTGTTCATTGTACTATTTGGTCAGCATGGAAAAGTATGAAGAAGACATCCAAAATCACATTTCAGCACATTTCCTTTATGATGACTTTTCTGTGCATATTTAAAAATATCCATTTTATCTTAGCAAAATCAGGTTTTAACCCTGGACACAGTTTTGCATCCTGCTTTTTTAAGCCACACTCTATAAGAAGTTTTCCCACATGCCTGACCATTATATCTGGAAGTTCACTTCAAGGCTGCTCTGGGTCCCTGGTTTGTGTAAGTGAAGGACAGAAGAGCAGCAGGTGCCTCCCCTATCTCCCCTTAAGGCCCCCGGGCAGTAGGCTTGCCTTCCCTGCTCATCCAGGGCGTGCCCCATCTTCAGGTGGTAGACTGGAATGGACTTTCCATTCGCCCTATAGCCTACAGCCTAACTACAGGTCCTCTGCTGCCCTGGCCACCTGAATACAGCAAAGAGCCTTTTGGTCATTTTCTTTTTAATTCTTTTTGCAGGTACCAGGGATGGAACCAAAAACCTGGCATATGGTAGGCAGGCACTCCACCACTGAGCTACACACCCAGTCCCTTTTATTTGATTTGGAGATAAAGTCTCACTAAGTTACCCAGGCTGTCTCTTGAACTTGTGGTCCTCCTGCCTCAGTCTCCTGAACAGCTGGGATCTCAGGCATGAACCACGGCTCCCTCTGCCCTTTTCTAATTGGTCAGCTTAAGCACTGCCTCTAATATATTCAGAGCGTGTGTGTGTGTGTGTGTGTGTGTGTGTGTGTGTGTGTGTTTCTCCAATATTGAAATCACTTACTCTAACTAAGGGAACAGAGTGCATAGCACAAAGACCTGGAAGAAAGGCAGTCTTTTTGACCACCTGGAATTAAGCCGGCTTGTGATCTAATGTTTGCATTTTGTGTATAACGCCTTCTCTGTGTGTGTTTCTGCAGAGATACAGCTACAGAGGTGAATATGTGGCTACACCAGATATGAATATAGTGTATCTACATATTAAGTATGTGGTTAAATATTTCATAACAAATTGTGCATAAGTAACGCAAAGAAAAATCACATTTTCCTCCTTTTTCTTTTCAACTAGTTCTAGATCCCTAATAAAGCCAGCTGCAGCATAGTGATCAAGTGTAAACCTCCACCATCAAATTACTAGAGTTTGAATCCCAGCCTTGCAATTTACCAGCTACATGACTTTGGATAAATTACTTCACTTCTCTATGACTCAGTTTCTTCATCTGTAAAATGGGACTAAGAATCATTCCTACCTCATAGGGTTATTATTAGGATTGAATTAATTAACCACTTAGAAGTGGCTGCTCCATAGCAGATGCTCAATAAACATTAGGTGTTGTTACTCTCAGTGGGTGGTGTCTTCATGAAGATTAAAGAGAAGATTTGTTCAGTGGGTGGTGTCTTCATGAAGATTAAAGAGAAGATTTGTTCAGTGGGTGGTGTCTTCATGAAGATTAAAGTGAAGTTTTTTTGTTTTTTTTTTTTTTTTTTTTTGGTACCGTGAATTGAACTCAGGGGCACTTATCCACCAAGTCACATCCCCAGCCCTGTCTTACATTTTATTAGAGAAAGGGTCTTGCTGAGTTACTTGGGACCTCCCTAAGTTGCTGAAACTGGCTTTGAACTCAGGAACCTCTTGCCTCAGCCTCCCGAGTTGCTGGGATTATAGGCATGTACCACCATGCCTGGTTTAAAGAGCAGGTTTCACATTTGCCTTAAAAAGCACATGCATTCCCCTTGAGAAGGAAGGGAAAGAAGCCACCCTCCTATACTATCTAAAGGTTGTGATGGAGCTTTATTAGGAGTCTTACAACTACAGGGAAAGCTGCTCCCGGGAATAAGAGATTTTGCCCATCTGCTTGCAGCAGCCCCAAGTAAAAATGAAGATCATCTTCCCTTGGGAAGAAATGATAGTGGGAAGGAAAAGGCCAAATGCAATCCTAGCTCCTCTAAAAAAATTAAAATTTAAAAAGTGACACTATCATCAATACCTGTCCCAATGAGAGTTCACTAGGACTTTTTCTGAGTCCAAGACAGTTGGGATAATTAGTATCCCAACTAATTAGTCAACACTAAAAGGAATATCCTTGGACTGGGGTGTGACTCAGTGGCAGAGAACTTGCCTCGCATGCACAAGGTCCTTGGTTTAAAAAGGCGGGGATTATCCTTATGCTGCTGCTGAGCATTTCACTGTGTGACTGTGACCCTGGATGCATAGGAATGTCCTTTGGTTTCCAACAGAGAACTCAGCAATCAGGCTCTTCCCGTAGATGAAGAAACCAAAGCCCAGAGTGCTCAAGTGACTAGCCCAGTGTCACACAGCTAGTTAGCCCAGACTCCCATCCCTCAGGCCTGAACACTTTTCTTTTCAGTTGAAGAAAGTAGTTCAATGTCAAATACCTCCCATATGAGGCATAAAGCCCATATGAATTCAATATCTGTTTAGAATTTCAGGGTTAAAACTCCAAGAGACCTTGTATCTTTAGGATCCCCTTTCTGCATCAGTTCCCTTACTTTGAAAAACTCACAAAATTACACTGAGTGAAAAAAATCAAGGTGCCTTGTGAAGGAGGCGATGGGGCTGAAGAAACACCCACATCCGTGGCCCCAATGCAACTGTCATCAGTGCAGAAGAAGCATGGGCCATCGACTGTGATGAGCATCCAGAAACCTGGCGTCTGGCTGGCTAAGCTGGGAGAGGGGACCATTGGTGGCACCCTGCCTGCAACTGAGGTGGAGAAGAAAGGGAGACTGGGAGAGCAATCTCAGAAGACTTGCCGCCAAAGGTAGGATGAACGGCAGAATTAACCAACTGTCACCGCAGGCTGCCTCCAGCCCTTATATGGTATTTTTGTTTTTATTTTAATTAGTTGCTAATATGACTAAGTTGTGAACTTTGCCATAAATACCTGATTTCAAGCTTCTTTTGAAAAATTAGAATGCCCACCAATGGGATCCCCATTCTCACATTGGTTACCTCCCTTAACTGGGAATGTCCCTTGTCGTCCCCACCATTCAGCCCCTGATTTAGAGCCACAGGATTGAAACAGAAGAAGGAAGCCCCCATTCCACCCACCATTTGGATTAGCTCTGGGACAGCCACCTTTAGATGCCACTCAGGCTGGATTCCAAGAATCCCCCCTGCGGGCTGTGCAGCATCCCAGCACACTAGTCCATAAGAAGCCAAATGAACAAGTTGGTTTGTGTCCCTGGAAAGTTCCCAGAAGCCTAGCAGAATTTGTTCAGTGTTGCCTATCCCCATGTGAGACATGTTTTTGGGCGTTGGTTCAGAAGACAGCAGAAAGACACACTGCAATGGGTGAACAGTGAAGAGGATGCTGTGGCCACTAAAATAGCTACAAAGGCAGCCACCACTCCCTCTCCAACCACTTGAAAGAGACGATGGTGAGGAGTTGCCTCAAGGGAGGCAGGTGCAGTCAGAGAACTGGGGACCCTCTTATAGGGTGACATGTGACATTTGCAAAGCAAATACTTAGAAGTTGTACCCCTTTGAATGTAAAGGGAGTTTTGCCTTTGTGTGGAAAATAAAATTGATGCTGCCCAGGCTCAGGTTTTCCTGTGAGGGAAGAGGCGGGTGCATTGGCATGAGATTGTCCCACACTTAGTGAGCTCCCACTAAAGAGCCAGAGTGCTCCCCGAAGGTAGTTCCAGGAAAGGCTAAGCATGGAGGAATTTGAAAGAGCAAACTGTTGGCTGCAAGGCTCAAAACAGAGTAGGAATGACTGTTTTACCCCTCCTTGCCTCTCTTATGGATCCTCAGTTCTGTCACTTGCAGAGTCCTACAGGACAGTAATGGAAAGAGACCAGCCCACCTTTTACTATCTCAGGGTCATCTTTCCCCACCACCCCACCCGGGACTCAGTTTCTCTCTCTGCTGCAGGAGAGCTGTAGGAGACCACAGATGTAACAGCAGCACAGAGGTACCACTAGCAGGTCACTGCTGTGGACCAGGACACCAGGAGGTCCCTAGGGCTCGGCATGGCTCCAGTAACCAGCATTAGACTTCCACCAGCCCAGCTCCAGGCACCAAGCCTCAGCTGATAGGTTCTCCTTTCCTCAGCCACACCTATACCACTGCTCTCTTTGCTCCATAAGTTTCTTTCAAATAACATTTTTTAACTTAAATATTTGCATTTTATAAGGCAACTGTAGTTCTCTACCATGAGTGGGGAAAATTCAAATTTCACAAGCTCACTGGTTTGGTGCGCCACTTATATTTCTCTTTTTTCCACTTATATTTTTCCTAAAATACATGAAGATAAATTCAACGCACATCAGTTTTCATCCTTGCATTACAGAGGATCTAAACCAGAGTCTTGTAAGTGGGTTATGCTTGAAATTAGTTGCTACTGTTTAAAAATATAGAGATGTCACATACGCAAACACACACATGAACACAAATATACACAGGTCCTAGTTTCCAACTTTTCTTGAAGAATGGAAAAAATCCAGCAAACATTCCTGGCAGCATTCATCTGGAGCTGAGAAGCAACTGCTCCTTTAATAAGGCTTGTGCTTTCTTGATTGCCACAGGCCCTACCACCCCCTACAGCCTGCTGCCTGACCTGCTTCCCTCATTACATTATCCGCCTGACCCCACATAAAGCATGAGAGTTTGTGACCCCCATGGTTCACCTAAAGTTAGCTCATGAACTGCCTAAGTATAGGTATACCCTGTGCTGGGAGACCTGTGGGCCTCTGGAACCTGATCACAGATATGGCAGGCCACTTCCTCCAACATTGCCTTAGGTGCATCTGCCAGCACATCTGTGTTTTTGGAGGCCCAGAACACAAGTCATGATGCTTTTTGTGTCATGGAAATTCTGCACTGAGCCAAAAGTAAGGGACTCACAAACACATTGGAGCTCCTCATAATACAGGAGAACAGGCATTCTTCCCACCCCCAAGCCCACCACAGTCACTGCTACTTCCTCAGTGATTTTGTCTAGGCCACCCAGACTTATAAACGCACATCAGAACTCTAGCCTGGAGGAGGTAGCCTTCTAGAACAGAGACGGGGAAGCTGTGTGCCCCGCTCCCCTCTGTCTCCTCAGCACCACACAGGATGTCAGGGCCTTGGCAAAGGTTTGCAGAGAGAAGGAAGAGAGGCTAAGAGTTTATGAACCAGTGGGTCTTGAAATGTCGACGGTGATTCTGTGCATTTGAGTCATCACAGAGGAATGACTGTCAGGAGCAGAGGAGACCTCAAGAGACATTCCAGTCCATCTCTTTCGGCCAGGGGTGAGGGGTCCTCTATGCCCAAACAGTCTGACCTTGGAGAAATGAGAACTGTTCAAGTTTTCAGTCTGTAGGCTTCTTTTTTCTTTGTGGAACTAGAGAACAATCATTTCTGTTTACCTTACAACTTCATCCCTAATGCTATAGGTTTAAATGAAGTTGAGACTGCACCCTCTACACTAGAAGACTTTCTTCCAGAAATTATTTTTTAGGGCCGGGGATGTAGCTCAATAGTGGAACACTTTCCTAGCATGCACAAAGGTTTGATTCCCAGCAATGCAAAATAAATAAGTAATTTCATTCTTAAATGGTGTTCTGACAGCACCATTCAACGTAGTTTGGATCAGCCTAGAGAAGTGAGGAAGTCACTGTGCTCCCTGGATGATGCTGGGTCTGGCACCCTGGTGTTTGATTCCCTGTCTCCATGGGAGAGAACTGAGGGAATTTGGGAGAGGGCAGTTCTCTCACTCCAGAGCATCCTAGCATCCTGGACCTCATCCTTGCAGATGAAAGACCCATGTCAGAGTCACCAGGGTCCTGGGCTTTCAGAGAGAGCAAGAGATCCTACTCTTGAGATCTCTGTTGAGATCCTACTTTGAGTTGCTGACAGAGAAGCAATGAGAAGCCAAGTCTCCCAACTCCAAGTGAGGGCCCTGCTCCCCATACTCACTTGCTTAACCTCTGCCCAAACTAGAGGCAGGATTTTCTTCCTGGGAACCTCTGAGATGGACCAGTACTAAGACCTTGAGCCTTGGCTGGCAAGGACAGGGACATTTGTGAAGTCCTCATCAGGACAATTCACCGCAAAGTAGTCTACACAGATAGATGGTGAAGAGAGTGATGAAAATTAGTCTGGACTCAGAAAATTCTCAAGCTGGCAAGCTACTGGCCTGGGCTTCTCTCCCTAGGCCAAGCACTCCTGTCCACTTCAGAGAGAAGGAACAAAGACCAGCAACCCCATCTTGGACCTCTTGTCCACTAACCCCTAAGGGGTCTTGATAAAAAGAGAGACAAGATCTTCAGGGAAGGTACACACAGACATGCCACCCAAACCCCAGCCCCCACCAGCAGCAACCCCTCACCTGTTGATGGAACTGACACTGGGCACCGTGTCATTGTCACACACTCGCTCCGCCAGCAGCCGGTCCCTGATCTCCCAAGCAAACATGGTGGGATTTTGGCGTTTGTACTCAGCGATTTTTTCTACCACTTTGGGCGTGGCGACCTTTGGTTTGGATCCTCCAATCACCCCAGGCTTGATGCTTCCTGTCTCATAATACCTAGGACCCAAGGAGAAAGGAGCTTAGTCGTGAGGAACCAGCCAACTTAATGAACATTTGAAATGTGCCTAGTCTGAACCCAGATATGCTGTGAATGTACAAATTAGATTTTTTAAAGTTTAGTTAAGTACCAAAAAAAAAAAATGCAAAATATCTCACTAGGAATTTTTATATTGGTTATATGTTGAAATGATAATTTTCATGTTAGGGTAAATAAAATACATAATTAAAATTAGTTATACCCATTTCTTTTTACTTCTCTTAATGTACTACTAGGAAATTTTAAATTCCAATTTAAAGCTTTTAAATTGCTCACGATTTTTCTATTGGACAGCACTAGCAGAATGCTACAGATTAACAAAATTATTTTGCATTCGTCTATCAATTTTTACAAAAATTCTTTCAAGTCAGTTTTCCTGATTGATTCTCAAAAGTGCTAAGCTCATCATTCATTGTGAATGAATAAATGAGTAAATGAACAAATAAATGAACAGGTACCCTCTATGCCCTCTATGGTATAAAACAGATTCAAAGAACTTAAATGACTTCCTTGGAGCCAGTCAAGATCGAGTGGCCAATCCTCGTGAACTAAAAATTTTCCCAGAAAAATGATTTATACCTTTGATTTTCCATTTCTCCCATCCTATAGCAGAATCTCCAGCATACAGTAAAACTGTCCCCTAAAATGCAACTTATTTTTCCATAAGAGAAAAACAATAACCCTGGTGTAAAATTAAAAGGAGTGTTGGATTCCAGAATTAACTGGAAATGTGCTGGAAATCACAACCCAAGCAATCAGAAAAACCAACCACGAGTCTCGGCAGCTTTTCCAGGGGCCTCCGCTGAGGTAAATGGCTGTTTCTAAGGACATTTCCATGCTATCAGCTTTTCCTCGTTAACGCAAATAGGATGTCAGGGTTTTACAGTAAAACCGAGACCAGGGAGAAGAGTGCCATGAAAGATCATTTCAGGGAGAAAAATGACTTGATTCTTTTTCTGAATTTGAGCCGTCACTGGATGTCTCTCTCAATATTTACAGAGGAATTTTTGACTTCCTCTTCTGAAGGAGATTATCCTGCAGTTGAATTTTTTTTTTTTTTTTTTAACCAAAAGACATTTTAGAAACAGCTAGTAATTTTTAAACCTAGCCAGAGTTTATAAGACGTAAAGGAACCAGGTGATTCTGGGATAGGTGAACATGTTATCCAATAACAATGGCAACACTATTAGAGATGCTAAAATTCTCAACCTGGGTAAGTCTGGTTAGGGCCAAGTTAGTGAATACTCTAGATTAGAAGAAATAATTTGAGAGCAATGATGTGGAAGTAAAAAGTCTATTTTTCATTGAGAAGAGTCATTTACTCATTGATCGGAAGGCAAAACTCAACATATCCTCCCTCTTTCTGAGAAATTGTTGAAAGCAATTTTCTATATAATTTGCTAAAATATACACTATTCACAACAGCGTTTTTAAAAATCCTAGTTTTTTTGTTTGTTTGTTTGGTTGGTTTTGGGGTTTTTTTAGCCGCAAGTCTAGAAAAGTACCTAAATCCAGGCAAATACCAATCCCTGAAGTTTCTAATTGTCCTCTCAATTTTATAATAAAATGTCAGTTTTTACTTACAACACTTGTTATTTAGGCACAACACTCTAAAATTTACAGAGCTCATCTTCAAATTATCACACCAATTCTTTGAAGTCAGTAGGGAAAATAGAATAGAAGGGAAAATAAATGATCAGAAGACTAAGTGACTCGTCCAAATGCTTCTGGAAGTTAGAGGCAGCTGCAGCCTTCAAACCTGGCTTTGAATCCAGTGCTTTTCCCGCTAGAGCAAATTGCTGCTTTGGTTAAAAAAAATTTTTTTTTAAATAATAATAACAATGACTCTTTGTAGCTGCAGACAGCTTTAGTGTTTACCACATTTTCACATGCATCTTTCATTCACTCGCTGATTCTCTAGTGCCTGTTAGGACAGGGATGGTCTCAGGGCAGGGGTTACAGACACATAGATAACTGACTCTGTGCTGCATCTTCAAACTGTGTAGTTGAATGGGTCTACAACATTCACATGGCCACTCAGAAGGCAGCAGGATAAAGGCCCCCGCTTACGTGGCTGGTGGGTGGCGGTGCTCGGACTGCACCGCCACCCACCTGAGCAGTGCCAACTGTGGGAGGTTGTGGTCTTGACACAAGAGGTCTCTGTCTTCCTTTTGACTGACACATGGGCCAGGCACTTAGAAGGCAACACTGACATTGTTGAAACCCCAACTCACAACTGTGTCAAGTGAGAATTCAGACTTAATAACCATCCTTTCATCTCAGCAAAACAGCCGTGCAGCCCTTTGGCTTACAGACAAAAGACGAACGGCAGCCACCAACACACAGTGTCCTTCCGTACACAGGGTGTTAGTCTGGGAGTCAAGAGGTGTAGGTGCCTGTCAGTGGCTCTGACACTAACTCGCTGTGTGATCTTGGCCAACTCACTTAGCCTCTCTAGGCCTCAGCTATCCCTTTTATATAATAGATGGAGGATGTTTGCCCCGCTTGACTCATAAGGCTGTTGTGAAGATGGAAATACAGAATGGTTACAAGACACTTTAGCAAAACATAAAATAAAAAGCATGAGTTGAGGATTAAAGTCCTAATTAAAATGTTTATTTTTGCTGTCTAACAATATACCAACCAATTCCAAGTGGCCTGAACCTCCCAACCAGGCTCCGGTGGGAAAAGACAACAGTCAGGCTCAGGGTAGATTTAAACTTGGCCTCGCATGCCGCTGGGCTGTGCCTCTCCAGCCCCTCAGCAACCTTGAGATCTAGACTGACCATTCACACTTCTGGAAGACTGACTTCCTTCCTTGGGGGACAGGGGTCTCTGCCTACCTCAGTGACTTTGCCTATTTTTCCATGTAACCTCTGAAGACCACAGCTACCACACTCCACACACTCTCTACAACCTGTCACCTCCTAAGTGTCTATACAACTCTTCAGTGAACCAAACAAAAAAATAAAAAAAGGAAAGAAAAAAAAAAAATCTGTGCATTGAACAGCCCCAGTTCAGAAATTCCCAGTCACACTGTTTTCGGACTGAACTTGTTTTTTAAAAGGCAGTTCTAATTAGAGTGACATTTTGTCCACTGTGGTTCTTAGTTATGAAAATAATGAGCTATGAAATTCCAATTTATTGTTGACAACTTAAACGGCCAGGCACCAGAGCGACGCGTAACTTCCTAGTGCCACTCTACCTAGTGACAAATCTATTCTGGACCGAGGGAGGCTGCCAGCTGGGTTTGGAAGGATCCCTGTCTGCCTTAGTCTCCGGGAGATTTGGAGGGCTCCACAGCAGCACAACATGAGGACCCAGCATTTGGATGTTCGCTCTGAAAAAAAAGGCTCAGTATCTTGAAGATTTCAAACAGCGAGCAAAATGTCGGCTCAGCAAGGATGTCTCAGCAAAAACAAAGGAAGGGCCTTCTTTCTCTCTCCCTCTCCCTCAGTACAAAGAAGCTTCACAGGAAGGTATCTGAGACCCATTCAACTCTAGAAGTCCAATGCTGAGACAGTCTAAAACATTTCTCCTCTCTCTTTTTCTTTCTCCTTCTGTCTTCTTGTTTCTATTTCTGTCTTTTAAAAACCATTCTCTTCTCTCTGTTTCCTTTTTCTCTTTCTCTTTTCTCTCCCGCTCTCCTACTTTCTTCTGCTACTCTCACTCTCTCCTTCCTGTCTAAAACCACCCTCTAGCAAGAATACAAGGCTGAGTTCCTCAAATCTTCTCTGAACTCTGGCAGAGGCTCATTTGCTTGCAGATCACTAAATGGAAGCAGAGTCCCCCAGTCTTCACAGCTGAGGTACCTGCTCTGGGCAGGTAGATGAGACATAAATACAGGGATCCAGAACCCTAAAGAAGCTGCCAGGCCCCTGGCCCTTAAACTTCTTCCTTTGGCCTCAGGCAAAACTGCAAGGCTATTTGACACTGTTGCTTCCTCCAGCTGAGAGAATTTCATGAATTCCAGCAGACAGAAGGAAAAGAGCAAGCAGAAAGTCATGATGTCACTGACATACTTCAGAATATTTATTTTTTATTCTGGCATCTGTTCTCCAACCATAATGCAGGCTACAAGACAAAGGTTGTTTCCTGACACAGGGAAAGAAATGGAAAGCAGTGAACGGCTAAACCCAAGAACATTCCTGCCTGCCAGGGAAGACCTCTAACACTACCACATGCCCAGAAACAAGCCTACAGCTGTGTTTAGGGGTGTGGGGAGATACAGGTGGTCCAGGAGTCCTTTAGGATCCATCCCAACCCAAGTGCTAACTGGATGGATAAACCTGGGTTAGTCACTTCGCCTCACTAGGTTTGTTTCCTCGTCTTAAAACATGCTTCACTGGATCATGCTGAGGCTACTGAGAAAATAAACTGGAGCGCTAAAAGGCTATACAGCCCTCTGGGAGAATCGTCATTGTTAGTATTTTGCTTGCAGCAAATCGCCGGGTCAAGTGGCAACTTTCAAATGTCAGATTTGAGAGTCAGCGTTTGCTGACTAACCCCCACCCCCATTTAATATATACTTAGGATGCCTGTCACTACGAAGGAAACACAACACATAGAAGAAAAACACAGCAGCCCAACATAATAAGGTTGATGATAACCCAAACTGAAAATGATGGCTGACTTTTAAAAGTGGAATATGCTTTCTGAAAACATTAAAATGAAACATTGAGAGCAAAGGACGTAACTCAGTGGTAGAGCACCTCCTTAGCATTTGTGAGGCCCTGGGTTCAACACACACATACACACACACACAAAGGGAAGGAAAAAAAAAAAAGGAAAGAAGAAAGAAAAGAAGATTGACTAAACTCTGGTTGTATTATATTATAACTTACAGAGTCTCTACCCAGCTCAGCCCAGAGCTATGAGCTCACCTAAGATGGGTAGGGGAATTTCCTGAGACTTCTTACTCTTGGGTTCTTTAGGATAATACACCAGGCTTTCTAGAAACATGTCCCTCCTAAATCACCCTATTCCACTTATCACTTGAGATGGGATTTCCCAGGGCTACTTTGAGATGGATCAAAAGGGCTTTGTAAACTCTAAAGTGCTGTGCATGTAGAGTAAAATGCCACCATGATCCTCACTATGACACTGGCACGTTAGACAGCTGCTGGGTCATCTTTAAGGTCTTTATTTGAAAGATCATGGAAGCCTGGAGCTCCTGCCTTTACCTGCCAAGAATTTTGCTGACACAACCATGGCTGACCCGAAGCTGCCTGGAGATGTCGCAGGGCCTGACACCTTGATGAGCAAGTTCCACTATCCTTTGGCGGACTACATCTGGAAGTGGCCGTCCGTTCACAAAAACCCCCCCAAGCTGATTCACTCCTCCATGTCCTGAAACAGATCAGAAACAAAGGGCAAGGGGAAGGGTGGTTAGAACCAGTCACATAGTAGAAGCGCCATTGTGAGCACCCAGAGGCTGGATGTCTCGCTCCTGGAGTTCAATCCCGCAGACCACACTGGGTTGCTTTTTAAAATTAAGCTTAGCTTTTGTCCATCTTCAAGCAGTCAGTTGGGCCATTGACAGTCAGGATTGCCATGCTGTTTCCTTTAGTTACTAGCATTTTCCTTGCAATTTTTAAACAATGGACTTTAAAAAATATTTAACCTATACTAACAATAAGGGCACAAGTCTAAGGAAGATCCTAAGGAGAAAATTATGCTTTAAAATACATCAAATTAAAAGAGGAAAAAAAAAAACAAAAACAGCACAACTCTTTCCTTTTAACAAATGTCTTTAAAAGTGAAAAGGACTATTCCAACAAACCTACATCTCAGGGGAAAAATGTTTTTTAAATCAGCCATCTAATTCAAGGCTAAGGACTTAAAAAAAAAAAAAAAAAAACAGCATTTGCAGAGTACTGAGACAAAAACCCAACCACTGCCTTAATTAAAATTTTTTTAAAAAATGTTTTTAAACCCTTCCATTAAGGTGAGTCTGACATGTGAATTTGACCACTGTACCCTCTCAAAGCACACAAAAGAAATGGGTCATAGGATCTTCTACACACAGCACATTCCACCTCACTGCATCATGATTTGTTATAAAGGCATTTCCCTGGAATTTTTGGAGTGTTTTGCAATTGACAAGCAGCTTTAAGTTGATTGGGGGGAAATAAAGAAGCCAAAGAAAGCTTCTGAGCCCCATTTCACAAGAGCTCTGAGATGGATTTGAAGTAAAAGGAGTTGGGAGTGCCTCTTCTCTCCATATGCGCCCTTCTCTTACATCAAGGTCCATCTGGAAGAAAATAGGGACCTAAGTAAATTGAAGAGCTAACCCAGTAAACACAGAGTGATCCAATGTAGCAACATCATTGACCTTGTAGCTGTTAATCAGCTGCTAACTGACATTGTTGAGGATTGGGGCCAAGAGCCAAGCCCAGAGCATATACTGTTGCTACTGGCAGCTCAGAGGCAAAGGCAGTGGGGATCCTCCTTAACTAGGACTAACTGGGCTGGGACTGGACTGAACGAGGGAAGCCAAGGCACTTCCGAGGTCACACATACATACACATCCATGTCTAAAACATAAAATAGCTACTTCATCTCAGCTGTTTTCCCCAATACTCATCTACTGCCTGGGTTCATGAATAATATTTGAAATGGAGGGGGCAAAAACAGTTAATATAGCCTATATCCTTAAAACCATCCAAGCAATCCACTGAGGTTTCCCATCAATATTTCCTAAAATTTCAAGTTCAGGCTTATTTCAAAGAAAAAGATAATTGAAGTACTTAGTTCCAGTTTTATGATGCATTTTTCTAATTTTCAAAATGAGCTTTAATTGGTGTTAATTTTTCTGAAACAGTTCAGACATAAGATAAAAGGGAAAACATCTTGAATAGGATTTTGCAGTTAGGAACACAATTGTACAGTTTATCTAAACCAGAAAGACTGAAGCCACCCTGGCCAACAGCCTTAGGAAGGCTTGGTTCTGGGGCTGGGAGCATCTAAGAAAAATGGATTATATAGATCTTTCAAGACAAACTGGATTTAAGTAAAAGAAAGTAAAATCAAAATTGATATGAGCTCTGAGAGGTCAAAGGACAGAAAAGAAAGGAAGCTAAAAACACCAGCACACTTTTGGAAGGACCTGGAAGTCCAGGCCTTGTGGCCCATCTACAAAAGCCTGTTTGCTACACTACTAACCAGTTGAGACTTTTTGCCCCAAACACAGCAGCCACCTTCAAAGGACTTTAATACCAAGAGTAGTCATTTGTGAGTTTGGTGGGTTGTCAATATCATGGAAAAACAAAACAAAACAAAAACCACCAATGGTCTCTCCTAGAGTCTGGTCTTGGTCACAGCAAGTCTCCACACCTTCAACTTTGACCACAAAGGCAAAGCTGCTAAGGTTCTTGCAGAATCTGATGCACATTTCCACAGCTGACACTAGACCCAGGGAGACCTAGAGACTTTTATCTCTCTCAGCTTCCTGGAAAGACCCCAAATCCACTTGGACCTCTTGCCTTTACCTAACAGAGCGCTTCAAGGATGGCAGTGAGAAAATTCACAGTTGTGGCCTGAGGAAAGCCATTTATCCTGGTATTGGGGGGGGGGGGGGTGGGAGGGGCGGGGGGGGCGGAGAGGAGGAAAGTAGGACAGGGAAAGAAAAGAGAAAAAAGGAAAGTATGTGGGAAAGGTATAGAGTGGGAACTAAATGAGAGAGATAGCAAGGAAAGAGAGCCTGGAAAAGAAGCAGCAGATCAGACAGGCAGAAGAGAAGAAAAAAAGGAATGGAAAAGCCAAAATAGGCCAAGAAAGGAAAAAGAAGAGAAAATGGAGAAAGCACAGAGAAAGGGCATCTGGAAAACAGAGACTTCTTCGGAGTCAGACTTTTGTTTTCTAGTGTCTCCACTTAAGCACTGCGTCCGCTTGAAGAACCCAAGTCCTGGCTTCCACTTCTGTGGACTCCAGCTATTTGAGGGCTTATCCCCTGGAAGTGTGCTAGACCAAGAAAACCTACACTTTCCAGGGGGAGAATATAAAGACTGCAACAGAGACAGGTGAGAGCAAAGCAAGCGAAGACGGGGAAGCAGACACACTGATACAAGGGAAACATAGGCCAGCCTTCACAGGTCAGAGTAAACAGGGTTTAGAGGGAGGTGGGTAAAGAAAGGTTGAATTGCAGATGCTCCTGGGGCCTTTGTGGTTGTGATCTGGAAGGCACTGGCTTCCACAGATGCTCCTCAGGTTCTGATAATGATATACCAGCCACTGGGGGCCCTGACCACACCCCAAAGATCATGGCTGGGCATAGGGTCTTGGGAAGGTCTTTGATGATTTAGCTGCAGATTGAACTACAGGACCCACAGGGTCGGTGAAATTCCTCCTAGATGCACCAAAGAGGAAGAACGAAGGGGCACACAGACATGTGAACAAGAGCATATGGAAAGGGTAGTCATGAAATCCCCCCAATGAACTCTCCAACAGGTAGACACACAAACAGTCGGACAGTGGACACAGATATGGTTGAACTACACAAAGTGAGAATCTTGCACATGTGAATTCACCCACACAGTCCGCTGCCCTCTGTCTGAAATCTGAGTCCTTCCCTCTCCCCTTCAAAGCTTTATGTTTATGCTTCTCTCAAGGATACCCAAAAAGCAACTTCAGCTTTGCTCCTGTGAACTTCTGTTAGTTCTTTTGTCTCTCTGACCTTAGTAACATATTCTATAAAATGGACATAAATGAAGTTTTGGGTGACATTCAGGTAGGGCACTGGCTACAAAAGTGCCTCATAAAGACGCTTGGGGGAAGAAAATGTCTTGAAGGGGAGGCCGTTTTGTTGATGTGAATGATGAGTCTGGAATGGTAAATAGGACACCTTTGAACTCTGAAGCCAATTTCCTAGCAGTGCCTGCCCCTCCCTGTAGAAGTTGTTTTGCTCAAAAGTGGTGGTAGAAGAAGTTGGGACGTGGGGAGAGGTGACAGGGAAAAATTGACCAGTGCCAGGAAGGAAGATGAGGAGGTGGGACTTTGAGCCCCTATTTATCACAACCATCAGCCAGGATCAATTTTTCCACCACCCCCATCACCTGCAAACTGGTCTCCAGAGCTGGCCTATATTGTTCAAGCAAACAGCTTTGGATGCCAGAACCAAAGGTTCTTCCAAAGAAGCCAAAGTCTTGCACCAGCTCTGGAAGCTAGGCTGGCTGGGGCCCAGCCCCCACGGTGCTGCCAGGGAGATTGAAAATGGGAGGAGGGGGCAGACTGAAGGCCAGGGCAAGGAGGCACAGACATTAGCAGTTGACTAATCTGCACCAGGAAGAAGCTGCCTTCTCCATGCTGATCCACAGCCAGGAGACCACCTAGTCTGATACTATCTCCCCAAGGGCTGCGAACCACCTCTGAGCAACAGACCTCTGGGCTGGAGGAAGCAGCAGGGGCCTGTGGATTCCAGCCAGCATGGAGAGAAGCACAGGGGGCAGCTCTCCCTATCTTGTCCCCCATTTACTTCTTGGCTGAGCCAAGGACTTGCCCACCTCTCAGAATATTGCTCCAACTCATTTATTTTCAGGCTCCCTCTGTAAGATCATAGCTTTTCCAGAGCCAGGCTCAAGTATGTGCAGGAAAATGCTGCAGAGAGCACTAGGGTCACCACGGACTGGAAACCGTTTGAGCATAGGCCCCAAATGGTGGGGAATCGTTTGGGCTGGGACCAGAACTAGCGGCTTCTTTGCGCAAACCCACCGCTTTGGAGAATTACCTTGGACTCTGAATTTTGACACAAAGAGAAACTGACCTGCCTGCAGCCAGCCCAGCGCCTAGACAAGCCTTCCCCTGCCTGCCAAGTCACTCGGCACTCCCTGGCAGCCACGGACATTCTCGCCCCGGAAGCTCGCTTTCTCTCCAGCCGGGTCTCTGCTGCCTTTGTTAAATAGGGGACCCACGGCTAGGGAAGCCGAATCCTGGGCTGTTCGAGGCAAACGGAGGTTGGAGAAGGCTCCTAACCATTGCCCTGACCTGCAACCCGCAGAGACCCAAACTGGACACCAGACTGATTGTTGCCAAAGCCTCCTCGGCCGGCTCTACAGCCAACAGAAAGGAAACGCGATTCGTTCCACTTGGAATTTCCTTGAAATCTCCGAATCTAACCGGCGTTAACTCACCGTGAGAGGAGCGCTCATCTCACAGGAGGCTGTGCTAATGGGTGAACTGGAAGGATCCCGCGGATCAGTCAGGCGAACCTTGCCCGCGCCCAAATGACCCTTTCCGTCTCCTACACACGAAGCGGCTTTCAGAAGGCGGGGGCGCCTGTTTGATGACTAATTGGCTTCTTTCTTTTTTCCTTTCTTTCTCTCTTTTAAGGGGAGAAGCCATCACGAGGCAGGCGTCCTGCAGAGAAGGACCCAATGGGGTCTTTAAGGGTCTCTGTATGAACTGGCCGTCTCCTAAGCAGAAGCTTAGCTCAGGGAGCACGACTTCGTTGGTTTTTCAAATCCCCCTCCTCAACTCCAGGACGCCTTTGAAGCCCCGGACCCGGTGTCCTTTCTTAGCTCTCATTCTCTTCCTCCACAAATACAGAGATTGATCAGGGCCCCGCTTTCCTCCAAACGACAGTCTTGATCACCCCCTAAGCCTGAAAAAGGCGCCATCAGGGTTGGGGCGCTGTCTGAGACTCAGACTGACCTTTCGCTACAACTTCGTGCCCTCCAACTGGCCCGGCCCGGAGTCCTCTACGAGTCACAGCCAGGGTTCTCCGAATGCTCTGAGATGTCGCTGCTGGAGCCCCCGAAAGGCTGCAGCTCGCTGCCTACACTACGCGTTGCTAGAGGCGGGATTCCCGGACCAGGTACTTCGGCCTGGGCGGCCGAGCGCGTTGTTCCACGTCCCCTGCCTGGAAGCCCTGGCACTTTGTAAAGTTGTCTACGCAGCTACAGAGGTCCGGGGTCCTCCCGGCCTTAGTACCTGCCCCGCGGTCCGGCACCCCCAACCCGGTCCCGGCCGGAGAGTGAGAGAAGCGAGTTCGCCGCCTACTTACTATGCATGGATGCAAACGGGTCGTGCTTACAGTGTATTTCCATCGGGGCGCTCCAGACTGCAGGCCGGCCCACGCCGCCGCCTCCCGGCGCCAAGGGGCTGCCCAGGGCGGCTAGGGAGACGTGCCACCAGGCCGGGCACCGTGCGAGCCAGGCTCAGAAAACCCTGCTGGAGCCTTTGGGTCTGTCCCAGAGTCTCCCTGCCGAAGATTGTCGAAAGCTGCGCGGAGAGGCGGGAAACCGCGCTAGCGCAGCCGGTCTGGGAGCGGGCGCCCAACTCTGGCTGGCTGCGTTCCCCGGCTGGCTCAGGCGGCGGCTCCCGGCCCAGCCCGGGGTAGCTGCGGCCAAGGCGCCCGTGGCTTCGGGGACATAGCGTAGGGGCCCACCTCCAGGACGGCTAGGAGCCCCCGGCCCCCTGTAGGAGCAGCTTTGAGGAGGCCTCCGGAACACACGGCCCTTAGCTTCACTCAGGGAGCAACGAGGCCCGCCGGCTGCCAGGCTGGTTCCGCGGCCTCGCTGCTTCTAGGGTCCCACCTCGACCCCTCCGTCTCCGCCAGATCCTTTCTCTCTGTTTCTCTGAGTCTCTGGGGCTCGGACTTGCCCCCTCTGCCTTTCTACAATTGGCTCTCCGACGTCTCAGACGAAGTTGTAGAGAACTTCCTCTCTGGCTGCGCTGGGGCCCGGGTGGCTTCGGAGATGCTTCCGCCACTGATGTTGGGGCCGAGAGACTCCGGAGTCCCCAGGAGCTTGCAACCCTCAAACCCTGGGACCCGCTGCCTTCAAAGTTCCCGCGGCCCCAGTTGCTTCCCCATTGCTGGGAACAGGAAAGGGGACAACAGCGACCGGCTCCTTCTCGCCTGGCTATCTGCCTCACGCCTACCAACTCTTCGAACCCCGCTGCCCTCTCTTGGGGGGGTCTGGTTGGACTGTCTTCCAGCTGCCTCTTCCGGGACAGCCGCCGCGCCTGCCCCAGGCGTGGAGCGAGGGACCGAAGAGAGAGCAGAGGGTTCCCGCCACCAAGGCCGCCAGGACTGTCGGTGCTGAGATGAAGCCACTGCCGGCTTTGATTGCCGGTGCTGCTGCTGCCGCCGCGGGCGCTAGCCTTTCGCCTGCTCGGCGCGCACAGTGCGCCACCGCGCCGCCCCGGAGCCGCTTTCAGGACCCGCTGCGTGTGGACAGCGCCGCCCGGGGCTCAGCCTCCCTCCGGGCGGGGGCGGGGCGGGGGCTCACCTGCCAATCACGCTCCATCAAGCCAATCAGAATGACGGCAGCCAGCCCTGGTCCGAAACACCGCCCTATTGGCTAAACAATCCACGGGCTCCGCCTGATTAGCCGATACCTGGGCAATGAGAGAGAATGGGGGGCGGGGCCCGGGCGGCGGCGCCACGTTCATTGACAAACGCGCGGGGCCCAGGCCTAGTGGATTGCGGATGGGGGAGGGGAAAGGGAGAAGAGGGCCCACGCAGTGCCTGGAGAGTCTAGTTGCTGCTCGCGCCCGGGTCCCCCCTACGGTTAGGATTCTGGAACGCTCTAAGTCATTGGCGGCCGGCCGAAGCGGGGTGAGAGGTGAAAATGAGGGAATAGTCTCCAGAAGGGAAAACAAACAAAACAAAAAGCCCACCCAGGGGTGTTGGAGGAAACCACGAAACGCAGAAAGATCCCGCTTTCAATCTAGGTGATGGACACCTAGTATGCACATACCTGCCAGTTCTTGCCTCATTTTCCTCATCTGTAAAATGGGCAGAGTTGTGTTAACTCGTTTTTGATGACAGCTCCTTCTAGCAGAAACTCTTCGGAATTTTATCAAGCACCTGCAAAGCCACAGCTGCCTCCTCTTTGTCTTACCCTCTTCCTCCATCTGCAGAACTTACAGTTCTGCACTAACCAAAGGCAGAGGTGTTGCGGAGAAAGATATCTAATAATTCTTTAAAATTAGTATCCAGAGAACTGCTGGGGAAAGAGGCCATCTGAGGCTGTGGATCAAATTCCCAAGCACAGAGAAAGTAGGCCCTCCTTCCAACTTCAGACCAGAAGCTGCTAGAGACTATGGGGGCTGGTGATATTGCAGCTGAAAACTTCTGTCAGCAGGAGCAATTCCATGACTGCCCCCCCGGGGGCAAGGTATATTGGAAACGGAATGAGCCCACTCTTTTCCAGTGCTCATGATGGTCTCTGAAGCAGGTGGCTAGGAACCCACTGTATCTGCAAGCGTCCAGCAAACAGTAATGTACCTTCCAGCTGTTGGGATAACCGGACCTCTCCTAGCCAGAAGTTCCTGTAGTGTTTGGGGGCGGGGGGATGGATTGATTTCTAGCTGAACTTTCCTGACACAGAAGCAGTCTTTGACTAGAAAGTCTCAGTTTCTCAGGGTTGTAAGACCCTGAGAACACAATCAAAAGAACTAGACCTTAAAATGGAAGCATTTATCAGCCCTTCTTCACCTAGAAGGATATAGTTTTATGAGCCCTACCATGTGCCAGCCCTACCCCCCATCCCACAGAAACACTGAGCATTCCCCTGCCCCAGCAGGTTCTGGGAGTGGTCTGAAGATTCGCCATTTCAAATTCATAAGTGATGATCCTTTAATATTAAGCATAAACCATCAAAACAGGGTTCTGAGATGGCTACTCCTGATTTGGACTTAAAAGAAGAACAGAGCACAGGTTGATCCTGGAGGACCGCTGGGTCATCCTGGCTTCATTGTCAGCCTGTTTTCCCTCATCTCCCCTCTCTCTACCCCTGCTCCACTTTTCATACCTCTAAGCTAGGTTTGCCCTTAGGTCCATCCTCTGCGTCTGTCCCAGACCCAGCTGTCCCTGACCGGTAGACAAGTTTCCGGTGCTGATACACAACCCCACCCCAGCAGGGGCACAGCTGTGGAAAACAGCCCCAGGCAGGCCTCTAGGGACCCAGGAGGCTGCAGTGTGCAGGGGCTGGGGTGGGGAGGTGGTGTTATCTCTCTGTTGCCTGGAACCCCACCTATCTAGATCTTAGTTACCAATCCCAACTCCCTCCTTGGAGCAGGAAGGTCACTACAGGAGAGGAACTAGGATGGAATAGGGTTGGTTTTATCCCCTGATGCCCAGTGGGTTGAAAAATCCCCTGAGAGAGTGTGGAGATGCCCTGAAAGTCACAGCCAGTGACACCCCCTACATGTGACTCTGTTCCTTGAGATTTGGCCTACAAATCCAAATCTAGTCTTAGAACTTAAAGTGTTCTGAGGCTATGCTTCCCCCATGTTACAGATGTGGAACCTGAGACTAGGAGGTGGATGTGACTTGTCTAAGTTCACACACACACAGCAGGCTGGGGTGGAGGAAAGGCTGTGGGATATAAACTTTTCTCAGAACCTCTTCTCCAGACCACTCTGGCTAGGCATGAACCAGTGTCAGTGGAAGAGGGATGCTGCCAAATCAAAGAACCGATTTTCTTGTAAATCCCTGGGGCATTTGGGGATGGGATGGAATCACAGATATGATTCCAACCGGAGTAGCACAGATTTCCTTTCACACAGTAGATGTTTCACTTCTGTTGGATGTTTTGATGTGTGCTCACACAGGACCAGTCTAACCTGTGTGCATTAAGTCGCCACTTTGTGATGGGGGGGGGAGGGGAGGCGGGGCGCGCTAAGAAGTTCCCATGTGAGGGATTATTCACCGCCACCTGAGCAGGACAGCCTCCAAGAACTTCCAAACCCAAGGTGCGACTAGACCTGCGATCGTGGCCACCTAGCCCAGCCTTACAGGCCACCAAAAGGCGGCCCAGAGAAGTTACAAAACTAGCCCGAGATGACGCAGCGATTCCATGGGCGAACCCAGTTTCTGCGTCTCACTCCTGTCTCCGTACGCCCACAAGACACAGGCTGTCCAAGAGAAAGAGACTAGCAATGAGCTGGTCTCGCCGACGCGCTGACCGTGGCCGTGCCCTAAAGTCTTTCGTGACTTCTTTTAGTAGCGGGGCTCTGGGATCAACTCTGTGCTAGGCGCAGGGGACAGAGACCGGGAAAGGAAATCTCACAGGAAGAAACTTAATTTATGTAAATCGAATCGCCTTTGAAAAGTTTTGCTATTGGAAGAAAGCCCATTGAGAATAATGTTTCAAAAGCCAGCACCTTTGGAGAGAGTTCATCCATGTCTGCATGAAGCCACAGACCTCACTTCACTCGGACACACAACCCTCCGGATTATCCTTTCTCGCCTCCGCATGACTCCCTCTAGCGCACAGCATAACCATAGGTCAGAATGTTGGGGCTGTTTAGAGCCCTACATACCTGAGACCTATTCCCGCAGCAGGAGTCCAGCCCATTTCCCTGCTTTTGCTTGGGAAAGCGAGGACTTATAGGGCTCAGACCTGCTGCTTAGTTCCGGAAGATCAGAGATGCTAAGCATCTGTCTTAACCTGGTGGGTTCTCTCTAAACTTCCTTAAAAAAAAAAAAAAAAGCAAGTGACTTGAAATTACAAAGCAGGTTCAGGTACGGAAATTCTTGCATAATTTCTACACCTGAATCAGAAGTCTGCCCTACTTGTCCCAGATCGGTTTGCAGGAGCCTGTGTGCAGGAGTCTTGAAGGAAATGGGAGAGAAGGAAGAATTTAACCAGGTTTTTCAAGAACCTGTACACCACTTGTGTTGGGGTTGGTTATCGTTATCATATCATTATCAGCTGCCACACACACACACACACACACACACACAGAGAGAGAGAGAGAGAGAGAGAGAGAGAGAGAGAGAGAGAGAGAGAGAGAGAGAGAGCAGGAGCATTAAGACATACTCCTTTTCAAAGACTTAAAGACTGGGCAGCCCTTACTTCTACAGCCTCAGCTTTCTCTGTGCCTGATGCAGAGAGCAACCCCAGAAATGACACTTCCCAAGGCGCTGTGAGATAAAGTTCCATAGATAAAGAGTATTATTGTTATTCCATGCTGGGCTCATTCCAGTGACCAGTAGAAGTGTTCAATCTATACAGGTCTCCCTGGCCTAGGGACTCAGGGTCTCCCACTGTAGGTGACTTGCCCAATAGTAGTTTTCCAAGGATATGTGTAGGGTGGGGGTGGTGGGATCTACCTCTTCTCCTAGCAGTAATAAGAGGTCCAAGAGCAAGGAGTTTACCCTTCCAAACCTATTCCCACCGTAACTTCTGCTTTGTGATCTCCCTAAGTCCCTGCCCTCTCTGAACCTTCTTCTTTTCTTTTTCCAAACTACAGTGAAGAGGCCAGAAAAGAAGATCCTTAAGGGAATTCCTGCTGAGTTATGACCTTACCAAACCTTGGGCTTAAAACTACTTAAAGACATACTTCCTCATCACGCTACAGATGGGGATACTGAGATTGGGGAAGGAATGAAATATGGTTCTGAAGGAAGGAAAGAGAAGTCTAGTGGTCTATGAAAGTTCTAGATGGTGGGAAAGGGGAGAAATCTTTCCAGAAACAAGACTTGGGTGCCCTAAGCACCAGCCTGGACACCTTTGAGCCTGGCCCCCCATATCTCCAGTCAGGAGGAAGGCCTCTGCAGACAGGCAGACGTACAGAACCACCAGAGCTGTCACCCTTTCCAGGGAAGGCAGCCCTTACCTCAACCCAACAAGTGAGGAAAGGGCGTGGTTCTCAGGGTTTTAAAGTCAACCCTATTAGGATTCCCCCTTACACAAAGCCCACCCTGTCCAGCTCCACAGAGGAATGAAATGCTCTATTGATTAAATGATTATTCAGGCGATTGAACTAATCAAAGAGTCCATCGACCGCCATGAATTACGTTCTTTGTAGACAGGCAGCCCAGCTGGTGGGCCACAGAGACCCTCTCCCTGACCCTCACATACCTCCAACCCATTCCCAATGCATGCACAATCTCTAGTACCAGGAGCAAGCACCTCTAGGTGTCCCATCTAGAGAAGGGTTCACCAACCAGGGAAAGGAAGGTTGTCTGGGAATTGAATGTGAAGAAGAGGAGGTTTCCAGTTTCCCTTTTCTGCACCCTCATCTCAGAAACACTTCAGGTTCCCCTGCCTCTTAGACCTTTGCCTTCACTTCTCTTGAGTTGCTGTTTCAGAAACACATCTATGCCTAGGGAGTTGCCCTGGTTTGGGGTCTAAGTTTACCTGTCTCTGTTCTTTGACCTTTAATTGGGGCTGGAGTAGAGATGGGGGTTCACAGATGGCCTAGGATGGGGGAAGGGGGTTTCTTGCCAGGGCTGAGAGTGTGTTGGGGGGAGGGGGATGGCATGATAGCCTAATGAGTGAAGGAGGCCTGCATCCCAGCTTATACCTCAGAACAGACAGAGGCCTACTGCCCCTGCCACCTCCTCTCAGATATAAACACACACTGCTACCCAGTGCCTGGGCCTGTAGGAGACACATGAGCCCTGTGCCAAGAAAACCTGTATGCATATCATCACCAGAGCTAAATGCCTTGGCTGGGCACACACATCCACCCACTTGTGCTCTCCTCCATTGGAGCGGCACCCACAGGATAAAACCCAAGCATACAGTGCATGTGTGCACGTGCATGCACACATGCACCAGTGTCTGAGGATAGTCTAGGTGAAAGCAAAGACATGCTGGGGGGGGGGGGGGCTCTAGAAATGTCACCAGTAGCCCACTCTCACCTGCCAAGGCTGTGCCTGCCACAAGAGACCCTAGGGTACATATGCTAGGCTTTACACAGTGCCCAAAGAGTAAAGTAGTATGCACTGCACACCAAAGGCCCACACCCTGTTTACACCTCCAATGTTGGTTCCATTCCCTAACAAAATGAGACTTGGGCCTGACTACATATTCTTAGAATGGTAGACCCCACATGGGCCCCAGCCCCATGTCTGTGCCTAAAGCAGGTATTCTTGTGTGCATTGACATACACATTGGACAGTTGTTGGACATCCAAAAATGGAAGGGTCAAAGCAATTACCTCCTTCTCACTCTCAAAATAATATGGGATATAACAAGTGAACACAGACTCGCTCAAAGCAGCAGAAGTTCACTTAGACACGTATCCAAATTACATATAAAACACTCAGAGACACATATTTTTAATATTTATAAGAGCATATATACAAACACCAACTCATAAACACATGGTAATACCTACAAAGGTATAAAGATGCACAGACACACAAAATCTGGAACACATACTCAGGCATTTTTAAAATACATATACAGAGACACATGAACTCATTGTCACTCCTGCACACACTGAGCTCCTTATGTGAACACGCAGACCCAAACTTACCTCCAAATAGACACCAACACAAACATTCAGAAACAGAGAAACAGGCAAACTCAAAGACACTCGAACTGATGCAGAAATGGGTGAATGGATTGGTTAAAAGATATACAAACATGCTGCAGATAGACATACAATCCCTGAGAAAATGAGGCACACCCCCTCCTCCTCCTCCAGGGTCACCAGGCGAGAGGACCAGAGCCCGGTGGTGTCCCAGAGCTAGCATGTCTGGAGCCCATATCGCGGTCCTACCTGTCCTGCCGGTCCGAGGAGTCGGGTAATTTTTCTCTAAATCCATTTTGATATTTCAGGACTTGATGGAATGGACAGGGGGAAAAGTTTCCACTTTTTGTGACTTTTTTTTTTTTCTTTTTTTTTTTTTTTTTTTTTTTTTTGATGCCCGGGGCCGCTCACAGGTCGGAATAATTCAAGCCTTCCGCTCCCCCGCCGAGCTGGGGTAGCTGATCACTGAGCTGAAACTAAACGTTTTAGGTGGAAAAAAAGCGTCCGAAGGCACCGTGAAATGATTAAGGAACTAAAGAGCTTCTCGCCATGTGAGATCATGTCCTGTTCTCGCCAACATCACAAGATGTCCCCAGACACGCCGCGCCCCCAGCGCGCCGCCCCGCACTGCGGGCCGGAGCCGGGAAAGGGTGTCCGCGCTGTGCTGCTGGGTCGGCTCAGCGTGCCAGACGGGGCGGACCGGGCCGGGCCGGAGCAGCGAGAAACCCGGAAAGCAGCAGTGCTGCCGCGGCGCCGCCTCGGACTTTTATAGGGGTTGGGGGGAGGGAAGGAAGGCTTCAGACTGCGCGGGGCTCTGGTCCGCGCGCCTTCGGGAAGGGGCAGAATGAAGCCGAACCCCGAACCCTCTATAAAACCTGCATCTGGGGGTCGTGGCCCTCTGTGCTGTGCTCGGAGCTGGTGATCCCACCTTGTACAAACCCCACTGTATTTGTTGGCGCAGGCCGTGTTTTTGTTTTAAAAGAAATAACCACTCTGCCAAGCGGGTGCTTTTCAAGGGGGTGCAAAAACTAGCAGTGTTGCCAGGTAGGGATGGGAAGTTTCAGCATCCTCAGATTCACCCCTAGGGCGGCGCCCGCCCCCAGGGTTCCCAAGCACCCCACTCCACCCCAATTGGCAGAACCAATGCTATTGCTGGGCCCCTAACTCTAGGGCAGCGCCAGATTCCGAAAACCCCCAGGTCCCACTCAGTCTTCAGGTCCCAGATCTCCTTCCTACTGCATGTCCCGTTGTGGCCCAGAGTACAGAGGTTAAGCTGTGAAATGCTGGAGATAAATTCCGAGTCTCCTCTTTGGAGCACCCCGGCAGAGCAGAACATCTCAGTAGGTTCTGGAGACTGTCGGAGTTCTGGACACCTTACCCCGGCCTATAAATGGAATCCCATTGCCCTCAGGCCGGGAGGCGTTGCGGCATCCCCGAGGCCCCCGGACTTGATTCCAGAGGGGAAATCAGATGGGCAGAGGAGTGGCATGTCCAACCCGCTCTCTTCCGCCCAGGCTCGAGGATCCCCTCCCTTTCCCCCTCCCCAGTCCCCAGTCCAGCTGCTCGACTTGGTCACTGCAAGCCTGTGGGGCCCTGATGCGGGGTGGTCGCAGAGAAAAGGTTCTCCTGGGCGGGGGAGTGCTCCGCAGGAGGACTCTTGGCCCGCCGGACAATGGCAGTTTCGGAGAGTGAATCGTCCTCTGCGAGAGTGTTTGTTTTTTGGAGGGGGTGGTCACGAGGCTGGGCCGCAACCTAGGGGGAAGAGCCTAGAGTTCAAGGAGAGGGGGGTGGGCAGCGGGAACCGGACATCGCGTATCCACTAACAGATTTCGCCACAATCGGAAACGATTCCCGAGCGGCCCCCCCACCAAGTGGTCTGCGCAGTCCCCCTGCGCCTCCTCCTCCCTGCAGCCTGCGGGTCGGGGGTCCCTACTCAGCGGTTTGCTTTTTGGCCATCTCGGAGCGTTGGACTCTCCCTCTGCAGCCCGGCCCCAGCTCCGGCTTCCCGCTCTCCCGCCTAGCCCGCACCGGGAGGCAGCGCCAGGGAGGAGCGGCCTGTCCGCGCCAGGAGATCAAAAGCCCTCCCGGAATTGACATTTCACCCCGAGATGGGGGCGGGGGTTGTTGGGGTTTCCCCCCTCCCTATTTAGGGATTTTGTTTTGTTTTTATTTTCTGAGAGTTTTCATTATCTATGAGAATCTTTTGATTCGGGTGTTTGGCGTGTTGTTTTCTCGTGGAATTGATTTGAGTGGTTTTAGTTCTGTCTCTGTCTTTTTGTTAGGCTTTATTTTCTGTCTTGCGTATTTTGATTTTGTGTGTTTTTTGTACTTTGTCCTTGTAGATTGTCCTTTTGTGTGTTCTTTGCAAGGCTTTTTTCCCCCCGCGGTGTTTTGATGTGCTCTGATTTGGGGTTAGTGGGTGTCGTTTATGTGTGTTGCACGGGTGAACTGTGTGTTTATTTTGTTTTCTTCGATTTTGATTTTGTTTTTATGAGCTGTGCTTTTGGATTGGGGCTTCGGGTTGTTTATTGTGAGAGTATTGGTTTTAGTTTTCGTGTTTGGGGTATGCTTCAATGAATCCCGCGTGTGTATTTTGGCTTTGGGGATGTGGATTAAAGGAGGGGGCACTGGCCCCTACTTCATTCCTTCCAGCACCCAGGAAGTGCAGAGGATTAGGCCAAACATCAAGAACGGTCGGTTTGCCATGCTCCGGAGTACCTGACCCCAACGCTGCGGCTTTGCGCTCAGTGCGCTACGAACGAGCGCTAAACAAACGTGCATTCCCGAGGGGGCACCCCCTGCTAGCCAGGGACACGCGGGTCCTGCAGGGCGGGTGATCGGTTCAGAATTCACTGAGTCCCCTTCATGCGGTACCCAGGCCTGGCTGCTACCCTTTTGCTCATCCAGTCAACTGTGGGTCGGTGCCTCCTTAAGCTTGATCAGCAAGCTTCTAACTTCTCCGATTTCTACAGCGTTGGGCTGAGAGGAGGCTTCCCGCCGCAAAGCAGGTGACAAACCAAACCACTTCGGGGGACACGGAATTGATGTTGCGGTCCTACAGTTACGGAGCAAGGGGGGCAGACGCGTGGAGTGTAGGAACAGACGGGCATCTGGATTCCTGAAAATTTCCTGTCTCCCTTGCCCGCAGCCCAGAAATCCAACCCTGCTCAGCTTTCGGTTTGGATAGTCCGTCTGGTTAATTACCATAAATAATGGTATCCTCACCGAACACAGAGACACACAGTTAGGAAACGAGAGAGAGAGAGAGAGAGAGAGAGAGAGAGAGAGAGAGAGAGAGAGAGAGAGACAGAGAGAGAGAGAGAGAGACAGAGAGAGAGAGACAGAGAGAGACAGAGAGACACAGAGAGACAGAGAGAGACAGAGAGAGAGAGAAAGAGAGAGAGAGAGACAGAGAGAGAGAGAGAAAGAGAGAAAGAGCCAGATCCTTGGTAGCAGCGGCCTGCAAGGCGGAACCAGTGCTGGCACTGCCTCAGGGGGAAACCAAACTGTAGTGACCGGAAACGTTCCAGGGACTGAGGCATTCTTTTTGTCTGCGTTGCCGGGACAACATAACCAACCTCAACACACCTCGGATTGTTTAAAGCTACACCAGGGAGGAAAAAAAAAAAAAAGACAAATTTAGAGGCAGAGAGACACGTTAGCTAAGCAGGTAAGGAAAACGAGGACAATCTAAAGAGAAATAAGGAATGACGGAGACAAGACTGCGGAGAAAGGCAAATTGGGGGCCCAGGAAAGGGGCTGATGTGGAGGCTCCTCCAGGACCCCTCCACGCTCTGGCATCCTGTAAGAGAAAGCAGAAATCCAGAACACAGAGTGACAGGAAAAGAAAAAAAGACGCAGAAGGGGTTGGCCTAGGCACTCTGCGAGCTTCCCTCCAGCTAAAACGCGGCATTCGAGGGAGGGGGAGGCCGACGTCGGGAAGCTAGGGACCAAGATCGGCCACTTCAATTCGACCAGGAAACACCAGTGGGTTCCAAGGCTGGAGGAGCCGAGACTGGAGCTCAGTTCCGGCCAGCGATTACCCTCCCGGGACCCCCAGCCCAGATTCTAGAAAGGATTGGGCCATCACTGTCCACCGCTGGGCCTTCGTCTGTGCGAACCCCTGGGGTTTCCCGCAGGAGCCCGCGCTGACAGTGGGTGGGAGCAGTCATCCTGGCAGGAGGCAAGAAAGAGGCCCCGCCCTAAAGCCCGAGCACCAGTTCTGCAAGAGTCTAGCCGGAGATGGACTCGCAAGATTCCAGGTCCGCGCAGGGCGCACGTGGTACCACACCTTCGGCAGGCGGTGTCCCTAACGCTCAGCCCCGCCCTGCCTGGTTTGCCCGGCCTGGACCTCAGTATGAGGGTGGACTCCGAGTCGTGGCGAGTAGGCCCCTTGGCTATAGGAGCTTAGGGTTTACCTAGGGGCGGTACCCGTATGGATGGGGGCGCCTCTCCGCCCTCAACTCCCCGAGCGCAGGGCGCAAGAAAAGCGCACAGCGCGGTCTGTTGCTGCTGCGAGGTTTGAGGCGGCGCCCGCGGCAGAAAGGAGCTGTGGATTGGTTTGGGTTCAAATACCCATTTCTGCTGTCTGTGAGGTCCTCTGCGACTAACAGGGCTTCGAGCTCTGGCTGCTGGCTCGCTGGGGCACCATGTGCCAGCGACTCGCCGCCCGGAAATACTCGGGTAGCTCTGGGATGCACAATGGGGCTGTGTTCGGTGGAACCTGGTGTTCATGGTGGGTTATTGCTATTGTTGTGTTTGTTTGTTTGTTTTTTTAACTTTATTGCTTTTCTTGCTTTAATTAAAAGTGTTATTGAGAAAATCCTCAAAGAACGCAGACCTGGGTCGTTTAGATGGGTTCATTTCGACTCAAATCCAGTAATTCAATTCAGTTCCACGACTGGTTTCCAGTGCTCAGGTACACACGGCAGACGTCAAGTGTAAGCGGTATATATATGCACAGAGATGAGATTCACAGGCAACTCTTAGAGAATTTTGAGACAAAATTTACTCTCCTGCAGTTACACATTCGAAATACATGAATATGGAAGCCAAGCAGTCGGTTGTATTTAAAATCTGCCAAACATGTCCCAGCAATTCACTATCACCTAAGAATCCAAAATGAGGCCTTGAAGATTTACTGGCATTCTGATTGAAAACAAGTGCAAATTAGTTTCTTTTTCATATTTTCTTTTACAGTTAATAATACCAGAATATATAAATAATAAAATCACACTTTGCTAAAGACAGTTGATATGTAGGGGTTTTTTTTCTATCAGTATTTATACAATGAACTGTTAACTCTCCCCACTTCTTTTTCTTCTGGTTCTCAGTGTGATTTGAGCTTTAAATATTCATGCGCCAGCCTGGACTTACATCTATTTAATTTGTTTTAAACTAATAACACTTTGATGTCATCTAATGTGATTCTGCAAAGTAGTAGGACCTAAAGGAATGTAGTTGACACACGATTTTGACTGAGGGTGCATGAACAGGCTAAACATTTCTTTCAGTTTTTTGATGCAGATCATAATGCTGAACGGAAGTGAAGGAAGCCTCTAAGTAGGCCCTTAATGTTCTCACTTACTGTATTCTCCCATTTTCTATAATAACTTCAGAACTGTTGCAGAGGATCACAGCAGGATTGGGACACTTTCCTTGGAGCCTGCAGTCACACTTGAAAATCGACAAGTGAATACCACAGTCTCAGGGCAGGTTGTGGGTTGATTGCTATTTTTTCTTTGGGGGAGGAAGTCTTAGGAGACTGCAGTATATTAAGTCTGGATTTAAGGACATGCCTGAAATTAAACTGTGCTCTAAAAGTCTTTCAGATTTGTTGCTGGCTACCTATTTTTAGGAACCTTCTCCAGAACTCAGCCTAGAGTAGGAAAAGAGGAGTTAAGCTAGGATCCAAAGGGCCTTTGAAATGGGCCCTAAACACAACCCTAGTGTCTAGCAATCACCAGCGATCCTTCCCAAAGTGCTTAACTTCTTTATTTTGTACTGGAGCCATGAGCTACTCCTTCCAGTGAGGAATGCAAATCTAAAAAGTGTCTACAAAGAGAAATTAAACATGCCTCCACACATATTTTCAGTGAAATGAAAGCCTTTTGGGATATCAATTTAATATGAGGAGCTTAGGAACACAAGACAAGAAAGTTGTTTCTCCCTAAATCACGAAAAACGTCTAATGGGAAATCATGGCATTCTATTTTTCTTTAAAAACATGAAATATCTCCATGTCACAGAAGGAAGTGCTGGCAACCCACTGTTAAAGAAGAATTCAAAAAGGGAACATTGAAAGATATAAAGTCCGAGTATAAAATATTCAACCTAAATTCACACTAAAATAGTCATATCAAAGTATCACAGTAAAATGCAGCTACAATTTCAATTAAAACAATCTTTACAACAAATATTGAGAATTTTCTGGAGAGATCTTTATAAATTGGTCCAGAAAAACGATTAAGGAATATGTACTTGGATTTTATAGTTACAGTATATGTTTGTGTATACATGCATTTGTGTCCATACACGTACATATGTACACACATATCAACCAGCATTGGCAGACTGAGAGGTCACAGATGGGGTCTCCTTGTTAGGCACAAATTCTTACAAACAGGATATGAGATGGAAACAGTTTGGTGCTCTGAAAAGGGGACAATTTTTTCCTACTTTGGGACAGCAGTTGGTGTCTCATTTCTCATACAATTCGAACATAGGCTCATGTACCCCATGAAGTGACAAAAAAGAATTAGGCAGGGATGAAAACCTGCCGATATCTGCAGGCGGCGCCTCAAAGCACTCCCTTGGACACACGTTCCTGATGGTGGGGAGTTTGCTGCCTCTAAACCGGGCCTGACCTTTTGTCTTTTGACCTCTGATGCATGAAATTAGGTAGCAAAAGAAAATTCGAAGAAAAGGATACAAAAACATGGAAAAACAGCCCTCCCTGACAATAGTCATTGTATCAGATCATAGTGGAGCTGCCCTGCACAGCCCAAAGTGCTTGTTTTTAAGGCTGTGGGTCTTCCTGGCCACTGGGGTTCCTGTTCTCCTTTGTGGGCAATCTGCATTTGTTGGGGGAGGGATTAAGCACTCTTTTTAATTAAGCTCAGAGCTGTGTTTTGTCCTGGCTCCTTTCACCAAAGCCCGTTTAGCGTCTGGTTCCTCATTTCTTCTGAGGTCCTCTGTGCAGGCTGGATTCTTGGTTCAAGCCAGCTCAGCTTCCAAGACCCAGAGGAAACGCTGCCCCTAAAATCCTTCTGGCCACCCAGGCCAAGGTGATTTATTTCCCAACCCTAAAAGACCATACCCCAGTGGTTAGCTCTCCTTTCTCCAGACCTAGAAGGAGAGGGTGACTTACGAGGGTTCCTTGTTTCTTTGGCCTAATAGGTCAGTCTGGCACACTCCACTGTCAGGAGAGCCAAGACAAAGGACAAGAACATTGGTGAGAAGCCCTCAGCTTCCAAATAGCATCCTTTGAACCTCATGGTCACCCTGGGAAGGGGTGCACAGCCTGGAGTCAGAAGCCAGGATGCAATATCCCTTGAGCTGCAGGCCCTGTCAGAAGAGTGTGAGAGATGTAGCAAAGAGGGGACTCTGAGAGAACTGAGCAAGGAGGATGAGCCAGACTTAGGGAAGGTGGGATAGAGGAGACCTCCCTGGGAGAGTGACCAGTGATGAGTAGGACTTAGATAGGTAAATAAGGACACAGAGGACATAACTAATATTCTATTTTGCAGATGAGGCTGCAGGGTATCCATGTACAGGTAAAATTCTATGACTAAAGGGCTTGTGGAGTGGTAGGAATGTCAAGTGCTTCCAAGGGAAGAGATTGACAGTGGTCTGGGGGAATAGGACAAAGAAAGGAGAATGGATCAGATGGGCAGGCCCCTGCCACATCTCTGCCCAGCTCACCAAAGCAGCAACTACCTGCTCCTCTCACCAGGTGGGGTAAATAGAGATAAGGGAAAGATACTTGGATCAAAGGAGAGACTCATAGTAAGCTTAATTTCAATGATGTTCTACCTTCTCCCTTAGGAAGTTTATAAAGTTCCTCAAAAACTTCAGCCTGAGAAAACAAACAAATCTCAGCCTGAAAAGTTCCTCATACATCTTCCTAGGCTGTGGGGACCACTACTATCCCCCACTCAAGCCCTGCAGCCCTAAGCTGACCTTCCTGTTGTCCTGGGGGTTAGGGATGAAGGATTTGTGTCCCTGTCCTATCTAGTCTGTGAACTCCCTTGGGCAGGAATTCCTGCTGGGGTCCTTCTGTTCCTTTATAACTGGAGTTTCTAAACTTCAGTGTGAGAGCTTGATTTAGTGCTATGAAACAGAGTTTGGAACCTGAATGTTTAACTTCCCCAGTTCATTCAGCTGCAGGATATACCTGATCATCCATGAGAAATAGTGACTTAGAAACTTTTCCAGGGCAAAGACTTAGCCACTGTGATTCACCAATCCCTGACCTCCTCACCAGGTCTGTAACTGTTCACATGTTGAGAACTTGGAACTTATCAGGGTTGCAGCATCCACATTCCAAAAGTTGCAGCACCCAGATTTGTGAACCATTCCCAATTTGCCTTAGAAGTATCAAAGACACTTCTGACCTTGGAGATGAATGTGGGAGGAGTCCCATTATTATTATTATTATTTTTTTTTTTTTTTTTTTTTTTTGCGGTGCTGGGGATCGAACCCAGGGCCCTGTGCTTGTAAGGCAAGCACTTTACCAACTGAGGTATCTCCCCACCCCCATGGAGTCCCATTTTTAATTCAATCCCATTCATCTAAGAGAACTTGATATGGTGCTTAGTCCTGGAGAGATATGAGTGCCTTCTGTCCTGATGGTGGGGAGTTTGCTTCCTCTAAACCAGGCCTGACCTTTTGTCTTTTGACCTCTGAAGCTCGCAGTCAGGTTGGAGAAATAAACCTGTAATACAAGGTAGGACATGATCAGGCTTTTAATCAATATAACTAGGGAAATAAAGGAAGAGTCCTTCCTTCCTTCTAGGGTGAACCTATGAAGAGTTCTTCATTTTCAGCATTTCATCTGGGTTTGGAAGACTGAGTTGGAAAAGACAGGCACAAGGATGATACAGACCCAGGGTTCAGGGGGAGCAATGACTTGGAGGTAGATTCTTGACCAACTTAGGAATTGGCAAGGCATGAGGAGAGAGAAAACTTTGTAGTGTTGAAACTGGGACCAGCTGAGAATATAAGTATCCAAGAAGATACAGTAAGAGCGGCATTAGAGCACTCTCGACCACAACTGGCAGGCAGCATGCATGGGATCATCCGAACTTTCTTGGGAGCTTTGCAAGACCTCCTTGCCAGCCCTCTCTGGCTGAGCCTTCTGGCTGAAGAAGGAGTCACTGCTGCCTGCTTTTGTATACTTTTGTGCCCGCATTACGCCTGGGGCCACTCCATGAGTGAGTGTATCAGGTTCTTTCTGGCGCCTTCTGCTAATGCCTTTGTCACTTTGTCCTAGTTCCTCGTCCTCTGGCCTTCACACCGTGTGATCCATTTCGCAACCCCAGGAACAGCACAGAACTTGCGCATAAAAGATGTTCATGTGAGAGAATAAATGTACTGAAGAGAAGTCTTCCCTGAATGGGGCCTCTTGAGTCCTCTTTAGGCCTCTAACTCCTGCTTCCACATCCTATAAGTATGACTTTATCTCTCTGCTCCTCAATTTGCTCACCTGTATAATGGAGAGTATATTCACAGCCCTCTCAAGTTTCTTCCCAGAGCTGTTGTGAGAACCAAATGATAAAACATCTGGCCACTTGCTATACAAAGTATTGTTAGGATGGGCTTAGATTCCTCATGGCTGTTTAAAGAAAATATTTTTTGGTTGACTAAATATATTTCTCTTTTGGTAGAAGAGCCCATGGCCCCGGATTTCTGACAGGAGCTGTGAGTGAAGGTTTATATAGGAAGAGGCTGGCAGAACTCATGTGCTGAAAAATTGTGTGTTTCTTTTTACAGCATCCTTTTCTAGCACTGAAAGAGAGAAAGCAAAGAAATTCAACTCAAGCACATCTGAGTGCTGTAAGGTTAACAGCTGTCATGATACTGCTGCTAAGATTCTGAAAAGACAGTGTCGGATGTAGAGTTGCTGGGTTAAAACAGTTGGGCAGAGTGGAAGGGGGAAGAAAACCTCAGATCCTGGAGAGTAAATGGAAAGACAGAATGGCAGTCAATAGTGCATTAATGAGAGGGCCTGTACTGTGTATGCACAAATCTATACACACACTCACATCCCATAAATCACAGAAAAAAATTCTCTCTGTGGAAAAGGTGGCCCAGGAAGATGAGCCAGGAGCATTCTAATTCTCCACCAATCCCTACCCCCAGGAATCCTCCAAGGGCCTTCTCTGCAGAGAGAAATGAGAGCAGGCCAGAACTCCAAGATGGTACAACCAGTAGTTTATCCATTAACAGATCACTAATTAAGTAATCATGTATTGATAAATAGTTCATTAATAGCACAGGGATTTGGGGTAGTGGACCTCATTAAATTGAGTGAACTATTTCTAGGCTGGCCTCTCGCCAGCATCCTGGTAAATGATGGTTCAGCCTAAGGTTGATTACCTCCAGAGACAGTGAGCTCACTAGCCCTTGCATTGTGGAATTGCCTTCCCCTCATGGAATACCTATCAGCTTCCATATATCTCCTCTGCTAGTTCTGCCCTCTGAGGGTCATTTCCCTCGGGATGTCACAGTGATGAAGGTTCCTGGGCAAAGAACTTCTGAGCCAATGTGAGGGGAGTTCCAACATCTCCCCTGTCTTTGGATGAATAATCCCAGCTGGAAGGTGTCACTGGTCTTGGAATGTCCAACTGGAAGAGGCACATTAGGAGTAAAACAAGGGCAGGATTGTGGGACTGAGAACCCAACCTGCAGAAAATTTCTGGAACCCCATTCCCATGACCGTGCCCACATGGTTTATACAGATTCCTACACAAATCTGGTTTTCAAAGGCTGCTGCTGGCCTGAGTGTAGCTCAATAGCAGAGTACGTACTTAACATGTGCTAGGGTCTGGGTTTAATCACCTGCACCACCACCTACCATCCTGTGCAAAACAAAACAAAACAAAAAGACATTGTTACATCTATACTTGAAACCATGGACTTGGCCCATCTTTGTGCTAAGACATCCTGGAAGACCACTGAGTCCAGTCCCTTCTCTCATTTAACAGCTAAGAAACCCAGAGAGGGAAATAGAATTGCCAGAGTTTCCACAGTAATTTAGAGGGAGGGGCAGCACTAATGAGAGTGACTGACATTTTTATTTGTTTTAATCTTGCTTTCTTTTTTTAATTCTATTTTCTTCCCTACTCCCCACCCCCGGTACTGGCAATTGAACCCAGGGGTGCTATACCACTGAGCAGCATCCCTAGCCCTTCGTATTCTTTATTTTGATACCATGTCTCCCTAAGTTTCTTAGGGCCTCCCTAAATTGCTGAGGCTGACTTTGAACTTGCAACCCTCCTGCCTCATCTTCCCACGTTCTCTGGGATTACAGGTGTGCATGACCAGGTCTGACTTTTTTTTTTGGCAGGGGGACAAGAATAGGGTCTTGCTATGTCACCCAGGCTGGTCTGGTCTTGAACTCCCAGACTCAGATCATCCTCCTGCCTCAACCTCCCAAGTAGCTGGGATTACATACCCCTGCCACACCACATTTTTTCCCCTCCTTTTAACTAACATTTCTTAAACACTCACTGGGCACTGTATTTCACATACATTATTAAATTCCATCCTCAAAACAAATGTGTGCAGCAGGTTTTGTTACAGCTCTTGTTTCACAGATAAAACTTCAACTGAGGCTCAGAGATACCAAATGTTGCCCAAGATCGTGCAGGAGATGGCAGAGCCAGAATTTGAAAGGCAGTTCTGAGCCATTAACAGTATATTGCTTCCTTCAAGCTCAATAATTCCCTCTCCCCACTCACCCTGTTTCTACCTCTGTGTACCCTCCCTCATATCACAGGAATACTTCTTTTTGGCAGTCCTGGGGGTCAAATCCTTGGCTTCGAGAATGACGGGCAAGCAGTTCTACCACTAAGCTAAACACCTTTTCTTTTCTGGTTTCTTTTCTTTTCTTTCTTTTTTTGGTTGTTGTTGTTGTTTTGGGTTTTTTTTTTTTGTTTTGTTTTGTTTTGTTTTTTTGGTACTGGGTATTGAACCCAGGGCACTTTACCACAGCCCATTTATTTATTTATTTAGATTTTTTAATTTGTTCTGTTTAGTTATACATGACAACAGAATGCATTTCAATTCACTGTACACACATGAAGTACAACTTTTCATTGCCCTGGTTCTACAGGATGTAGAGTCACACCATTCGTGCAATCATACATGTACACAGGGTGATAATGTCTGTCTCATTCCACCGTCTTTCCTAGCCCCCGTACCCCCTCCCCTCCCCTCATTCCCCTCTGCCCAATCCAAAGTTCCTCCAATCTTCCCTTAACCCTCCCCCTGCCCCCTGTAATGTATCAGCATCCACTTATCAGAGAAAACACTTGGCCTTTGGTTTTTTGGGATTTGGCTTATCTTGCTTAGCATGATATTCTCCAACTCCATCCATTTACTTCCAAATGCCAAATGCCATAATTCTGTTCATCTTTAAGGCTGAGTAATATTCCAGTATGTGTGTGTGTGTGTGTGTGTATGCCACAGTTTCTTTATCCATCATCTATTGAAGTACATCTGGGTTGGTTCCACAATTTAGCTATTGTGAATTGAGCTGCTATAAACATTGATATGGCTGCATCACTGTAGTATGCTGATTTTAAGTCCTTTGGGTATAGGCCGAAGAGTAGGATAGATGGGTCAAATGGTGGTTCCATTCTAAGTTTTCTGAGGAATCTCCACACTGCTTTCCAGAGTGGTTGTACCAATTTGCATTCCCACCAGTAATGTATGAGTGTACCTTTTTCTCCACATCCTTGCCAACACATATTGTTGCTTGTATTCTTGATAATTGCTATTCTGACTAGAGTAAGATGAAATCTTAGTTTTAATTTGCATTTCTCTAATTACTTGCAATGTTGAACATTTTTTCATATATTTGTTGATCGATTGTATACTGTGAAGTATCTGCTGAGTTCCTTAGCCCATTTACTGATTGGGTTATTTGAATTGTTTGATGTTAAGTTTTTTGAGTTCTTTATAAATCCTGGAAATTAGTGTTCTATCTGAAGTGTATGTGGTAAAGATTTTTTCCCACTCTGTAGGCTCTCTCTTCATGTTATCGATTGTTTCCTTTGCTGAGAAAAAGCTTTTTAGTTTGAATCCATCCATTTATTGATTCTTAATCTTATTTCTTGTGCTTTAGGGGTCTTGTTAAGGAAGTTTGGTCCTAAGCCAACATGATGAAGATTTGGGCCCACTTTTTCTTCTATTTGGTGCAGGATTTCTGGTTTAATTCCTAGGCCCTTGATCCATTTTGAGTTGAATTTTGTGCAGGGTGAGAGATACGGGTTTAATTTCATTTTGCTGCATCTGGATTCCAGTTTTCCCAGCACCACTTATTGAAGAGACTGTATTTTCTCCATTGTATATTTTTGGCACCTTTGTCTAATAAGAGATAACTATTTAAGTATCACAGTCCTTTTTATTTTCTATTTTGAAACAGGATCTCAATAAGTTGCTGAGGCCAACCTTGGACTTCTGATCCTCTGCCTTTCAAGTGGCTGGGATGACAGGTATGTGCTACCACACCCATCCAAAATAGTTTCATTATCCTAAAAATGCCCTGTGCTCCACCTATGTACCCCTCCCTTCTTTCACCATAAATCCTGGCAACCACTGATCCTTTTACTATCTCTATACAGTTTTGCCTTTTCTAGAATGCTATATTGTTAAAACCATGCAGTATATACAGTCTTTTCAGAATGACTTCTTTCACTTAGCAATATACATGTTTCCTCCATGTCTTTTTGTGGCTTGATCCTTGCTGATTCTTTTCTTTTTTTTTTTTTTTTTTTTTTTTTTTGGTGGTGCTGGGGATCGAACCCAGGGCCTTGTACTTGCAAGGCAAGCACTCTACCGACTGAGCTATCTCCCCAGCCCCTTGCTGATTCTTAAAGAAAAAAATCCAACCAGACACGGTCTTAGAGGATTTACAAAGCATTTTTGTGTCTTCCTGAACATTATCTCAGGGAATTCTGACACCAGACCCTGGTTGTAGTTGGGCAGAAATTAGCACACTCATTTCATAGAGCAAGAGCTGTTGAGGTCCCTTCACTCTTGACTGGAGCTTCTCCAGCAGTCTACAAATCTGAGCAGAAGTCAACAGGTTAAAAATGTGTGTAGTACACATGGTGACCCATGCTCTGCCTACAGGGAAGAACAGACATATGGAACTTGCCTGGGGACTAGGAATGTGGCTGAATAGTAGAATGCTTGCCTGGCAAGCATGAAGCCCTGCGTTTGATCCCTAGCACCACCATTGCCACCACAGCAAAAGCATTGGGCCTTGACTGGGATAACTTTTAATGGGGTTTCCATATGTTTGGAGTAGAATGAAATAACCCTGGAATTTATTTGTTTCTTTGTTCGTTTGTTTCAGTACTGGGGATTGAACAAAAGGAGCTGTACCTCTGAGTTATATCCCTGGTCCTTTTTATTTTTTATTTTGAGATGGAGTCTAAGTTGCCAAGGCTGACCTTGAAATTTTTCTCATTTTATTAGGGATCGAACTCAGGGCTTTGCATATGCAAGGCAAACACTTTGCCACTGAGCTACCTCCCAACTCTGGCCTCAGACTTTTGTTCCTCCTCCCTCAGCCTCCCGAGTAGCTGGGGTTACAGGTATGCACCACCACGTCTGGCTGATAATCCTGGATTTTAAAATCAACTCTGGTGTTTGTATTTAAATTTATTCTCAGAAGGGTAGGAGGGTCTGGAGCAAATGCAGTATGTGGGTTTTATTTGATGATTTGCTGTGGTAAGCCACGTTTAATTCCTTCTTTCAGTGAAAGGATTTGGGAAGGATATAACTGCATGTACCTAACTGCTGCATCCATGGCATTTTTTTCTCTAGATTTTTATTTAGTTTATAATGTTTTAACAATAAGGAAAATGAAAAGGAATGAATATTATCCATGATCCTGCCATTCTAACAAATGAACTGTTCAGTGTTCCTCTTCCGTTCTTTCTTACAAGGGGGCAAATTTACATAGGTGATTTATTAGTGTAGTTGCAGATTTGTATTCAGCTTCCTCATGTAACAGTTTATCATTATAATGCCACATGATCTTCACAATTATCCTTTAAAAATAAATGTTTCAATAATTATTTTAATGACTGCTTAATACCCTTTTAAGTGGATCTGCCATTCCCTGGTATGGCATATTTAGAAGGACTCCAATTTTTTCACTATCACAGATAATCCCAAAGTGCATGTCTTCATACATATCCCTTTCTCCTATTTTTGTCATTTCCTTAAAATCCCCAGATCTAGATTTGCTGGGTCAAAGGGCCTGAATTCCTGCATAATTCTTAATATATATGGATAGATCACTTTACAAAAGCCTTTTATAAATTTATTTTGCTTCCAGTGATGGATGAGTACCATAACTTCATACCATGCTCTTGCCACAACTCAGGAAAATCTATCAACAAATGAAACATAACTTGCTAAGCAGTGTTTTTAACTAACTGAACAATGGTTTGACAAACTAGTTATAGGATCTCTTTCCCTAACTCTGTTTCTGTCATAAATTAGATGCCTATACCAAGAAATTGTGGAAGTGGCAAAGCACTTATTATACCCATTTTATAGCTGAGGAAACTGAATCTTGACTCAGGGTTTTGCCCCAGATTATACAGTAAGTTGAAGGGCTGAGCAAAATTGTCAGTGACGGTTGTGACTCAGAGATGATTGCACTGGTTTCTTATAACCTCCTAGAATATCTTCTGGGTGTTTTGGTTTTTGTTTTGGTGCTGGGGATTGAACTCAGGGACACCTCCTACTCCCCACCCCATTCCAGCTCTTGGAGAAGGAATGGAGGCTGAGGTAAGTGTCCACAGGTACATTTGTAGTTTATTTGACCAAGTACCATAGACCTCCTTGCCTCCAAATGCTACCCCAAGTGAGGAGCTTTGATATATTCTTACCAGAGAATCCTTGACCTTCAGAGCCAGGGGGAACATCAGAGAAAATCTCACATAACTGGCTGGTTTTGGAGATGAAGACCCTGAGGCCCAGAGAAGAGAAAGGACTTGCCCAGGTTCATTTATGGAATTGGCAGTAGTGATCACCCACACTCTGGTTTGAAATGTTGCTAAGAGCCTAAAATGGGTCACTTGTGTATGAGATATTAATTAGTGACTGTTTTTAAAAAGAATAGCAGGAGCCAGGTGCAGGAGTGCACACTCGTAATCCCAGCTACTTGAGAGGCTGAGGCAGAAGGATCACAAGTTAGAGGCCAGCCTCTGCAAATTTAGAAGACCCTCAGCAACTTAGCAAGACTGTCTCAAAATAAAATAAAAAGTCTTGGGTTTGGGGGTAGCTCAGTGGTAGATTTCCCTTGGGTTCAATTTCCAGTGCCACCAAAAAGAGAGAGAGAGAGAGAAGAGAGAAGAAAAGGAAAAAATGTCAGGGTCAAAAACTATTTGAGAAGTACTGGAGTCCAAAACCACAAATGATACTTGTTTTTATTTTTACATGAGCAGATATTTCCTTTTTATTAGATTTTATTTTTCAATTTAGTGTTGTTCTATTTTTTTTATCCTTTTTTAAAACTAGGAACTGCACACACATGGCTAAAATTCAGAAGGTACAAAAGGAACCTCAAGGAGTCTCTTTAGTCTACCTCCCTGGTAACCTGGTAATCAATGTTATTAGAATACTTTTAGAGATAGTCCATATGTACATCCAGCAATCCATTTTGGTGACTGGTCCACGTTAGTACATAAAGAGTTTCCTCAATTTTGGTATTGTTTTCTCCCTGCAACATTGGAATACGGTCAACACTTTAAGATTAGCTGGGTCAAAGGGCCTGAATTTCTGCATGATTCTTAATACATATGGGCAAATTGCTTTGTAAGGGCTTTTATAAATTTATATATATATGGGCAAGAGCTCTACCACTGAGCCACAACCCCAGCCCCTATAAATTTATTTTAAAAAATTCGTTTAATGCACATAGTTCCCTGGAAATAGGAAGTGTGTCATTATAACTACTTAAAGAAGGTAGAAGTGCCACATAAAGTGCAGTAGCCAAGCAGAAGAAAGAGATCACCGCCAACTGGGTCTGAGTATTGGCCAGGAGCTGGAACCTGAGGAGGCATTTGCAACAGGTGAGTTTCTGGCTGCTAAACATGACAAGCAGTTATTCACCATAGTGACCTTTGTTTTAAAACAAAGAAAGCTAGCATATGTGACTCTGGCCAACACCAACATCGAGATGCTGAGCACAAAAATTTGATTTTTATTAGCTATATTTGTTGCCCATATATTGGAACCAATCTTAAAGTGGAAGTCAGACGTGTATATCAGATATCATTTGGAGTAATGAGTGTATTTTCCTAATCTTTCCAACACCAACCTAACAACTCATCTCCAATAGCATGCATACTAATTAATTTGTTTTCCATATAGTAATAAGATTAACAACCTCGCATTTACACGGGGTACTGAGTCATGTTCAAATAAAACAAGTTCTAATGAGAAAAATTGAATGCGGCAGTAAATCATGTCCCACCCGGCAATCCAGGTTTATGTGTGTTTGTCTGTCTTTGCTACACGTATTTTTGTCAGGATCTCATTGTAAACAAGATGATTTCTTTCATGTTGGGTTAGTCTGGGTAAATTTGTTTAATGAACAACAAAGTCATTGTAAACACTGCACAAATCTGAGAGCCTCGCAGCGTGGCTGGGAATCTTTTAAGCTGCTTCAAAAATGAAACGTGTTAACCACAAAAACAATATTGGGGGAAAACACCATTAATAGATCAAGACTCTTAGACATGCAGCCTGGCTCAGTTCTATCCTGGGCAACTGAAGAGTTTAGAGTGGTATGAGATGTGGCTTTCCACAGCCCCTCTATCTCCCCTAATCTGGCCTCAATTTCTCCCTCTGTCAATCAGGCAGAGCAGTCTAGGACTGTGAATGCCCTGTTTGTTAATCTTCAGAATCAGCTAGGGGTGGAGAGCAGCAAGTGGGGGCTTTAAGAAGTACTCATGGCCAGGTGTGGTGCAGCATAGCTGTAATCCCATCTACTTGGGAGACTGAGGCAGGAGTATCACAAATTAGAGACCAACCTCTGCAACACTGCAACACCTCTTGAAAATAATTTTTTAAAAAATGTTAAAGTCTGGGGTGGGAGGTAGTTTTGCGGTAGAGTACTCCTAGGTTCAATCCCCATTCCTGAAAAAGAAATACACATGGATAAAGTGACCTATTAATTTCCAGTCCTAGACTCCAAATCCCTATCTCTGGGGCATGGGGTTCCAGAATCTGTACTTTTAAAAACAATTTCGCCAGCTGATTTGTTTCTAGCCAGGTTTGGGGCTCACTGGATTAGCTAGATTTACCACAAAGATCCTTTCCAACTCTGATGCACTCTTTTGGACCTCATATCTTTTGGTGCATTATAGTTATGAGAGTACTAGGATTTGTCGTCGATAGTACTGGGATTTGTCGTCACATATTCTTCACAATGTAACAGTATAATTTAGCCTATATCATTCCCCCGTATGTCCTCTTCCTTCTCTCTTCTGCTTGTCAGAAGAGTTAGAAGTTTTCTAACTTCTGAAGAATGGAATCATACTGGAAGAATGTTGTGTCTTCTTTCACCCAACATCATAATCTATTTCCTGACTGAACTGGGGGTCACCAGTGTTCCCTTTTAATTATGCATTTTTTAGCATCAGCACTACACCTCATAATAAAAGAAGAAAAACTGAGGAGTCCAAGATGGTTACTGTTCAATTTTGTCTTCAGGAGACAACCTACAAAGAGGGCTCTTGTTTAGTCTTAAAAATGTGACTTGAGGGGCTGGGGATCTAAGCTCAGTTGGTAGAGGACCTGCCTCGCATGCCCAAGGCCCTGGGTTCAATCCCCAGCACTGAAAAGAAAAAAAAAAAAAAATGTGACTTGGGGGTAGGAGCAATGGTAGAGGGAAACATTATTACCTCATGTACACATGTGATCCTATAATATGTACAATCAGAAAAATGAGAGATTATACTTCATTTATGTATGATTTATCAAAATGCATAAATGCATTCTACTGTCAAGTACAACTAATTAGAACAAATACAAAAAATTAAATACTAAGAAGAGTTGTTTAGGAATAAGATAATAATAAACTTTTAAAATATTATTTAGTATTTTCCAAACATCATATATTAAGTATATATTACTTTAAAAATAAAAAGAAAGATAACTGTGAACAGTAGTTAAAAAGCTACATAAATGCAAGTTATTAATATTGAAAAAGAATGTGACTTGGGGTCCTTCTTTCCAAAAGGACCCACTCCCTTCCTTGAGAATGTCCCCTTTTCTTCTTCTGTATCTCTTCTAATAAACTCATACTTGTTACTCTGGAAAAGGAAAAGGAAAAAAAAAGGTGACTTGGGAAGCTGCAAGAATTTTTACAAAAATTATGCTCCATAGGGAAGTTCTGCACCCAGGGACATTATCCCAGAGCTTCCCAAATACCTTCCCTTTTGCCCTTAGTGAGCATTCAGTCAACAACAGCAATGTCCCCACTTCATACAGCACCCAAGGCTGTGCCTCTCCTACTAAGTGACCTAACCTCTCTGGGCTTAGTTTCCTCATGTAAAATGATGACAACCTACAGTGTAATGGTGGGGGTACACTCGTAAATAAGGTATCAGAACCCAAATTACCATACTTCTGCTTGGATCTGAATCTGCACCTGTGGAAAGGTGACGGCGTGGAAAATGGAGGTTATAGGCTTTGGGTTGATAAAGCTGAGAAAAAGTGGGGGAAAATCATTTTCCATCAGGAGACCCCGTTCAGCAACACTTGAGTATCACCTGCCCGGCCTGCCTTCTGCGTTGCTCTGTGGGAGTCAGGGTCTAATGAAGTAGGATAAACCACACATGCACATTAGTTAGCCTCAGCACAGGCAGGATTAACTTTACACTCCATTTGCAAGAGCAAAGCTCCTCTCCTAGAGTTTGTTATAAAGGGATTTAGAATCACAGAATGATAGAGCTGGAAGAGAGCCCTAAGACATCATCATAATCCTCCCCCGTCATTTTACAGAGGGTTAAACTGAAGTCTGGAGAATAGAAGGGACGTGCCCAAGGTCACCTACTGACAGTGGCAGAGTGCAGATTGGAACCCTCCTGATCCCCAGGCCTGTATCCTTGACACTGTCACAAATTTCATTATTTTTGCCTTGGAACAAAGGTGAGGTAATAGATACCTTATCATCATTGTCATTAACATTTTATTTTGGTTTTGCCCCACATCCCTTTATACTGACACCCTCCATGTTCAAGCACATGAGCAGCTGAGCGAGGCTCCCTTGAATCAGTGTAGCTCCGTAATAGCTGTTCCCTCTGTCCAATTTGCTCTTCCCTCTCTATTCCTTCAGGAAGGGCTCTGCTCAGTTGTCACCTCCCCCAGGAAATCTTCTCTGAATCATGGTCATTCCAACCCCACTATGCTGCAAGCTAGTGTCTACTTCTTACTTGTAAACTTTATGTTTGTTTGTTTGTTTGTTGTTTGGTATTAGGAATTGAACTCATGGGCACTTTACCTCTCAGCGGCATCCCCAGCCTCTCCACCGGCTTTCTGAGATAGAGTCTCACTAATTTGCTTAGATCCTCATTAAGTGTCTGAGGTTGGTCTAGAACTTGCAATCCTCCTGCCTCAGCCTCTGTGTCACTGGGATTATAAGTGTGTGCTACCATGGCTGGCCAGAGTAAATGAATAAATGACCAGATGAAAAAATTAATCAGGGCCTGGGGTTGTGGCTCAGTGGTAGAGCGCTTGCCAGGCATGCTTGAGGCCCTGCATTTGATCCTCAGTACTACCTAAAAATAAAATAAAGGTATTGTGTCCACCTAGACCTAAAACAAAATATTAAAAAAAGAAAAAAATTAACTGGTAATTAAATGCACAAATAAATGAATGAAGTCAAAGGTGGGTAGGAGGCAGTATTAGGCCCTATTCCTCTTTGTGGAGAACTATAGTCTGCCTTTTCTAGAGAGTTTCCATTACTACCACGACCCTCCACTTTGGGATGGTGTGACTCTGAGCACATATTACTGAGTTGAGTCTACCGTAGCCTTGGACTTTCTGCTCAGACTCCACATAGACCAGCAGTGAGCGATTATTTCCTCTCCTATTACCATCTTCCACCAGTTCCCCTGAGCTGCCTGCACTAGGAGGCACATCCAGGAAATTTCCACATAAGACCTTAAGCCAGACTCCTAGACTGGGAGACAGAGCCCCTTCCTGTAGGGTGTCAACACCAATTCCACATGGGTACCTCATTTCTAGCAACTCCTGATTGAAGAAGGTACATTTGGACATCCCTTGTTTGTATACAGATTCCTGAAAGGGAAATTTGGGAGTATGTCTGTGTAAGTAACTATCTATGTACATATGCTCATGGAGTAAGGATTGAAGTAAAAGTGAGGCATCTTGGTTTAGGCACTGACTGACAGCCCAGCAGAATGGTAAAGCATATGGGCTCTGGTGTCATGCAGCTGGGTTTGAATCCTGTGCCTGCTCTATCACTTACTAGCTGTTCAGCCTTATGCATTTATTTACCTGTCTGTAAAATGGAGATAATAAGATTTACTGCCTCTGAGGGTTTTTGTGAAGAATAAATAGGGTAATACACATAATGTGCTTAAAATAGTCCCAGGCACATAGTAAGTGTTTCAAAGGTCCTGAAAAGAACAGGAGAATGAGGGGGAACAAACAGGCTGCCTTCAGCTTATTAAGGACCACAGAAAGCATGCTAACCAATTCTTCTTTGTGACAGGGAGGGTGGGGAATGCCTCTGGCCAGTTCCTGGGACCAGAGACTCTTGCCAACATCACATCCCAGAGGGGAGAGTTACAGAGGAGTCAGTAAAGCTTTCTGAAGAGAGCCTGAAGGGAGCAAGAGAGCCACTGGAGACATGGGACAGTAGGGCAGGGGAGATGGAGGGCAAAGAGCATGTCCTGGTTCCCTGCTGGAGAGGAGAAGGGCTGTAGGGTGGGAAGCAGCTGTGATTGCTGTGGGCCCCAGAGTTGAGAACCAAGTTGACTGGGGGGAGGTTTCAGAGAAGCAGATTTGGGCTCCCTCAAGAGGACGGTTTTCTACTATCTGTCTCTGTTAGTCAGGCTTATTTGGGGTTGGAAGTGACAAAAACCCAAATCAAGGGAGCTTAAGGGGCAAAAAAGATTATGTTGGTTCATGTAACGTGGGTACTTCAGGGTAGAATTTCAGAAATTAAGAACTTGAAGGCTGTCCTTGGCCATCTCCCCATCCCCTTGCCAGGTATATCTCTATGTTAACTTCATTCTCTCACTTTGCAGATGAACACTACAGCCATGGCCATAGACTTCCATCTTATCCTGTTCAAGATCAGTGACCACCATTAGCAAAAAAAGTAGATAGCTCTGGAGGACTTTGAAACATCCAGCTTGGGACATATGTTCATCCCTGAGCCAATTACTGTGGCCAGAAATAGACCTTATGATTGTCAGGCCTGGGTCACATGCTGAAATATATCAATGTGACCTGGGAAATAGAAGCCACTCTGACTACAGTATTTAGCAGAGAAATTTACTTGTTAAAAACCAGCGACAGAAGTGCTTCAGAAGCCTATGGGGAAACAGTGAAGAAACACAATTATCACCAACAGCTAAATGCCACTGTGATCCTAGGTTAGAGAGATAAAGGGAGAAAGTGGTGTCTCTGGGGTTACCCAGCAGAAGTTGGAACCATGGTGGATCTGTCCGGTTGGAGCTGGAGCCAAGACATGGAAGAAACACAGTTTCAATCAGAGAGAAGGGGAAGAAAGACCTCGGCTTCTCCCTTTTTCATCCTCCAGTCTGCCAATGCCTTCCATAGGTCACACCCATCCAAACCCAGCCCACAGGGAGCCTGAGACTGAGAGTTGAGTGGATCAGTCTCCACCCATTGCAGTACAGAGAAGAGGAAAGATGAATAATGAATAGGAGGGCACACAGGTCAGGGAGGAACCTGCTACCCCTGTGGCCAGGGAGATGGAATGCTCCTGTGACTGGCTGCCCTGTCCTGGAATGAACAATCACAAGCAATGAAGAAACAGCCGTTTCCCCAAAGCAGTTGGTGCTATTATTCCAAGGGGTAAGAATCTTGAGCAGTATTTGCCAACTCTCCTAATGTGAAACAGGTCCCTCATAAGGTAGTGAGATGTCCATCACTGGAGGTGCCCAACAAAGACTGAACACCCACCTGTCAGGGATCCAACAGGGGCATTGCTGAGTACAGGGAGGATGGACCAGTATCTTTAAATCCTCTCTTGCTTTTACCTGGTAAATTTTCTATAGCATTTCTATTTTTCAGACATGCTGTTTCCCCCATAAGCCTAGGCTATTCATTTATGTGATTAGCACAGAATAACAAATGTGTAAACTGCAAGCATGTTTGATTTGGAACCCGCTGAGGAATCTGGCACCATCAAGTGGGCTACTGATTGTATTTTCAACTTGCATCTGGTCCTTCTTGTTACATCTCTGCTCCTGCGCCAAGCGATATCATTGCCAAAAATGGTCAGAGACTTAAAAGTTTACTTTTGCCTTTTGGCAGAATCAGCAAACTGGATCATTAAAGTTTTGTCTTCCCCCTTTGAAACTCCCAAAAGAAAAGAAATCACAAGAACAGATCTTGGCATAGAAAGAAAATGAGACAAAGAATGTAATCATAACACCAGTGAATGGTTTTCAGACTGACATCTGTACATTAAGAATATGTAAAAATACCAATTTCATGCTCTGACAGCTTATTCTGCATCAGGGGTGGGGTACTGCCTTGGGAATGCCAAATGTCAAAGCATTACATAATGTCAGCTATTCATGTGCTCCTTTGATGAGATATCTCTGGGAATGGGAATTCCTTAAGGGAGAGATGTCTTAAAAGAGGGGGTGAAGAGGGAAGTCACAAGAAAAGAAAGGCAGGAAAGAAAGAAGGGATAGGAGAGAAGCTGTCAAATCAGAATAGGAGAGTGACTGTGTATAGAAGTTAATATACATTTTTAAACAATACATAAAATCCCAAATCTAAGCCACCATGTGTGGGGGTTATTTACCTGTTTTATTTCCCACATTGTAACCTCTGTTTGATTTCTTTCATACATGTAGCAGTGCTATTTTTGTCTGATTTTTTTGTAATATCAATAGAAATCTAAGTATCTTAATTTTTCTGTTTAATGTCAATTCTTGCCTAAATGTATAATATCACACAGTGATCATCATACTGTAAGTAAAAATGAATATGCTTTCTAAAAAAATTTTTTTGTACTAGAGATTGAATTTAGGGGTGCTTTACCACTGAGCTATATCCCCACCTACTTTTTATTTTTATTTGAGATATGGTCTTGCTAATTTGCTTAGGACCTTGCTTATTTGCTGAGGCTGACCTCAAACTTGTGATCCTCCTGACTCAGCCTCTTGAGTTGCTGGAATTACAGGAATGAGCCACTGCACCTGGTCCTTTCTAAAATTTTATCCTAGGAATTTCCTGATAGCATCCCAGGGATTCCATAAAGATCACTTTAATTACTTAAGAATATTCCCAGGTATATTTGTACTAGAATTTACTTACCCATTCTTGTGTTGTACTTTAGAGTCCCTCCCTACTTGTTCATAGTTCTGATAAGTATCTTCATATATTTAATGCATTTAACAAACTTTTATACGGCAGGTACTATTGTAGACAGTAAGGATTATCAAGAAGGATCTTGCTTCAGGGTTCAAGGAGGTAGACAGACAAATGAATGCACAATTGCAATTCATAGGTCTATTGCCCTGCTTCCTAAAGTACAGCATCAACACCACTTGGGTACTTGTTGGAAGCAAGAATCTTGGACCCCACCTTAGACCTACTGAATCAGAATCTGAATTTTATCAAGATCCCTAGGTGATTTGTATGTACATGAAAGTTTGAATCATGCACAGTTTTACATGCCTTCAATCCTAGCAATTTGGGAGGCTGAGGCAGGAGGATCACAAGTTCAAGACCAGCCTTTAGCAACCTAAGCCCTAAGCAACTTAACAAGACCCTGTCTCAAAATAAAAAAACAAAAAACAAAAAGGGCTGGGATGTGGCTCAGCAGTTAAGTATCTCTGAGTTCAATCCTCAGTCTCTCTCTCTCTCTCTCTCTCTCTCTCTCTCTCTCTCTCTCTCTCTCTTTCTCTCTCTCACACACACGTTTGAGGAACTGCCAATTACAATCCCCTCCTATATGCCTTGGTAGGTCACTTGATTGGTAATTCCCAGTCTTTTCTGTCTTTCCAACTTCTCTATGTTTCCACAGCCAGAAACATGCGCAAGTCTCTCCCATCTTAAACATACCACTAAAAAACTCCCACAAACCTCCCTTGGCATATGTCTTTCTATTGTATGACATTTAAAAGACTTTCTACATGTTCCTCTATAATCTCATTTCCTACTTACTCCTTTTATCTCACCACTTCACTCAGACTGCTCTGAAGACAGGCTCTGGGGGCCTCCTAGATGCCCATGCATCTAGTGGACCAGTTGACTCTCCTCCAGTTTTCACTTGATTTTATCTTTTGGTATTATCTGACACTACCATAGATCTTTCCCTAATGTCACTACTCCCTTCCAGTTTTCTTTGATGTTACTTTTATCTCTTATATGCTATGATGGTGCCTGATCCTTCCCCTCTATTCTTTGCTGCTAGTTCCTTGGTCTGCCTCTTAAGCCTTGGGGTTGATCCTCAGGATTCTGTCCTTGATTTTCTTCTCATTTTTCTCATTTTACACATTTCCTTTAATAAACTCCCTTTTTTTCTTCTCTCTCTCTTTTTTTTTTTTTTTTTTTTAATACTGGGGATTGAACCCAGGAGCTACATCCCTGATCCTTTTTTTATTTTGAGATAGGGTCTCACTAAATTGCTGAGGCTGGTCTCAAGCTTGTAATTCTTTTGAGGACCTTCTTGTTATATCCAATTGTCTATCCGGCTTTGCCACCTGGATGCCCAAAGGCATCTCCAAATCAATGTGCCCAAAAGTAGTTCCTTTAACAATTTGCTCTTCCTGATTTCTCTCTCAGTAATGGTTCCACCAATCATCCAGTGACTCACTCTTCCTTCACACTCAACCAGTCACTGTATATTATTAATTCTATCTTGTCACATCTCTTGGGTCTATCCCACATTGTCATTTCTCTCATTCAGTTATTGCCACCTCTCCTAGGATGACTGCCACAGTTGGTTAGCTGGTCTTCCTGCCTCTGCTTCTATTCATGTTAGCCCACCCTTCTTCCATATAAAGTGATGTTATTATTTATAACATAAAAATATGATCTTATAATGCCCTTTGTCCACTGCTACATCTTCCCAAGAATGTCCAGACCTAACCAATCAAATCCTTAGGGATATAGAGTGAAGACAGGGGATTTTTGCCACACCACTCTTTCTTGTTGTAAATTATTGGCCAACAAAATAACAGTCTTGGCCCTGTACTCAAGGTCCTATGAAATCATCAGAGTCCTTGGGAACTGAGAGATACCTGTTTCTGCTATAAGGTCCTTGACTCTAGAAGAGCACATCACCATCATGCAGGAAGGTTACTAAAACTAAGGGCTTAAAAAATTATATTGACTATATGTCCAGATAATGGCCAGAAGATTCTACTACTTTCTTTTCCTTTGAAGGTATTTCTCTAGGCCATGGTGATCCCATTCAGGGGTATGCTGGTAAATGTTTAATAACTGGCTCTTATGGGAGAAATGCCCTGATTTAAAGCAGCTTTTGATATAATACAAATATTCCCACAGTGGTTGATTTTAAGTTGCCAATGTAATGTTGTTGAACACATTGTTGGAAAGAAATGAGCAGTAGCACACCATTATATAGCATTTCCATTATTCTCATACAATGGATGTGAATTGTCTTAAGAGCAAAGATAGTAGTGCAGTAATTAGAAAGTGATGAATTTTGAATATTTATTACTACTTGGAAAATGTAATTAATTTTGTTTATATAATTTAATTTCAAACAATGACCATCTAACAACTAGATTGAGAAGTTCCTGAAAATTTGAAAATAAGCTATCACGAGCCAGGTCAAGCCCATCCCATATTATTGTGCTACCCCTTATCTGGTCTAAGGCAAGAGTCTCCTAACTGGCCTCACCTCTCATCACACTTTCCCCATATTAGCCTCTAGTTTAAAACATGCATCCAACCATATGACCTTTCTTAAAACCTTCAATGGGTCTTGATTATCCTGAGATTAAAACCAAATCCCCTACCTAGTATACTTTATCTTTGTCACGTAGCCCATGGCTTCCTCTAAAGCTTCCCAAAGTAGTCTTTCATGTGCTTTTCCTCTCTCTCTCTTCCCTCCAATGTTGTGCTGTAGTTAAACAAGCTCACTTGCAACTTCATAACACATAAAACGGAATCAGGCCTCTATACCACTGTTCTGGCAAAGCCTCCTTCCTGGCATGCTTCTCACCTGATCCTGGCTCTACCACAGAGAACACTTACTTTTCTGTCATATTCAGAGGGTTACTTCTTTTGAAGACTTTTCTCATTCTCTTGGTTATATATGAACTCTTGTTTTCCTGTTAGCTCCATAATACTTACTATATCTTAGAAGATGATGTGAGCACCTTTCTCACATTTGTTTATAGATCTGTTTCTTTCTATAAATACCCAGTATAGGATTAGGGCAGAGCAGGAACTCAAGTGATTAAATGAATAAGGGCCAAGAAAACTCTAAAGCTGAGGTCCTTAGGATCCCATGGCAAAGACAGTGTGGTGAGGACCAGGAGATTGGAATAGTCCTGTTCTTGCTCTTTATTAACAAAAGAAGACATGTCTTCCTACAGAGGTAGAGGATCTCAGTATTAGAAGGGAATTGAAATGTTCTGCAGTCTCAAGAAGTCTGTTACTAATTCTGACATATTCTACAACAAGGATGAATTTTTTTTTTTTTTTTGTGGTACTGGGATTCGAACTCAGGGCCTTGTGTTTGCGAGGCAAGCACTCTACCAGCTGAGCTATCTCCACAAGGATGAATCTTGAGACATATGCCAAGTGAAATAGGACAGATACAAAAGGCTATACATGTTAGTCAGCATTCTGCTACTGTGACAAAATACATGAGATAATTTGCTTTTAAGGGGAAAGGTTTATTTTGGCTCATGGTTCCAGAGGTTCCAGTTGATGGTTGTTCATGTCGCTATGGGTCTGAGGGAGCACAGTACATCATGGTGGGAGCAAGTAGTAGAGGAGTCCTATTCACCTCAGGATGGCCAGGAAGCAAAGAGAGAGGAAAGGTCAGGTGCTAATATCCCTTTCAAGGACACACCCCCAATGACCTAACTTCCTTCTAGTAGGCTCCACTCCTAAAGGTTCTATCTCCCAATAGTGCTACAGGCTAGTGACCAAAACTAACACATGGACCTTTGGAGAACACTTAACAAACCTCAGCACCATGTATTGTATTATGTCATTTATATGAGATACCTAGAACAGTCTGATTCATAGAAGTAAAAAATGGAATGGGAGCTGCCAAGGACTGGGGTGTTGGGAATGGGGAGTTGTTTAATAGATACAGAGTTTCAGTATGGGAAAATGAAAAAGTTTTGGAGATGGATGGTAGTGATGGTTATAAAGCAATGTGAATGTTGTTACTGAACTATATACTTTAAAAAAGTTAAAATGGTAAATTTTTATGTTATGTGTATTTCAGCAATTTAAAAAAGGGAAATCAATTCCTTGCTCTGAATTTAGGAGGTCAAAGGATGTGGGTCAGAATGATAAAAGTTGTCTTATGATTCATCTGTCTCTTAACCCTCATTCCTTCTTCCAACACTGGCTCTGGGACAGGTACTGTTTTGGGGGCTACTAAGTGCACTCAGATGCATAAGAAGAGTACCTGCCCCAGGGGAGTCAGTACTACAAATCTGTTGGGTTAGGGATACATAGGAGTGAAGTTCACAGGTGGGAAGGTGAGGGAGAGTAGACAGCATGGCTCTAAATCTTTGCAGATTCCTCCTTCCCCCTCGGACTTCTGTGACATGCTTCTATTTGAGTTCCCCAGAGAGGAAACGCCATAATATTCTTTGAATCAAGGATAGATGGAGAAGATTTAATAGCATTAGAAGAAACATCTGGCACCGATTATGGAGCTTTAAATGGAGATTTTACATTTGACACTTGAAATTATGGCGAGTGAATCCTCTGATATTTTTCAAATAAATCATACTATCTCACAGGCAATAGGAGAGTAATTGGAAATGAGCCCAGAGAGACCTTGAGGATAAGCAGTCTGAGGACACAGTTGAAGCAAGTCATGGTATCACTTCCAAAAGATTAGCACTGGATGCATATGTTCAAGAATCTTAGAATTTGGGAGCTCAGTGGAACCTGCATTGGCAACCAGTAAGTATAAGTTCTCATTTTACAGGTGAGGATATTAAAGTGTACAGATATACAGTGGGTTGGAAGTTCACACAGAAAAATCATGCCATACCTAGTATTACAGTTCTATCATTTGATTTCTGGTTCACAACTCTTTATTTTTTTGCTCACTTATTGCTTTCCTTGGATAAAGTATTCTAAAGTTTTGTTTTTTTTTTTTGCCTTTTTAAAAAAATATTTTTATTGTAAACAAATGGGATACATGTTGTTTCTGTTTGTACATGGAGTAAAGGCATACCATTTGTGTAATCATACATTTACATAGGGTAATGGTGTTTGACTCATTCTGTTATTTTTTCCTTCCCCCCACCCCTCCCACCCCTCTTTTCCCTCTATACAGTCCCTCCTTCCTCCATTCTTGCCCCCCTTCCACCCCCCATTGTGTCATCATCCGCTTATCAGTGAGATCATTCGTCCTTTGGTTTTTGAGATTGGCTTATCTCACTTAGCATGATATTCTTCAATTTCATCCATTTGCCTGCAAATGCCATGGTTTTATTATTCTTTATAGCTGAGTAATATTCCATTGTATATATATATATACCACAGTTTCTTTATCCATTCATCTACTGAAGGACATCTACATTGGTTCTGAATCTGGCTATTTGAATTGAGCAGCTATGAACATTGATGTGGTTGTATCTCTGTAGTATGCAGATTTTAAGTCCTTTGGGTATAGGCCAAGGAGTGGGATAGCTGAGTCAAATGGTGGTCCCATTCCAAGTTTTCTGAGGAATCTCCACACTGCTTTCCAGAGTGGCTGCGCTAATTTGCAGCCCCACCAGCAATGTATGAGTGTACCATTTCCCCCACATCCTTGCCAACACTTATTGTTGCTTGTATTCTTGATTATTGCCATTCTAATTGGGGTGAGATGGAATCTTAGGGTAGTTTTGATTTGCATTTCTTGTATTACTAGAGATGTTGAACATTTTGTCATGTATCTGTTGATTGCTTGTAGATCTTCTTCTGTGAAGTGTCTGTTCATTTCCTTAGCCCATTTGTTGATTGGGTTATTTGTATTCTTGGTGTAGAGTTTTTTGAGTTCTTTATATATTCTGGAAATTAGTGCTTTATCTGAAGTATGAGTGGCAAAGATTTTCTCTCACTCTGTAGGTTCTCTTTTCACATTGCTGATAGTTTCCTTTGCTGAGAGAAAGTTTTTTAGTTTGAATCTATCCCAGTTATTGATTCTTGCTTTTATTTCTTGTGCTTTGGGAGTCTTGTGCTATCAGTCTTCGGTTAAGGAAGTCTGATCCTAAGCCAACATGTTGAAGATTTGGACCTACTTTTTCTTCTATAAGATGAAGGGTCTCTGGTCTGATTCCGAGGTCCTTGATCCATTTTGAGTTGAGTTTCGTGCAGGGTGAGAGATAGGGCTTTAGTTTCATTCTGCGGCATATGGATTTCCAGTTTTCCCAGCACTATTTGTTGAACAGGTTATCTTTTCTCCATTGCATATTTTTGGCACCTTTGTCTAGTATGAGAATATTATATTTATTTGGGTTTGTGTCTATGTCCTCTATTCTGTACCATTGATCTACCTGTCTATTTTGGTATCAATACCATGCTGTTTTGTTACTATTGCTTTGTAGTTTGTAGTTTGTAGTTACAGTTGAAGTTCTGGTATTGCAATACTCCCTGTTTCATTCTTCCTGCTAAGGATTGCTTTAGCTATTCTGGGTTTCTTATTCTTCCAGATGAATTTCATGATTGCTTGCTCTATTTCTGTAAGGTACATCATTGGGATTTTAATTGGAATTGCATTGAATCTGTATAGCACTTTTGGTAGTACGACCATTTTGACAATATTAATTCTGCCTATCCAAGAACATGGGAGATCTTTCCATCTCCTAAGGTCTTCCTTAATTTCTTTCTTCAATGTTTTGTAGTTTTCATTGTAGAGATCTTTTACCTCTTTGGTTAGATTGATTCCCAAGCATCTTACTTTTTTTGAGGCTATTGCAAATGGAGTTGTTTTCCTCATTTCCCTTTCAGCTGTTTCATCGCTTGCATATAAAAATGCTTTAGATTTATGCGTGTTGATTTTATAGCCTGCTATTTTCCTGAATTCATTGATGAGCTCTAGAAGTTTTCTGGAGGAGTTTTTTGGATCCTCTAAATATAGAATCATGTCATCAGCAAATAATGACAGCTTAAGTTCCTCTTTTCCTATTCATATCCCTTTAATTTCTTTAGTCTGCCTAATTGCTCTGGCTAGAGTTTCGAGGACAATGTTAAATAGAAGTGGTGAAAGAGGACATCCCTGTCTTGTTCCCGTTTTTAAAGGGAATGGTTTCAGTTTTTCTCCATTAAGAATGATGTTGGCCATGGGCTTAGCATAAATAGCCTTTACAATGTTCAGGTATATTCCTACTATCCCTATTTTTTCTAGTGTTTTGAGCATGAAAGGGTGTTGTATTTTTCAAATGCCTTTTCTGCGTCAATTGAAATAACCATATGATTCTTAACCTTAAGTCTATTGACATGATGGATTACATTTATTGATTTACAGATGTTAAACCATCCTTGCATTCCAGGGATGAACCCCACTTGATCATGGTGCATGATTTTCTTAATATGTTTTTGGATACGGTTTGCCAATATTTTGTTAAGGATCTTTGCATCTATATTCATCAAGGATATTGGTCTAAAATTTTCTTTCCTTGATGTGTCTTTGCCTGGTTTGGGTATGAGGGTAGTATTAGCTTCATAGAATGAGTTTGGTAGGGTACCCTCCTTTTCTATTTCCTGGAATACTTTGAGAAGTATTGGAATGAGTTCTTTGAAGGTCTTGTAGAACTTGGCTGAGAATCCATCTGGTCCTGGACTTTTCTTGGATGGTAGGTTTTTAATGTCTTCTTCTATTTCATTGCTTGATATTAATCTGTTTAAATTTTGTATGCCCTCCTGGTTCAGTTTGGGAGGAGCATATGTCTCTAGAAATTTGTCAATGTCTTCGGTAGTTTCTATTTTGTCGGAATACAGATTTTCGAAGTAGCTTCTCATTATGTTATGTATCTCAGTGGTGTCTGTTGTGATATTTCCTTTTTCATCATGAATTTTTGTAATTTGAGTTTTCTCTCCCCTTCTCTTTGTTAGTGTGGCTAAGGGTTTGTCTATTTGTTTACTTTTACAAAGAACCAACTTTTTGTTTTGTCAATTTTTTGAATTGTTTCTTTTGTTTCAATTTCATTGATTTCAGCTCTGATTTTAATTATTTCCTGTCTTCTACTACTTTTGCTGTTATTCTGTTCTTCTTTTTCTAGGGCTTTGAGCTGTAATGTTAGGTCATTTAGTTGTTGACTTTTCATTCTTTTCTGGAATGCACTCCATGCAATGAATTTTCCTCTTAGTACTGCTTTCAGAGTGTCCCAGAGATTTTGATATGTTGTATCATTGTTCTCACTGACCTCTAAGAATTTTTTTATCTCCTCCCTGATGTTTTCTATTATCCATGTTTCATTCAATAGCATATTATTTAGTCTCCAGGTGTTGGAGTAATCTCTGTTTTTTATTTTTTCATTGATTTCTACTCTCAGTCCATTATGAACTGATAGAACACAAGGCAGTATCTCTATTTGTTTGCATTTCCTAAGGGCTGCTTTGTGGCATAACATATGGTCTATTTTTGAGAAGGTTCCATGTGCTGCTGAGAAGAAAGTGAATCCGCTCATTGATGGATGGAATATTCTATATATGTCTATTAAGTCTAGGTTATTGATTGTGTTATTGAGTTCTATGTTTTCTTTGTTTGGTTTTTGTTTGGAAGATTTATCCAGTGATGACAGTGATGCATTAAAGTCACCCAGAATTATTGTGTTGTGGTTTATTTGATTCCTGAAATTGAGAAGGATTTGCTTGATGTACAGGGATGCACCATTGTTTGGGGCATAAATATTTACTATTGTTATGTCTTCCTGATTTATGTTTTCCTTAAGCAGTATGAAATGTCCTTCTTTATCCCTTCTGACTAACTTTGGCTTGAAGTCCACTTTATCTGATGTAAGGATGGAAACCACCGCTTTTTTACTGAGCCCATGTGCGTGGTAGGTTTTTTTCCATCCTTTCATATTTAGTCTGTGGATGTCTTTTTCTATGAGATGAGTCTCTTGCAGGCAGCATATTGTTGGGTCTTTCTTTTTAATCCATTCTGCCAGTCTATGTCTTTTGATTGATGAGTTTAGGCCATTAACATTCAGGGTTATTATTGAGATATGATTTGTATTCCCAGTCCTTTGGCTTATTTTTGGTTTTTAAGTTGGCTTGTTTTCTCCTTTGAGTGGTTTTTCTCTAAGGTAGTTCCTCCCGTTGCTGGCCTCTACTGTTGTTTTTCATTTCCTCCTCATGGAATATTTTGTTGAGAACATTCTGTAGTGCGGGCTTTCTATTTGTACATTCTTTTAACTTTTGTTTATCATGGAAGGATTTTATTTCATCTTCAAATCTGAAGGTTAGTTCTGCTGGGTATAGGATTCTTGGTTGGCAACCATGTTCTTTTAGAGCTTGAAATATGTTGTTCCAGGCCCTTCTAGCTTTTAGAGTCTGGGTTGAGAAGTCGGCTGCTATCCATATTGATTTCCCCCTATATGTAATCTGATGCTTTTCTCTTGTGGCCTTCAAAATCCTATCTTTATTTTGAATGTTAGGCATTTTCATTATAATGTGCCTTGGTGTGGATTTTTTGTGATTCTGTGCATTTGATGTTCTGTAAGCCTCTTGTATTTGATTTTCCATTTCATTCTTGAGGTTTGGGAAATTTTCTGATATTATTTCATTGAATAGGTTGTTCATTCCTTTGGTTTGTATCTTTTTGCCTTACTCAATCCCAATAATTCTTAAATTTGGTCTTTTCATGATGTCCCATAGTTGTTGAAGCTTCTGTTCATGATTTCTTATCATGTTCTCTGTTTGGGCCACTTTATTTTCAAGATTATATATTTTGTGTTCATTGTCTGAGATTCTGTCTTCCAAGTGGTCTAGTCTTTTGGTGACGCTTTCCATTGAGTTTTTTATTTGGTTTATTGTTTCCTTCATTTCAAGGATTTCTGTTCGTTTTTTTTTTTTTGTTTGTTTTTTTGTTTTTTAGAATCTCTATTTCTTTGTTGAAATGATCTTTTGCTTCCTGCAGTTGCTCTTTCAACTGCTTATTCATATTATCATTCATTGCCTGCATTTGCTCTTATCTCATCCTTTGCTTCACAAATCATCTTAATCATGTATACTCTGAAGTCGTTTTCTGACATTTCTTCTACCATACTGTCATTGGGTTCTATTAATATAGAATGTAGATTTGTTTGGATCATTTTCTTCCCTTGTTTTTTCATGTTGTTCATGTATCTTCCCCTCTAGCAGTGCAGATCTGGGGTATCGCAGATTTTCCCCTATAGGCTTATAGTGGCCCTATAGGTTTCCAAAACCTTTTCTTTAAGGGGAGATCAATATTAACAGTGTCCAATTCAGACACTATGCAATCCTAGACCAAATAGCCCCTATGAGGACAATAACAATATTGTCATAATAAACAGAATGAGATCAAATATTATCTTCAGTATAACAAACAGATTTGCAATAAGATCTGCAGTTTCTAATGGAGGACAAAGAGGATGCAGAGGGATATAGGATGTAGCTTTAATGGGATAAGAAAAGAAAATACAGAAGTTCTAGATAATAGAAAGGGTGAGAGTGTAATCAAAAGAAATTGGATATTAGCATGTAAAAACGGAGAAAGAGACTCTGAGGGAACAGGTAAACAAAAGGAAAAGAGAGCAAGAAAAGTAAAGAAATAAAAACTTAAAACTTTTTCAATAAGGAGAAAAAAGAAAATCTACAGTATAACAGTCATACAGTATTCAAACCTTCCAGTCTTCAGTAGCCTGATGCATGAGAGGTACCTGACAATGAGCTTCAAGCCTCCAGCAGGCGTCTCAGGATGGGATTTGCCCCACCTAAAGATTGGAGCTATGGTGTCCAGGATTATCCAGGATGGCTGCTCTGGCTTCCAAATGTGTTGGCAAATGGGGAGCTGCAGCTCAGAGTGTGGACATGGTCAGCTGGAGGTCCTGGAGGTGAGGTGCGGTTGGTCATGCAGGGTTCCTGGAGGTTGGGTGTGTTTGGTGTGGTTGCGGGATCCTGGGGGCCAGGTGCAATCAGTCGGTCTGGGGTCCCGGTGATAGGGTGCAGTCAGTTGGTCTGGGGGTCCTGGCGGCAGGGAGCAGTCAGTCGATGTGAGGGCCCCGGAGGCAGGGAGTGATCGGTCAGGCTGAGGGTTCCTGGAGACGGGGCTCAGTCAGCCCAGCCAGGGGTCCTACAGGGCCTAGCTGTTGTCTCAAAATGGTGGCAGCCACATGTGATCAAACCTGCAAGTACTGTCAGGGTGAACTTCCAGGCAATAGCAGGCAGCTGGCACTCCACTGGCGGTTGGTTATCAGTTTGCTGACTGTTGTCGGAGGATCAGGAGGTGAACCTTGGGAGGTGGGTGATGGATAGGTGTAAGGCAGGCGATGGACAGGCGAGAGGCAGGCAAATGGCGGATGATAGGCACCTGACAGTGAGCAATCTGCACTCAAAAAAGGCGTCAATATGCTGGCAGACTGCAGGTGATCACAGTAGACAAATGGGGTAAACAGCAGGGGATTGATAAGCAGCAAAAATTGCCTCACCAAGAAACAGATATCTTCTGCTTGAAACCAGAGTTATGGAGTGGCAAGGAATACAGCCTCCCTCTAGTCCACCATCTTGGATCTCCTCTAAAGTCTTTTTATAGGTTTGATTTTTTTTTTTTTCTTCCAGGACTGAAATGAATCAGAGAGGTAGATATATCCTTGAAAATGATAAGTATATATTACTATGAGTCAAACTGTGTTTCCCAAAAAAACCCCTATGTTGATATCCTAACTTCCATATCTCAGAAGGTGACCTTATTTGAAAATAAGCACAATGCAGAGAAAACTACTTATGATACAAGGGACCCTTCATCCAATGTGACTGGAAGTCTTGTAAGAGTAGGAAAGACACACACAGGGAGAAGATAGCCATGGGATTGGAGTGATGCACCTACATGCCAAGGAATGCCCAAGATTACTGAGAGCCTTCAGAAGCTAGGAAGAAGCAAGAAAGATTCTTCTTTACAGTCATCAGAGAGAGCACAGACCTGCCAACATGTGATCTTGATCTATGAGCCTCAAAACTGTGGAAAATAAAGGAGCCTAGTTTTTGGCTATTCTAGCAGTATTGGGAAACAAATACATAAATATTGCCAGCACATATATTTCCCTGGGCCAACACAAGTGGGGTCCATTAAGGTCTTGGAATGGAGGTAGTTATCAACCAAGAGTTGGGTGGGCTGAAACCTTTGACAGCCTTTAATCCCCAAAGTTCAAGCATCTAGCTTGCTATGGTCAGGGTCTAAGCCATGTATATTTTGGATGTATCTCCCAGAATTCATGTGTTAGAAACTTAATACAGTCATATGTTAATAGTATTAAGAGGGTGCAAATTTAACCTGACTATGGTGTTTGGAAGTGAAGCCTTTGGGAAATGATTAGGATTAGATAAAATCATTAGGATGAAGCCCGCGTGATTGTTTCCAGTTAGTTTTATAAGACAAGGGAGAGAGACCACATAGACACAGATATGCACAAGATCTCTCCTTTTTGTCATATGATGCTGTGTGCTGCCTTTAGACTCTGCCAGCAAGAAGGCCATTATCAGATTCAAGCCCCCAAATCTCCAGAACTGTGAGCTAATAAACCTCTGTTCTTCATAAGTAGTCTGTCTCAGATATTTTGCTTTGGTAATGAAAAGTTAATACACCAGGATATCAGCAATAGATGATGAACAGATCCAGAAGCAGATGTAGGAAGGGTATTTTTGTTCCTATTTGAAGAAACTGCAGTCATAAATCTTCAGTTTAACAAGGCTACAGAGCCTTATGGTTTAGCCAAGTCACATCTCTCAAGTGTGCATTGATAAAAAAAAAAACTATTCTTTGCACTCACCAAACTCCTCCAACCCCTATAGCTAGTCAAGGGCTTACATATGTTCAAAAGCCAGAAAAGACTTGAGAAAATTATTGTTAAACCTTCCCTCACACTGGAGTCTTACTGGACTGCTAAAGGCTGACTCCACTCCAGAGAGATGTACTACTTTATTGTTAGACATTTGAATTAGAGTCTCAGAAGGAAAGAGATGGCACTTTTTAAAATTATTATTATTTTTATTACAGATGGCACTTTTTAAAGGAGTGATTGAGGAAAGTTTAGTGAAGGAACAAAGGGATAGAGAGGGTTTAGAGAATACAACAGGGATGGTGTCCACTTAATACAAAAAGGGAAGGAGTCACTATATGGAGAAGCTATTCAACAAGCTGTGGTTGTAGAACACAACCAACTCATGGAGACCCAGCAGAGAGGGAGCCAGTGAACTAAGTCCCCTAGTTCTCTCTGAAATCCAGCTTATGCCTCCTAATGTCTAACCCCAATCAATACCCAGAAGATAAGGAAGTTTCTGAGGCAGCCCAAAGAGATAAGTCTTTCCAGTTTATTGTAGCAAAGTAGAGAAGAGTGGATTCAGAGAGGTAAAGAAGATACAGAGTCCAGGATTCATATCCAAGTTTTCTGATATCTTAACATGCATTGTGAGGCTCCAGAGCACAAAAATAGTAGCAATGGATCAGTTAAGACTTTTTTGCTCTTCATAAAGAGGGACGTTTTTAAATTTAAATTAAAGAATACTTGCTTTTTAAAAGCGTTATAACACATTTCTAACAAGGTCTAGCAATTAAAATTGTATTAACTAAATTGTGGAAGTCCAATCTCTTACCACCCTTTCTCTCTATTTCAACTGACTTCCTAGATAAAGTACCCTTCCAAATATTTTCTGTCACTATAATGTACATATCAAATCCAAGTGCCAGTATGATTGGTTCCTTTTGAGGGCTATAAGAGAAAATCTGAAATTTCTTCCATGCCTTTCACCTAACTTCTGGTGGCTGCTATAAACCTGTGGCATAGAAGCATCATCCTAATCTCTGCCTTCATCTTTACAAGATGTTTTCTCTGCGTATGTGTCTCTTTGTCCAAATTTCCTCTCCTTATAAGGACACTAGTCATGTTGGATTATGGACTATCCTTAGGAATCAATGACATTTCCCAAAACCCTGTTTCCTAATAAAGTCACATTTTGAGGTACTGGGTTTAGTACTTCAACATACACATTGGAGAGCACAAACACATAATATTAGATGAAGATGTTAACTTCTTAAAATGCTCAAAAAGCTAAAGAAAATCATCACAATGTACTAAAGACAATCAGGGAACAATGCAGGCACAAGTAGGGACTATCAATAGATAGAAATTATAAAAAGAAACCAAACTAAAAATATGAAGCTGAAATTTAAAAACTCAGTAAAGGGGGGTCCAAGAGTAGATTTTAGCAGGCAGAAGAAAGAACCAGTGAACTTGAAGATTGGTTGATTGAAATTATCCAGTCTGAGGAAAGAAAGAAAGAAAGAAAGAAAGAAAGAAAGAAAGAAAGAAAGAAAGAAAGAAAGAAAGAAAGAGAGAGAAAGAAAGAGAGAGAAAGAAAGAGAGAGAAAGAAAGAGAGAGAAAGGGACAGAGCCACTAGGACAAAAGTGAAAAGGGATATCACCAAGCATATCAATCAATGTGTACATTACCAGTGTCTCAGAAGGAGATGAGAAAGAGGGACAGAAAGAATATTTGTATAAATAATGGCTTAAACCTTTGAAAGACATGAACTTGCATATCCAAGGAACTTAGCAAGATAAATTCAAAGAGATCCACACTAAGGCAGTTTATAATGTAGCTCTTTGTCAAAAAACAAAAAGAATCTTGGAAGCAGAGAGAAGCAACAAGAGGATCACATAAAGGATTCTTGGTGTGATAAAAAGCCATTGGAAGCCAAGGAAGCCTAAAGAGGATGATATACTTAAAGTAAGACAATATAAAGTGCTAATAAAAAAAAAAAACAAAAAAAACCACAAATCATTACCAAGAACCCTAGACCCAGCAAAACTATCCTTCAAAAAACAAAGGTAAAAGTAAGACATTCATAGAAAAATTAAAACTAAGAGAATTTGTTCCTAGTAGAACTGTCCCTCAAGAAACACGGAAGTAAATTCTTTTGGTTGATATGAAATGACATCAGATGGTAACTCACAACCAAAAAAAAAAGAAAGAAATATGTCTGGCAAAGGTAAGTAAATATAAAAGCTCATATCAATTTATTTTTGATTTATAGCTCCTCTTTTTGTTTTACATATGACTTAGACAATTTCATAATCCAGTAGTTATAAATCTATGTTAATGGGCATGCAACGTGTAAAGATGTAATTTGTCACTGGGCATGGTGGTGCATGCCTGTAATCCCAGTGACTTGGAATGCTGAGGCAGGATTGTAAGTTTAAGGCCAGCCTGGGCAACTTAGTGAGACTCTAACTTAAAACAAAAAATAAAAAGAAATGCAATGTAGCTTAATGGTAGAGTGAGACTAGGTTTAATCCTTAGTACTGCGAAACTAAAACAAAACAAGAAGATGTAATTTGTGACAAGCACAACATAAATAAGAGTAGGAGAACAGAGATGGATAGAGGCAGAATTAAGATATACTATGGACATTAAGTTGGTATCAATTCAAACTAGATTGGTATAAATTTATCATGTTAACTATGATACTTGTAGTAATCACTAATAAAATAACTAAATTGTATACAGAAAAGGAAATGAAGAGGGAATTAAAATAGTACACTAGAGGGGCTGGGGTTGTGGCTCAGTGGTAGAGCCCTTGCCTAGCATGCATGAGGCCTTGGGTTGGATTCTCAGTACCACATAAAAACAAAATAAATGTATCACGTCCACTTACAACTAAAAAATGTGTGTGTATATATAGACACTAGAAACAAACAAAAGGGGTCGTCAGTTCTGGAGGAACTGAGAAACAAGAAATATATTATTCATACAGAAAATAAACAGCAAAATGGCAGAAAATGTCCCATATTATCAGCAATCACTTTAAATAAGGCACCAATTAAAGGAAAGACTGGCAGAATGGTGAAAAAATACATGATACAAATATATGCTGCTCACAAGAGATTCATTTTTTATTCATAGACACAAATAAGTTGAAAGTGAAAGAATGGAAAAATATATTCTCTGCAAAGAGTAACCAAAAGAGAGCTGTACTAATATCAGACAAAATCAATTGTCAAGTAAAAAAAATTGTTAAAAGAGGGCTGAGGATATAGCTCAGTTGGTAGAATGCTTGCCTCGCATGCACAAGGCCCTGGGTTCAATCCCCAGCACCACCAAAAAAAAAAAAAAAAAAAAAAAAAAAAAAGTTAAAAGAGATAAGAACGAACTTTATGTATAGTTAAGAAGGTCAGAAGATACAGCAATTATCAACACATATGCATTAAACACTAAAGCCCCAAAATTAGTGAAGCAAACTGACAAAGTTGAAGGAAGAAGTAGTTTTACAATGATAGTTCTTCAACACCCCACTGCAATGGTTAATTTTATATGTCAATAATCATGCTATGGGGTGCCCAGATATTTGGTCAAACATTATTCTAGGTATGGCTGCAAGGGTGTTTTGTAATGAGATAAACATTCAAATTAGTAGGATAAGTAAACCAGATTACATTCCCTGATGTAGTGGCCCTCATCCAATCAAGTGAAAGCCTGAGTAGGACAAAAATGCTAAGCATTCTGCAAAGAAGGAATTCTTCTTACTGATAGCTTGAGATGGGATATTCACCTATTCTGGTCTTTGGATGCAAAGCGAAACATTAGTTCTTCTTGGGTCTTGAGGTGGCTTTTGGACAAGAAATATTCACACCGTTGGTTTTTCTGGGTCTTCAACTTGCCAACTCTAGATTATGGTACTTCTCAGTCTCCAGGATTATGTTAACAATATCTCTATATGTCTATGTATCCTATAGTTTCTCACAGATTCAAGTATTTGCCTTTCGATGCCCAGTACAACTGCTAGTGATGCCTACGTACTGCTTTCCTGGACCCACTTCACACAATTCTATCCTGTTCTAATCTGGTCAAGGTTTGCTCAGATGGGCTTTGAAGAGAGGAAATGGAAACCCTAATACTTCATGAGCAGAATGAGTATTAGTGTACTCTAAGCAAGCCTTGAGCTTTCACTGGGTAATATTCATTCAGATAGATAGACACCCTGTCTGTGCCAAAAAATCAAGATAGATGAAACCTCTCTCACTCTTCCCTCACAACTGAGCATAGGAATAGAGAACATAAGTTCTGAGAGCAACAACACAACACAGAAAGAAGGAAGATTCTTGAAAGACATTGAACATTCTGAAGAAAATGTATGGTAGTTCCAGGATTTTAACAGATCGATCCAGTAGCAAAGAAAGGACAAAGGTAGATAGAGTCATGTATGACAGTTATTGAAGACAGAATAGGAAGTGGGAACTATGAGGCACTGCAGATAGTCAGACAGAATCTTCTGCAATTAATAAGTTTGATCAAAGAACTATGGTAGTGCTCCTTTATCTGCCATTTATTGCAGTTTTAGTTATGCACAATCAACCAGTCTGAAAACATTAAATGGGAAATTATGGAAATAAAGATTCATAAGTTTTAAATAACATAGCATATGGTTATAATTGTTCTTTTATTATTAGTTATTGTTATTCTCCTACTAAGCCTAATTTACAAATTAAAAACAGTATATATATAGAGTTTGGTACTATCTGTTGTTTCAAGCTATCTTTGGAGGTCTTGGAATGTATCCCCCAAGGATGGGGGGGATTGTATCCCTCCCAAATGTAGACTGTTATCGGTTATAGAAGAGTTTCGATTCAGAATGGAGACAGAGGAAGAAGATATGGACTATCTCAGAATAAAGACAATCCTTTGTATGTGCTACATTACTAATGGTTTCTTCAAGTTAGTAAGCAGTAATAGATATCAATGGTTGAAACATAAAGTGCAAAGTCTATAGTTTATTCCATAAAATTATGCTCAAGTTGACCACAATAAGCTGTATATGGCTCATTTGGTAGTACGAATTTCATTATTCTGAATTATCTTTTTTCTGTTGTCAATCTAAAATCCTGAGTAAAATAAGTTATGCTAGTATTGTCACAAAAACATTTTGGGACAAAAAATCATAGGCATGATTCTGAGGCTCAGGATAGGCAGCTGAAGAAAACTGTCCCATATAGAATGAGACCTAAGTAAGGGCTGTCTCTGAGCCTGCATTTTTCTTTTTCTATTTTGAGACAGGTCTCACCAAGTTGCTAAGGGCCTCACTAAGTTGCTGAGGCTGGCCTTGAGCTTGTGATCCTCCTGCCTCAGCCTCCTGAGCCTCTGGGATTTCAGGCATGCACCAATACACCTGGCGTCTGCATCTTTCTTTATGTACTGGAATCTATAGAGCCAGGGCACATGGACATTTAAAATAAAGACATGCTTTTTGCAGTGTGCAGCTTCACAAGACATTTCTGATGACATGCTTCAAGGTTTCTTGTATGGAATCTGATAGTTCTTCCTTTTTTTTTTTTTCTTTTCTTTTTTCCCCCTCATGCATGCTAAGCAAATGTGCTGTACTACTGAGCTACATCCCGCCCTAATGATTTTTACATACATTAGAATGTTAATAGTTTTCCTAGTCAATGTTCATTTATAGTCACTTAGATCTAAGTTTCCAACAATACAATTCCAACTAGGAATAATAACAAGTGGGAATGGGTCCTTGAAGTACTGGTTTCTTATCCCTAGGATTTTATTGTAATGAGAATATTATCATTTATATAGTTTAATTTATAGTGTATAAGGTTTTTTTTTTTTTACATTTCATGATTTTATAAGGGAAGGCAGTCTCCAAGAAAAATTAAAAGCCATCTATATGAATGTCCAAATTTTCAAGAATGATTTCATAGTCTGCTTGAAATTGCGTGCTCTCTCCATCACCTTGCAATTTGAAGAACTGCAAAATCATGAATAATAAAAAAGGACGTTAAACTTTTCAGCAAATCCAGATGGGTACCAATGTCATTGAGAATTCCTGAGAATCACCTTGATTGCTTCTTCAGACCTAGGAGCCTAAATTGAATATCCCTTACCAGTTGCAATGTATTGGCTTTAAGTGATAACTGTTTCTGTAATCACATTGGTGCCTGTATTTACTTTTAAAATCATACAAACATTAAGTCTGTATTTTGGGCAAATAAAAACACTCAAACTTTAAAGGGTAACATTCAATCATTCCACTTTCTAGCCTTCTATTTCTGTCTTATCCTTCAGATTTTGGTACAGCAAAAAGAATGATGGATGGTGAACTAGAGGCAGTTTTAACATTAGCTCTAAATAGGAGTTTGCAATCCCCTTCTTTGTTTTGGGTCTTAATCCTTTTGCAAATTGGGGGAGTTGGACTAGCTGTCCCTTCCAGCCCGATGTAGGGTTTCTTATTGTTTTATAGAGTACCCAGATGAAATTGCCAATGGAAAAACTGAGTCACTAGAAGAATTCAAATTATTTTTTGCAGGGCTTGAGGCTGGGTATAAGGAAGGCATAAATGCTTAATTTCCAAAATTAGGTAGTAAGGAAATGTGTTCATCTTGGGTCATGTTGCTGGTCATTCCTACTCTCCTCTCCACACCATGCTGTCTGGACACTCAGAGCCACCAGTTGTTTCTCAAAACACAGGACTCTTGCTCAAGTCACTTTTCTTTGCTGCTCTTGTTCTACTGCCATCAGACCTTCTATTTTTTCTATCTGGCAAACTCGCAACCATTCTCTCTATTTTTCCTTTTAATTTTACATTTTGACAAAATTTCAGACTTAGAGAAGTAACACAAAATTAGTACAAGGAATTCTGGTATACCTTTTACCCAGATTCTCAAAATGTTAACTCTTCACCACACTCTTCTCTGTCTCTCTCCCTTTCCTCTTTCAATCATGGCAGTCTTTTTCTAAATCATTCGACAGTTTCAGACATGATGATATTCCTTTACTCCAGGTACTTCAGTGTGCATTCAAAAAAAGAAAGAAAAAGAAAAACAATAATGACATCGAAAAAGCAAAAACGTTCTCTTAATAAAACCAAAATATAAATACAGAAATTGGGAAAATAATAGTTATAGTACTTAGTAATCTAATCTAGACTTTAATATTGCTGTTTCAATGATTTTTTAAAACACACAGCCTTTATTAAAATTCCTGGGCTTTTAATCTAGAATGTTCTTCAAATTACTACAGAATAACAGACTGTGCTTCTGTCTTTCTATACCATGCATTCTCATGGGCATATATAGGGATACTGTTGTAGGCATCTGATTCTTTGAAAGGTACACCTTTCTTTATCTGTGGCAGATTTCTTATTTTCCAGTTTGTCTAAATGCTTGATTTTGATCTCCCCACACCCTAGATATCCTTATTTCCAGACTGTCACCTGGACTCACCATCACACTATCTTGACATTTTTTATTTTTCCTCTGGCTCATCACCTGAAGTGACATTATTATAGGCAACATAAAAGAACTAAATCTGTGAATCACAGATATTCAGAGATGTCATGGTTCTCTATTCTTCATTTTGAATGGTATCCAAAAACTCAAGACTGGAGATGAAATCTTCCTATATTGGGTAGATTCATTTGAGTGTCTGTGAGTGTGCAAAAGAGAACACTGTGTAGTTTTTTAAGTTCAGGAGATCAAAGATAGGTGGTTTCAGAAGTTCAGTCAGTGGTCGGCCAACTCCGAAGCTCTGGGTTTGAGGGGAGGCAGAACATCATGGTGGAAGGGCATGGCAGAGGACAGCAGTTCAGTTCATGACAACCAGGAAGCAGAGAGACTCTTCCAGTAACTTTTATGGCAAGAGAAAATCCTAGATCATTGCCTTGGGTTTATTATGTATCAAGTCTCTTCAATCTGCTTTAATGAGGCAGAGTGCCTCAATCTTTCTTTTTGCTTCATGACACTGATACTTTTGAAGAAGTAAATTGGATATTTTGTAGAATGTCTTTTAATTTGTGTTTGTCTGATCATCTTTTTGTTATTATACAGAATATGCACTTTTGGAAGGAATACCACAGAAGTGATGCATGAATCTCAATGAATCAGATCTTTTTTTTTTTCTTTTTCACTGAAAGTCCTTCATCCTTCTCCACTCCTACTCTTCTAAAAAGTTTTAAAATAATCATTGTCATCCATTAGTATCCCTTTAGTACTTTCTTTAAGCATTTATATACACTCACATGTATATTCGGGTATACACAAGTAATCTTTAAAATCTAACAAAAAGAGTACATAATGCTCATTTTACTAATGCTCTGCAATTTGCCTTTTCTTCATTTAACTGTGTGTCTTAGAGGGCACTTCATCATCTACCCAGTGCAGATTCATCTCATTTTTTAAAAGAAGCATGTTTTTTTAAAAATAGTATGTATCCTTGTTTATTTTGTCCCTGACTGATGAATACTTATTTTCCATTTTTCTATACAATCTTTTGTGATAAATCACAAACATACATATAAGAATACAACCAACTTATAATTTTGATACTATCAAATAGCTTTCCTAAAACATTGCTGCAATTTGTATTTCCATTCACTGTGTATGAGATAATTTTCTACTTTCCGATTATTGGTAATGTTGAGCACCTCTTATCATAGTTCAATTGCATTTTGAATGTCTTGTTTTGTGAAATGCCACTTAGTGTTCTTTGTTGTTGGACTGCTGGCTTATTGGTCTTTTTTCTGATTTACTATTTATTGTCCAGGCCCAGTCAGTTGTCTTATAGAAAGGCTTCTCCATTTCCTCTGAGCAGCGAACTATACTCTTCTCTGCTATCTTACAATGCTGTTCACATTGCACCCAGACCTTCAGTTACCAACCATTCCATACTAGATTTACTTATTCCAGAAGAGTTCATTGTGACTACCCTATGTGCTTGGCTTTAGGCAAGGTGCTAGGTGGAGATACAGGATCAGGTCATTACAGTCTCCATTAAGGGGTTTGAAATCCACCTCAGAAACCAGAGAAGAGCATAACTTCTGGATTCAATCTTCCCTGTCGTGTGACAGAACAAGTTACTTGCCCCTCTCTAACTCTCAACTTCCAAACTGAAGAAACAAGGTAATACTTCTCTTACAGAGTCATTTTGAGACTAGGTGAGAGACAACGTATCTGAGGTGGCTAGCAAGGGCCTGTTTCATAGTAGGTTCTCAGTAAATAAATAATAATTGAAGGGCAACTCTTAAAGATTAGTTCTAGGACCTATTAAGAAGCTGGAAAAAAGAAAAAAAGTAGTTTTTCTCTTTGCACTGGGAAGGATGAGTGGTGATATGCCCCCCTCCTATTCCCTACATCCTACTACATGTATCTCCCATCTTGTCTATTCTCTTCAGCAGGTTTTGGCTTTGTCCTGGTCCATTGTCCCAGTTCAGCTCTCTATTGTTGATGTATGATGTAGGGCTGCTACTGCCCTGGGGGAAAACAGGTGCTTCCTTCCTCAAATAGTCTCTTTAGAATATATTCTGTAAGAGTGCATGCTGCTCGTGATTTGAAGAAGTGGAGACCAGAGACAGCTTGAAGTGGAAAGAAATGCCTCGTGTGTGTGTGTGTGTGTGTGTGTGTGTGTGTGTGTGTGTGTGTGTGTGTAGGTAGTTGGTGAGAGACTCAGATTAACCAGACCAGGATTAAAGACACAACTCTGCCTTTCTTAGGTTACTATTGGCAAGTCAGTCTTTCCCTTCTTGACTTCAGTTTCTCTGCAATAAAAGATTGGATCTCATAATTTATAAAGAATTTTGTAAATGAGAGTTCACTATATAAAGACATGACGTATGTGAATATATATCACTGTCCTTAAGTCAGAAATCTCTGTATCCTTGGACTCCTGAAGTTTTTTTTCCCCTTTTTTATGGCCATCTTAATGTCATGGAGCACCACACTGCCTTCTAGTTATTTGGGTTTTCCCACTGAACTGACAGTGGTATTCACATACCCATGACAGTGGTGGATCCAATTATGGTTCTTAGTTTCTTAAAGCCTATATACTTTTAGAATATGCTGCTGTCTGCTAGGCACTGTGTCAGCTACTAAACATACAAAAACAAAATTAGAACATCTGACTTTAAGGAGTTCCACAGTTTAGCTGGGACCCAACCTTAATTAGCATGATGGAGGTCTGTCTGAAGTATGGGGAATCATGGGGAAGAAATGCCTGTTTTGTCTTGTTGAAATGGAAGGATTCACTTAAGACCCAGGACTTCAAGCTGAGTTGGGTGAATAGGGCTACTTTAGAAGGACATGAAGAAGGACTTTGCTGGCTGTGGGAGCATTGTCTGTAAAGGCATGGATATGGGAGATCAGTATCCTGACAACTGCTCAGGATTCAGCAGGATAGTGAACAGGTAGGCAGATGTCATCTCATGAAGTGCCACTTATGCTATCCAAAGGACTATGTTTTGAGACAACCTAAGAAGGCTTTGAGGTAGGACAGCAGTATGTCTTTGTTGAACACATGAGGAATAGTGAAAGGATGGAGTATAGTAATTGGATGTATCTCCTAAACTTGTGGTTGTAAGTTATTTAACCTCTCAGTCTGTTTCCTTTTTTTTTTTTTCCTTCTGTGAAATGAGAGCTAAAAAAAAAGGGGAAAAAGAAAAAAAGAAATCGACCTCAAAAGGTTGTTAATATTTTAAAGAAATTATATATCTGCTGGGTGTGGTGATGCACGCCTGTAATCTCAGTCGCTTGGGAGGCTAAGGCAAAGGATCACAGATTCAAAGAGAGCCTCAGCAACTTAATGAGGTTGTAAGCAAACTAGTGAGACCTGTCTCAAAATATAAAAAAGCTGGGGATGTGACTCAATGGTTAAGTGCCCTTGGATTCGTTCCCTGGTACCAAAAAAAAAAAAAAAAAAAAAAAAAAAAAAAAAAGAAAAGAAAAGAAAAGAAAAGAAAAAGAAAGAAAGAAAAAGAAATTGAGATTGAGTATCATTTTTTTAAAGGAGTAAGTAAGCCTGGCACCTGACAAAGATTAAAAAAAAAAAATTATAAAGATGGCATTTATTTTACGTATTACCTAAACACAAACAATACAGAAATCTGTGATCCCATTTCTATGCCTGTTTGCTTATTTGCAAAATGGGTTTTCGAGTTTTGCCTGTTTACAGTATTTTCTTTTCCTTCTAGCATTTACCAAAACGTTAATAAAAATTTCTAATTATTTTCCCTGTTAAACTCTTAAGATTATAACCAAACTATCTATATTCTGTTTCTCCAGCTAAACTCTTGGCTCTATGAGACCAGAGATTTTAAAAAATTTTACCACTTATCCTTACTTTCTAGCAGAGGTTGGCTCTTAACAGATGTTCAACAGATGTTGGCAAAAAGAATAAAAGTCAAGCTTATCTTGGAGGACTGTTGCTAGGGGCCAAGGAATTGGTGAAGTGTTGTCTATAAATATGCACAGATGGGTTTACTATGATTAAATGTTTAAAGGGGTGTGATAAGCAGACCAAAGATAAACGCGCCCAGGACAGTCCTGTAGTCTCCAGAGGCTTCCAAAAGACCAGCATTAACTCCAATCTTTTTCAGCTCTTCAAGGTTCACAATGGGTTAAATTTGCTGCATGGTATTTCATTAAAACGCGGAAGCCCCCCAGTGTGAACTATGTTCAACTGCAACCTACCAGGGAGAGGTAACCAGTCATGCGAATACGCGAAGTAACTAGAAGCCAGGCATTCTCCAGAGCCTTTTACCTAGCTGAGGCTCCCGGGGTCCTAGGCCTGCCCACGTTGCCCAAGGTAGCCTAGCTGCTACCAGGCTTTGGGTCAGCTCCTAGCCACGTGGCGCAGGGAGGTGGGCGGGGGGGGGGCGGGGTCCCTCCGGCGTGAAGGAGGTGGAGCCTGTCCTGAAACCCTCCCTGAGGCATTATGGGAGTGGTAGTTTTCTCGCAGGCACAGTGGGCGGGAGCTCCCCCTGCTTTTGCTCTGTAAGTAGCAGCTCTCTCGTGCAAGTCATTTAAACAAAATGCACTCCATAATAGATGGATCTAGTTATTTTTCAAAAGAAGGAGTTAAGGGGAAGGAGCAAAGCAAATTAAGTGAACCAAAAAGATTACCAGCGAGGAAGAGAAAGGGTTAACAGTTTCTACGCATGCGCACAAAGGGTCCAGGTGGTGGGCGGGGACGGAAGAACGACTGCCGAGAGCTGTGTTTTCCCGGAAGTGTCTTCCCTCCTCCCGGGTCCGCGCGGACGCGGCTTCCTTACCTCATTTGTCCTCGCCCCTCCCCGTTCCTCTACGCGTTTTGGTTCCTGGTTGGTGCTTCCTGGTCGCAGCCGCGGCAGTGAGTATGTGTGTGACGGACCCCACGTCTTCCGCGACAGGGGGACCCTTGCCCGCCCTCCGCCTTGCCCGCTGGGCTGTGGAACTAGCGCGTGCTCCTTCGTTGGCCACCGCACCCGGGTCCCTCTTCACTTGTGGCAGGGCGCAACCCATGGCTCCTCAGCCGCGTGCTGCCCCGCGCGGCTCGGCTGACAGGCTTGGTTGCCTGCAACTCCCTGCCCTTCCACGGCCCGAGGCCGTGGTTCAAGAAGGACTGGGGGTTGATAGTCTGCGAAGGGCCGGCTTTTCTGCCTGGTTCGCCTGACGCCCCACAATGTTCCCCTGTTCTAGGGAAGCCGGTCAGTCAAACGCCGAGGTCCTGCTGCACCGAGGCCGAGTTCGGCCTTTGAGGACCGATGGTCCTGGTCTGACTCCAGCCTCTACTGTCAGAAGCTGCCGCTGTGGGACCAGAAAAATATCGGGAGCTGTAACCTTTCCCTCATGTAAAACAAGGAGACTTGAATTATATTCCCTAAGATTCTTTTTATCCCCCACATCTTGTTAGCCAATCGTTGCTTTAAACTTTAGGGAATTGCTGCTGGTGCATTTGGAAAACTGGCTGGGCGTTAGTAGGCCTGGGTTCTAGCCATGTCTCCACCACTGACTTGCTGGTGACTCTACAAATCTCTTCTTTAGGCTGAATTTACGATTATTTCAGATTAAAGGGTTGAATTAGGAAATCTTAGGACGTTTATAGCTCATTGAATACATTTCTTTGGACCGGTTTCTCCCAAGTATAAAATCAGAGCGTTTATTTGATAATTCAGGTTCCTTCAAAAGCTCTTGACTTTGTTTTGAATACTTAAAGACTTCTAAGTGAACAGTGTATATTTAAGGCAGTGCTGTGCTTTGGGGACAAGTTTAGTATTATTGCTGTTATCAGGAGAATCTGAGGGTGGGGAATGAACTGAAAAAGATTTGGAAGTGCGGATTGTACGAGGGAACGGAGATTATTGGACAGCGCCTAGGGGTAAGAGACTTGGCACAAGGAGAAGAGTTGAGAGAAAGGTAATGGAAGTGTTTCCAGATAGGGTTTAGTTCTTGTAAAAACCTTTTATGTATTCCAGGAACAGCTGGGATTTATCACAATAAATTAAGCATAATTTTCTCATCTCGATACTGTGTTCTTTCTCTTTTTTGTGACCATTCTTTCACACATATAGATCCTTAAGTCATATTTGATTCAAAGTGTCACATTTGAAAAATGGACAGGAATTTTAATCCATTGTTATTGTCAGGACAGCACGAAAGAGTCAGTCAAAAATTTTAAGTTTAGATAAATTATGTAGAAATCATTTTTCCAGTGGAAACTGGATTTAAATATCAAGCTGTGGGACTGGGGATGTAGTTCAGTGGTAGAGAGCTTGCCTAGCATGCTTAAGGCTCTGGGTTCAATCCCCAGCCCTGCAAAAATCAAGCAAGCAAATTGTGGATTTTGTTTAAATCTGCCTGAGATGAATGCTTCTGACTTAAGAAGGAACATCTTAACTAAAAATGTTTTGGATGGAAAAAAGAGCAAAATGTCTGGAATGACCAGTAGGTAGACTGTTAGAGCAGAAGCATTGGCTTAAAAGATTGTATAAGTAAATTCTGAAAGCTTAAATAAACTTAAGTTGTGTTGTTTTAAAAAAAAGTCAGTGAATGAATACTACTCCCTCTTTTGACAGCAAAAGCTGTCAAAATTTATATTTGATACATCATTTTAATTCTTCAGATAAGTTTAATTCACATTTCTGTGATGTTTTAGGTTCTTATATAGAAGCCTCCTTTTTAGTAATAGTGTTGATAAAGTCTTTGAGGTTCTTGGGTGGTAAAATTTAAATGTATGCTTTTTCTTAATGAAAATGCCTCTGAAAGTTTGCATACTCCAGTGGGAAGTAAAGTAGATATGCATGAGATAAATTTAGGTGTTAGAGCCAATGCACACATAGCAAACTTCATTTGAAATTATTTTGAAATTTTTATTTCAAATATTAGTGCTTGATTGAGTCAGAAAAATGTGAGTCATCAGTTCTAGCTGTATTCTTTTTTTGAAAGAGTATTTTTAGTTGTAGATGTACACAATACCTTTATTTTATTTATTTATATGTGGTGCTGGGGATCGAACCCAGTGCCTCACACATGCTAGGCAAGCACTGTACCACTGAGCTACAACCCCAGCCCTCTAGCTGTATTCTTAGCCAGCTGCCAGACCTTGGGTGGGCCTCCTTATTTCTTATCTCTTTGGATGTCAGTTTTCTATATGTAAATTGAGGGGGTTGTGTGAAATGATCCAAAATGTCCCCTCCAGATTTAAAAGTTTGTGACTATCATAAGAGCCTTTTGCTATCTAGTTGAGTAGACTTGAGAATCATGCGCAGTGATCAAAAAAACTGAGAAAACTTTCTGAGTTGAGGGACATATATATATATATGTGTGTACATATATATACACACACACACACAGATATGTAGAGAGAGAGATACTCTGGAGGGATATATATGTGTATGTATATATATATGTTTACTCTAGATATATTTTATCTCATGTTCATCTCTGAGTATATTTTTTAAAAATAAATGCATTCAAATGTAATTAAAATAGTAACAAACCAAAACAGCCTAAGGCAAACCTTAACCCTGGCATACATAAACTACATAAATAGAAGAGAGCATGTTATGCCAGAGCACAATTTTCAAGTACAGAAGGTACAAAATCCTCTTAAAGGCCATAGGGGCTAAATTGTTAAATTCATTTTTCTACATTTCAGGGAAGGAGATAAATCCTTAGACCCAAGGAAGTCAGTTTTTATTATGGTTCTGTAGTTTATTTTTGGCATACATTCACAGGTGTGCCTATGGCTCTATTCTTAATCCCCTTCCTTTGGGATGGCTCCAAGAGTAGTACAAATTTGTAACTCTGTAATTTAGCTTTTTAATTTTTTCTGTGCTGCACTGGAATTATGTTTTATCTTAAGTCCACACTGGATCCTCAGGATGGATCCAGTGAGGATTTTGAAGAAAGCATAATTCCTTTGCCTTCTTTTAGAATTAATTTACCTATTAAATAAAAAGGAAAGGATTCATCTTTTATTTGAATTCCTCTGAGGCTAACATTTCAATATAAACTGATAAGTGCTATGAGCATTATTATTCAGACAGTCACATTCAACTTTTATGACAATAACTGCATAGCAACCTGAAAGTACACAGGGGAACAGATGTATTGTAACTTTTAGAAGAAAAAAGACATTAAAAGTTGGTTTCTTTATTTCTGGAAAACAAAGAGTATGTGCATTTTTGGCTCTTGTTCATTTGGTTTTTGGGGTCAGCTCCTTTTGTGACCAAAACTGCCATCACAGTACCCTGACATTTTGGGCAGAGAATGAGAAAATAAGAAGATAATTATTCTCTCTTAATTTTATCTGTGTATCTGAAAATGGAAGAAAGAATAAATTGGCATTGTTACTGTTTTTCTAGGGCATCCATGATGTGTTGTAGGCTAGGCCACCTCACCTGTACCCCATAATAGAGATTTAATCCAGGGGGACTCTAACATTGAGGTACATCCCCAGCCCTTTAAAAATTTTTATTTTGTAGTTGTAGATGGGCAGAATGTCCCTATTTTATTTTTTATGTTTACGTGGTGCTAAGGATCGATCCCAGTGCCTCACACATGCTAGGAAAACACTCTGCTGCTGAGCTGCAACCCCAGCCCTAGCCCCCATTTTGAGACGTGTTCTCCCTAAGTTGCCCAGGCTGGCCTCAAACTCAAGATTTTTGTACCTTAGTCTCCCAAGTAGCTAAGATTACAGGTGTGTGCCCTTCTTCCTGGCATGGTTTTTAAGCAAATACAACTTACTTTTCTAAAGCTCTCATTTTGATCAGTATTCCATTACTACCCAGTTTAAACATCTGCTGTGTACATTTTTGGTTGATGGTAAGAAATTTAAGTCTTTAGAACATTGGTAACAACTGAGAAATTCTCTCCATAATTTCTGTATTCTAGGCACATACTAGCTTTATCAGGGCTGAAGAACAAATGTCTGATAATATGATTCATTTATTCATTCATTAATTCAACAGACATTTATAGATGTCCCCCAAAATATCAGTTTCTCCGATTGGTTTTGGTGATCCTTTGTTTGAAATAAAGTACATAGGTTCTTGCCCTCCTGGGGTTTCTGATCTGTTTCTGGGACATTTACATTGAATAAGTAATTAAAAATGTGATGAATATTTTGAAATGTAAAGCATTATGGAAACCTATATAGGGCTTTATTTAGCCTGGTGGGAAGTGGTGTTAAAGCTGAGTTGGAAGATGAGCAGGATTTAATATGTGCCTAATAGGAAAGTAAAGTTTTTTTCTGTATGCATTTATTCCCAAAGCCAGGAGTTTTGCCTCAACTTCAGGTCTTTACTGAGTTTGCATTTCATATACATTTTTATAACTAGCATGGAAGTAAGTAGGTTTATCAGATTTTTAAGCTATGTTCTTTTGGCCAAGGATTAGAAGGCCATCTTTTTTTTTTTTTTTTTTTTTTTTTTTTTTTTTTGGTGGTGCTGGGGATTGAATGCAGGCTTCACACATGCTAACATGCTAGGCAGGTGCTCTACCACTAAGCTACACCCCTAGCCCTTTAGATTAATTTAAAAGTTCAGAATAAATACCTATACTTAAACACTATGATAATGACTTCCTATTATGGATTTAATCATAGTTGAAGTAATATTCCTGTATGAGAAAGTATACCTGAAAAGAGAAAATAAAGAACCAGAACCAAGGAGGAGAAGAAAAATGAATGGAATAGTGAGAGATACTTACTTTTTTTTTTTTTTTTTTTTTTTTTTTTTTTGGTAATACTAGGGATTGAATCCAGGGCCCAAGAAGAGATGAAGAATGAATGGAATAATGAGAGAGACTTAAAATCTATTTATCTTTTGTGGTACTAGGGATTAAACCCAGGGCCTCTGATGTGCTAGGCAAGTTTATCACTGAGCTACACCTCTAGTACTACTTAAAATCTTTTTGCAATTTTTAACATTTTGGAGAATTAGTGTTCAGTGTCAAGCAGTGGGTCTCAACCTTTTTTCTTTTCTGGTGTACCTATGAATTATGACATTCCCATTAATAACTATAACAACTGGTTGGTAGTAATTCTCTTTTAAGAGTATTATTTTCATTTGAGGGCATTATTACAGTGGGTCATAATATGATTTAGAAATTTGTGGAAAAAAGCTGTCTTACAAGAAAAAGGGCTTTAATATATTGGAGAGAAGTGATGGCCTTCATGTAGAAGTTGGTGCTACAGACTGATATGCGCTAACCTCACGAGGTCTGAACTTTTAAAATATCTTCTTTGTATGGCTTTTCTCTTTTACAGCATTAAGGTTACCAACTTTCCATGATGTTTGGTGGCTTCGAGACTATAGAAGCATATGAAGATGACCTTTATCGTGAAGAGTCATCTAGTGAACTGAGTGTTGATAGTGAGGTGGAATTTCAACTCTACAGTCAAGTTCATTATGCCCAAGATCTTGGTAATGCCATTAGGGAGGAAGGACATGAAGAAAAGAACTTTGGGAGTTCTGAATCATCAAGTAGTAAACCAAATCAGAAGAACTTAATTGTTGTTTCAGATAGTGAGGTCATCCAGCTATCAGATGGGTCAGACGTCATCACTTTATCTGATGAAGATAGTATTTATAGATGTAAAAGAAAGAATATTAGGGTCCAAGCACAAGAAAAGACCCAAGGTGGTTCTGCTTCTTCTCACTCTAATGAGTTGGCTGATAAGAAATCCAAGAGGAATATTGAGAAACCTAAACCTGAAGAGAGATCAACCGTACTCCGAGAGGTAATGATTATAGAGGTCAGTTCAAGTGAAGAAGAGAGCATCATTTCAGAAAGTGATAATGTGGAAAGCTGGATGCTACTGGGATGTGAAGTAGATGATAAAGATGATGATATCCTTCTCAACCTTGTGGGATGTGAAAACTCTGTTACTGAAGGTTAGTATTATATAGGCCATTTTGAAAAGTAATAATCATCTTTAATAAGGAGGACTACTTTTCCTAGACAATAGACCAGTAGGGTCTGCTCCTTAATTCTTCACCTTTTGGTCTTGTTTCTCATGAGACTTTCTTACCAGAGTCTACTTTAATGGTGGTCTCTTTGAACATCAGAAAAAGTATGTCAGAGTACCAAAGACACTCTGCTTCTGCTATAAACACATTCATAGCTGCTTTTTCCTGTTTGGCTAGAGCCAGTTCTGGACCTGAAATCTTAGTACTCTTCTCTCTCTGCTTGGTACCACAGGTGAGTACTCCATGTACTTTTGACATTGACCTTGTGCTTGCATTTGGCCAACTCTTTTGAACTACTTCTGAAGTGTTTTGCTTAACCAGGTATTAGCCACATAGCAAGCATGGGGAATGACTGGTACATAGAAAATATGGTTTTAGTATTAGGATTTTAGGAACTCCCAAGCCAGTAAGATAGGCAAATATGAAAAACTGAAAGCCTCTAGAGTAGTTTGTAGGAGAGAATGCAAATTCCAAGAGCCACATCATTGAGGATTAAACTTTTTGGTGGTGTTTCTTCTGTCACAAGCTTAAGTCTTAATGCCTATTCCTTTAAAAAGTTCCTTCCCTTTATTTCTCTCCTTTTATGCCTAATGCCAAGTCCCTTGTGATAGTTTTCTAAATAGTCTTCTTATATATCTGCCCTGTATACTACTGTTGAGATGCACCTTTGCTCATGGTTCTTTACTGCTGCTTCAAAACCTGTAGTGTCACCCTCCTGTCCTTAGATGATATTGAATGTAGATCATGCTTGAATCTCCAGGAAACAGCAAACTTTTTTTTTTTTTTTTTTTTTTTTAAAGGAATCAGAAATATTTTAGGCTTCTAGGCCATCAGATTTCTTGAAATATTGAACTTTGCTTCTGTGGAAAAGTAGCCTTAGTGCCTAAAGAAACGAGATGACTGTTTTAATCTTATTTACAAAAACAGGTAGCTGGCACATGATTCCATTTGACAGAAAAAAGAAAAAAAGATAGATTAGTAGTCTTAACATACAGCAGAATCAAGTAGGGTTGTCAGAATAAAGGAGATCTGATAACGTTTTTAGGAAGAAAGGAGGAAACTTGAAGAGACTAAACTTGTTTGATGGTTGGTATAGTGAGGTGAAGTAAGAGGTGAGATTGAGTGTATGTATGTGTCATTAGTCTTCAAAGTTGCTAAGTGGCCAACTATTTGTAGCAGTAGAGAAGAAAGAAAAAATTGAGATGAATTGAGGTGGATAAGGGAACAATATAAGGATGTGTTTGATTTTTGTGGGAAAGTGAAAGCAGAAGTGAGAATGGGCAGAGGATAATTGGTGTTTCACATTATTAGCTTATGGTGTGCAAAGGATGTTTAAGTGCTATGGGTACCACTCTTTGGCAGTGGTTCCTAATATTTTGAAGAAGACAACTACTTTAAAACAGTTAGTATTTGGTAATTGAGAAAATGCATATTAGTAAATAGCTGCTAGTAGTCTTTTAAATGACTTTATATTTTATCGACTGCACAGTTGAGAAATGTTAATAAATATATGTGGGAGATAGTCTTTTAATAATGTATGCCTCTTGGTACTCATTGTGGTAACTAACTGTATAGCTCCCTTGGAGCCTGAAACTCATGGATTTGAAATCATTGTGCTAACAGATCAGCAATAAGAGAAAAAAAGAATTGCTTAGAAATAGTATTCAGTCAAGATTGAAATAATATGAGCTTGTAATGAGTTCACTTTGAAAGATTCCATAATTTTTTTTCCCCAGAAACACTTGGTAGCCTGGTGCAAGGTGACAGAAACCAAATCATCCAGTGTTAGGCATAAAATTGTAGAAGGTCAAAATAAGCATTTAGTCTCTTCTTTCTCTAGATTGTCTTCTCCTGAGCTCACACCTAGTTTCATTAGTCACTTTTGTGTTTGTTGGTATCTCCTTAACTATTTTCTTGAGTTCAAGTTCTTCATGTACAATTTTTTGAATAACTCCATTTGGGTATTATACTGTTGTTTCAGATTTAATATATTGAAAAAAAAGCTTGTTATTTTTCCTTTGAAACCAACTCTCTTCTGGTTTAAGAATCTGTAGAAAGTTGGGCTTGGGTGGCACACATCTTTAATTCCAGCTGCACAGGAGAGTGAGGCAGGAGGATCACAAGTTCAAGGCTAGTCTGGGCAACTCAAAATAAACCATAAAAAGTGCTGGGGTATAGCTTAAATGTAGAGTATCTCTGGGTTCAATCCCCAGTACCACCCCCATTCCTCCACCACACACATACTCAGAATCTGTAGAGATGCTAAAGTTGATGGCAGGGTATAGATAGGTTGTGAAAAAAGGGACAAGTGCTAACCTCATGGAGGGATTTGGAACTGTGTCATGCCTGTAGTAAATGATGGTCATGAGAATGTGGAGAGACTGACTGATGATATAGATCTCAAGAACTAGTTAAGTGGTGATAGATGATGGACATATTGTGGCAGTGTAGAGTGGAGCAGGATGGCCATTCTTCTGTTGATTGACAGGAGGGGAGTCAGTTGGAGCTAAGATTTCCATAAGAGAGAGTTATTACTTTCTTGGCATTGTTGGCAAAAGGTAGTTTTCAATTAAAAAGGAGGCATGTGGAAGTGATTTGTTTATTATATTGTGTAAATGTTGGGTCATGGAAAGGAAGGACAGTCTTAAAAGGAACTAACTATATAGTTTGGATCCCCCCTCACCAAAAAAAAAAAAAAAAAAGTTACAGTTTGGCATGGAAATATGGAAAGACATTTATTTCAAATTGGAGAGTAGGGAAAGACTTGTTGGAGACCACAATGTCAGAGTTGAGTCTTGAAGAGAAGAAGATGAGGGGTGGTTTGGAATGGAAGGTTTTAGGAGAAGAGGACAGCAGGTACAAAAACATTGCAGAATGAAAACAGTGACTTTGGGGATGTGCAAGTATTTTAATCTGATTTATAGAGTGATAGTTGGGGAGTGAGGGATTATAAGTGCAGTGAGGCCATGGTGCCCAGCACATAAGGGGGCTTCCTGTGTCCATTTAAAAAAAAATATCTTGAAATCCAGGCCTGGTAGCTATAATCCTGTCTGCCCAGGAGGAAGAGGCAGGAGGATCATGATTTTGCTGGGCAACTTAGCAAAACCTTGTCTCAAAATAAAGATAATCTGGGGATGTAGCTCAGTGGTTAAAAGTACCCCTGGATTGATTCCTCAGGACTATAAAACAAACAAAAACAAAACAAATCTATCCTGAAAGTTCTATAGCTATTGAAGGATTTTAAGCAGGAGAGTAACATGTTCATCCTTTTTATTTTGGAAAGAATTCTGGGGATTATGTGAAAATTGAATTGCACAGTTAGGAATTATCAAGATGGGTGGGGGATGGGTTTTCTTTTGTAGTAATCTGCACTAACAGCAATGGGGACAGAATTAAGCTAGGTACTGGTAGTGAAAATAGCAAGGAAGATATGAATTAGAGAGCTTTAGGTGGGAATATGGACATAACGTGGTATTGGATCAGAAAAAAAGTTAATGATGGCTTTGAAGTCAAACCTGGGGAACAGAAAAAGGAGCAAGTTAACTGGGAGCTGACTCGATAAAAAAGGGATTTCTTAGGACAAAATGAAGGATTGGTAAGAGGGTAATAATGGAATAAGAGGCGACTGAATCATGTGGAAATGAGGATTCTGAAGGAAAGAAATTGATGGATATAAAATATGTTTTATAGATTAAAAAGAAGGTTGGCAATCAGGTATTAAAGAAATCTCTGGGAGAACAACTTTAATATTTTGTGTTATAAACAAGAAACATCTGTTCTTAAACTATATTTTTTGGGGGGGAGTCCTTGAATTTTATTGAAGTGAAACATAACATCTACTATTTTATAGTGTTTATTTAGTTTGGTGGTATTTAGAACTTTTACAGGGTTGTGTCAGCATTAGCTCTGTTAGTTCAGAAGCATTTGTATTATGTTCAGAGGAGATCCTGCAACCATTAAGCAGTCATTCCCTATTCCCCAGCTTCCTTTAGTCACTGGCAACCACTAATATGCTTTCTGTTTCTATGGATTCATCTGTTTTTGATGTTTCATATAAATGAGAATAATCCAGTATGTGACCTTTTGTCTTTATTCACTTAGATTAATGTTTTGGAGGCCCTTGCATATTGTAGCATGTATCAGTTCTTTATTACTTTTTAAGACTGAATACTATTCCATTGTATTAAGTATTTTGTTTATCTCTTCATCTGTTGATGTACTTCTGGGTTGTTTCCATTCTTTGGCTATTATGAATAGTGCTGCTATAGAAATTTATGTACAAATTATTTAAATACCTGCTTTCAGTTCTTTGAAGTATAGGCTTAAGAATGAAATTGCTGGTAATTTTGTTTAATTTATTGAGGAACCCATAAACTGTTTTCCATAGTGGCTGCACCATTTTACATTCTCTTATATTGCAACAGTTCTAGTTAACTGTATTGGTTTTTTTCTTGTTGTTTGTTTTGTGTTTTTTTTTTTGCGGGGGGGGCAGTTTGGTACCAGGGATGGAACCCAGGGGCACTTAACCTCTGAGCTACATCCCCAGCCTTTTAGAGACAGGGTCTTGCTGAGTTGCTCAGGCCTTGCTAAGTTGCGGAGGCCAATTTTGAACTTACAGTCATCCTGCCTCAGCCTTCTGAACCGCTGGAATTACAGGTTTGCACCACTGTAATGCAACTGGCAACCGCATTGTTTTTTTATAGTGACTTGTCATGTTTCACATTGTTTGATGTGCTGGCGGGCACTTTGTTACTCTTATTTTTGTCTCCTAGTATTTTGGTTTATATGGTTATAGTTTGTGTTGACTTCCATTTTTGTAGTGTGGCTTTTTAAAAATATTAAATTTTTTATATTTTTTATCCATTTATGATGTTTTTGAAAAACTAATTCATCCTAATAGGTAAAGTTTAGTGTGTGTGTGTTTATAAATTTATACCACTTTTCCTGTGATATAAAATAATTGACACAAAACATAAGTAATTTTAGACATTCATTGTATCTTTATCTATAATGCTGTTTATCCCTACTCTTTGACCTTAGGACTTGTCTTTTGATCCAATCAAATTGAAACTAATTCTGCAGATTAACTTGCTTGACTCATTTTTATATTCAAATACTCAAATACGTATCTTCTATTTTATTTCCTTGATCTGTTAATGCTATAATTCTGTTTCTTTCCAACTAATAAATAATATATTCTGGAATGATACCTGTTTGAGTGTTTTGTTACTCTTCAGTCATTATCCCTTTCATATATAGATCTGGGATAGATCTAGGTCATGTAATAATTTTAGAAGATTTTTTTCATGTTAGTGGAAGTATGTAGAAATTCTGGCATGCGTTTGAAATGCTGATTGTTATAAACATCATCAGTAACTATTATGTGTACTCATCCCCCACCCCAGGCAAACTGCCAAAAGTGTGGCTGCTGCTTTTTTGTTTTGTTTTGTTTTTTTTTTTTTTTTGGTGGTACTGGGGTTCGAATGCAGGAGCATTCTATCACATTCCCAGAATTTATAATTTTTTACTTTTGAAGCAGGGTCTTGCTAAGTTGCCCAGGCTGGACTTAAACTTGCTGTCCTCTTGTCTCAGCCTTCTGAGTTGTAAGGATTACAGTTGTGTATCATAGTACCTGGCTACTGTGGCATGTTTAAAACAGCCATTTGGCACAAGAGAAAAATCCCAAACTCTTTCATGGCAGGTCTTTGTCATACTCATAAGCCTTATAATATTTGGAGTAATTCTTTGACATATGTATTAGTTTGATTCCAAAAATAGCTAAATCATCAAACATTTATTGGGCATCTGCTCTATGTAGAATATAAAGGACATAATTTAGTTTAAGTGACTTATTTCATTGAAGTGATAGAATATAATAAGAAGCTAAGTTATTTTGTAAGAAGTCTTTTAACCATAGGAGTTAAGTCTCTCAAAATTCTGATGATTGATGTAGTTGAAAACTTGCACTTTCTAAATAAATAGGATTAGTGAATTTGAGATTGTGCATAAACCTATAGACGACTACATGATGCATATATAGTTTGCATTTGCTATTATTTATGTTAATGAGTATAGCACTACCTCTGTGAAAACTTTAGGTTCTCCCCTGTTAAATTTCAGTGAGATACTGAAACATTTATTCTGCTTTACTGGCAGATAATATACAATTATGAAGCATTTATTTCCTTTCTTTACTTTATCTAAGTTTTCAACCCTTTTCTCATTTTTTATCTGAAACTGTTGATATAACTTTTTGAGGATCCATTGAGACTAGAAATGTGTAACACTTACTTCATAGCCTAATCTTTTTCAGTTCCCATAATTATAGATGGTGGCTTTGCCTGTCATAAATTCTTGCTAAAACACAGAAACATAGGTCATCAGTACTGGATACTTAAAGCCATCAGCTCTTTTTACTGTAGAATTTATTTGTAAGGTCTGGGCTTCATTTTCTTTACTTTCGTTACCCTTTCTAAGACTTTTTTCCCTGCCCCTGTATTGGGGATCAAACCCTGGGCCTTGTGCATGCTAAGTCTTTTTTATAAGAACTGTGTTTGATCTGTCATTTGTTTTTCTTAAAGTCCTACCTACTCAGTAGGACTGATTTTTAAAATTCTCATATATAGTATCTCCCTTTATCCTCAAGGATGAATTTCAGGACCTTCAGTGGATGCCTGAAACTGTGGATAGTACCAAATCCTGTTTTTTCCCCATATGCATTCCTGTGGTAAATTTAATTTACAAATTAGGCTCAGTAAGAGATAACAATAATATCTAGTAATAAGATAGATAGTTTTAAGACTACACTGTTGGACTGAGATTGTGGCTCAGTGGTCGAGTGCTTGCACTGGAGGCACTGGGTTTGATCCTCAGCACCACATACAAAACTAAATAGAACAAAGTTATTATTTAAAAAAAAAGAAAAGAATACACACACAGAGACCCACACGTTTTATAACTATTCTAGTACTTATTTCAGTGTGACTATAAAATTTGTTATTTGAAGTGTGATGGCAAAACTATCACAAAATTTTTTTTCTTCACAATTTCACAGATTTGTTCTCACCATACATTTTAGCCATCTCAGCATGTGATACACCTTTCACTTAAAGAAAGCACTTTATGTTTTCTCTTTGGCATATCCTACATGTCAGTTTCATTACTCTTGAGCTTTGGGGCCATTATTAAGTAAGATAAAGTTTATTTGACACAAGCACTGGGATACTCCTACAGTTGACCTGAGAACTAAAATAGCTACTAAATGACTAATGAGTGGGTAATATATACAGCATGAATATTCTGAACAAAAGGATGATTCACATCCCAGGTAACAGGGCAAGTTGGTGCAAGATTTTATCATGATATTCAGAATGACACATAATTTTAAGATTAATTAATTATCCTGACATTTTCCATTTAATTATTTGATCATGGATAACAAAGTTTCAAAAGCAAAACTGGATGGGGGAGTTAACACATTAGAAAAGCATATCTCTTTTTTGAAGAAAAGATGTACCAAAGGAAATCAGATGTTTTTTAATTTACAGAGTGATTTTTGTGGATTTACGTGTATAAGACAACCAAATAATGAAGGGAGATAGTAAATGCTTTAGGAATTATGGAGAAATAATCAACAATTTATTTTCCTGGATAGAGAAGAGATATTAACTTTTAAATGTTTTATTATGGAAAATTAAAAATTTAATTGTAGTGGGGCACAATACCTTTATTTATTTATTTATTTTTATGTGGTGCTGAGGATTGAGCCCAGTGCCTCACACGTGCTAGGCAAATGCTCTACCACTGAGCTACAACCCCAGTCCTTGTTATGGAAATTTTAAAGTATGCAAAAATAGAATGTTATAATGGACTCCAGTGTCCCATAAACTACCTTCAGTAATTATCAACCTATGACTATTCTTTTCTTGTTTATAACTCCACGTCCCTGTATTATTTTGAAGCAAACTATAGATATAAGTCGTTTCACTTGTTTAAATATGCACACACAGAAATGTATATCCCACTATGTATACCCTTCCAAAAGGTAAAGATTCTTTTTAAAAAATACAATCATATCATTATCACACTTAAACAAATAGATAGTAAATCTTTTATTAAGTATCCAGTCAATGTTAAAATTTCCTGGATTTGCTTCTAATTTTTTCTTACAGTTTAGTTGAATTATATCTGAGCTGTATATTATAATTGGTTGGTAAGTATCCTTTAATTTGTAGTTTCTCCCTTTATCTCTTTTATTTTTAATTTTTGTAATATAATTGTTGTAGTAATTGGATTGTTTTTGCTCTAGAATTTAGTGTAGTCTTTATTTTGTAGTTTTTGTTTGTTTGTTTTATTTTCATGGTACTGGGGGTGGAACCCAGGGCTTCTTTAGTGCACGCTAGGCAAGCAGTCTACCATTGAGCTACATTCCTCGCCATGTAGTAGTACTCTTTCATCTGTTCCACTGTCTTCTGTTTCTTATGAATTAGTAGTTAGATCTACAAGCTTGTTAATTTAGGTTTTTCTTTCTCTAGTTATGTTATCAACTTGATAGGCAGTTAGGTTCATGTGCTTCATTTTGTTTTTGATATATTTATTTTACAGGATTACTCTTTTAAAGTTTAATTTTGGTTTATAATTATATAAAAAGTTTATGTAAGGTTCCAAATTCAAATCAACAAAACAAGGTAAAATTTATCCAGGGAAACCTACCTTCTAACCAAGTTTCTTCCCGATTCCTGACCTTCCCCATATGGGTAACTATTAAGAGAAAATTAATGCTTTGTCTTTAACATTAAAACAAAAAATAAGCAAATAAGCAAATATGTGTATATATGCGTGTACACACACATATATACATATATACACACACACACATGTATATGTGTGTACTATTTTCATTTCTTAAATAAAAATGACATCCCATCACACTTGGTTCTACCTTACTTTTGCTGTTAACAGTAAGCATAACCTGAAGATGACTCCATCTTATTATGTAAAGATATTTGTTATTTATAGGTCTGTGAATTATTTTTTGTATCTTCTATATTACTGTGAGCTGATACCTTAGACATGTAATACTTTTTGAAAGTGAATGAGGAATAATTGATGAATAATTCTGTACTTGTTACAGAATTAAAATATATTTTAAGCAAATGAGCAATAGTCTAATTCTGCTTCTAGAAGCATGCGTTATTCTTGTTCATCTTTGTGTTTCTCATTTAGTGTAATGATTTAGATTTAGCAAAAATTAAATAGTTCAGGGTTTAAAAATGGAAGAATGGGGAATATTAGCATTTTCATTTATCTATCTTTGTATTTATTTTTTGTGGTACTGGGGATTGAACCCAGGGCATCACACCTGCTAGACAAGCACTCTACCACTGAGCTACATCCCCGTTCCTTTAAATTTTGTTTTTTAATTGTGAGATAGTGACTTGCTAAATTGCCCAGTCTGACCTTGAACTTATGATTCTCCTTGTTCAGCAGGAATATACCTTTTTTAAGAGTTAAGGAAGCCATTGTTAGTTCCTAGTTTGTGACTGTGATGGTGCAGAATTATGTGTAGAATTAATGTAGAGCTACATTAACTAGAATTAATATGGAGCTCCTTCAGTATACACATTGCGCACATTGCTCTTTTAGTTTGTCAACATGTGCCACATCATAGATACTTAACAAATCTTACATGAATTTAATTGCAGTTCACCTTTCTGTAGAGTAGTGTTCTTTTTTTTTCCTAATACCTTTATTTTTATGTACCGAGGATTTGAACCCAGTGCCTCATATGTGAGTCAAGCTCTCTACCACTGAGCCACAACTCCAGCTCCTAGAGTAGTGTTCTTTACGTGGTACTGTTTGAAATTTAAGGCAAATCATGGCTTCATTAAGATAAAATCATGGCTTTTGAAATTGAAGTCAAATTATGGCTTTTAACTTAGGATAGTAAGTTTTAACTTATTTTTGTGTCAGATTCCATTTCTCCCTAAAATACACTTTAAAATTTTTTTTTTTTCAAATACTGGGAATTGAACCCAGGGCCTTGCACAACTCGATCCCCTAAAATACAAATACAAAATTCAGGTAAATTTTATTAGATGGAAAACTCATTTAGGGGCATTTGCTGAGTCTCTGGTATTTATTAGGCACTCAGTCAAGAATAAATAAAACATTAAAATTTGAGGAGAATGGGATACCTATTTGAATTTTTAGTTTTTCAGATATGTCAATATTTTATTTGAGCTGGGTCTTTATATATGCTATTTTTCCCCTGCTTGGGTCAGTTTCTACTTATCTGGTTGATAACCTAGTCATCCCTGAGGTGTCAGTTTAAAGTTCAGTTCTGAATGAGGTAATGGTTATAGGTTTTCAATTAGTGATGATATTAGGTGTTACAACTCTGTATTTGACTGTGACTTTGGGTAACTTAATTTTTTTATTGGTTATATAATGCATTTTATTTCATTAAGGTTATAAAGCTAAAGTGAAGTAACAGGTAGATTTAATATAATAGGAAAATAGTCTGATATAACTCACAACTTCCAGATAGGTTCATGATCATTGTGGCGAACAGGTTTATAGCTTCCACTTGGTTTCTTGAGTTGAAAGTTCTCAGCTATTTTTCTTTTTAAACCCAAGTTGTTTTTGAATATGTCTGTAGGATGGTATTTTCCTTGGATACATTTGATTTTGTTACATTTTATGATACACTAGCTTATGTCATTAATCTTAGTTCTGAAGGCTTAAAATGAGTTCAACAGTGTACAAGCCACTGTACCATTAAGACGTTGGGATTCAAGAATTACCATGTAGTTCTTGCCTTTAGAAACCTTAAAATGCATGACAACATGGAAAATTCACTATAATACCAGAGTTAAATACATTTCTACAAATATAAGAGATGCCCCAGCACAATACATAATTATTCCAGATGAATGTAATAGGCTTTTTAAAAAAGATTGCTGTGGATAGGCACTGTACAAGATTGAATTGAAAAGGAGTTCTTTGAGCTTTGTCTTGAAGAATGGATAGGATTTAAAGTTCAGGTTAAATACAGGGAAGAATAGAAGCTGAAACTCTTAATAGAAACTTAAGACTGTATGGTACCATTGATGTTTATATGTGGCTAGATAGGATTAAACATTTTAATAGCATATCTTTTCAGAAGCCACATCAGCCTAAATGAAAAAGGGTATTTATGTGCTGTATTTGTCCAGAATGATGTTGGAAAATTTCTAGGTCATAATTTTCTTCGGTTGTTTTCTTGCTTCTCTATCTCCTCTTTCTTTTCCTTTAAAACACAATTGGGTATTTTATATGGTTTTATGGAAGATAAAACTATTCTCTCAATTGGACTAGCTACTATAAGTTAGTCAAAGGACATGACTAGCTTTTTTTCTTTTTATGCAGGGCTATTCAAAGTAGAACATGTTTTAAAATACAACTTGGTTCCTCATAGCTTGGATTCTTAAAATCTTTTAACATAGGCAAGGAGCCCATTTCGTTAGTTTGGAAGCATTAGTAAATTAACATTTACTTTTCGTATTCCTACTGAAATCAGTGAGGTGGTGCTTTTTCCCCTTTTTGCATTCATCAGCTTAATTTCAGTAAATATAGTTCTTGAGACATTTTAGCCCTAATAGGTCATAAGTGTGGGTTGCCATGTGACATGCTTCTCATTGATGTGTAGTTTAACATCTGTCTTGTAATTTAAAAATGGCCACATGCTGGAGTTCCAGTGACCAAGAGCATCAAGGAGCTCCCTCCCTGATGTTTTTACTTTTGTAAGCCTGTGCTACATAATTCTTAAAGCTGCTTTTGAACTGTGTCTCTAGTTGTAGCATGTCACCTTACACTTATCTATTGTAAGGACATCTTTTTATTTAATTTCTAATTAACATAATGACTTGGATAGTGTTATTCGTCATTCCATGGTGAAGTTGTCATAAGGAAAGAGGAAATAAAAATGTTCAATTTCAACTTTACTTGCGAATGAAGTGAAGTTTGAAAACTTTTTTATGGTCGTGGCCATTGCTGACTGAAAATCTTTTTAGAAACTCCAGAAATGCCAAGACAACTGTGGGTTGGATTTTAATAACATTTTGGAATGTTGATATTATGTGTTGCTAATTTTTGTGATTTCACTGTAGATCAGCACCTTAGGTGTACATTCTTCCAAACTCGTTTATGATTTTTATTTTAAATTCATTTATAATAGTTCTTCCTTTTAACAATGTGAGTCCCTAGGGAGAGAATTAAATTTTATTTTTTAAAAAACATTTCTTTTAGTAACTGATTTGACTTTCATGTAAGATTTACTAAATTCATTAGAAACTGCTAATAAGAAAATACTATAATGTATATTTATTGAACTAATGACCTAGTATAGTTATCATTAAAATATTACCTACAGGTTTGCATATTTTTTTTGGAATGGACAAGCATAAAATTAGATGGGCAGTATTTTCATTCTTGTCAGAAGAACTTGACTCCTGATGTCTGGGTGGAGAGGGTTTAAATGTAATTTTCATTTAACTGTTTGCATTTTTGCATATAATGATCATTTGTCTGAATTAAATATAATTTATAGTGTACTTTTATGGTCAGAAGGTAAATTTGATATGAATGACACATGATTAGGTTGTAAATCTTTTTTCAAAAGAAATGCAGAAGAACATTTAATTACTTTTTCCCTTAAGAGTAAAGGCTATTCAAATAATTCATCTCTAAGTAGAAGATACTGATTTTAAGACTTCACTAAATTTATATTTAATTTAAAGTAACATTAATTTGCTGAACTCTGTCTTAGTGGTTAACAATAATGAAGTAAAAGTGTTGAGTTAATGGGAAATTTTCAGTCTAAGTTTTTTAATCTCTCATTGTTTACTTTTGTTTTAAATTAAATGTATTGTCATGGTTAAGTTTTTGTCATTTGGAGCTACCTGCTGCATTGTTGTTAATTCTCCTAGAAGAGATAATTATTTGAGTATCTGTAATGTGTAAGGTCACATTTTCTTTTTAAATTATATAGACATACTTAGGAATACCTAAAGAAATAGATTTGACCTGCTTTTTTATTTGAGTCTTTATCTAATAGCATTGGCTTTGAATAGAGGTATAATTCTAGTGATAAAATTTATATATTTAGATTTAAAATATAAATGTGAAATAAATTATTTAAAAGTGGCTCTTACCTGCCAATGTGTAATTTTGATTTTTATGACAACTTCTTACCTTAGAATTTCAGTTTTTGTCAGTTTTGAAAATAGTTCATAGTGGACTTGAAAGCATCTGTTCTTATGCCTGTCTTTTGCAAACACGGTTTAAGGGAAAGTAGCATAAATTTATGATTGTAAAAATCATTTTTACTCTCCCACTCTTCTTTTTTTTTTTAACTTAAATATGTAGTTAACTTACTACTGCCTCAAGGTGAAAAAATGACTTAAGTAGCTAAAGAACTACATATTAAGGGAAAGTGTTTTTATTGGCAATTCCCTTGAAGTGAGTAGATCACATTTGATTTTTCTTTGTGACTAAATAGCACTTGTAACAGAAGTATCTACTCTAGTCAGGGAAAGCTTCAACTTTAGAAAACTTTTCAATATTCTTTCCATATTTGTAGTTAATGAAGAATTCTAAAGATGTAGGAAATATGTTTATGGCTAATAAATGAGACTGCTAAAGTAATACAAATTATGCTCTAAAAAGTCAGTTGAGGGATTCAGGAACATGGCAGATAAATTTAACTGAAAAGGGAGGTTTTATTTAAAGAGAAGGTGTATAACCACATTAATTTTTAAGTCCTTATGCAGCTCTTGTCACTTTTCAGTTTTAAATGGTCTGATTTAAACATAAATAAACTTTCGTCAGTGGTTTTTAGAAATAGCGTTACTTTCTACATTTAAGGAGGATTTTAATTGCCAATAAAATTTCATTGTTCCAATAAGAACTTGAAAGATTACCTCACTACCATATAATCGAGTGTTTTGCCCATCACATGTCTCCTTATATCCGCTTGAACTCTTTTGGTTTGCTTTAAAAATGATATAAATTTTGTGGGAGTCTAAATATAACTTAAATATTGCTGTTAATACTGTGTAACAATCATTTAACTGACATTATTGGTTTTTTATGTGTGTGAAATACTTCCTTAAAGAGATTTATAACATTCAATTTAAATGATTTTGGACTGATGAGTTATTGGTAAAAATCCATCAGGTACTTAATTATGGAATATTTGTATATGTTTTTAATACCATTACTTAAAAAAAATTGTATCTGCAACCCATTTTCTTCCGTTTGAGATGTTTTAGTTTGGGAAATTTCCATTGTTATTAAATTTAACAGAAAAAAAATATAACAGTATAGCACGGATCATCCATTTTTTGAAGAGTGTTTGTTAGGTAAACTAATTTTGGTATATAGTTCTGTATAGGGTAGCCAGTTGTGTTCAACTGTGTGATTGTGCCACCACTTAGGTTAACATCAGCAGCAAAGAGTCTTCTTCATTTTGTTAAATTTTTATTCCTTTAAAATTATTTAAACATAGAAGAACAGATTAGTGAAGCAAGTTTCTGAAGTAATATTAATCAATGGGAATCCTTTCTTTCCCTTTAGATACATTACTTACATGCATATATATATTTTGATTAAAAGGGAAAACAATTTTTCTAGTTTAACATGAATATAGTAATTATTTCTTATTTTTAAAAATTAATAAAACCAATAAAGTTTGTTTAGAAATCTCAGATCTTAGTAGTATACCTGAAACCTCAGCAGTCCCTTTTTATCTATACAGATTTCTCTGCCTATTGTGGCCGTTTGCTCTAATTTAAATTTCCCATGGCTTTGGGTTGCAGACTTGGTTTTCTGCAAGAGTGCCCATGCTTACATGGTCATATATTCTGGGTGACTTTTCCACTTTTTCTTTTTTGTTATTTTGTTGATTGCTGAAGGGAAAGAGGATTTAAAAAAAAAAAAAAACACAACTTGTTTCTTTGTTTTGATCTTTCTTCCTTAGCCCATCTATTTGTGTGTTGTTTTGTTTTGCAGATTGGGAAGAATTATTGTGTGGTGCTTAGATCCATGGGGACCAGCAGAGAAAAACTAATTTTGTTTTTGGTTTTGTTTTCGTAATAACAGTACCAATTTAATTCTTGAGCCATTGAGAAGCTCAAAAGATGTTAGTTTTATGCATGACATTGATGGAAAATTATTAATCCTAAAATTTTTTATTCATGGTCATTTTACTGTTGGGATAATTTTATAGTTGAACCAAGTTAATGCTAAAAATACTAATTAGCAGTAAGTATTATTGTTAAAATATTTTAGTGTAACTCTTGTGTATTAAAATATATCAATAAGGAATCAGTTATAATCTGATATGAATGCTTCTATTGAATTTTAATTGTCCATGGTGTGTTTGTGTATATATATATAGATACATATGTATCTATATATATATTTACAGAGACATATGAATTACATTTGATTGGGGATGTAACATTTTTACCTTGACCGGTTCCCAAGTTTGCCTTTTCTTGCAAAACATGGTTATTTTTCAAAATGAAAGAATTTTGTTTTATGAGACACAACTTAATGCTGTTAAATGTTACGTCTTTGGAGAAGTGTGTGGCAACTTAAATACTGAGTAATTATTGTTATAAAGGAAAACTACAGGCCTCTAGTCCTAATAGCTCTTCAAAATATCTCTTTATTAGTATGTGAAGACTTCAATATCAAATTAATGTGATCAAAACTATATTTTAGTTTTGTGAGGATGGCATAATGCAGTACCACATTTAACTGAATTTTGTATTTGTTAAATGAGCATGAAATAAAAAGATCCTTTTTACCTTTTTACCATTTAAAGAATTATAATAATCTCCTAATCTACCAGAAGAAATGATGTTGTGCTATACTATTAAGTAGTAGTGTAAAAAACTTTTTAATGATGATAACTAGGAGGGAAAAAGATAATTTTAATAATTTATAATTTTAGTTTTTGATTACAATTTTAATAATTTTAATTTTATTGATTATACATCATGGCAGTGAGGAATCTAAAATGTTCTTTTGTATGAGCACTTTGGGATGTATGAGGTATTTTGGGTTTTGGGTAAGGGTAAGCCTTCTTTCTGTATCTGTTTTATAGGGTTTTTTTTCCTTTATAGATTTTAGTACTTTTACAATGTGTAGTTGAATTAAAGAATTTGTGATTACCAAGAAACAGTGAGCAGTTTTTTGTTTTTTTTTTTTTACTATGTTTTTCCTCATTATTTTGTTTTACATTTTGACTTCTATGAAATGACTTCTCAAGAAACAATTTCTTTTAAAATCAGAGTTTCAGAATAAGAAGAAACTATATCCTGGAGTCTAATTAGCTGTTGTTGTTTATAGCAATTAAAGTAGTCCTTTGAATTTCTACTCTTTAATCATAGTCTTCACAAATTTTTAAGATTATTCCCCTTAATTCTGATTAGTATTTTAAAAGTATTTTAAACTTTATACTTGATATTCATGTGTAATTATTAAGAAACACAAAAATGTCTAAAATATATGTACTTCTAGTATTCAGCACATCAAATCAGGATATAATTTGTTATATGAAAAGTGATACAACTGTAAAAGTATGCAGCTTTTAAAATAACAAGGCATTCTGTTAGCATATTTTACTAGGAAGTATTTGTGGAAAATGTTACTAGTAAGCTCATTGTATGGATTTTGTTGTGTATGGTCTTATTAGGAAAGCACAATAAAGCCAAACTTGAAATTTATTAAGGAAAGAAACTGGTGAAGTGCTTTTATGCTGTTACAGAACTTCACAGACAGTTGTCAGACAATTGTTTTTTTAAAGGTCATGATTGCTTGATGCCTTTTCTGTTCTTTATTTGAAGTTCTCATTTTGTGGAATTTCCTTTTTGTTCTCCCTCTTTCTTTTTCTTTTGGCAGTACATGGAAGTTTCTTTTAAAACTGAGAGACTGAACATATCTAGTAACTATTAAAGTGTAATGGAAATACTTTTATTCATGATTTTTTTAGATCCAAAAATGCTGTGAAGGTAAGCCAATGAGTATAAATCACTGTGGTACGGAAATTGTTTTAGCTTGAGAGTTGTCTGTTCAGAAAAGTAGGCTCTAAGTTAAACTTTAAATTGTAGTTGTTTGTGTAGTATTTTGCAGTTATCTTATTCTTAGGTGTTTTGTGTTTTAGTGTTCTAGTTGATTATTGAAATTTCCTGAAAAATAATGTTCTGTGAATGAGCAAAATGGAGGTGAGTACAGAATAAGAATGGGGGGGCGGGAAGAAAACCTCCCCACTAAAATGTTGTCACCTGACAGGTGGAGATACCTATGCCATTATAGATTTTCCAAACAGTGTACTTGAATTCTCTCTTTTTAAAAGATTTTATTTAAACTTTAACATATGTCACAAAGCTTGTGATAAGTATTAAAATTTTATCTCTGATCTTTGTCCTAAATTAATTTAAGCCTTTACAAAAATACAAAACAATTCCTTGAGACTAATTACTACTCTTCAATTAAGTTATATGTTTCATTAGGTAATATTTATTTGATTATTGCATTTGTTATTAATGTGAAACACTAAAATTGAAAAAGATCTATAACTGCAGAAAATGAATATGTAAAATTAATTTTGATATTTTGCCACAGTGGCAGCATAGAATTCAAGTATGCCTTGATGTGTAATAATTTTATTTCTTAGTGTTATAAAAGGACATCTATTGGCTTTCTGTATTCAGAAAATTTTGACTTGTTAATTTTAAATACTGATGTAAATTGGAACTATTTTTTTAAATTACAGTAACTTGAAGCAGATACATAATATAGTAGTGGTTGGCTTTTTAAAATTTTTTAGTGATTAGATTTTTTGAAATAGAAAGACAGCCTGGAATTTTATTTTAGAAAACACATTTTATTTAAAAGTATTAGTATTAGAACTAGAAAACCTTATGAAGTATAGCATGTTTGTATCCATAATAATTTTCAGTCACTAGGAAGGAAGTTGTGAGTTGTTAGTATCTTCTTTGTTTGAAGACATAAATTGTATTTTGAAAAGGGATGAGAAAGAAAAAGTAATTGCTTTCAGTCAGGTTTGTATCATCTTGGCACTGTTGTTTGTGAGTTCATGTCACAAAAGCCAGCAAAACTTCACAGAATAATTCTTTTTTTTTTTTTTTTTAATTCAGTAGGCTTGCTGAAAATTTTATTGTGATCAATCTAGAAAAAAATTAGGTTTTTCTTTTGAAGTTTAATGATTCATCTTGATGTTGTATCTCAATTTGACTTTTTCATTAATTTGGATGTGATCTTATTTTTCGTTTTAAAAATTTATTTCTAATAATGTTGCTTGAATAATCTTCATTGTTTAAATTACATTGCATCCATTTATGACATTTTACTAGCCAGCTGTAACTATTTTATCATATTTTTCTGGTGCTTTTGTTATAAGGTACAGACTAAAGTTAAGAGCTAATATATATTACAGTGTATATGACCATTTCCAATTTGACCTGTTACTGTAAAGAAGGCTAACGAGTGTGTATGACTAGCTCACCCCTTCTGGAACAGTTGAAAACAGGCCTCAGAAGACTCAAAGGAATTCTTTTAACTCCTAGCAGGGCCACGGGGTCAATGTCAGATTTAGTCATGCTGTTATTTTAGCCCAGTGGTCCAGAGAGATGACTGAAAAGTGAGTCTTTTATTTCTTTTTTTGTGTGGTTATTAACAGGATTAAATGTAAGCCATTGTGTACTTAGTACCAATTAGTTTCTCATCTGAGAGGTTCATTATGATTTTTTGTCAGCCTTGTTCTTGTAATATTTGTTTCATTGTTTGATTAGTTAAGGGGCTGAATGGACTAAGGAAAAGTTTTATGGCAGTGCTTTTTAAATTCATTGAGAATTTTAATAAGCAGTCAACTTTTCAGATATGTAGATCCTGATTAAAAAATGGACCATATTGAAAGTTGGCATGGAATATGGTAGTTAATTGTTTAAAAATTTCCTTTCCTCTCATATTTTTCTTTAGTCTTAAAATAAAGCTACTTTTAAAGTATCAAATAATTTATGTTTTTAGAAGTCTATTTCAGATTTTTACATGTTTCTAAAAATTGTGTTCATTTTGCTGTGTATGTGTAATTGTTATCCAGGTGAGACATAACACCAAAAAGCTCCAAAATTAACCCTTTCAGTTTCTAGATTAGCAACAGTTTGAGCTATGAAATGAAGAATACAAAACTTCTAGATTAAGGGTAATTGTCAGGTGTAAACAAACCTTAATTCGAAAGGAAGGAACCTGGAAGTTCATTCTTTATGCTATTGTAAATAAGTAAAAATGCCAAGTTCTATGAGTTCAGAAATGAAGAGCATACCCAGCTTTTTAATTGCTTATTAAATTGGTGGTTGCTTTAGATCCTTGACTTTAAAAAATTCTTATATTAAAATAAATGTTTTATTAAGTAACATTCCTTGTTTAACATTTTAAGATATCTCAGTAAAATCTTGGGCAAAGTTTGTTCTCATAAATGGATTAGAGATACTGATTTCAGCTAAAAGCAAGGATTATAACCCAAAATTAAAAGATTGATTATTTTTCTAATAGATAATTACCTGAGACAGTAGGTCTTATATCTTGTTGAAGTGTGTACAATACACATTCTCACATGCTTTCACCTTTAAGTCAGTAAGCCTATGGACAAGTTTGACATTGAGGATTTTTTTAAACATTAGAAATGGTATATTAATTCAAGCAAGTACCATTACTATTTTAACTTACTCTTTAAGAAGAGCTGCTTAATTTATTTCAGATTGTTTAATCTAGCATATATAGATTGTACCTTTCTACTAAGTACTTTGTTTACTTTTCATTCCTAGACGGCTTTATTATGGAATTGAATATTTTTAAGATTTTATGATTCAAAGATTGTGACATTTAATTACCCACTCTAATCCCACTTGATTTCAGGCATAGTTCTTGAATAGCCCTTGCTTTTTGGTATTTTTAATATCCAATTTTCTGAGCAAGACATTTCTACCAAGTTTGTGTATGTTATCTTTCTTTTCTTTTAGTTATTTGAAAAGTACTTTGATCCTCCAAATGAAAAACCTTAGTTTTGACCTTATGTTAAGTATATCTTCTCTATTACTGTCTAGCAGTCAGTCTCCCATTACTTAACCCCACCCTCTTTTTAAAAACTAAAAATGTGTGGTAGCTGGATTAAGTTGCCAGGAGATTTTCAAGTAACAGGAAGTAAATCAGTAGTTACTTCTATGGTAATTTGTTGTTTATTGAATGGGAAAGTAGTTTGAGAGAACACACTTTATTTTGCTACTTAACATTTCCTCAAGATCTTTGGAAATTAAGAGAAAAATCTTTAGTGTAATGGCCTTGTAATATGGAAAAGGACATATTTTAAAACAAAAATTCATTTCTCATTATTTTACATTCTACTTTGGAGGAAGCTAAAAGAAGTAGATGTTAAGTTGAAAATCTGACTCAATATCAGATGCATCTATAATATAATTTAAATAATTTAAAATTGGTGAATTCTTTTGTTGATCTACCTAATATTTTTAAAATGTAGCAAGTAGCATGGTCTATAACTTCTCCTAAAGTTGAATCAATATTAGGTTTCTGATACAGCAGATCCAGAAATTCACAATCTAATAACTGTAGGAAATACAAGGTAAAAAGGACAGGCTCTCCTAATTTATTAGGGCTTCTGTTTCTTTAGCATCTCTAATGTAGTAGTAATGATCATAAACAGTTGAACCATATTTGTCACTTTAGTAAATAATTTTTCTGTAAATAATTACAGTTGATTCCCAAACACCCTTAAATTATGCTACTTTAATAACTGTTCAATGGACATTTGGGGATTTAAAGTAATACTGTTTCATTTTAAGACTGCTAAGGAATATTCTTTCTTTTAAAAGTAAAGCTTTTGTGAAAGTCAACATTGTAATACAATTAACAGGTGTTTTGTTACATAAAAACAACTTTTATGTGATACTTTGTTTTTCTGTCTAAGCAGGTGAGGCCTAACAAATATAGAAAAAAATGGTTTTTTTTGAAAATTTCTAATATTGAGTGATATATGGAGATGTTTGTTATTTATTACATAAAATTAAAACAAAGGTGTGGGGGGGAAACCTGTCTGAGTCCTGAGAAATTAAATGGAAATTGAGTGAAGAGTAAGTAGTATACTAGAGATCCAATATTTTATTTACCAGCTAAATTTTATATCCAAAGCTTCTAATGTTTTGGACTTTTATATTTCCTCCAAAGCACATGACTCCCCTCGGTAAAGGGCATGACAGTTGAATGTAATAGCTCATGTATTGCTTTTTATTAGCATAAAATAAACCAAGAGTTTTTGTGTATATAGTAACTCAGAATTGAGTTTTTAAAAATAGCTTAATAAGACAAAACATTTGTGGCTTTTGAACAAAACAAAGAGCTATTTTATTTTGACTTACTGCATTTGATGAGTTTCATTTTTTTAGTACTTTGCCTGAAAAGTACTATACACAAAATTGTTGTTCTATATACTGATTTTATTGGTTCACACTAGACCCATTGACCATTAAAATATGTTTAGGTTTTAAAATACTAATGTTTATCAGCTACATTTTACTAGCATTTTAGTATTGTAAGTGTCTGTTGTAACATATTAGAGTCTGATTTAAAAGAAATTTTTGCTTCCATTTTATGAAGATACTCTGTAAGAGCATTGATGGTAGTAGAGTTTTTATCTGTATATTTCACTAACTTTAGCTGATATCTTAAACTATCAGTATTTGCTTCATTTTGTGGAAGAAGAAAGAAAACTACTTATCTCTGTTGTTGGTGTTTTTGCCATATAGTCATGTTGTAGGCATTAATTTGAAAAGTCTGTAGATTGTTACATTGGTTGGGAACAAAGACAGATGTTTGAGACAGCAAATAATACCAGCCCCTCCCCACCCCCCCCCGTATATTTCACATTCATTCACTTAATCAACAAATAATCAGGGCCTACTGTGTCATTTTGCAAGGTATGCTGGTACAGTCAAGGATAAATCAGACATAGACCCTGTATAGTTTAATAGAAGAGACAGGAAATGAGTAGCATAAGAGAGTTAAGGGAGTACAGGAGAGAAAAGGCAAGTCTTCCACCAGAGGTGGAGGTATATGGGAGTGAAAGGAGTTGTATGATTATGGGGAGAGCACATTCTTCAATTCTGTTTTGAATAGGGTAATGTTTTTAAGACTCCCAAGTATTTATTTGAAGGGAAAGGCTTTAGAGATCTATAAAAAATTTTAAGATAGGTTTTTTTTTTTTTTTTAATTTTGGTATTGCAAAGGTTTTGTACCTATAGTAAAGATAACTCTTTGCAGTGATAGTTACAGTAGAAAGTCATTTGTTACAGAATGAGATTTAAGATTTATTTCTTAATGGTGTTTCTCAAGTTGGGATTTGTGAACAGATTTTTTTTTTTTTTTTTTTTTTTTTGGGTGAGGGGTACTGAGAATTGAACCTAGGGCCTCCTGCATAGTGCTTTATCAGGGAGCCACATCCTCAATCCTTGTGGACAGATTTGATTGATGTTCAAGAGAACTTTTTTTTCCCCTTAAAATGCTGCACATATTTCTTAAATTTGAGAAACAACAGCTTAAACTAATTTTTAAAATGAGTTTATACTGTCTGAAAGACATTCAAATTGATGGTAGGAAATTAGTTGACCAGAAGTATACAAAAGGGGAGCATTTTGGGATTTAAAAAAAAAATTTTTTTTTTTTTCAGGAAATGGTTTCTTTTGTAGCTATGTTCTATATAGTAGTCAAAACCTTTCCGTAATTTATTACTTTTGAAGTCCCAGTTTTACCTTCTTACAGTTTTCCAGCAAATTAACGGCTTTAATTCCTTTAATAAAAAAGAGAACTCAAAAGTTATATTGTAGAGTATGGTATATTATTTTGTTTCAATAATTGAGGTAGGGAGAACTCATTAGGAATAAAGAAATAATTCATTTACTTCATTGTTGAAGAAATTTGAGTTTCATATTGGGTGAATGTGATACCATATTTATATTGTCAATTTAAGAATTTTTTTCCTGAATATCCCAAACAGTGCACAAATTTGAGGAAAAATATTGAAAAATACTTTTATTTTCCTTCTTAAAATTATATTTTTAAGGAAAAAATATCCCTTTTCCCCAACAAACAAACAAAACTGACCAAAGGAAGAATAGAATGATGGTTTTCAGTTCCTCACATTTTCTGCAAACTGTTCAGGCTTTTAGAATGGGGGAATTTGTAGAATTTATTGTTCTTCTCTAGGACAAAAGACTATTTTAACCAGGGGAGGAAGCCAGAGTGACATTATTTGTTCATATCATACATAGAATAATTTTGGTTCATCTGTATTCTTATTTTCTTACCTTATTTTGTATGTAATATATGCCATTTTGAAGATAATATTCTATTACCATTTGATATTCTTAATAGTTTGTCAGATTGTCTTTATATAAAAATACTTTTAAATTGCTTTGACACTTTAAATAGCAAATGGGAAACATAAAAATTCAGTATTACCATGTTTTCTTTTGTCTTTTTTCTTAAAATCTCTGAGCAGTTGTAAGCATTTCTGTTTCCTATGCACAGAAATTCCCTGAAACATTCAGAAGCGGCTAAAAGACTCAAGCTCTGAAAGAAGCCCCCAAGATACATACTGCTTGACTGCAAACATTTTTAAGAAGTCACTGATTATAATGAACACAGTCTTTAATGGCAGTTTTTCCTCCTCTTTCCATGAGAATGTGACAGAGTGTCATTAAGGTTTTAGAAATGAATGCTCCTGAGGAAAGGAGGATCACTAAGACTACAATGATGCCCAGTATGTGGCCCTGGGATTCTCAGTTGGACTCTTTTTAGGTTTTTAATCAGGTTGGCAAAGGGGGATGGAGAAGAAGGGTATGAGAATAGACAAGAGCTTTGGACACCTGTATACCAGTGTATTTTACTTTTTCATTGATCCTCCCAGATATTGAATTTGTAGGTTCTAATATAGAAAGGTGAACTGAATTCTGAATATAATAAAGGCCAACAAATAATCATCTCTAACCATTTGCTTTTGGAAACACATAATTCTTTTTGTATTTAACTTAAACTGTTAGGATATATTAAATCTGAAATTTCATTTAAATTGTAATTTTACTTCTACCCTAAGGATATTGTTTTAACCTATTGTTTATTTTTGGGGTGACAGTAATTGCCCTTGAGTATGCCACAGGTAAGTTAAATTGTGTCACAAAAGAGGTCAAATATTACAGGTGTTTGCCAGAAATGGGTGTATCTCAGTACAGGAACAGAAAAGCATATTTTGGCATCAGTCCTTGAAATAAAATCCAAAATACATTGCATCACATAAAAAACAGATCTCTTTTAATGGGGTGGAAGATAAAAAGAGGAATTATTTTAAAGTATTCATCCATAATTTCTTTAAGTTTCCCTTTCCTTTTTTTTCCTTTGTCTCTTATTGGGGATTGAACCCAGAACACTCTACCATTGAGCTACATCTCCAGACCTTTTTATTTATTTATTTTTTATTTTGAGACAATGTCTTGCTAAGTTGCTGAGGCTGCTTTCAAACTTGTGATCCTCCTGCCTCAGCCTCCTGAGTCATTGGTGGTTATAGGTATACATTGGCTCCTCCTTTAAGTTTCTTAACAGTAAGCACTTTAAACCTCGTATTTAGTGAATGAAATGAAAGATCTATGAATTTTTTATGATTTTTAAAAAATTACTGTGTATATATACTGCACGAGAAGTTGCTTTTTCTGTTCAGTAGGTCGTAAGAGCTTTTCTGAGCAGGTATTTTCATTCCTGTGACTTTTGTAGCCCTGGAATTTGTAGAAACATAACAATCTATTTCTTTACTTACTTCTTTTTCCAATGGAAACTGGAAAGAAATTGCTTTAATACCTTGTCTATTTCTTGGTGAGAACAAACCTTTTCTCTGTAAAATGATCATTCTGTACTTCATTTTACTTGGGTTTTTGTTGTTGTTATTTTAATGGGTAAAACTGACATGGAAAAGGTAGCTTTCATTTTACTTTTTGAAGTTTCTCAGGTTTTATGAAAACAAAATCATCTTAATATGTTACTTAAAAAAATTTTTCGCTTTGACTTCAAGATGTTGTTGAAACTCAGAATATTTAGCTCCTGTGAATTGTTTCTTGGTAAACTTGCTGGTAGCTCAGTGCTATGTTAACAGTTCTTTGTTTTGTCATTGTATATTCCACACACAATTACAACTTTTATGAACACTTTTAAAAATACTAATTTTAATTTCTTTTTTAATGGTACAGGGGATTGAACCCTGGGGCAGGCTACCACTGAGCTATATCTCCTGTCTTTTTTGTTTTTTATTTTGAGACAGGATCTTGCTAAGTTGCCCAGGCTGATACCAAATCTGTGATTTTTCTGCTGCAGTCTGCCAAGTGACTGGTATTACAGGTGTGTGCTGTTGTACCTGGCTACTGGCGCATTATGTGTGTTTTACCCCTAGACCTAGAATTAACAGTTTTTGGAAGGAGTCTTTGGTTCCTTTAATTGGAAAATGATATTAGAATCCAAGATCTAGGCAATCAATGTTTGTCTTTATTTTTAAAATGGCAATATTGAGTTGAGTCAAATCATAGATATATTTGAATATCTATTTTTTGATAATATTATATAAAATTTAGTCATTGAGTCAGATTGTAGTCATGTCCCTAGTGATTCAGAGGGAAGATTTGGTGTATTTAGAAGTTGATCTGGACACTTGCCTTGCCTTGATGTCAGTTTAATTCACTTTGTTTGGTGTATCTTTCTTTCCAAAGTTCTTTCAACTCCTTATATTTTTTGTAAGTTCCTTGAGTTTTGTATCTTCATAAAACTCATTAATATTTGGGTATACACTGTTTATTAATTTATCAACTTCTCAAGACTCGAGCTATATGTTTTTCTCATTTGAAAATTCTTTGGACTCGGGACTTTTTTTTTTCATACAAGGGATTGAACCCAGGGGTACTTAATCACTGAGCTATATCCCCAGTCCTTTTTAGTTTTTATTTTGGGACAGGGGCCTTGCTAAGTTGCTGAGACTGGCTTTGAACTTGTGATTCTCCTGTCTTGGCCTCCTGAGTCTCTGGGATTACAAGTATGGGCCATTGCACCTGGCTCTAGATAGTTTGGGAGCAGTTACCCAAACCTTCGATATGATTTTCCTTCTTTAATTATTACAAAGTTTTAAAGAAATTGTATGCAGAATGCACTGGGAACAAAGATCATATGGAATTTGTAAGTGGATTTTATTTAATCTACTTTTTTAGGGAAACTGCCACAAAAATAATTGTTATTAATAATTAAACCCTTTTAGTGTGGGGTAATGTTGAGAAAATGGGTTGCGTGTGGTGACTGGGTAGGAAACATTACTTATCTATCATAAGGAACTCTGGGGGTGCGGTCTTGGTTACTCTTGAGGATAGAGGGACTCCTTTCTTCTTTCCTCCTCCTTTTGGTACCATGGATTGAACACAGGGGCATTTAACCACTGAGCCACATTCCCAACCCTTTTTCATGTTTTATTTTGAGACAGTGTCTTGCCAAGTTGCTTAGGGCCTTGCTAAGTTGCTGAGCCGGGCTTTGAATTTATGATCCTCCTGCTTCAGCTTCTCAGAGCCTCTGGGATTGCGGGTGTGTGCCACTGCGCCCAGCTCTTCTTTTCTTTAATACTAGTCTTCCCTCTGCCCTCCTTCCTTCTCAGAATTTGTGCCTGTTTTATGACTATATAAGATTTCTCTTTTCACTTCTCCAGCCATCTCTGTGGCAATCCAGTATGGTATGCTGTGAATGCACAGTTGGTTGAGAGCACAGGCTTTGAAACAGACCTAGGTTTGATTCTACACTTACTACTAACCATTTAATTTTAGACAAATTTCTTTTTCTATGCCTCTTTTTCTCTCATCTCTAATGAAGATAATAGTGCTTACTTTTGCTGAAATGAACTAATTTATGTAAAGAACTTACTGCCACCATCCTTAGAACACTATAAGATCTTATTGTTAATTATTGTGCTAACTATATCGTTAACTCCCTTTGAGACATGAACTATTTGAAAATGAGGCTGTCACTCAGCAAGAATATAGTATAAGCTTGTTTACAGCTGTATGTCATTAATTGCATGGTATGTGACAGATTCTTAATCTCAGTTTGATGTGTTTAAAAGTTAAGGTGATGATTATAATTTAATAAAATCTTAATCAGTTGAGTTCTATTTAACCTCTTCAGATTTTACTAAAATATAGTTTAGAATTTTTTTTAAATTGGTATAATTTGTTTAATTGACTTTTGAAAAAACAAAACCTGTATAATTTTAAAACACAATTAGATGGCACTTAATATAGTGTAGCTCGACATTTTGAGTGTTGCAACCAAGCTGGAGGTGTGTGTGTGTGTGTGTGTGTATACATTATGTATACACACACATACATGATGGCAACTTAGATGACATTTATATAATACACTTAGCAATAACCAACTCAACCAAATGGATTTTTATTAGTTTGTAGTAGTGATGCTTTTATTGTTTTTAATAGTCTTTTTTTTTTGATACTAGGGATTTAACCAAGGGGTGCTTTACCACTGACATACATCCCCAAACCCTTTTTTATATTTTATTATGAGACAGGGTCTCACTAAGTTGCTGAGGGCCTTGCTATATTGCCGAGCTAGCCTTGTGATTTTCCTGCCTCAGCCTTTTGAGTTGCTGGGATTATAGGCATATATGCCACCATTCCTGATTTCAGTTGAGTTTCTGTATACTAACTATCTGAAACAAATAAAACAATTCTATTTATAATAACATAACAATAATAAAATATATATGAATAAATTTAGTCAAGCAACTGAAAGATATTTTCATTAAAAATTGAAATATCCATTAAAGAAATGAAAAAAGACACAAATAAATGGAAAGACAAATAACCCAGTCAGTAAAGGGGCAAGTGAACTAAAAGACACTTCTCAAAAGAAGTACAAATGGTCAAAAAAAATATGGAAAAATGTTTAATAGCTTTAGCCAAATTAGATGCAAATCAAAACTACACTAAGATTTTATCTCACTCCAGTTAGACTGACAGCTATAAAGGATACTAATATCAGCAAATGCTGAAGAGGAAATGGTGAAAAAAGGAATAGTTTCACATTGTTGGTGGGATTGTAAATTAGTGTAACCAGTATGGAGGTTCCTCAAAAAATTAGGCTCAGAACCACCATATGACACAGCTATACCTTTTTTGTTGTTGTTGTTCTGAGGATGGAACCTAGGGGCACTTAACTATTGAGCCATATCCCTAGACCTTTTTTGTATTTTATTTAGAGACAGGTTCTTGCTGAGGGCCTTGCTAAGTTGCATAGGCTGGCTTTGAACTTGTGATCCTCCTGCTTCAGTCTCCTGAGCTGCTTGGAGTACAGGGGTGTGCCACCACCCATTCATTGATATTTATCTTAAAGAATTAAAGCCAGCATACTGTAGTGATACATGCATATCCATGTTTATAGCAGCATAATTCACAATCGCCAAATTGTGGAACCAGCCTAGGTATCTGTCAACAGATGAATAGATAACAATATGTAGTATATACACACATGGAATTTTATTCAGCCACAAAGAAGAATGAAATTATGTTATGTGCTGATAAATGAACTGGAGAACATCACAGTGAGTGAAATACATCAAACTCAGAAAGTAAAGGGTCATATGTTTTTTCTCATGTGGATGCTAGACAGAGAGAGAGACAGAAGTTGAGAGGAGATATCATAAAAATTGAAGTGGAGGGAAGGGGCCATCAGGAGGGAGAGAGGAGGTACTAATGAATGAAATTGATCAAATGATACTGTTATATTTAGTATGTACAAAAATGTACACACTAAATCCCACAGTTGTATATGATTATAATGCACCAATAAAAAGGAAAAAGATAAATGGATAAATATTGGTATTCCATAGATTAGAAGAATTAGTCTTTTAAGATGTCCACACTACATAAAGCAATCTGTATAGATTAAATGTAATCCCTATCAAAATTCCAATGACATTTTTCCACAGAAACTGAAAAAAAATAATCCTAGAATTCATGTGGAACCACAAAAGATCCCAAAGCAGTGTGGAGAAAAAAGAACAATGTTGTAGGCATCACGCTAACTGATTTGAAAATATATTATAAAGTTGTAATAATCAAAACAGAATGGAACTGGCATAAAACAGACCAGTGGAATAAGATCACAGAAATAAATCCACACATGGAGGGTCAACTAATATTTGACAAAGGCAAGAATATGCAACAAGGAAAGGATAGTCTTATCAACAAATGGTGTTGGGAAAACGGGTTATCCACCTGTGAAAGAATGATATTGAACCGTTACCATACACCAAACACAAAAATCAATTCAAAGTAGATTAAAGACTTAAATGTATAAAAGTGAAACAGTAAAAATGTCAAGAGAAGCTCTTTGACAATGGTCTCAACAGTGAGTTTTTAGATATGCTGTCAAAAACACATGAAAAATAAACAAGTGGTGGCCACATCAAACTAAAGATTTTCTGCACAGTGAAGGAAACAAAATGAAAGGTTTACCTATGGAGTAGGAGAAAATATTTATAAATCATTTATCAGATAGGAGACCTATATCCAAAATTGTATATAAAGAATACATAGACCTCAATAACTAAAAAACTCTAATAACTAAAAATGGGCAAAGGACTTGAATAGACATTTTTCCAGAGAAGACATACAAATGGTTAATAGACATATGAAAAGGTGCCCAACATCACTACTATTAAGGAAAATGCAAATCAAAACCACAGTGAGTATGCCTGTAAGTATACCTGTTATCCAAAAGAGAGATGATGGTAAGTGTTGATGAAGATGTGGAGAAAGGAAAGCCTTGTACAATCCTACTATTGGTGGGATTGTAAATTGGTACAGCCATTATAGAAAACAGTATGGGATGTTCCTTAAAAATACTGGATATATGTTCTGAGGAAATGATATCAGTATCTTGAAGAGATAGCTGCACTCCCATGATTTTGGAATATATACGGTGTATACTTGGTAAGTATGTACTTTAACTGGTTAAATTAGAGGTGAGTGGATGAATTTGAGAGTGGCCTACAACTCATTATCATTTAGTATGCAGTAGCATCAGCATATTTTATAAAACAAAATTAGAGCACTGGTCATTCAAGTCAATGAATTAAGCAAAGATCTTGTTGTATGATCATTTGTAACATTTTGAGAATAAGAAGCATTCCTGGATAGAGACAAAATGCTCCAAGGAATGTGTATATATATACACATACACACATACAGACACACACACACATATAGTTTCTTTTTTTTTTTTTTTTAATGCCCTCAAATATTTAGGGGCATCATAGTCCCAAGAATGTTTGTTGTTCAGCGTTAAGCTCTTAGTGTCACATTAAACAAGAACTTGTAGGCAGGAAAAATTTGATGAGTGAGGCAAAAGGGAAAAAAAACAAAGTCAAAAATGGATTTTGATTATGTAGTGGTGGTCAAGGGACAGAGAATGTGGAATAAGTGTCTGCAAGAGTTTCTGCAGTGACCATGAAAGGGAGTAATTGTGTTGAACAGGTTTCAGAGATTAAGATTTGTACGTTATTTTGACTGTTACATTAATGAACATATTAAATGCATATTTTAGCTAATGTGGAAACAGACGTTTTCTCTTCCTGGGATAGATTAACTCATTATTTATTAAAAAGGTGGTATGTAAACTATGAAATGTCTGGTAACTTTTTGTCATCTATTTATCTGAATTCATTTTTAAATAGAATTTCTACAAACTGAAAGATCAAAGAATATGGGGTAGCCAACAGTTGTTGACAACCTGGATTGCAAAGAGTAACAAAATATGTTAGTTTGTTGAATAAAATTAAAGCTTATTTTTCTTTCTGTAGCATATTAATTATGTTATAGTATGCCATAGCCACTTTTAATACAATCTTCCTAGTCTTGGAACAGCAGCCAATTCCAGGAATTAAGAGAATTAGGTTACTTTGCCTGGTGGTAAAAAAAAAAAAAAAGCCCAAGGTATTAAATCATTGGCGTGTCTGTTTGGGGCACAATCAGAAATAAAGTTTAGAGATAAAAGTCAATTTGCATACTGTTCACATTTATTCATACTTTAACAGGTATATTTTTCTATTTCTCTGTGATTCATATAATCCTTATTGAAACAGATTTTCAATTGCTCTTATGTCCAGAGGAGCAGATTTTAATAAAATTTTAGGATAAAGACTAAATTCAGAATTGACCCACAATAACTTGATACTACTGGCTATGAACATATTTTAATCTATCTTTACAATATTTAAGCAAATATTAAAATATCTGGTTATTTAACAACTATATGTTATAAAACATTTAAATTATTAACCTACAAATAATCTAAGAAACTAGTAGTGGAAGAAATGATTTCATTTTAACTTTAGTATTTTTAAAAATTGTTTTTGTGCTCAGAGAAGTAGAAGCAGAGATGAGATGACAATATGAGAATATTTAAATTTTGTTAGAGTACAACTTGATCAACTGTTAGAGCTGACATTAGTAGTATGTGTCAGTGATTCTTATGAGATTTTGGGAAAATTGTTTTCTTCCCTAAGTTCTGAAGTCCTTTCTCAATTCTTTGTCCTTCTGTTCCTATAGCCATTGCTATCCCATTTTTAAGCTATAAGAATCTGGATCGTCTTTGACTTATAGAACCTCTGGAGAACCATATGCTTTGAAGTTTCCCAAGATTATGAAGGAGAGAATTGCTTTAGTGTCATTGGAAATATACCAGGAATACTAATCAACCCTTAGGGTCTCCAGCACGTGCAAAATGGAGTAAAACTGAAGAATTCAGTGATTAGAAGTGACCTGTCATGATAAGGACTAGGCTTAAAACTTAATATTTAACTCAGATTATTTAAAACTATATTTTCCAGATTAGTAGAACTTAAAGAAATCCCTTTAAACATTAAACATTAGGGCCTTCAGTGGTGTTTCTTATGCAAAGTACCACTGTGCTACTTTTCTTTGACCCTTTTGGTTCTTGGACATCTCACTTGCAAGATCTTGTTGCAACCAATGGAAGTAATGCCTAAAAGAATGTTGCAAGTAGAATGCCCTAAAAGGTTATTTCCTAAATCTGGTTGTATGTCAGATTTAACAATATATTTCCAGGCCCACCCCAGTCCTGATGAATTAGAATCTATACAGGTGAAGCCCAAGAATTTTAACAAGTTTCTCAGTATTAGACTGGCACAGATTGACTGGAAATTACTGCTTCAAGACCAGTGCTCTTATTTTCTAGATGAAAATCTTTAGGCCCAGTGTCATTCTAGTGTGTAGTCAGTTTGGTCCTCTTCATATTAAACTACGATTTATAGAGTACTTAGAGCTTGGGTCATTATAGCTATAGAACTTTACTTAATTAATGGGACTATTCTCAAATGTCCCTGAAGAGTTAGCTGTTTAGTCCATGACTCTTCAAGACATTATTTGAGCATGTAACAATTTCTGGAGCTATAGTAGGTAGATGTTGAATCAATGACGGAAGAATCCATATATCATCTTCATATTAATGTCCTGTGAGTGAGAACAGTCAGTTTCTTCGGAAGTTGTAGAGATAACTTTAGAAATGAGCTCTGAATGAAAACCTGAGTGAAAGATGGCTGTTAGTGGCCAAAATATGCAGGTGGCTGGTATAGGCACTTTAGTAAACAACTTAAAGGCATAATCGACATATTTCACAAATTTAAAATATACATCTGATAAGTTTTTACATATGTGTATTCCCAGGAAGCCATTACCATAAATCAAGACTGTGAACATAACCAGAACCTCCAGAAGTTTTCTTATGTCCCTTTGTAATCCTTGTCTCCTGCCTCTCCATATCTTCTTCCATCCCCATTGCTTTCTGTCATGATAGATTTTTTTTAAATACTTTTTTTAAATATATATTTTTAAAATTTTCAGTGGACCCTTATTTTTATTTATTTATTTTTATGTGGTGCTGAGTATTGAACCCAAGTGCCTCACACATACTATGAACCACAACCCCAGCCCGTCATGATAGATTAATTTCACATTTTAGAATATTTCTGTAGGAGGAATTATAGAGTAGGAACTGTTTGGGGGAGTAGAACATGGCTTATTTCAGTCAGCATAATTATTTTGAGATTCATCCATAAGATAGTAGGTATCAATACTTTTTAATTGACTTATTGTTATTGTATGGGTATATTACAGTTTATTCACCCATCAACATTTGAATTGTATGGATATATGTTTTCATCTTGAGTAAATGCCTAGGAGTGGAATGACTCAATCTTACATGTACAGTTTATATTTCAAAGAAAGTATGAATCCTAATTTTCTGAAGTGGTTTTACTCCTTTACACTTCTTGTATAGTTGCACCCACACAGCAGTGTATGAGACTTAAAGTTCCTCCACATCCTTGCTAACACTTGCTATGGTCAGTTTTTTATGTTAATCATTCTAATATTTATGCAAAATAATACTGGTTTTATTTTGTGATATAATTATATTTATTAATGATTGAAGATTTTGAGAATCTTTTCATGTGTTTATTTGCTGTCTGTCCAGACTTTGCTTTGGTTTATTACTTTTGAAATAGAAAGTAGTTACTTTTGAAATTCAGTTGGTTAGTTTGTTCTTTTATGGTTCATGTTTTTGGCATTGAGTCTCAGAAATTTTTACTTACTCTCTTCTGAGGCGCCAGGGATTTGAACCGTAGCCCTTGCACACGCTAGGCGAGCGTGCTCCAACACGAGCTATTTCTTCAGCTCCAGAAATTTTTTCTTAACAAAGGCTTGTAAAGTTTTCTACTATTTATTTATTTTTTACAGAGATCTTATAGTTTCAGGTTTAACATTTAGGTCTGTGATTGATTTTGAATTAACCTTTGTATAAAGTAAGATATAAATTGAAGTTTCTTAACTTTTTTTTTTTGTCATATGGATATCCAACTGTCCTGCCATCATTTGTTGAAAAATTATCCTTTCTCTATTGAGTTATATCTTTGCACTTTTGTTGAAAATCAGTAGTCCATGGGCTAGAGGTGTAACCCAGTTATACAGTATATACTTAGCATGTATGAGGCCTTGGGTTCAATCCCCAGCAACAATAACAACAGAAATCGATTTTTGAAGTCCATTCTCTTCCATTCATCTATTTGTCTATCTTGATGCCAATATGATACTCTGTTGATTCCATAGCTTTACATTAAATCTTCAAATTAAAGTGTTAGTCCTCTAGCTTTGTTGTTTTTCAAAGTTTTCTGACTATTCTCTGTTCTTTGTATTTCTACATAAGTTTTAAGAATAATTTCTTCCAGGAAATATGTGGAGATATATTTTGATTGTGTTGAAGCAATATATTAGTTGAGAATTGACAAGTTAAAAATATTTATTCTAGTTCATAAACATGATATATCTCCCTATTTAAATTTTCTTTCTCTTAACAATGTGTTTGTAGTTTTAGTACATAAATTTTATGTTAGGTTTGTTTCTAAGTATTTTATATTTTTTGATGCTATTGTGAATGACATAGTTTTAAAATTTTAATTTCCAGTGTTGTGGGCAAACAGAGCTATAATCACTTTTGACATGTTGGTCTTGATTCCTGTATCTTCACTATTATCACTCATCAGTTGTATACATGGTTTTGGTAGATTCTACAGAATTTTCTGTGTTCTTGAACTTGTTTTCTGAAAATAAAGACAGTATACTTCTTCCTGTCCAGTCAGATGAATTTTCTTTTCCTTGACTTACTGCACTGACTAGAAACTTCAATACATGTTGAATAGGGGGTAGGAATGGTAATCCTGTCTTTTTCCTGATTTTAGGGGAAAGCATAGTCTTTTACCATTATATATAATGTCAGCTGTAGGTTTTTTATTTTTGTGATGCTTGGGATTGAACTAGGACTTTGGAGGTGCTTGGCAAACCCTCTGCCACAGAGCTACATCCTCTACCCAGCTGTAGGGTTTTTTGTAGATATTATTTCTTAGATTGAAGAAATCTCCAGTTTGCTAAGCATTTTTTATGATGAATTGGATTTTTTTTTTTTTTCCTTTCTCTTTTTTGGTGTTGGTTGTCAAACCCAGGGCCTTGTGCATGCTAGGTAAGTGCTCTACCCCTGAGTCACACTCCCAGCTCCTGGATTTTGGATTTTGTTAAATGCTTTTTAAATGTCTGTTGATACAATTTTTTAAAAAATGTATAGTGAACTGTTAGTTGATTTTTTCAAATAATAAAGCAACCTTGTTTTCCTGGGTTAAACAATACTTAAGTCATGCCGAATTATCTTTTCAACATATTGATGAAGTCATTTTACTAAAGCATTGTTTAGAATTTTTACATATATATGAATGAGGAATATTTTCGGTTTTATTTAATGTCTTTGGTCTTGGTATCTAAGTAATGGTGATCTATGTAATAAGTTCAGAAATATTCTTTTCATTCTACTTTCTGAAAGATTTTGCCTAAGATTGGTATTATGCCTTTCTTAATATTTGGTAGGATTACACAGTAAAGCCATTTGGGTCTTGAGTTTTCTTTGTGGAAAGGTTTTTAGCTACAAATTCAATTTCTTTACTAGACATAGAGCTACTCAGGTTACCAGTTTCTTCTAGAGTAAGCTTTAATGATATATGTTTTTCAAAAATTGTTAAAAATTTTATTTAAATAGTTCAATTTATTGGTCCAAAGTTATTCATAATATTCCTTATTCACAATGTGTAGAATAGGATAGTGGGGTGTAGCTTAGTGTAAGAGTACTTGGTTAGCATGTGCAAGCCCCGGGTTTCTATCCACAGTACCACCAAGAAAAAAAAATGATATAAATTATGTGATATCACCTTTCTAAATTTTTTCCTGATCTATCTGATGAATAAATTTTATTGATCTCAAAGAATCAGCTTTTAGTTTCATTGGTTTGTTTTTAGCTTTAATCTTTATTATTATTATTTTTCTGTTTTCAGTGGATTTTATTTGTTCTTATATTTCTATTTTCTTCAGGTAGAGTAAAGTTTTGTGAACCAAAAATCACAAACAAGGTTAAAATGAGATTGGGTACTGGAATTACTTGTATATATTAGGCTACATGAAGTTGTTCCATAGCTCAGTGATGTTCTTTCATTATTTTTTATTTTTTATTTTTTAATCTCTTGACTTTTTATTATAAGTATTTATTTATTTATTTATTTATACCAGGGATTGAACGCTTTACCACTGAACCACATCCCCAGCCCTTTGTTTTTTATTTTGGGACAGGGTCTTGCTAAGTTGTCTAGAGCCTCACTAAATTGCATAGGCTGGCTTTGAACTTATGATCTTTCTACCTCATCTTTCAAGTCACTGGAATTACAGGTCTGCCCCACTGTGCCTGGCTATTTTAAGTCATATAATATCTTGTATCTATGTGTTCCAGTTCATTTGTCTTTGCTTCTGCAGTGTTTTGTCTGCCATTAATTTCACCCAATGTGGTGTTTGTTGTTGGGTGCTGGGGATTGAACTCAGAGGCCCTTTACCACTGAGCTACATCTCCAGCCCTTTTTACTTTTTGAGGCAAGGTCTCAATAAATTCCTTAGGGCTCTCACTGTTGCTGAGACTGACTTTGAATTAGTAATCCTCCTGCCTCAGCCCCTGGAGTCACTGGGATTACAGGTATGTGCCATTGTGTCTGGCTCCAATGTTTTTGTTTTTGTTTTTCCCTTCCCCTATCCCCTCCCCACCTCATTTCCCTCTGCACAACCCAAAGTTCCTCCATTCTTCTCTTAACTCCCCACCCCCATATGTATCATCATCCACTTATCAGAGAAAACATTTGGCCTTTGGTTTTTTGGGATTGGCTTATTTCACTTAGCATGATATCCAATGTGATTTTTTGTTTTGTTTTGTTTTTGGTTTTGGTTTTTTTTTTTTTTTTTTTCCTTTATTTTTTTTGTTTTTTTTTTTGTGGTGCTGAGGATTGAACCCAGTGCCTTACACATGCTAGGCAAGCACTCTACCACTGAGCTACAGCCCCAGTCCCTCAGTGTGTTTTTAATCTCAGATATTGATACTTTCATCTCTAAGTTTGATTTGAGTATTTTAAATATCTTCATTGTCTGTTCTTAATTTTTCAAATATAAGGAATACACTTATAGCAACTGTTTTATTGTTCTTACCTCCCAGTTTTAACATCTGTGTTGAGTCTAAGTTGGTTTTAGTTGATTTTTTTTTTTTTTGCCTCATTATAAATCTCATTTTTCTCTTCTTTTGCATGCCTTGCAATTTTTGATTAAAAGCCAGACATTACTAATTTTAACTTGTTTTGTGTTTAAAAAATATTCCTATAAATATTCTTGACTTTTGTTCTGGGACAAAATCTAACTATTAAGAAATTATTTGATCCTTTTGGATCCTGCTTTGTTAGGTGGAAACAGAGGAGTGTTTGGTACTAATTATTCCCCACTGCTGAGGCAAGACACTTCCTAGTGCTGTGTATAATATCCCATGAGACATTTTGAAGTCTGGCTGGTAGAAATAGGCACTATTCCCATCTCTAGTGCCTGGTAGTATTCTCTTAACTTTTTTTGCATAGTTCTTTCCCTAGCTTCAGATGGTTTTCTTCCACATGTGCTCAATACTCTCTGCTGAATATTCAGTGAAACCCTTAGAGATCTGTGGGATTGTTTCTCTGTATAGGTCTCTCTCCTTCATTATTAGATCTTTCAGATTTATTTGTCTTGGCCTCCTTGGGTTCTCATCTCTTCTGTTAAACTCCAATAGTTTTTCAGAGTCCATCTGCATTCTTGCTCCCCATGGAAACTCTGAAGACAGTAAACTGCACAGTGGAAATATTCCTTTAGCTCTCTCTTAGGTGCTATTGTCCTTTGTCACTGGTGTCCAGTATCATAAACATTGCTTCATATGTATATATATATATTTTTTTTTGGGGGGGGGGGGGTAGGTGGGATAGGAAATGTAATTCCTGTTAATTTATACTAGCTAGAAGCAGAGCTCTAGTACTCACTTTTGATTTGAGTCTAATAATTTCTTGACTTTTGATTTTGTACTGTGGTACACATTATACTGTTTCATCTATACCCCTAAAGGTTTTTATGTTTGTATGCTAAAAAGTTTTGTTTTAAAAATGCTTATTGTGAAAATGGGAATTCATTTTACATTTGTGGTTTTCTTATTATATTTTGCCATATTCAGTATGCCCTCCATAATGCCTGGTGAAATAAAATTATTTAAAAAAAAGTATTCAGTACATAGTTAAGGAATAAATAATAGGTTGATTTTAAAGGACCAGCATAATCCTCTAAGACATGTACTATTTATATAGCAGTAGATCCATATCCTGTGCAATTTATGTAGCAATTCTTTGAATTGTTAAAATGTATCTTAATAAGTAATTATTATTGATGTGTGCTAAATAAACTGGAAGGCCTAGTCATAAGTTCCTTTGTTCAAAGAACAAAATACAAGGGTCATAGTTGGGATATTGCCTATATTTTACTTAGAATTTTCTGGCTCTACTAGAATATCATTTATCTTTTTTGGGATTTGTTAATTCAAGGGAAGCATTCCATTGATTTTGGGAATGTAAATATTGTTGACTAAAATTCTGTTTACTCTGGCATAGTTCTTTCTAAAAACACACAGATATTTTATTTTGAGAAGGGAATCATCTATTTTACTAGGGGACCTGTCTGTTCGGGGTCAGTCAGTATTTCATTCCTGAGAAATACTTGGAAGATTTGTGAGACTCATATTTCTTTTACCAACTAAATGTCTGCCAGCTCCTGTGACCTAGATGTTGCTCCAGGGGGAATTTCACTATGGATGCTTGATCTTAATGCTGCTTCCCTTGGTAATCCAACATTGCTGGCTTAATAATTTAATAGTCTTCAAAAATTCTTTAAGATAAATTTGCTATTTTCTTTATCATCATTTAATGACTTTTGTAACATGGGATTTTTATTGTGTGTATCCCTATGTATTAGAATTACTTTGGATACTAAATAGACCATAAAGAAAATGTCTAGATTTTGAATTCCACTTCTCATTGATTTCAATTATTGCTCTATTCCTTTTGGAAAAGTTTGAGGAGTGGGGTACAGAGCAGAAGTCATTGTGAGTTCAATCCCAGCACTATACACATATACACACATGTACGTGCGCGCATGCGTTACACACACATACACACACACACACCTATCCTGTTAGTTTGTCTTGGTATGCCTTCTTGCTGTCCTGTTTACTTTTTATGCCACATTCAGTGAGCTGCTTGTTGGTTTATTCACTGATGTTTCTATGTTAACCTAGTATGTATATTTGTTATGTTGAGCAGTTGGTGAATTAAAAATTAATTTAATATGCTTACTGAGCAAATAAAAGACTACTGTAATGTTTAATTTTGTGTGTCAACTTGACTGGGATAAGTCATGAATAATGCTAGTGAGCATTATTTTTGAATGTGTCTGTGAGAGTATTTCCACAAAACATTAGTGTTTGAATCTGTATAATGTAAAGATCTCCCTCACCAGTACAGATGAATATCATCCAAACTATTGGGGGCCTGAATAGAACAAAAAGATGGAATAAGGGTGAATTTGCTCTTTCTTTTGGAGATGTGTAGAAGTGGGACATCCTCCTCCTGCCCTTGGATGTGGAAACTGTTGTGCTGCCTTTCCCATTGAATGGGGACTTATTCCCACCTGCTACCCCCATCATTGTACTATACTTTGCAATTTCTGCACATTTGAAAATTGCCATCATAAAATCTTGGGAAAAAGTTAAACTTCACTATTTCACATTTAAAGAAATTTGTTGTTTTAGGTATCTTCATTCTTAGAATAGTTTAATAGGTTTACTATCTTAAACAGGATATATAGAGGTTAGGTATAATTTGCATACATCATGAAAATATATCAGTGAAACCAAATGTTGTTTAATGTGTTGGATTCAGATGAATATTTTTCTGATGTCTTAGGCTTTTTTTTTTTTTCTTTTTTTTTTTTTGTGGTACTGGGGTTTGAACCCAGGACCTTGTACATGTGAGGTGAGCACTCTACCACTGAGCTTTATCCCTGTCCCCTATGGTTATTTTTCTAAAACCAATTATTCTTTGCTGCCATCAACAGATTGTGGCTTTCAGAGGCTATGAAGGTATATGAGAAATTTGGCTGGGTGTGGTGGCACATGCCTTGTAATCCCAGTGACTAGAGAGACTGAAGCAGGAGGATTGCAAGTTCTAGGCTAGCTGCAGCAACTTAGTGAGACCCTGTCTCAAAATAAAAAATAGAAAGGACTGAAGATGTACCTCAGTGGGATAGCAACCCTGCATTCAATCCCCAGTACAAAACAAAATAAAACAAAACAAAAACAAGTATGAGAAATTTTTACTTAAATTTTTCCTAAGATTGCCATACATTTGGAGTTTTTTGAATTCTGTTTCCAATCTAACAGTAGCAAGAAGGTTTCTTTTGACATACCAATTCTAGTCTGTTGAAACAGCGTTAAGAAGAATTCTGAGAACTTTTGGGCTCAGCAAGCTAATATAGAATCAGCCACAATTGTCTGTGTCCTTTGGAAAAGGAGGAGTACAGTGGTGGGACTGGCAAATGTGTATGTTATCTGGGGTTAATAACAGGTGGTTAGGTATTGTTTGTATATATCATGAAAACGTATCAGTGAAAGCAAATGTTCTTCAGTGTGTTAGATTCAGATGCATTTAATCCCTGCTCTGCCATTTTGATGGATCTCATTGCCACAAAAGTTCTTTTTCTAATCTGTAAATACATGGACATTTTTGCTCTTTCCTGTCCCAACCTTTTAAAGCAACTTTAGTATTAGCACTTTTCTTAACTTCTGCAGTAATAAATGCTACCTAGATCAAGAAGATGTCCCATTTGTTAGGGAATTTATAATCGCTTTGGGTGGAAACAAGTGGCTGTTTCTCTTCTAGGATTTTGAGATCTTATGTAGAAGAATCTATCTACTAAATTATAGATCAAAATTCTAAAAGGTTTAAATTCATAAATGCAGTAGGGAATTCTTTTTCCTCTTCTGGAGAAAAAAAGCTCACAGACTGCAGAACTATAGGTAAGGAGTATTTATGCTTTTTCTGGGTTGAATCAATTACACAAGGATGGTATATAAGTCTATAAATATACTTTGGAGTTTTTAAATGATTTTTTAAAAAGATTTTATTTTGTTAAATGATGATTGGAAGCAACACTTTGAAGAACCATGCATAACTGAGTTTTATAAATTCCTTTGTTATTTTCTCTTTCATTGGCTTTTCTGTAGGTAATTCTTGTTAGATGCAAGGGTAGATTGTTGGTAGTTGAGAGAACCAGATGTCATAATTCCAGCTCTCATGTTTTCTGTTGCTGCTGATTGTTAGCATATTAGTAAATGCTGCTTTTAAGTGCTGTTAATTTCCGTATTGGACAAAATTGTGAAGTTAATGAAAGTCTATTTGGCATCTTCTTGAACCTCTCTTTGGTGACTCTTCTTTCCTGATGATGTTATTTCAGTGCCTCAAACATAGTTTCCAGAGGACCTTGAGTTCTGCAGACTAGTTACAGTAAGCTCTGTTAAGGTCTTGACTCATAAATGACTTAAGAGGTTACTGTGGCTTATCAGTAGTACTTATATTTGTTTCACAAGAATGAATTTCTTCAGGTGGAAGAATTATTTTGATAATATCACCAACCAGGTGATATTGACCTGGTTGATTACCATATTCATTAAGTAAAAAAGATTTTGTATACTGGGCTATTTAGTAATAAGTGATGCCTGAGTTTTTCTGTGATTTATGCCTCTTAAATTTTTAGTGGGTCTTCTGTAGCTAACAAATTGTCATTTTAAAAACAAAATGAAGATTAAAGGCAAAAAACATAAGGAATTACAATTACATAGATATATTATTTAGTCTAGGTTCTTTATTTTTTGACTCAGTTTTTAAATATGCTAGGGAGCTTCAACAGCTAGAAAAATCCATTAGATTGTAAATATATTACACTTTTTAAAAATCCAATTATTTTTACTGTTTTCTTAAAATAATTAGTCTTTAGTGTCTTTCAGAGCTTGACTTTTTTTTTTTTTTTTTTGTACTGGGAATTAAACTCAGGGGTGCTCAACCACTGAGCCATGTCCCCAGTTCTTTTTATATTTTATTTAGAGACAAGGTCTTGCTAAGTTGCTTAGGGCCTTGCTAAGTTCTAAGGCAGGCTTTGAACTCAAATAATCCTTCTGACAGCCTCCTGAGCCACTGGGATTGCAGGCATGTGCCACTACACCCAGCTTATAGCTTGACTTTTGATAATTTTCAGAATTTTGTCAGCTCTTTTGGTGTTACAGATTGATTTTGAGACAAACATTCACTATTTCTCTTGTCTTTTGTTCTTACAGAAAGAAATTTGACTTGAATTAGTATATGTAATACCAGTATTTATGAATCATTAGTAAGTTATCTTTGAAGATATTTCTTTTTAAAAAGTTGAAAATACAGAGTAGACATGTTTCAGTGGCTTATAAAGTACCACCAGCATTGATATTTTAGCTTTAGAAACAGTTCGTGTATAATAACATGAATAAGTAAAGTGAGTATTCTAATAGTATACTAAGTATTATTTTGATTGGTGTCCTTGTTCATTTTAAAAAGTTAAAATTTACTTTTTCTAGAAATTAGGAAAACAATTCCATTAACAATAGCCAAAACAAAAACAAACAAAAAAACCTTGGGAACCAATCAGAAGAGGTGAATGACCTCTACAGTGAAAACCATAAAACACTAAAGAAAGAAATTGAAGACCTTAGAAGATGGAAAAACCTCCCATGTTCTTGGATAGGCAGAATTAATATTGTCAAAATGGCCATGCTATCAAAAGCATTGTATAGATTCAATGCAATTTCCATCCAACCTTTAATGATGTTTTTCACAGAAATTGAAAAAGCAGTTATGAAATTTATTTGGAAAAATAAGAGACCCAGAATAACCAGAGCAGTCCTTAGCAGGAAAAGACAAAGCAGGAGGCATCATAATACTGACCTCAAATTATACTGCAGAGCTATAATAGTAAGAAGAGCATGGCACTGTCACCAAAACAGGCATGAAGACCAGTAGAATAGAATTTTTTAAAAGAGACAGAGACAAACCTATATAACTACAGTTATACTAGTCAAAGTTGCCAAAAACATGTTGGAGAAAAGATAGCCTTTTTAGCAAATGGTGCTGGGAAAACTGGACATACATATGTAGTAGAATGACATTTAACCGTTATCTCTAATCCTGCACAAAACTCAAAGTGGATCAAAGACCTAGGCATTAGACCCTACACCTGCTAGAAGAAAATGTAGGCACAACACTCTTTAACATGTCAGCTCAGGAACTGACTTCCTTAATGAGATTCCTCAAAAGCACAAGAAGTAAAATAAAAAATTGATAAATGAGATGACATCAAATTAAAAAGCATCTTCACAGCAAAGGAAACAATCAAGAGCATGAAGAGAACCAACTGAATGGGAGAAAATCTTTGCCATCTAGCCTCTGAGATATGGCACTGATATCCAGGATATACAAAGAACTCAGGAAACTTAACACTAAAAAAAAAAAATAATAATAATAATAAATAAAAAATAACCCAGTCAATAAATGGGCAAAGGAACTAAATTAAAGACACTTCTCAAAAGAAGAAATACAAATGGTCAACAAATATATGAAAAAATGTTCCACATCTCTTGCAATTAGAGAAATGCAAATTAAAACGACACTGAGATTTCATCTCATTCCAGTCAGAATGGCAATTTTCAAGAATACAGTGTTGGTGAGGATGTAGGGAAAAGGGTACTTACATTGTTGGGGGGACTTCATATTGGTGCAACCACTCTCAAAAACAGTATAGAGATTCCTGAATAAACTAGGAATGGAACCATTGTATGACACAGCTATTCCAGTCCTTATTTTATAACTAAAAGATTTTAAATTGGCATACTACAGTGACATAGCCACATCAGGGTTTATAGCAGCACGATTCACAGTAGCCAAGCTATGGCGCCAACCTCGGTGCCCTTCAAAGATGAATGGATAAAGAAAATATGGTATATATACACAATGGAATATTACTTAGCCATAAAGAAGAGTGAAATTATTGCATTTGCTGGTAAATGGATGGATCTAATTAATAAGCATTGTGATTAATAAGTACACTATGCAAGTGGAACACAATATCTTTCTAAGGGGGTGATGCAGAGAAGCAAGGAAGGCAAGATTGAGTTACATTTTTGAAACTCAAATAATAGTGGAATACCATCTACTCAGGAGAAATGTTGAAAGGTATGACTTTCAGGAAATAATTGGTAACATATGAAACTTTAAAGAATAGTTAATTGTTTTACCCAGCAATCTAAGGAAATTATCTGAAATTTAAAAATTATATAAAGAATGTGGGTTCTCCCCCACTTTTCTGTGATGCTCAAGATTTAACCAAGGGCTTCACTCATGCTTATGCAAGTCCTTTACACTGAGCTGCACTCCTAGCCCAGGATGTGTGATTTCTTTCCTTACTTTTTTTTTTCTTTTATTTTTCATTGCACAACTGAATGTTGAACCCAGAGGTACTGTACCACAGAGCTATATCCCCAGCCCTTTTTATTTCTTAAAACAGGGTCTTGCTAACTTGCTGGGGCTGACCCTGAACTTGCAATCCTCCTGCCTTAACCTGCATGTGACACATTGTATCTAGCTGTGGTTTTTTAATTAAACTTTTTATTTTGAGATAATTAGAGATTTACATGCTGTGTTAGTGAGAGTTCTCCAGAGAAACAGAACCCGTAGGATATGTATATAGATATTTGAGAGAGGATTTGGGAATTGACTCACATGATAATAGTTTTTGGTTGAAAAGTTTCATGAGTCATCTTAAGGCTGGAGAACCTGGGCTTAATAGCAGGGCTCAGTCCAACTCTGAAGGCCTCAGAATGAAGAAAGCCAATGATATTACTCAGTTTGAGACCAAAAGTTTGAGTACTCAGGGAGAGGCCTGAGTATAAGTCTTAGAATCCAAAGGCTAACCAACCTGGAGTTCCCATGTCCAAGACAGGAGGCGAATGTGCTCCAGCCATTGGTTCAGATATGTTTGCCTTCTGTATTTGTTCTTTATGATCCCCAGTCTATTGAATGTTTTCTGCCCACGTCGAGGACATCCTCTTACAGACACACGCCAAATAATTTTTTCCCAGATTTTTAGTTAGTCATAATTCAGTCAAATTGACAGCCTAAAATTTATCATCACATGAAGTTTTATGAAATAACATGGAACTCCTGTGTCCCCTTAACCCTGTTTCCTCTAGTGGCATAACATCTTGCAACACTGTGATAAATTATCACAGATATTGATATTAATACAGTCAAGATAAGAACAGTTCTGTTAGCCAGGTATGTTGGCACATGCCTGTAATGCCAGTGAGGATCACAAGTTCAAGGCCAACCTCAGTAACAGTAATAGTGAGACCCTGTCTCTCAATAAAATAAAAAGGTTGTGGGTTCAATCCCTAGTACCACACACACACACACAAAACCCCCAAACAAACAAAAAACAGTCCTGTCACCAAAAGGACCCTTCCCCATGTTGGCCTTTTATAGGCCCCATTTCCTCTGCCTTCCATGACCTCTGGCAACCTCTAATCTCTTCTCCATTTCTATAATTTTGAAGGTTATATAAATGGAATCAGTGTGTGTGACCTTTGAGATTGGCCTTTTCCATCTCCTGGAGATTGATTTTAGTTGTGTATACATTATTTTTATTGCTGAGTTGTATTCCATGATATGGGTGTACAGGTGAAGAACACAGATTCTTTCCAGTTTTGGGCTATTATAAATACAGCTGCTATAAACATTCATATATGGGTTTGTGTGTACATAAGTTTTCATTTTTGTAATATAAATGCCCAGGAATGCAGTAGTTGGGTTATATGGTACTTGTATGATTAGTTTAAGAAATTCCTAAACTTTTCTGGAGTAGGCATACCACTTTGTATTTCCATCAATATTGTATGAATTCAAAGGATGTGTTTATTAGATTTACAAGGGAAATAACAATCCAGCAAAAGTGAAATGATTGTTGTTGGACATCTATTGTAATATATTGTGTGGGTCATCAGAAGTGTTTATATAATTTTTTTTTAATATGGGAAAATGGTTATGTTAGAAAAGCAGAATCTAAACATTATTATCTCAAGCAACAAAGGCATAGAAAATAGAAGTGATTCATAATTGGTAATTTAAATAAAGAATGTTTATGTCAAAGGACATTTTTATTTTAGCTTGATTCTTGTGTCACTTCTAATAGCTCATGGACTCCTTTAAAGAAAAGGAGGGAAAGAGTATATTTTTCCCCATATAAAGCTTCTTTTTGCTACTTTTGAAGGGTTTGGGATATTTGCTCTCTAGGACAATTGCTTAGTATTTTACTAAGTGCCAGTAGCCTTAAGAATAATATCCTGTGGTTTACTGGATATAGTTAAGGTACTGATCCAGCCTAGTTTTATTATCATCTTATCATGAGAATATATATAAATGCTCTCATTCTTTAGCATGTAAAATGTGTATTTCGTCTTCTCACTTGGAATTGTATCTCCAAAATAAGGTCTCTTGCTTATTTTGTGTTCTGGCAGCTCAACCTTTCATTTTCTGTGACTTCTAACTGCTTCTGCTTCTGCTGTTTATCCCCTTTTCTAGAAGTTCTTCCCATTTTATAGCCTGTGTCCCCATCTTCCACATACCTGTTCTATCCCTTTCTTCATGGTAGAATTGTCCATCTTTCAGATCATATGATCTGATCAACCCTCAGGAATTGTATTTAAGATTAAATGCATTTTAAAAAATAATTTCTTAGTTTTGTTTAAATACTGTTTTTGTAGAGGCTATTTTTTTGTCTCTTATTGAAATATAACAAATGAGATTGAACCCAGTAGTGATGTAATGTTTGAATATAGCAATTTCATGTGCTTTAGGTAGATATTTCTTTAGCCTTATGGGTTAAATATTCTTTTATTAAATCAGCATGGAAAGTCAACTACACCATAAATTGTTGCTTCAATGCAAAACAGAGCCTTAGATTTCAAAGAATATTCTGTAGTTAAGTATGCAGTCTTTTGGGATCTCTTCCTTGGAATATATATGTGTATTTTATTATTAGTAACACTGCTAAATGTTAGTTGCTGTCCTCAGCCTCTGACTATGCTTAATAGCATTGCAGTGTCCTTGCTGTGTAAGTCATATGAGGTTCATTGAAGCCAAAGCTATTTAGGGAAGAACCAAAGAAACACAAGACATGTAAACCCCAAATACTATATCATAGTTATGAATGCTGTGAATGAGAAGACAGAGATAAGCCTGAACTGTAGCACTAAATATAGAACTAGGGCTTGGACACATTGACTGTATATTAAGATAACCTGGAGAGTTTAAAAAAACTACTAGTGCCTAAATCTTATCCCAGGAATTCAGATTAAATTGGGACCTGGGCAACAGTATTTTTAAAAGCTCCCACATATTCTTCTAATGGTTAGCCAAAATTGAGACCCTCAGTTTTGTACTAACTTTGAAAGCAAGGAGCCAGGTCAGAAATAGCTACAGACTTGGAATAATCACTGTACCTAGTGAAACAAAGGATAATCTTTGTGCAGTATGGAAAGCATAGCTGGATTGTTTCTTGATTCCTCCTGCCCCATTGAGCCATACCTAAAGAGAAACACCATTAAAATTGTTATCTTCAACAGTGAAGTGTAGCAGTATATCATTATGAAGTTCTATAGTTTAGAAAAGTATAAATCCAGTTTTTGTGAAGACTAAGGTTAAGGTAGAACAAAATAAGACAGGTGATCAAGACTAGTATCATCAGTGATGTCATGTTGATAGCATTTTGTTCTTGGTAAGATGTAGTGAGAATCACCCTCACTACTGAGGTCTTCTTCCTTACTATAGTGTTGTAATAAGAAGGCGCTTACCAGATGTCACCCCTTGACCTGGGACTGTCCAACCCTCCAGAACTGTAAGAAATAAATTTCTTTATTAATTCCCAGTTTGTGGTGTTCTGTTATAGTAACACTAAACAGACTGAGACAGTAACCTTAATCCTAACTAGTAATTAACAGAAAATGATGCCTTGATAGTTAAGACATTGTACTGATGAGTATGATTTCTAGCTAGCTTCATTAATTGACCCATGACAGGGTATGGATATGTCACTCTCTTTGGAAAACCAAGGTAGGTTCACTCCCTGTAGATTAGAACACTAATAGTATTTGTCTTTATGGTTTAGAGCATATTTCAGTGTTTTACTATTTCAGTGCCCTGCAAAAAAAAAAAAAAGGTTTAACAGGAAAAAAAGAAACAAGGTAAAACTGTGAAAAGAAAAAAGGGAAAACAAAGAAAAAGGAAGAAAGAAAAGAAAAAAAATGATTGGCATGTAAGCCCATTTATTTCAAATTATGTGGTTGGAATGATAAAACTCAATTACAATTAGAATGTAATAAAAGAAGTAGTTGGTATATGATGTTGGAATAATTCATCTTTAATGTGAACAGTGATATGAAGTTCAGCTGTTGCAGCAGAAGTATTTTAGAAATACCAAGCAGTAAAAAGTAAATTTGGGATCACTATTGAGAAAATTAAGTAGCCATTAGATCTTTTTATGTATTTGTGAAAATAAATTTGAAGGCGTTTTTGAAACCTTAACAACTCTGTAGGAAATTACAAATGAGTAAAAGGGGATGGGCTTTTAATAAATAGGGTGATTTGACAAGTTTTTACTTGTGGTGTTCCTATTGTATATCAAATTAATGACTTGTAATGATGAGTGAAAATAATTTATTTTGCAAATCAGGGTAATGTTTGTCTGTTTTTGATGTGTTTTATTTAACTTTCTTGATACTCTCATATTCTTGATAGTGTGTGGTCATTGATTCTTTGCTCTTTGTCATGATATAATATTTAGTTCTTTTTGTTAGCCTGAGTTTTATCTTGATCTTCAAAATAACCAGGCATGGTATTTACATGAAGCAGATAAGCATGACCCATGTAAATCTTCGTTGAGTCCCTGAGAGTGTGTTTTTCCCCCCTTTTTCTTTTTAAAAAAATTATTTTTTTTCTGGCAGCCTTAATAATGTTTTCATAAAATATGATCGATTTATAAGTCTGTTTAACATGCCTTTCCCTTTTTGTCTTAGTGCTTTGCTTCTAAGTTGCAGATGCAGTGACTGAACAATACGCTGTGTGGTGTGACAGGTAAATTTCCCAATTTACCTGCCGTAATAGTGTGCTGTGTAATGCCATTCAATCATCTTTGAATTTTACTTGCCTGATTAGTTGAGTGAAGCAGATTTTCAATTTAAATGTAACTTCATCTGCTTGATTAAAAATGTAACAGAACATTATCTGCTGCAAATAAATTTCAGTGGAAGAGATGATTTTGCCTGTTTAAAAATAACATCTGTTTATATTGGCTGGAAGCAGACGATTAATACCTCTCTAATTTCGAGGTTTACCAGTCCAGCTCACCTGTCTCTTTGCATGGATAGTTGAAATTGATGGCTGTCGAGTATAAACATTTACCTGTTGATGTTTAGTTGATGGATTTCTTTTTTAAGGATAATACAGAATCCCATCATTGGGCATTCATTTATTTGCTGCTCATCAAGATGATTGACAGTTTTGCCAACAACATGGAAAAAGGATCTTCCTTCATGATGCATACGAGAAAAATTTTACCCCTCAGTGATGAGTGCCCTATAGTAGAAAAACAGATTCTTGTGAATTCCTTTTTATAGTTGGTATTTATTTGAATTCTGAGTTTAGAGTCCATGAGTATAAATTTAAGTCAAGTGTGTAGAAAATGAGGGTAGTACTCCCCTGCTGGCATCTTTCATCAAGTGATTATGTGTGTAGGCCATACCGACAAGAAAGGAGAAAGATAGGGAAAACCAAAACGATTTTTTCCCCCAACGTTTAGCATAATGTTAGGCATGTACTAGACCACTCAATAAATATTTATTGAATTTGAATTAAAAATTAGGCCTAGAGTATATTCAATATTCTAAAAATGTAACAAACAAGATTTAATCATTTAAACATAGTTTAAAAACTATAACAAAAAAGAAATTATCGAATACTGGTTTGTCACTTTTTTTAAATGAACATTTTCCTTTAGGAGCTTATTGAAAGTATAGTTTTAAATACAGAATTTTGTAACAAATTTTATCTGGGGGGAAAAGGCATTGTTTACCATTAATTTTCCTGACTGGTAAAACTGAGTTGAAAAAAAATGTACACATTTCTAACTCTAGTAAGGTAATAGTACAGTTCAGTGGTTCCTAGTATATTTGGTCTACAATAAAACAATATTTGTTTTTTGAAAACTGGTGTAGTTCTACGCTACACCAAAAACTAGTCTTTTTAAAAATTTTATTTATTTATTTTTGATTTTTGCAGTGCTTGAACCTATGGCCTCACACATGCCAGACAGGCATTCCACCACTGAGCCACATCCTCAGTGCCTTTTTTTTTTTTAGTCTGTTTTGAGTGATATGAAAAACATAAAATTATACATACAAATGGTGGTGTTTTAAAAGGTTTCTTATTCTTTTTAGTCATACATGACAGTAGAATGTATTTTGATGTATCATACATAGAATGTCACTTCCCATTTTTGTGGTTGTACATGACATGGAGTTACACTGGTTGTGTATGCATATAAAAACAAGAAAGTTAACGTCTGATTCATCCTACTGACTTTCTTATTTTCATCCCCTTATTTCCCCTGTTCCCCTTTTGTCTAATCCAGTGAACTTCTAGGTGGTCACGTTTTTTTAATGCTTAACTTATTTTGGGAGAAGATTTTGAACATACCACTTAGTTGTAGAGAAATACATTGTTTTGATAATATTTTTGTTGTCCTTTGTCATTAAGTAAATTAAAGTATTAGTGGTTCGAAAGTCACTGCATTGGTAGATTGCAAGCACTTGTCCCAATTGTGATATTAAGGAGTTCTTGGCCATATAATGTGTGATTTGAATTGAAATTATATTTTTGAGGCAGATATTTGAGGGGATTTCATCAAATTGTTTTTAGTCAATAATCAAGAAAATTGGTTTCCCAAATATGTAAGATTTTTAACCTTCAATCAGTTTTGTGGATGATTTAGATGTTTTATTTACAAATGTAAGATTTAGGGGTCAAATCTTTTTAGATTCATCAGGTTAATCTTGAATATTTAGCAGAAAAATTTTGCCATAGTGTTTTGAGAGAACAGCTCAAACTGTAAAAATGTACAGAAATATAAATATATTTGGCATGTTCTTCAGTTATAAATTTGTAATTTTATCGTTGCAATAAATTGATTTAACCTTATTTAAATACTTAAATGTAAGATGTGCAGGCTTTTTATTTTTTTAAAAGATCAGTGTAAAACAGAATATTATATTTGTTAGCTTTCTTTGTTTCTTATCCTTCTTGTTTTTTCATGGTTTGCAAAAGGTAGATGAAATTTTTGTTTTATTTGTCCAGATAATATTGAATTTGTAGAATGAACAAACTCAGCAAAAAACAGTTCATAACTAAAGAAGAAGGTATACAGGTTGAAAATCCAAAATATCTAAATCTAAAATGTTCTAACCCTGAAAATCCAAAATAACTAAGTCTGAAGCTTTGAGTTCAACATAATGCCATAAGTAGAAAAATTTCACACTTGATTTCATTTGACAGAGTTGCAGCCAAAATGCAAGTGTACCAAAACAGTGTATAAAACTATCTTCAGGCTATGTATATAAAGTATATATAAAACAACTAAATGTCATTTTTAGACTTGTTTCCCACCCCCAAGATATCTCATGTATATGCAAGTATTCAAAATCCAGAAAAATCTGAACTCTAAAACACTTTTGTTCACAAAATTTCAGTTAAGAGAAATTCAACATGTATTACTTGAAGTTTATATTACTACTTAGTCTGACTTCAGGATCTATGAGACAGACATCTGCTCGTTCCTCTATGATTTAACTTTATATCTTTGTCATGTATTTTCAAAGGGGGTGAAGAATGTTCATAATGGGCATTATTTCTAATAACCAAGACTTGAAAATAACCCAGATGTCAGTATTTGATGAATGCATAAATAAAATGTGATATAGACGTTTTCTTATTTTTGTTAGTACATTGTAATTATATGTAATGGTATTATTCACTTTTGCATATTTCTACATGCACACAGTATAACAATATAATTGGAAAATGTGGTATATTCTTCCAATGGAATATTATGTAGCCATAAATAAGTAATGAAGCATTTCCTGGAGATGTAGCTCAGAAGTTGCTTACCTAATTTGCCTAGGCACTGAGTTTGATCCCCAGCACCAAAAAAAAAAAGAAAAAAAGAAGGAAGTATGAATAAATGTTACAATATGGATAACTTCAAAAACATGCCAAGTGAAAGAAGCTAGACACAAAGGGTCACATATTCTGTGATTTTATTAATGTGAAATGTCCCAGATAGGCATATTCATAGAGATATGGTAGATTAGTGGTTGCCAGGGACTGGCAGGAGATTGAATGGAGAGTGCCTGGTGAGTACAGGGTGTGTACAAGATGTTATGGAATTAGATAGTGGTCATGATTGCAACAGCTTTGTGAGTATAGTATACTAAAAACCAATGAATTTACACTTCACAAAGGTGATTTTTTTTCGTAGATGAATTGTATTCATTAACAAAGAAGGGAAAATATATAAATTGTTGGTTTATAGAGAGGTTATTATCGGAAGAGTTTGTCATTGTTTATTCTTCTTGACATTTAAGGCTTTAATCTGATGCTGAGAGAACTGAAACTCTTGACTGACCTTTTTATAACATTTTTAAAAATTACAAAATTGTAGTTATCAGCCTTTTATAAAATTTGGAGAGTAGCATCTTAATTTCTTCGATTATACAAGTACCTTTATCTCTTTATTATTAACATTATTTTGGCTTATGTGTTTTTATATATCTTTTAAAAACCACAGTTACCTTGTAGTTCAAAAGCTATGTATAAGATAGGTTTGAGGAAAATCAGGTTATTCTGAAACTGTGCTGTTGTTTTAATTTTTTAATTTTTTATTTTTTTGAATATGATTATATCGCTGTTATTTATTTCTCAACAGGTAATTTTTCTAGCTTCAATATTTTCCCCTCAAAATAAAAGGAAAAAAAAATCAAAAACTTTAAAACTGGATCACTTGGCCCTTTATCTTCTTGTCTCCTCCCAGTTCAAAATGCTTGCATCTCTTGATGGCCAGCATCCTCTTGGATCCTCTTGGATCCTCTTGGATCCTGCAGTTTGGCTCAACGCACGATCTTCTTGGTGGTTTTAGCCTTCTTGCGGAAAATTGGTTTCGTCTGCCCACCGTAGCCCCTGTTTCCGATCATAGCGCCTCTTTCCTTGGGCATAAAGGGAATCCTTGCCCTTCTTATACTGGGTCACTTTGTGAGGGTGGCGCTTGCCACACTTTTTACAAAAAGCCCTTTGGGTTTTAGGTACGTTGACCATCTTTACAATAGAGGTGTCTGCGCGATGAAAACTGGAGATCTCGCGACTGCAGCCTTCGCCTCGCCACGCTCGCGCCTAACACGTGCTGTCATTTAAAAAATTTTTATTGTATTCATTTCCATTTGTGAGATTGATGGCCTTTAGGGTAGATTGTAAATATGTTGTTAATCTGAAATCATTAGGGAAGGAAAAGTAATTTTACATAAAAAATTAATGTAAATATTTGTGAAATGTAAATATATTCTAACAAGTTATTTTGACTAAAAACTAGCATTTTTTGGATTAAAATCTTATAAATCAGCATTAGCCTTGTAAAATGTTCATGTGATTGAAATTAGACATCTCAATAGTATAGTATGTACCTTTTGAAATTGAGAATGTTCACTTTGTGACTCAGAGGAAAAGATAGATACTTGAATATAAAATATTAGTTCAGCTTTCAAAATCAATCCAGTGTAAAATATTGGTTGCCTTAGAGGTCAGTCATACTGAATTGTATGCTTTATTATTTGAGATGAGGTTTGTTTTCAACCTGCTGCAGAAATCCTTTACCTTCAGTTATATTTTAAGCTGCTTGAGTATATTCCTAGGTTAATTCTAGCAGTTCTTGGCCTCCACAAGCATTATTATTAGCAATTTTTTTCACTTTCCCTTCTTTTAATTCATTTGAACTGAAGTATTTTGACCTACAAAAATAATAGTTTGCTTCAGTTTACTGTAAAAATATGACAGTAGAGCAGATATTTCCTCATTGTTCTTTGTTGAGTGGTTTACATATATTAAATGATTTCATTTACACAACAACCCAACAAAGTGGTACTAATATCTTTTATTTACAGATGAGGAAATAACTGTGAAGAGGTAAATTCACATGCCCAAGTAAGTGAGATACTTGGGATTTGAACCCAAGCCACCTTGCTTCAGATCCCAGACATTTAAAATGACAATGCTATGTTGCCTTTGTAGTGCTGGGTATTGAACCCAGGGCCTCATTTGCGCTAGGGAAGCACTCTCTACTACTAAGCTAAGTTCCCAGCCCTGTCTTCTACTCTTGATCCAGTCTTCTCTTAACTTTTGGTAGTTTTGAAAATTCAAGTCCAATTCCTTTTCTTACCTTAAGCCCTTGTTTTTTGCCTACACAGTGAAGGGTTAGTGAAGAGTTGATCTGTAATTGTATTATGTTTGTATTGTAATTGTGTATTTTTCTTGTTATTTCTACCTGTAGGGATACTCAGTCTTTCAGCATAATCTGTTATATTGATGATCATCCTTGTGTGTTACTTTGTAAATTTTAGAAGCCTTCTCTAGTTCATATCTGTTAAGCTAACACTTTTTGAATGATTTTGTGTTAGACCTTATTATGAAGCAATTAAATATGTATAATAATGTTAACCAAAGTGAGCTAAGAATCAACTTAGTGTGTGTCATCTGAAGATTCAGACCAAGTACTTTGGCTCACTGGTAAAGTAAGTTATTTCTGTTTTATTTAGTGCTTAGTGGCAGTTTTTCTGATTGTCATTATGGGCTTGCATCCAGGGAACAATCACTTAATAAAAATATGCCTGAGCTCAAAGAGCTGGAAGTGCTCTACTTTTTACTTGTAGGGCCTAACAGAATCTTTTTTTACTCCTGATCTGTCATCCATTCTGAAGCCCCTGACACCTCTCTTTCTGGAGTTCTTCCTTTTTATTCTTGGTATTAGTAGGGAAATAGTATCAGTACCCTCAAGAAGGAGATTGGTTTTAATCCTGTGTTTAAATCACCCTGGTGTTTTCATACTTGTTTAAAATTGTAGTCTGTTGCAATGGTGTGTGAATCTGGTATGTTAAAGGGACAATTTGATATACACTGCATTAAAAGCAGTAGATTATTGGGCTGATAACATCTAGGTTATGTTGTGGGTTTCTTACATTGGGTGAAATGACCTTGGACAATAGACCTCTTGGACCCAAGTAACCTGAAATTTTGTCTTAAAGAAATAAACCAAAGCTGCAGTTTCATTTCAAAATACAGAAGAGCTGAGGCCAAGTACTTTGGGTAGTTTTTGAGTTTGAGAATGAAATCATACTGTATTAAATTAATATCATTAATGATTTTTTAGCATATAAAACTATTTGTCTAATGTTAGATTATCAGTAGTCTCAGAGATCCATTAAAATAGTGATAGATGGGGACTGGAGTTCTCATGTTATTTTGGTATACTAGTCTTAGGAAGCAGCCATTGTATAATGGAGTGTTAGTTTTATTATTGTTTACTGTTGCCATTAGATGTTCTTATTACATATAGTTTGATTTGAAAATAGAGAAGTTAATTATGAAGTGGTTCCAAATTTCTAAGTTGTTTTATGGGAAATTTTAAAAATCTATAAAAGTGGAAAAGATAACAGATTTCCCTCTGTGTCACTTGTCATTAGTAGTAAACAACTCATGACTATCTTGTTTAATCTACATCTTTACTTTTTCCTCTCCCTTCTGGATTTTTAAAAAAAGCAAATCCCAGTTACTAATTATTTCATCCATAAATATTTTAATCTTTATCTAAATGATAAGAATTAAACTACTGTTTCACATCTGACATTTATAAATGTCAGGATGATTAACAAATTATAAGGCAAGATAAAAGTAATTAATGGATAAATCACTAAAATAATAAGTTAATTTAAAATCATGATCCTAATAAAGAATATCCATTGCAATTGGTTATTATATCTAAATATCTGTAGGTTTCCTTTTCCTGCTATGGCTGGGCACAGTGGTGCACGCCTGTAATCCCAGTGGTTTGGGAAGCCGAGGCAGGAGAACTGCAAGTTCAACCCTAAGCAACTTGGTAAGACCCTGTCTTTAAATTAAATAGAGAAAAAGAGCTGGGGATGTGGGACAGTGGTTAAGTTCCCTTGGTTCAATCTCTGGTAAAAAAAAAATACAACAAAAAACATGTTCTAAGTCTAGGGATATAGGGTCAGTGCTTGCCTAGTTCAAGACCTAGTGTTCAAGACCCTGTGTTTGACCCCCAGCACTGCCCCGCCCCCCCCAAAAAAGGTTCTAAACATGAGTAATGATACATATTTAGGTCAATGTTATTTATTTACGTCTAGATTTTTATCCTCTACTTTATCCTGTCCCACCTCTTGTGGATTGCATGCATATAAATCTTGAAATTTGGGGCAGGAGAAATGAAAGAGGTTAATCTACTTCTAAGACTGACATCATTTTCAGAATAACTGACTCCAAGAATGAGCAGAATATATTTTATTTAATAGCTATGAGAGATGGATTTTTATGAACTTTTATCCAAAGTAACAGGTTCTCACCTTCAGTGTAAAGGGTGTTATGAAAATGTAAAGTTCATTAATATGCTGTATATTTTTATCCCCTTGAATGTAATTTAGAGATTATATACTGTAATAGGATTTATGACATTATACTGTTTAATCTTTAGGGTGTTACAAACACATTGAGGACAGTTGGCAGTAACTGAGGTTTGCTTGCATTTTAAGAATGTATTAGTATTATTGAATATCATACATTTTAGTTAAAAGCAGACAAAATTTATGCTGCTTGAATGTTTATAGATTCAAAGATAATATTTTTCTGCAGACCAAGAATAAAATCTTTAAGAACTAACCAGATTAAAGATGAAATGATCTATCTCTAAGGTTCAGTTTTAATTAATACATGGGGGAAGATATTGACTTTTCTTCAAAGTGTTTGTTTCTATGTATCTGAATTTGCACATATTCAATAACCTAGGATGTATAAAATGAAACAAGCTCTTCAATTTGGCATTCAAAAATTCTGACTTAAAAAAGATAAGTTTATTTTTCCAGTATGAATACCTTACTATTCTAAAATAAAAGAAGAAAAACAATGGTCCAATGAAGCTTTTTCTTTTTCCTTTTTCTTTGTGCACAGCATGTATATTGATTTTACCAGCATTAAATGTCTTTTATTTGAGTCTTTAAATTCATTGCTCAATTTTTTTAGTTTATTTTAATCCATTACTTATTTTTTAAAGTTGAATTTGAGTATTTTAGATTTCAAACTTCTAAAGGACAAAGAATATATCTTTTCAGTGTGTGACCTTGACAGTATCATGCACAAGTAGGTACTCACAAGGTCTTTGATGAACTTGTTTCCACTTAGGGAGAGAGAGGATCAATGGAAAGAAATGGGGAAAATGGCTTTGCTATTAAAGATCAATGGATATCTGATTTTTCACACAGTTACCCTTATTTAAAAGTTGAAAGTGGCAGTTATGAAGTCTTTTTGCCTTCTTGTGTTGTGTGTGGAGTTATTTCTCAGTTGTTTGATATATTTTTATCTGAGGTATTATATTTGCATTGAAAACTTCATCAGATTCTATAACACCTTTTGCTTTGTTTTCAAATAGAATATAATTGAAAGATGTCAAGAGAAGGACAATAACCATTTCTTCCCTCATTTTTAATGTACTAAATTTCCTTCTCATGTCATATTTCTTATCCCTGAAGAACTTTCTTTGGCAGTTCTTTTAGAGCAAGCGTGTCTGCTGGTAGTAAATTCTCTTAGTTTTGCTGCATCTGAGAGTGTCTTTATTTAACCTTCATTTAAGGATATTTTCCCTAGAATTCTGGTCTCGCAGTTCATTTTTTAAAAGCATGAAAAATGTTATTCTATTTCCTATTGATCCCCCTTCATCTTTTTTATCTGGTAAGATTGCATGCTTTCTATTAATTTATCTTCAAGTTCACTGATGATTTCTTCTGTCATATCCATTCAGCTATTGAACCTATACAGTGAGATTTTCGTTTGGTTATTGTATTTTCCATTTTCCATATCTCTGAATTTTCCATTTGGTTCTTCTTTATGTTTTGTTTTTTCAAAATTTCTTTCCATTAATTCTAAGAGTGTCAGCACTTACTGGAACATTTGCATGACAATGGTTTTAAAAATCTTTTGTTATCTTATTTCAATGTTGTTATCTGTTAATTTCTTGTTCCTCACAAGTTGAGGTTTTCCTGATTCTTCATGTGTCAAATTATTTTGGACTATTTCCTGACAGTGTACGCACTATGAGACTCTTTGTCTCCATCAAATCCCCTGGTGAATGTTGATAGTTTTTTGTTTTAGTAAGCAGTCAGTGCACTTGGGTTCAGGTTGGGTTGTGCAGTTTTCTTTTACAATCTGATCTATCCTATATGTGTGCCAAATATTGGTCTGCCTGGTAACTGGGTAGTTTTCTATTGTAGAGTTCAGTTTTCCAGCTTCAGCATGCACAGCTTGGGTTGAGGAGTAAGCACAGGAATTTATAAACAACTTTTTGGGGTCCTTTTCTTTTCATAGTCTCCTTGGCATGTTTTGATTACTTGGGCCTTTCCATTTGGTCTTCCAGCCTCAGAGCTGGGACTTTCATTACCCACTTCTGATGCACTTACAACTGTGCCTGCATCTGAGGCCAAGGATCAGGAAGACAGAAAAAAATAAGCTGGAGTTTTGGGCAGTCTTTTGAAGAGGAAGTTTTCCTCCCTCAGGGTTTTAGACTCTTGCATGTGTCCATTGCTACTACTATCACCTTATCCACCACCATCCTAAAATTGCTTGGGGACTTGGGTAGAAGAGACTTTTGAAAAGAAAAAAGTTAATGCTCAGGCATTAATAGACTGCTTTCCTATCCCTCAGCCTAGAAATAGAGGACTGCTTCTGGAGTTCACTCTTTCTACCCAAGTGTCTACTTCCAGAATTTGACCTTTGAGTATAGGCCAGGATTCCATAGGGGGAAAGTGATAAACTTGCTACCAGTTTGATGGTTGTTCAGAGTCTGATCTTTTCAGTCTTCCCAAACTAGCTAACTTTATGCTTTCTATCTAAATTTTATACTTGCATTCCATGGAAAAGGCAGAAGAGAGTGTGCTTATTCCATTTTACCTGGAGTTAAAACTTCTGGTATATTTTTGAAATCACTGAAAATCTTAAAACAAGTGAAGCAGTTCTAACTAAAGGGCATGGATTTTTCTTATTCTTTGATTTCCTGTCTCATAATTGTTTAAGATTACATGTGTTAGAATTTATACTAGGAAAATTAGCCAATTTGTTGGTGTGTTTAATGTGCAAATTTAGAGAAGCATTTTGAGCTATGAAGGAGTTTGCATTTTTAGTTAAGCAGGGTAAAGAAATATTTTCCTAAGGGAAAAGTACTTTTATTTTTGTCTTTCTGATTTGTCATAAGTAAGATTCCAGTCCAACTATCTTACAGTTATTTTCTCACAAGTCATTTTTGTTTGTTGGAAGTACAGTGGGTTTCTTTCTTTTTCTTTCTTTCTTTCTTTTTTTGAAAAATCATCAGTTCATTTTTCAAAAGTATATTGAGTTTTTTTCCTTATTCTTATTTCTTCTTACCTTTTTGTCCTTTGTATTTCTTCATGTTCTTTACAACTCCTTCCCACACCCCCTGTGTTTCTGCTAAAGTGGGTGGATAGAAATTATGTAGGGGTGCTGCTCTGAGAGTAGTTTGAACTCTGATTGAGAGAATAATCCTGCCCCCTCCCCAAAGGCTGTCTTCATCAGCTGTCCCCCTGGCTAATTAGAATTCCAAAGAGCATTAATAACCATTTAAATTAATCCGATTATACCTGCAATTGCTAAAGGTGAGGTTCAGGCTTTTTAACCCCTGTTAATGAACGCAAACACGAATCAAAACTGGGTAGGAATTTTACATTTTATTTTCATTTTTGCCCAAAATTAAAGAAAAACCATTCACTTGCTTCCTTGGAGCAATCTAGTTTTCAGTAATACAAGGAAATGCTGCCTTCATAGGAGACCTAAGCTAAATAGCTTGATTAGTGAAAATACATTTTGCATTGTTTGTTAAAGTCCTTTGAGACAGAGATGTAGAAAACCACCTAACAGTGAATAATCATTTAGTTAAGTGCAAAGGTGATATAAAAGAGCTAAAAATTCTCTTGTAAAATCTTAATTTTTCAACAGTAATTCAACAGTAACAGTTTCCCAAGGTGCACTGTGCAGATGGTTAAACAAGTGTACTTTCACAATTTTAGATAAAAAAGAATGGAAACTGACCAGTTATAGAGTTAGAAGCCCTACAGGTTATCTGGGCCAGACTTCCTCATGTATAGGCAGTCTCTTTAATGCTGTGATCTAGTCACCTAGCTTCTGTGGAAACATCTCAGTAGCAGAAAAAAAGGCAGCCCATCCAATAATCAGATGACTTGTTATTGTTAGAGAATTCTGATCTGAAATTAATAAATAATAAACTATTTTTTTTCTTTCATTTTGCTCCTTGAGCCATAGAGAATTGTTTCAGTATATCACATTTCCCCTGTCCCCCTTTACCTGGTCCGGCCATACTCTTATAATGTCTATTACACCAAAGTTTTTGAAATTTAAAAATGTACTAGAGAATAAAATGTTTAGTAAACAGTGCAAAAGCAACACTTCATACATGGTTGAAATTGGAAAATTTTAAAGGAAGGAAATGAACAGTAGGATGAAACATTTCTTTCCGTGTAATAGGTTATTTCTCAAAGAACTATTCTTTTAAGTGCTGATGTGTGTGTGCCAGCTGTGGAAAGTGTAGATTCAAGAACTAAGTAAGAAAATTTAATTGGTTTGAGAAAAAGACATCTTCTGAAATCTGCACGGCACTCCTTCAACAAAGATATCTTTTAGTCAATAGATGTCATCCCCAACACCTGTCTGAAATAACTCATTTCTTTTCCTGATTACCACTTATAGATTTTTCCCTTTTTAAAAAAAACTTTACACAAAATGTAAACTTCATACATTGGGATTATTCTTTGGTCTGGATCTTTTCTTTGAATGAAATAAGCTTTGGGATGCTTATTTAGATGTTCAATGGAACAGTGTGGAGAACAGTAATTGTGTTTGGGCTAAAGAATTAATCCACTTAGTCATGGGAAGCATTACTTAGCTTTTTCTTAGTAGCTGAATTGTGGTGCAACTTAGGGGCTATTTTAGGATTTTATCCTCAAATAGAAACTTTTAGAAATGAAAGTTTATTTGTATTGATGAACATATGCTTTTGAATAATGACCTATTGACTTAATTTCAGTGAAAGTAAAGTTGTTTTTAATTCACAGTTCATATTTTATGTTTATGAATTAAAAACTACATCTTTGTATTGCTCAAATTTAAAAACAAATCAGTATCTTTCAGTTAGAAAGTACCTTCTAACAGATAAAATGGTTTAATAAAATTAACCAGAGTGGCTTCAGGAAGGAATTGCAACTTAAAAATTTTTTGATAATTACAATAAAATTACTTTTATCAACAGTAGTTATTCTCCTAAGACAGAAAAATTTGCTGCTTTTCACATCTAGCAGGCCAAAAAAGATATTCAGAAAAGTCTTATTTCCTCCTCAGAAGAACAATGATCCTGTGTTTTATATAAAACATTCCTTTAAATTGTTTAAATAATTGGACAAAAGAGAATTTCTCAAGTGATATAAGCTGCATACATGCCCCTACTGTAATACCATCTGCCAGGATCAACAGCCTGAAAAAAATATGGTAACTTTTTTTTTTTTTTTTAAACTTAGTACTTATCATAGCTTGTTTATGTTGTTCGATTTTTCATTGTTTCAAATACACTTTATATGCACTATAAATAAACTTTCTATATGCCTAGCATAAGGGTGAACTCTAATGAGATAGATGGATATATGAAAGATGGAAAAAAAGTTATAAGTTTGCCTATTGTGGACATTTTATACAAGTAGAATCATCTAATATGTGGTTCCTTGTGACTGGCTTCTTTCACTTAGCTATGTTCTTAAGCTCCATCCATGTTACAGCATCTATCAGAACTTAATGCCTTCTAATGGCTGAATAATATTTAGTTGTACCACACTGTATTTCTCCATTCATCTGTTGATGAGCATTTGAGTTGTTTTCACTTTTTGGTTGTTAACAATAATGCTGCTGTGAAAACCCATGTACAAGTTTTTCATGGACATGTTTTTAATTTTCTTGAGTATATACCTAGGAGTAGAATTGCTAACTCTTACTTATTCTCTCTCTCTTAGAATATACAGTTTATTGTTTGCTTAGTTACTCTTTCCACTCTTAGTCTCATTAGATTTCGCCAAATCAGGCTTTAGTTACTTCCCTGATCATCCCCCTGTCTTTCACTGAGGAAATTTTTTTTATTTACCTTTCAAGGCATGGGTTGATTCTGTCTCTTCTATAAGATCTTTGCCAGCCCTAACCACCAAATAATTGTTTTTGTATTGATTTTTAGAACTTGACTCATTGCTGTTATATCAGATTTTATGGTAGTTATATAATGTAATAATGCATATTTGTCTCACTGGATTTTGAGTTGTTTTGAATATAAGTATTGCTAGAAATCTGCATTTCTTTATTGTATATCAAAATGCCTAACACAAAGCACTCAGGGTTTGTTGGTTAACTTTTAAAATCTTCTTGTTTGGTTTCCCCATGATATAAATAAATGCACCTTACACCTGCTCATTTTCCTGCTCCTTAAACTGGCATTCAAGACTTTATAGTTTCGATTCAGGCAAACCAAAGTACTCATTTTGCTAGATTCTTCTCAATTTCTAGCTTCCTCTTTTTTTTCCTACTTTTCCTTCTGTGCACAATGCTCCTTTCCACCCTGTCTCAGCCGTTACATAGCCTTCCTACCCTTCAAGCCCATTTGTGGATCAGGCCATTAGGTATATTTCTAAATGATATTTAAGAATTTTCATATGTTCCTATGGCCAGCCTAAGCTTTAGAAACCTTTTACAAGGGTTGGACCAAGTATATTTAGCAGTCTCTACTTTTCAAAGTAGGGACTTTATAACTTTTTTTTTTTTTTTTTTTTTACGGTGCTGGGGATTGAACCCAGAGCCTTATGCTTACAAGGCAATCACTTTACGAACTGAGCTATATTCCCAGCCCCCGGGACTTTATAAATTATTGGTGCAAATCACCTACCAAATCTGTATCTCTAATTCCTTCACTCCAAGTGATTTTTCCCTTTTCCCTACTTCCCCATAATGCTCTTTTAAAAATTCTTGTTAAGGCGCTCGTAATTTTTTGTTGTTGTTAGATATATGCTCCACTTTCCTGATTAGATTGGGGCAGGTTAAACACCTTATTCTTTGTTCAGGATGGTCCTGTGAATGAGTTAATTCATGGAAGGTAGTTATCTGCATAACCATATGTTTGCCATAAAGGCATCTAGTTATTCAGTACTTTCTGGTGTTAGATGTTTCCTGGGCATGTCACATTGGATTTTTACTTTTCTGGAGGGCATATATTTATTTATGGCAGTTTAAGGATATATTTTAGTTTATAATGATAGAGGCATTATTAACTAGGTAATCAAACCCACTAAATAGATGGCAATGTGGTAATAAAACCAATTTGAAAAAAAGATGGTAGTTCCTTGTAAATATGTCTAAAGTGTCAAATGTAACATATCTTGGGTTGATAGCTTATATATTCTTACTCCTCCCTGTGCTCTACCACTGAGCTATATCCTGAGGCCCTTTTTATTTTTAATTTTGAGACAGGGTCTCTCTAAGTTGCTCTGGCTGGCCTTGCACTTGTGATCCTCCTGACTCAGCCTGTCACGTTGCTGGTATCACAGGTGTGTGTCATTGTGCTTGGCTTATATTCATTTTTTCATAGCCCCATTTTAGGAGAATGAGTGTGATTGAGCATGAGAATTGAAATATTTTCTAAGGGACCAAGTGCACCTCAAGAAATTTTTAAAGATGATAAAGACCTCAGCATCACACAAAGGGTGAAAAGAGGGCTAGAAAAGCTAGAGTATTATTTAAGTAATAGATGGGGAAATCTGCGATATTGTTGAGAACATAGAGTATGGTCTTTGCACTGAAATAACCAGGGGTTTCTTGTTTCATTTTTGACATTGTGAACCTTGAAATTTATCTGCTATATAAAATAGAGATGATAATAAAAGACTGTTTATTAGGAGCAAATGCAAATCTATCAAAGGGACTTAGCACAGGGACTGGCTCATGGTAGCTATATAAAAATTCTTTCCCTGAATATTTATTAAATCAAATTGCTTCTCTGCCTTTTTTTTTTTCCTCTGCTCTCAGGGATTTCTTTCTCTTTCTTAATGGGTTCAGATCCTTTAAAGTTCACTTAAACTCTTATTTCCTCCATAAAGTTTTTCCTGTATGATTCTTGTCACCCAATTTCTTCCACTTTACCATACTGGGTATTGAACCCAGGGGTGCCCTACCACCGTGCTTCTTCCCTAGCTGTTTTTATTTTCGTTTTGTGGCAGAGTCTCACTAAGTTGCCCAGGCTGGCCTTGAACCCATGATCCTCCTGCCTCAGCCTCCTGGGTAACTGGTAGTATAGGCATGGGCCACCATGCCCAGCCTAATTTCCTCCTCTTTAAAAATGGGAATTTTGAATTGACTGCCTAGTCCCTTTCTACTCTTCATTTTTGTTCTCTAGGGGGCTCAGGTGCAGACAGGTATTGATATTGCTCTTTGAACTACTATGGCACAGATTTGCCTATATCACACAAGTAAATACTCTAATTCATCTTGTACTTGGTGTTAAATTTTCATGTGAATGTGGATATATTAAGCATAGGCTCTGAAAATTTGGATAAATACTACTCTATCATTATTCGTCACTTGTGTCATAAGTAGCAGTTGAATATATTGAGAAGTATTAGTATAGCTTTATTGGGACAGTGCTTTTAATAGAAAACTGGAGAATCCTGTTTGGCTACCTGATTCTATTATGATTCAGGAGATAATTCAGAGATGCTATGAAAGACTTGAGTGCCTATTTAGTAAGTGGGCAGGGCTGTTTAGAGTTCAATGGAAAATAACTCAAGAGCAAGAATTTCAGGTCATATAGGTACAGAACCAAGCAGTATGAAATAAGATTTGGTGTAGGGAATTGAATTAAAGTAATGGTACTGGGCAAGTGCAACTGAATAGGTAAATGGGGTGGGGTAGAGTAATAGACTGTAGAGGCGCTTGGGTGGTTGGAGTAGAGCTTGGGGTTGCACAGACATCATGCTTTAAGTTTAAGTGATGTATTCATTATTTTCATGGAGCATTTATTCTTCTCAAAGGGAAGATTTATTTGGGGTGTTGTCCTGGTTAACTTCTGAAAGGCTTCTGTGTGAAATTATGCTGGAATTGGTTTTAAAGATGTAAATCCCATAAATCCACAGCTTGGGTAACAAATTGAATCTCTAACAAATACAAGGAATTTAAGAGAAAATCCCATTTATAAGAGAATAGCTAATATTTATTACAAGCAGTTGTTATATAGACAAATTCTATATCCAGTGGACATCTTTGTATGTAGTCACTACCTAGTCTCATGTAGGTATTTGAGCAGAACTGAAACTCAGATTTCTTGGATTCTGGAATCTTTGTTAAAGGTAAAGCTCTTAAATAAGTGTATAGATTACACACCTAAATGCCTAAATGATTTTGTTGAAAAATTCAGTCAACAAATATCTATTACATTATAAGCCACTGTGGGTACTACAGAAAAAAAATACAAAATAAGAGGTTTTTTTGTTACTGTTATTGGGTTGTTTGTTTTATTCCTATCTCCATATATATGAAGATTATCACCTAGATCGCATATTTGTCACATGATCATACAAACCCATGTGTTTTGTGTTTGATGTAGCAGTTCAACAAGGGAGAAAAATCATGGTTTTGGTGTAAATGTGGCATATTGTATAGGAAAAGAAATAGTTGAATTTTAATCCTAGAGAATCTGGTATTAGGAGAATTTAACTATGTAGAGGGAAGAAAATGGCATTTTTTAAAAACAGATAACAGTATGAGTAAATTACTTTGGGGGAATGTAATGTGGTGGTAACTGAATGTGAATTATTCATTAGTTTTAGATACTACCTACAAAAATTTTAATTTAGTCCGAAGTCTAGGGGAGGTACTTTACACTAGACTGGTAATGGTAGTTTCAAAAATAAACAAATATTGCCAGAATAATTTTGAATTAGGTATTACTAGGATTTGATGACTTCATGAAAAGGTTGATGAAGAGATGAATGAAAGAGAATTCTGAAATTGTAGTTTGTATAGATTTTTAAAAATATTTCTACCACTGACCTGACAGAAAAAGGGAAGTTGAGAGACAAGATAGTTTACTGTTAGATATGTTTAGTTTCAGTTTTCTGATTTTCATGAAGAATTATGAGGATACTTTAAGAAATGAATAGAATGTATGTCAGGTCTTGATATAAATACATGTAGAATTTTAGACATGGAAAAATTTCAGAAATCATGTAATCTACCAATTTTATGCTTTTGCAACACCCAGATCTCTGCTTTTGTTTTTCTAGGTCATACTGCCCACTACAGAAATAGTTTGATACACGTTTGGAATGAACAGTGAAATAATGAACCAATTCTTCTTTACAGAACTGTTGTATTGGAATTTTATCTATAGATGCAGCCACTTTGCCAGATCTCTGATGGGACCAACAGTATTATCTCCTTAATTTTAATAATGTCTTTTGCCAAGGATTGTTCAAATGAACAAATATAACTATGGTTCTGTAGCAAATAAAGAATATTTGAAATTAAAGGAAACCTAATTTAAGGACACAGCTAATGTAAGGACACAGGCATGTTTTTAATTGTGTAGTGATATTGCAATTCATACCTTATAGAAAATATTTTATTATTTCTATTGTTTTTCTTTAATATCTAGCTCTTTATTTTATTATGATCATTTTTAGCAGCATAAAAGTTAAGTATAAATATAAAAAAAAGTTTTAACAGGTTATAATTTAAAACCAAGAATTTAAAATCAACTTTTTCCTCTGGCATGTTCATTTTTCAGCTCCATTGTTCTTTCACATAAATATTTGGTTAAAACCTTTCAGTTTAATAAAATTTAGTGTTAGGCTTATTTTAATGTCTTTTGAGAACATTGAAAAATCCTCCCCATATATCTAGGATATTCTTACATGATTAAAATCAAAGCCTTTCTTTCTAAGTGTACGTTTTTTTAAAATTGGAGTACCCAATTTTAGATAAAACCTTTATTGAGAAATATTAGATAATTATTGAATAGTTATTTAAATGATTGATTAAAATTTTTCTTTTTTAGAACATGTTAAACATTTGAGGGTATGATGAGTTTATTATTTAAATATACAATGCTATTTTAAATTGGTTGTATTTTATGAAGAAAGGGTCACTATATTTTATTCTTATTTGTAAGGAAGAAAAAACAGTCCAGAGCAATAATCAAAGCCAAGGTAGAGCAACTTGTTAAACACTGTAGAATTAGACTTCCCCCCACACTTCTCCTGTGATACTTCGAAGGCAGCTGCTGCAGATAAACTCTGGAGCCCCAGATGGTGGTTGCCTAATCCTCATGAGAATTCATGTCCTGGAAGCAGCTCTTATCTCTCCAGACCTGACATTGTCTGTGAGCTTTTGCTAAGGAGGGAATAATATAAACATGCTATGCATGAGTTTCACTTCTTGAATATGTCAAAGACACAGGAAGTTATAGCAAAGTGTAACAAGAACGTAGTTCACATTATTGAAAGTGTTATTTAAAGCACTTGATTCAGGCTTGTGATGAGTGATGGTGTGTAGTTGGGAGGAAAGGCACAATGAATATTTTTTTGAAATAGAAATGTACTCCTTCCAATATCATGAGTTCACAGATGTAGATTTGTCATTAAATTTGCGATACCCAAAAAAATTTACTGTTATGTGGTTTGTTCCAATCTAACAATTTGAAATAATCCACCTTGTAAATGAATGTTCTGTCTTTTATTTCCCAGTTAAGTAGTCCTCTATGTTTGAAAAGTGAGAACGACAATTTTGCTATTCTGGATTTAACATTTTGTTAAAAAAATTCTGGGATTCTGATCTGTGAGATCTGGTCAGTGACAACTATAAATGGTTCTCTTAAGCATAGCAGCCAAATGTTCTGAAGTGGAGCTACTGAGTACTTGAAGGCAGTGACTCATTGAACATGTGAACAGGGACATTGACACTATCATCATGAATAATTGGTGAATCACACGTTCTTTGATGATATAACTCTGTATAGGCAATAAGGGGAATTTCTGCCCCCCTTAATATGAAATTTGTAATCAAACAAACTGTAATATCCCTCATAATAAAGCTTAAATGTATCTTTTGATATTCTCTTTTCCTCTAAATACCCTGTTCTCCATTCACTCCAGAATTCCCACTAGTTCCAGAATCTATGGTGTCCATTTTTTTATACCACTTTTCGTTTTATTTCACTTTCTGTAAAGCCCTTTCTCAAAGAAGCTTCTTGCCACCCTATGAGACCCAGCTCAAATATCACTTCTTTTCTGAAGTTTTCCTCAGACTTCATCATTTCATCTTCTTTACCCCCAGAATGCTATAGCCAGAGAACTTTTCTTAACTGCAGATTTGCTTGTACTTCAATATTTTTACATTTCATATTAAACCCAGTGTTTCAGCCTAGTTTGTCTTCCTTTGGTTCACATTGTAGCCAATCACATCTCCTCTCTCTTTTCAGCTATTGTCCTGTCACTGAGTGACTGGCTATTATTTCTTTACTGAGTCTGTTTTATGTTCGTTCTTTGCTCTGGGGTGACCCTATTCTGTTCATTTTAGTCTTTTCTTGTTTAAGATTTTTGCCAAATTGTGACTTCTCCACAAGATTCCAAAATTCCTAGTTACTCAGAAATCACAGCACTTTGTTCCCCTCTCATAGCACCACTGCATACATATTTTATGTAAGACATTATACTAGATTCTATTAAATACAAAAATGACTCAGAAAAAAAATCCTGATCCTTAAAAAGATTTGTAGTCTAGACAGGGTGACTGTAACATAAAGTGGAAAATGTTAGGTGCCATGAGAGAAAAAGAGTTCAGTTCCAGGAGAGATTCCCTATACTTGGCAAACTTTATAAGGAAGGCATATTATAATTAATGTGTTTGCCTCCTCTTTTCATTTGGGAGCGCCAGATGATAGAGCCAGCTCACTCAAAGTTTGCAATCCTCTGCAGTGCCTAGCACTATTTCAGGGAAGAGGTAGAGAAGGAGATACATTGGAAAGATTAATAAAAAAAAAAAAAGCCTGGACTTCTGTTAGATAGGATAGATAATGGGGTGAAAGAAGAGGTACCAAAGGTCTGTATTCAGTTTAAGTTTTTTACATGAAATTAATCCATGATTGACTCTTGGTGTGTTTGTCACATTTTCTTTGCTTTATGAAATTCTCTTGCCTGCTGCATGCTAGTATATCCTGAAACCAAGTGCTTGCCACCTGTGTCCTTTAGCTGGCTACCCGCTGAACTCATTTTTCTATTGCTTCCTGTTTCTGTCATATTTGCCACACCCCCCTTACCACCCACATTCCCTTTTTTGGGGTTCTGTTTCCTGTAGTACATTAAAAGGCCAAGCAAAACATGCCCCAGATGGTGCTGTTCTTTTTCAAGATCTCTCACCACTTTGTGTTCCTATTTAAAAGAAACAAAAAGCAAAACAAAAAGACACATGCTGCTGGTTTGTAACCCAGCTGGCTCTGATTCCTGGTACTCTTATCTTCGCTGTTCTCTATCATTCTTGATTTCTTCTGTTTCTTCTTTTATATAAATCCATTCCCATTTCTGTACCATCTTCATGAAATTCTTTATATTTTCTCTTGATTGGATTATATATTCTCTTATTGCTCTACATTCTTAATCCTTTTTCTCAGTTTTCTGTTTTTCTGATTGCCTTACTGCCCATCATTTTTTTTTTAAAGCAGTGTCGGGATCAAACCTAGGTCTTAGGTGAGCTAGGCAAGCACTGGGGATATGTATCTCCAGTCCCATCTTTTTTCCGTTTTATTTTCTTTGCCACGTCCACTTCCACCTTTATTATCCTCCAGCTCTGCTCCTTTTTCCATTCTTCACTGTATATCATTAAAAAATTAAAAGAAGATCCAAAACAATACAGAAATCCCCATCTATTTCCAGGCTGCATTTTGGTTTTCTGATTTTCATAGTCTATTGTTTTAATTAGCGCTGACTCCATGCTTTCCATTTCATTCATTATTTTTTGTTGTTTTTGTTATATCTTCCTCTTACTAAATCTTAAAAAGTAATAATTCCAGATATTCCCTTTTATTTCCATTTTCATGTGCTTCCTTCTTCCCCTATCCTCCCACTGATTGTGTGTGTGTGTGTGTGTGTGTGTGTGTGCTTTAAGACTAAGATGGGGAACGTGTGTGTGTGCTTTCAGACTAAGATGGGGAATGTATGGCTGATATACCATTGGGTCCTGGAATACTACCTACCTCTTTGAAGGTGAGGGTAGAAATAGGAGCCAGTTCAAAAGGAGACAATAAAGAGCCAAATAAGAATTTGGAGGACATTTATTGCTGTTTGTATGTTATGCTTTGTGGGAATTAGAGTTGGAAGTATATTTGAGGAACAAGAAGATAGGAGAAGTGGTTCCTAAGTGTTGGCCATTGGGAGGCTGCTCAGATACCTATCCTTTCTTCTCTCCTGCTGACTCATACCTACCATCAAGTTCTGTTCATTATAAATGCATATGGTTTAACCAGCTCTTTAGAAAATGCGAATGCCCTGTGATACGAAGTCTCATTCAGACCTGTGTGAATTGATCTTAATCAGATTGTGAACAGGAATTAAAATTTTAATTTGGGGTGTGAGGGAAAGGCAGTTCAGGGAGGGCAGTTTCCATTGGATAGAAGGGACTGTGGGAAACTTAGGGTATCATTGCATTTTTTTGTAACTTTGATTTTGAATTCATTGAATTTTTTTTATCTGGAAGAGGTAAAAATCTAGCTTAATTTCTTTATAAGTGAAAAAATGATTCAGTGATTGATTTTTTTTCAGGTCTTACAGCTTAGTGATTAAAAAGGGTCAATTCTATTTATTATTCTCTTTATAGCACCATATTATTTTTGTACTACCTTGGCTCCCTAGCCATTCCTTGACTTGAAGTGGAAGGAACAGGATCAAAGAGAAAAAGGGACCAAAGGTAATATGTTACATATCCTTCCACTTGCTCATTCCTTTTTCCCTTTATTGCCACTTTATTCTGAATTTCCATGTTTGAAGTACAGATCCCAATTGAAAGCCTAACGATCTGTTGTATTACCAGTGGAAGAAAACAAAAAAGTTAGATCTTTATTAAAGAGGAAAGGTAATAGTAGGTATATTTATAAGTCTTTCTGTGCTATTTTATGTTCATCAAAACTGCTACTTTTGACATAACAGGATCCCTTTTTGTCTAGAAAATCTGAATGGGTGGGAGGGAAGCCAAAACTGACTAGAGAATCAAGGTCCAGCATTACTTTAAAAAGTTGAATGTGTTTAAATCAGCAGGGCCCAATGATATGCATCATAGGGCACTTAAAGATTTGGCAGATATCATTGCTGAGGCACTAGCAAATTACCATGCACAGGATGTGAAAAGGACAGAGTAATGGTAGTGCTTCTAAGCCACCACTTTTGTTAGCCTAGTGCTCTTCACCACCTCCCCCAAAGCTATAGAAACAAAGACACTATACAAAACTCACATTATTTGCATTGCATTGGCCTTTCAAAACACCATTTACCCAGCCATATCCCATTTTCCCTTGTCATTTTCCCAACTTATACATTCTAAATATAAATCCAGTGTGGTTTTAAGAATTTGTTTAATGTCTGTGGAAAATAGAGAGTAGAAATAAAGTTTCCAATCACATGCATTTCTAGAATCCCAGATTTCAGAATACTTTTAACATTTCGTTTCATTTGACCCTCCAATAAACCCTGAAAGTCTCTGCTGTGCTGGGTAAAGATAAAATTAGCTCAGGATGTCATAGAAGAAGTTTGCATTCTGTGGATTCAGTTTGTATTATTAGTCTAGTCTGTCTTGTTTATTTAATGTACTCTACCTATTTCCACAAAAGTATTTGAGATAGCTTGAGATAGGATGTATGTACAATAGGACATTTACAAACAAAACTGTATGGTTGAAAACGCAGATAAAATTCTCTCCTATAAGAATCTGAGGTGAAATGATTACTGTACTTAAACATTAAATTTAGCTCTCAACTTCAACAACTAAAGCAAAAGGAAATATAATGGATTGTATATTTTGTTGTTTTAATTAGAGATGTGTATTACTTTTTCCTTATATTATGGTTATTTATGGTGCATTATATTATGTCTGTTACACTCTTCCAGAGGAAGGACCCTGTGACTCCATGTTTATCAACATCATAGAAGTTAGCACAAGTGAACAAATGGTTGATATGATTTATGTTGAGGAAAGTAACTTCTTTTGGCATTGAAATCTAAAAGAAAATTTATTATTTGAATTTTTATGACAGAAACACTGAGTAATTTAAATTATAGACAACTATTTCAGCCAAGGTTTTATAAATGATGCAACAAATGGTTCTTTTATAGCCCTTGCTTTTATTGAAGTCACAAAATCCACAGAGGATAAGTAGGAAAGGAAGGGTGGTATCTTGAACAAGTCATGAGCTTTGGAGTCAGATGGACCCAGGTGTAATTCCAGATCTGCTTTGGGCTCTGTGATCTTAGAAACTGTGAAATCTTACTTGAGCTTTAGTTTCTTAATTCAAAAATAGGTCTAATAATACTTTTCTCACAGTGATTTTGGGTTGGTTAAATGAAGTAATCTAGGTAGTTATCCAACAGTTAGTTAGTTTCTAGAAAATGTAACTTTCTGAGCTGAGCATGAGTTTTCTATTAAATATATCTTGGTTTTGCTTTTTGACTATGGACAAGTTACTTAACACATCTAATATTTGTTTCCTCACTTGAAAATAATAGTAATAATAATAATGGAAAAAGTATTAAAATCTGAGGTAGAGTACTTAGTTATTATTAAGTATTCAATGCAGTTATTATTAATAATACTGTATAAATAAAATATTTCCATTGAGAACTATATCAGTTTGGCCCATATGCATTGAATGGAATGTTGGATTTTGGTTCATTTATTGGCAATGGGGCTGGGGTCAGGGGGACATAAAGCTCTAGATTTAAGTGCCTAGATTGGTGATATTTCATCTCTTATAAAATCATAATCATGGGCTAGGGTATACCTCAGAGGTAGAGCCCATGGATTCAATCCCCTGTTAAACCCACCAGTTAAAATCATAGTTGTTTGATAACAATACCCTCTTACATCCCATAATATGAATTGAATGAATGGTTCTAGAAGGCCAGCTACCATGCATAGTTGTAGCCTTGCATCAAGATGAGAAAAATGACTTGTTTTCTATACTTAGTAATGGATTGTTCTGACATTCTACTCTTTTTTTGTTGTTGTTGTTTTTATTTTTGATACTGGAATTGAACCCAAAGGGATGCTTTATCATTGAGCTACATACCCAGATATTTTTTATTTTGAGACAGGGTCTTGGAAAGTTGCTGAGGCTAGCCTCGAACTTGAATCCTCCTGCCTCAACCTCCGAGTTACTGGGATTATAGGCATGTGCCACCATGCCCAGCTCTATTTTTAAATGCCAGTACATGTTACATTCATGAAACCATATCATTTGTGTTTCTTTATACTAGTATGATCTTATTTTCTTTATGCTTGTTTATTTTTGCTATCTTCTACTTCCAGAACTCACTCACCCAAAAATTGCTTTTATAATAATTCTTGTGTATATCCTATTGTTTTCTTTACTCACATACTCATGCCTGAACATTCATTTGTGACATGTACTTTAGGGAATCATTTTGCTTAAAAATGAGATCATATTATAAATAGTTAAACTACAACATGACTAGTATACTTTCACAACTTTTAAGTGAGATAATATTTCAAAACTTAGATGTGTCATAGTTTATTCAGTTATTCCTTTGTTGATGCATATGCTTTAAGTTTCACTTAAAGTAGAATTAAAAAAGTAGAATATTTAGGATAATAATTTTAGCAAAGAGCTTTCTAAGCTGGATTGTTTGTATCTTTTTAATTTTTCAGATCATTATGTACTTCTTTTACTTTTTATTTTGGTAAAATTTACATTTCATATAACTGACCACATAAACAGTTTTACACCCATATTCATTGGCATTGAGTACATTCATATTATTGTGCATTCATCTCTATTATCCATCTCTAGAATTTTTTTGTCATCTCATACTAAATCTTTGTACCCATTCCCCCCTGACAACCATTGTTCTACTTTATGTATTTGACTATTCTAGGTACCTCATATAAGTGGAAGCATACAGTATTTGTCTTTTTGTGTCAAAATGAGAAAAATGACTTGTTTTCTATACTTAGGAAAGTGCTATCCTGACATTTTACTCCTTTTTTTTGGGGGGAGGGGGTTGGTGTACTGGGATTGAACACAGAGGTGTGTTATATAACTGAGCTACATCCCCAGGTAGTTTATTTCACTTAGTATAATGTCTCTGGGGTTCATCCATGCTGTGGCATAATGTCTTTGGGATTCATCCATGCTGTGGCATGAATCAAATTTTATTTTTCCTGGTACTGGGGATTGAATCTCAGGGTACCATGTTTACCACTAAGCTATAGCCCCTACCCATTTTTTATTTTTTATTTTTGAGAAAGGGTCTCACCAATGTTGGAGCTGGTTTTGAACTTGCCATCCCCCTGCTTCGGCCTCTTTCCCGAGTAAATGGGATTACAAGGTGTGTGCCATTGCAACTGGCCCAATCTCAGACTTTTAGTGAGCCTGTGTCCCTGGTCTGTGAACTTTATTAGTGCTTCTCAGTCTTCCCTGGCCCACCTTTAGGCTAGACCAGATGGCTAGCTGGGCATTTCCTTTCCCCTACGTGGATTAGATTCTAATAAAATCTTAGCAGGTCAGGGTCTGGTAAGATAGTTTCTCCAAAGGGCAGGCTTTGTTAAGGACAGAATGTTTTTGGCTTATTTCAAAAATAGTTCCTTTTCTTCTCCCCTGCTGAAACCAAAAGAGAATTTTTGTTTGAACAAATTCACTATGAGGACCTTACAGAACTCCTATAGGTAAAACTCACCAAAATGTGGTAGTCCTCTTATGATTGGATCCCCCCTGGAGTTTTAACTCTTGAACTTGTCTACATGGAATCTCTAGTAATTTATCAATTACAGTGTAGGTTTTCCTATTCTGGCATTGTTTCTTTGGAGATTTCTGCTGGTGGGTTTCTGTTACAATAAGTTGTGACTCTGTCTGTCATCCTGAATTATTTTTTTTAAAAGAAACAAGCCCATTTAAAAAAAAATTTAGTTGTAGATAGATACAAAACCATTAATTAATTAATTATTTTTAATGTGGTGCTGAGGATTGAACCCAGTGCCACACACATGCTAGGCAAGTGCTCCACTAGTGAGCTCCAGCTCCAGCACCTAAACTGCTTTTTGATCTTATATCCCATATCCAAATCAATAGCAAATCCTGTTGGTTTAAGCCTTTCAAATTTACTTAGAACCAGAATCTCACTACTTCTCATCCATCTACACTGCTACCACATTTTTCCAATCTACCGTATCATAATCTGGACTGTTGCAGTCATTTTCTAGATTGGTCTGCCTTTCTCTGCCCAGCAGCTAGAAACATAAGTCAGATGATGTCACTCCTTTGCACAAAACTCTTTGGTAGCTGTCTTCTTCACTTTGAATAATTTGGTGTTCATCATGACATAAAAGGTTATGTAAAATCTGGTTTTTGAAATCTCTGATGTTATCTTCTGATGATCACCTATTAGTACTTGTTTCAGCCACACTGACTGCTAGTTCTTAAAAGTTCCAAATACATTCTTGCCTTAGAGCTTTTGCACTTGCTATGCTTTCTGTGGAATATGCTTTTTGTTCAATATTTACATGGCTCTCTCCCTCCCTTCTTTCAGATTTCTGCTCAAATGTCATCAGAGAATTTCCCTTTTTGGCCTAGATAAAATCTCTTAAGAGATATTTTCTATACCCCTTTCTCTGTTTAATTTTTCTCCATAGAATTCATCACTACCTTATATGTTTTGTATGTATGTGTATATATGCATGTGTATATGCGTGAGTATATGTATATATGTATTTAATCTTTCATTTATCTTACCAATTCAGAAATGTTTTTGTTTTTTTGCTGCATCCTGATAGCCTAGAACTGAACTTGACTAGACACTAAATAAATGCTTTGTGAATGCATGGTTGAATAAAGCAGGTGGGGAAAGATAAGAGGCATGTGAATAAGGTGAGCCTTTGGGCATATAACATTAGGCTCCTGAATAAGTGTGAAGAGCAGTAAGGTAAGAATGTCTTTGGGGGGTGAAGGTATTGGGAGTAGACATGCTCGTGCTAAGGATTACTTGGTAATCTGATTACTTGGGCAGATAGTTTGTAAGGTCCGAGGCTTTCTGAATTATTGATTTAATCTACCAAGGACAATTTTTTTCCCTCTTATTTGCCCATTTTTACTCTATACTGTATGAATAGCTCTTTTTTTGGGGGGGGGGGGTTTGAAGCAGGTTAGAATAAGCAAACTTCTTTTCCCTTTCCCAGTTTTCTGGGTTATTGTCATGACCATTTTCCAGTCCTTTCCTGCCAGCTTGATTGTGTTCCCTCTGGTGGCTGGCTCTCATCTCCCTGGCTTCATTTTTGTCAGGAAGGGCGTCATATATGTGCACTTTATCCCTGAATGCTAAGAGAGTACTCATCAAACTGACAGTTGGTGTGACTACTGGTTGCCACTTGACATGGAAAACGACACCTAAAAGTCTGCATTAGCAGCCGTGGGCATTCAGGAGACTCATATTATTTATCAAGATCTATTTATCAAGAGATGTTACTGATGAACACTGAGTATTTATCCTGTTAAAATGTGTCCTTTCTCTAAATTATATTTTCCCCTCATCCTGTCTATGCTAGTCTTATATATTTTTCTCATATAAGAAAATATACAAAACTCGTGAGAATTTTGAAGACTAGCTGTCTAGTAATGAACAAGGTTTATTTTGTTTTGTATACCACATCATTGATCTCCTTCCCCTGTTTTGACACCTGCAGTGTTTCCTTAATAGTCATTAAATATAACTAAAGCTAACATTTAAGGAAATTCATTACATATGCCCCTCCCTGCAGCTTACCTTTTCTAATCTTATTTCTGGGTTCCCTCTTATATTCCCTTTCCTCTAGTCTTTTGGTTTTCCAGCAATTCTTTGTAGCCTCTCTGGAATTCCTTTGAAGAGGTGAGAATCAAGTAGCCAGGAGTTTTCCTCCCTCCGTTCTTTATCCAGTGCCTTTAGGTTTTAAAAATTCTTGCACATTTGTCTTATTTTGAAATAATAGGATTCCGTAAGCAGAAGAATGTTTTGAAAGACACTCAGTTTTTCTGGTCAAATGATTAGTCTGTGTTTCCCTCTATCTTTTTCCATCTCTTTCTCTTACATGCCTACCTGTTCACACACATTCCCTATGACCTTGTACTTAGACTTTCTTTGCTTTTTGGTGTAGTTCCTCTCTGTCAAGAGAATGCTGATTTCTCCAGTTAATCATTCATGTAGTGAACATTTCTGATTACTTGGTATATTGTGGCAATTCTAAAAATTTTATTTCTAAGGAACTTTCAGTAAATGTGGAAATTAATTATTTTATGTGATTAAAATATTCAGGGATTAATATGTGTTTTGTTAACTTATGACCTTGTATGTATGATGAAGAAAGACAAAGAGCTACTTGTAAATGTTAGGTATATTAAGTCTTAAGTTGGGGGCCACAATTATTTCAGTGAGTGGGTGCTTCTACAGTATTGATGAAATTTAATAGGAGGGTAGAAGTCAGCATATCTGTAATTGTTCAGCCTGTAGAGTTGGTTTTGTTTTGGAGTTTTAAAAAAATATAAGCTGTTTATGAAACCAACATGGGTTACATTTTTTTGTGAGTTTTGTTATTCTAAATTTTGTAGAAGAGTTTTATCTGTTTCAGTGCTTCTTATGCCTCTCTAGCCACTTGATGAAATGGTGACCTAGAAATTTCTTTTTTGTGACAATTGCTTGAAAATTTTTATAATTATGATACAGTTTAGAAGAATACACATTATTTTCCTTTCTTCTTAGTCATAAAATACTGAGTTCCCTAAGGGTGGTTTGATTCACATTAGAGACATTTTCCTTGAATTTACATAGTAGATAAGAAGTATATTTTATAAGGATAGTTCTTTTTACTTCCCAATACTTTTTAAGCTTTAGTTTTCATGTCTTGGATGTAGATTGCTATTGATGTGATGCTGTTTTATATTTAACATTTCCCATTATAGAACATTAATATGTGAATATTGCCCAGCAGTCTATAAAGGATAATTGTCACTAGTATAAACATTCACAATTGTTTTCTCAGAAAACCTGTGGCTGAAGCAATGATTCTCATTTGGTAATGGTTTGGTACCCCTTCACCTCCTAGGACCATTTTGGTAATGTCTGGACACATTTTTTGGTTGTTACAACTAAGGTGACACAGGCACTACTGACATCTATTCGGTAGAGGCCAGTGATGCTATAAAAATCCCACGGTATATAAAATAGTTGCCTACAAAAAAATAATAACTTTTCTTTTCTCTCTCTTTTTTTGTACTGGGGATTTAGCCCTGGGGTGCTTTACCACTGAGCCACATCCCCAGACCTTCTTATGTTTTCTTTTGAGACAGTATCTCACTAAGTTGCCTAAGACCTCAGCAAGTTACTGAGATGGCTTCAAACTTGCAGTTTTCCTGTCTTAGTCACCCAAGTCACTGGGATTTCAGGTGTGTGCTTCCATTCTCAACAAATAATTTTTCTGACTCAAATGTCAGTAGTACCAAGATTGAGAAAACCCTAAGTTAAACACATATTCTTCTACTTTACCTTAAAAATATGTATTTTACTTAGACATATCTTTCTGTGTAGGCATACACAGCCATTTTCCCAATGATTCCCTAAAATTTTTGTTTTGAAAAAAAATTTCTTAGAAAAGAACAAATCCATAAAACAACTAAAAAGAAACTTTTTTAAAAGAAAGTTGTGATTGTGAAATATGTATCTGTGAGTGTGTGTGCTGTCTGTATCATTAGATGAAATAACAATTAGAAAATCTTAGTAAATATTCCTGCCAGCAATGGAACTTTATAGCTCTAGGATCAGCTTAAGGAAGCTCAGTCTTACTTCAGGGTGCCCATCTAATAGAATAGAACAGTTACTTATTGAAAGAATTGCTTCCCCTAAGGATTAATTAAAAAAAAATTTTAAGTGTTAACATGTTAACACACTCTCCCTCTCTTTGCACCCTTGCCCCCAAACACAGTATTGACAGCTTCTATACCTTTACCGTATACCATTGTTAACATCTTCTGTATCTTTCTGTAGTGTTCTCTGTGGTTATATAAAAAACACACACAGAGGGTTTGGGAGTCATTGTTTCTATGGACACCTGAGACACACTTTTCACTTTTCTTTTTAATAGCTATATGATATTCTATGGAATATATACAGTGGCTATTTCAGTTTGTTGAACTATCCCATTAAATACTTAGTTGGTTTCAGTGTTTTTAACCCCTTCAAACACTATTACAAGTACATATATATACTTTTGTGCTGTATTTTTTTCTAACAACAAAATTGATTTAGTAATATTTAGTGCCAAGAAGGAATGAGGATAATCACAAATTGTTTATTTGAGCTTGAATTTTTCTTGGAATTTGACTAACATTTAATTCTGAACTGTTATGACTTTAATTATATCACAAAAGACCACATAATTTTGAAGGTAAATGTTATTACTGCTCATCCTGGCTGGACCAATGTTTTTTCCTTGTTTAAAATGAGGTAAGTAACTATTTCAGCTAAAATGACAAAACTTAACAACAACAACAACAACAACAAAAAACAGTAGGTTTATGGGATATAGAAAGAAATGCTTAGAAACTATCTTAGAATTAGTATTAATATATTATATATATATTAGATATATATTATATTAGAATTAGTATTAGTTAAAATTTCAACAGCAGATGATTCAAAGTAAAACAAAAGAGCTTGTTAGTTGTGTTAATACAAAGATTCTATTACTGTCTGAAAACTTTTAATAAGCTGTCCAGTTCAGTATATGCTTTTTATTGTTGTTAATGTTTGTTCATCTGATGATATTGCATCTCTAAATACTGAGTGAATATTAGAGTCATTATTCTGCAAGGCAGATAGTGTAAGAAGTGTAAGAAGAGGCTAGATGTGCGGATTCTAGTCTTGGCTATGTTGTTGTTGACACAAATACACCAAGTTTTCGCCTCCTGGGATCTCCTTTTCTTTCTTTATTATAAAACTGGATTGTTTCTAAAATTTTCCATTTCTAAAATGTTCTGAGTTATTATCAGGCACATTCTTTTCTTAATGCTATCTTCACATTTACATTTCCCAGAGTCAGTGCAGAGTAGATCAGTAGCATTGAAAAACCAGGTGGGAACTGGAGATGAAAAACATTTTCATGTAAGTTTTTAGATACTTAACCAACATTTGGTATGAGATTTGCTTAGTGGTATGTGTATGCATTTGTGTACATGTGTGTCTCATAATTGTCAGCCAAGAAAATTACTTTCTATCACAGATACTTTATAAAAGAATCATTTATTCTGTTTTGTTCCCCCCAAAGACTTTTGAAACCCCAATTTGCATATCTAAGTGGCAAAGCCCTAAACCTCAATTATCCAGTAGTTTAACATAAAATCATACTGCAACACTCATTAACACATTTGAGTGTACTATATAAGTTCAGAATGTGAATTATCTAGTAGTGAGCAATGCTACATTAAGTTAATCCTTATGTTGTTGGATGGTTATAATAAGAAAACATTTTTAAAGATCATGTTATTTGCAAAAGTACAAAAAGGGAACTAGGGAGTATTATGTAGAATGAGCTCTGAAATTTGAAACTGTTACACCTTTGAAACAAATTTCTTACACTCAAATCTTTTTCCTTGATTTCATTGTGTTGTTTTATTAATTATTCAATGTATTATTAATGTCTTAACTAGACAGTATAATTTTTGATCTCGGTTTCTAAATCATGTACTGTTTCCCTGACCAATATAGGAATACAGTTGCTTAACTAGTAATAGAAGGTCTTTGGGTTCTCCTACTACCACAAAATTCTTATTTTGACCTCTGGTGTTATTTCAGACCCCCCCCCCCCCCCATAATTATTTCTGATAAATCTATACAATAATTGTTGGAGGGATGTAGCTAGTGAAAACAAGTTTAAAGTATGTAAGATATCCTTTCACAACATTAGCAATAATGAAGTTGAATTTCAAGGCATACACTTTCTGTGGTAGCTATTTGAGGGTTGAATTGTCAGTCTTTGTGAAGCTAGTATTGCAACATAGGCAGTTGAAAAAGGGTATATTTCTGATGTAATCTTAGAAATTAGGGTTAGGGAAAATAAAAACTTTAAAGCTCCCCATATATTAAATTTTAATAACATTGATATGCTGCTTGCTTTATGAAACCTTTTATTACAAACAGTTATGAATATGAACATCTCATTTGACTACTGATGAACAGAGGGGAAAATCTAAATTAAAACTTTAAATACCACTATTTAATTACCCAAATGGCTTTGACTGTGTTAAAGAGTGCCTGGGATTATTCTGTTTTTCAATTTGTTTTAATGCTTCCTTGGTAAAAGCTGATGGATTCCCAGGCCCATTGCTGTCACTGATGAACTATATAAAGATAAATGACATTATGGTAAATTCCACTTAATGACACATTTTTAATTTTCAGAACACAGACATTTTCAGGCTAGTGAATGAAGGCTAATTACCTCAAGATCAGAACAAAATAACTCCTCATTTCGAAAGATAATAGAAAAGAAATGTTGCAGATTAATGATGCTATTTATCTTTAAAGGAAAAAAATTTTATCTTTATCCAGATAGCATAGCTCCCTGAGGAGCATGGTTATAAAATGAATCTGAAGTCGCAACTTAATAGGTTATTAAAATTGTGAGTGCAGGCTCTCCTGCTTTAGTCTTTCCATAAATTTAAATTGAAGGTCTGCTGTATTCAAAAAGGAGCAGCTTGTTTATGAGGCCAGAGGGAGCAACATACGTTACTGACAAAAGATGCACTTAACCTCTTTCTAATAACTTGCTTCCTTATTTTTCTGAATGAAATTCAACTATTTGAAAAAGTATTTTACAATTTTGTTACCACTCTAATTGATAACCTAAGTGGAAGGACCACAGTTGGACTTGTTTAATTAAGATTAAAATAAAAATGAAAACTAAATGCTCAATGCCTATATTGGATACATATAAATCACTTTGTAATCTAATGTAATTATGTGTGTATATGTGTATATTTTTAAACATTTTAATTTTGTTACCTTAAAAAAATCTTGGCCTATGAGGGTATGATTTTGTGGTCACAGTTGGAATTTATTTAGGAATTGTTCAATAAATCATTATTCACAGTTAAAGGATTAGCAATAATCCTTTTACTACACTCCCATACAAGTAACGAAATAAGTGACTCAGATAATATTACTTGATCATAGAGGCTTTACACTGTTCCTGACATCTAAACTTCCGTCTTTTGCCCTACTAATATAATTATTATTTCTTTACTTAATGAGGTCATGCAGCATTTTATGTAATTTTCATTTTTGTCTGTTAAATAATACATTATTTGCCATTGTTGTTTGTATTTCTGCACTTCAGAAAAATGTTTGTGACCAACATACATTGGAAGTAACTCTGTCTTACATTGGACAAAAATAGCTTTATTTTATTGTAAAAAATTATTTTTCCCCTTTGCAATTTTATTTGCTTTAAATAGTTAACAAAAAAAAAAAAAAAAAAGGAAGAAGAAGAAGAAACACATTTTATCTCATAGGGACAGCAGTGTACTTACTGATTGCCCCCAGCATCATTTTGATGTGAAATTTTCTGTTAAGACATTTCTTAGAATAGTCAAGAATGGAATTCTTTGTAATTATAATAGCAGTATGATTTGATTTTATGTTAACTGTTGTGAAAACCTCTCCATTTTAAAAAATGTTCTTGCTGAAGTAATTTGATTCTGTAGGTTTGGGAAAATTTTTTTCTTAATTTTTTTTTTACTCATCATAATTATACATAATACTAAGATTCATTGTTCATATTTGTACATGCACACAGTAGGATAGTATAATTTGGTCAGTTTATTAAAGTTAGGGGTAATTTCTAATAAAATAATTTTAGATTATTGAATCTGAATTCAGATAGCCATATTTACTGAAAATTGAATAGTATTACAACACATACTGTCTCACTGGCTTTTTGTTTGTTTTTGTCTTTTGTTTTGCAGTTCTTGGGATTGAACCCAGGGTATTGTGCATGTGGGGAAAGTGCTCTACTTCTCTGGCACTGAGCTACACCCACCATCCCCTAACTCATCATTCTTAGTATTGGTACTTAAAATGTTACTATTTAAGTTTCCAACAGTATCCCCTAATAGGCTTTACTTATTCTTTATTCTCTACAGGTGTATTTGTCTCAGAGTGACTTGAGAGAAACTGATAAGAATTCTTAAGGTTATAATTTATAGTCCCATAATTCTGTGGAAACAAAAACGAATCATCTTTCTTAACATTAATTTATTCATGTAATATTCTTTCTAATTTCTAATAAGGATAGCTATGAAAGTAAAAAGAAATATGTGTATTTTGAACTTATGAGAAAAATTTCAATTCCTCATTGTTTTCTAAATCTTTCAAATGTGTGTTACAAATTGGTTATTTCGTACTAGGGGAAGATTTTATTCTCAGTTTTTTAAAAAATGATAAAAATTTTTAGGAATCTAAGCAGTCTTTAATCAGGCAGAACAATATAGCACTATGATAGAAAGATAGGATCTACAATATTTTGGCATATTATAAACTTTTTTTTCTTTCTTACTTACTGTTTTGGTATTGGGGATTGAACCTAGGGGCACTTTACCACTGAGCTACACCCAGAACCCTTCCTTGTTTTCATTTTGAGACAGGGTCTTCCTAACTTGCTGAGGCAGGCCTTGAACTTATGATCCTCCTGTCTCAATCTCCTGAGTTGTTGGAATGACAGACTTGTGCCACTGCTCCTGGATAAAACTTTTTTTCCTTAAAAAATTAAATTTATTATAATGGATACCTCTTAGAATATACATAATGCCACCACAACTGACTTCTTTACATTTTCTTACCTGTAAAAATAAAAGATTTGGTTGCATTTAAATTGTATTCTACAGAGCTTTAGGAAAGGAAAAGTGTTAGCAAGAGAAAGGTCTAGTTTTCCTCTTTATCATCTTTTTTCCCCTTTCCTGCTTAACCTGAACAACTCTATTTTTTATTTTGTTTGTGACTCTGCTTAAGGTTTGATTGATAAAAAGTACTTCTTTAAAAGCAAAAGCAAAGTTTTAAAACTACTTCTATATTGGGTCAAGAACTGGCAAACTGTCCGACAGACCGTGTCTGTCCTCGCACTCGTTTGTGTAAACAATGTTTTATTGGAAGAAAGGCATGTTTATTGATTTACCTATTGGTCATGGCTACTTGTGTGACATAATTAGCCATTGGGACAGAGACTGTATGGCAAGCAGAGTTCAAATTATTTATCTGATACTTTATAAAAAGTGTGCTGATTCCTGGACTAGGTACTCTAATCTTATACTTGAGAATTAGTTCCTGGAGATGGCTTAAACTGTGTGGTATGCAGTTCTTCTCAGACTACATACTAATTCTTGGCTAATTCCTTTTGTTTTAAAGCATTATTAAGGATGTATCTTTATGAAACTCTGACCATTCACCCTCTGTATTACCTAGCACATTTTAAAGAATAGTTATTTTGTGCTTATTATTATCATCCTAAAGAACATGAAAGGAAATATTGTTCATATTGCTTCATAGCCCCTAAGTAGTTTGGGTAGGCAAGATTAACACATCTGAAATGATTATAGAACATTTTTAATACATATTATGGCATTTTTTTTAGATTATATGAATCTAAAAGTAAGTTTAGTAGTTCAGAGAAAGTCAGTGTAGCAGGAATAGCCTGTTAAGCTTTTTTTGGTTTTATTTTGGTTTTTGAAGAAATGTGACAAACTGGTTTGTGAAGTCTAAGTGGAATTTGAATAGATACCAAAAAAGTCAAAAGAATTTTCCTTGGGTGAAGAAGGTGTAGAGAAAAGAATGAACTTATGGGCAGCAAAGATTATTAGGCTCATTAGAGCAGTGAAAATAAAATCCTTAATAAGGAAGGAGTGAGCAGATTACTAGATGACAGAATTTCCTATGGAAGATACTTGTAAATAGTGTTATTGTTGGATTATAAGGGATACTCACTCTATTGTGGTATATTCTATAACCATTGGTAATGATTAATTGAACAAATGTTTAATAGAATATTTTTATCAATAAGTTAAATACAGATAGTAAACAGCATGCACCTAATTTTCATTTTTTAAAAAAATATTTACAATGGAACAAAAGTAAATATTTATATTATTAAAATATGGAATGGTTACCATGAGATTTCTTTAATTCTTGTACCATGAATATGTAATATTTAGGTCCTAGATTCCTTTTTCGTTTTTTGTTTTTTGTTTTTTGTTTTTTTTTTGATACGAAGGATTGAAACCAGGGTCACTTAACCACAAGCCACATCCTCAGCCATTTTAAAATTTTTTAGAGACTGGTTTCAGTAACTTGCTTAGGGCCTTGCTAAGTTGCTGAGGCTGGCTTTGAACTTGCCATCCTCCTGCCTTGGTCTCATGAGCCACTGGGAGAGATTACAGGCATGTACCTGGCTTGCTTTTGTTTTTAAGTACAGAAGAGTAAATGTGGACTTCGACTTGTGATCTTAACAGACAACCAGGGACTGAATTTACATTAAACCACTAGGAAACCAGTCTACAAATACAAAATAACTGTTTATAGACATTGGATAATAAGCTGTATAGTACACTTATCTTAGAAGGGAAACAAACCAAGTGTATTCTGCACTGTCCTCCGCATATTGCCTAGAGAGTTTCCACACTATAGTTTCCACTCAGAAAGGGGATATGTTTACCTATCAGGGAAGGGATCACACTACATTGAAGAGATATGGTTCAGAGTGTAGGGAAGCCAAGATATCTTGAATTTTTGGATAAAATTACTGGAGAGAAAGAAGATGCACTCAACTGTGGCATACTGAACAATCTTGTTAAGTTTTTGAGTACTGATTTGTATATGTTATGAGAGGAAATTAACCAAGCCTGTAGAAATGCTAACTAGAAAGGAATAGGTGTAACAATTCATGGAACTCATGCAAAGCATTTACCACTGTAAATTTCCATTGTTGTTGCTGTATACCATAAATATTGTCAATAAAATTGAAAAAAAAATCTAGCCAACTCATTAGGACCAAAACAAAACAAAATGAAAGAGGACTTAGAGATTAGTATTATCAGTAATAAAAGAAGGGATATTGTACCAGTTTTACAGATGTTAAAAGTTTAAGGGACTATTAGAACAACCTTAAATCAGTGATTTCAATAACTTAGATGAAATGGACAAATTCCTTCAAAGATACAAAGTTAAAAAAGAAGTAGAAAACCTGAAGTTGAATTGGTAGATAAAAACTTCCACAGAGAAACATACAGGTTCAGGCAGCACTGATAGTACATTATACCAAATTTCAGAAAAGGAATAATAGTAATTCAATAAAGACTCTTCCAGAATATAGAAGGTAAGTTTAACACTTTGCAATTCATTTTATAGGACTTGTTATCACCACAACTCAAAAACCAGACGACTTTGCAAGAAAACTACACACCACTATCCTTCATGAATATAGGCACAAAAATCATTAGCAAAATTTGTAGTGTAGGTGAATTTTATTCCGGGAATAAGTTTGTTTAACATGTGAAAAGTAATCAGCTGTTAACAGGCTAATAAAGAAAAACCATATGATCTCAATAGATGCAAATAAGCATTTACAAAATCCAACAACATAATAGATTTAAACAAATTTACAAATTTGTCAGATAGGAGTGAAGGACCTTTTTAAAACCTACAGCTAAAGACTGAATACTTTTACTCTATAATTAGTGAAAAGACAAGACTATTCCCTTTTAGTTGGTCTACTCCATTTTTTACTGGAAGGCATACTACCAGAGCAATAAGACAAGAAAAAGAAATAGAAGGCATACAAATAGAAAGAAAGGTAAGACAGTCTTTATAGTTGACATGATAATCTATTTAGGATTTTACTGATTTTAAAAAGCTACTAGAGTTAATAAGTAAGCTTTGCAAAGTTTTGTAAGAAAACCAATTCTTTTTCCTTGTACTAGCAACAAACATTTGAACTAGAATTTTTTAAAATGTTCTTTATCATAGTATCAAAAATGTGAAATACATAGTAATCATTGTTAACAAAAATGCATAAAACAAAAAAATGCATAAAACTTTTACACTGAAAACTATGAAACAATGCAGACAAAAATTAGAGAATCTAAATGGGGAGTTATGTTCACTGATTAGAAGATTTGATTTTTTTTAAAGATGTCAGTTCTTTCCAGACATATATTTATATTCAGTGTAATACCAGTCAAAAGCTCAGCAGTCTTTTTTTTAATTAGGTAGAATTTTCAAAATTAATAAAATGTATTTAGAAATGCAAAAAGATCAGGAACATAATGATCAATACAGTGTGATATTGTTGTAAACAGAGACATGTAGATATTATGGGGCAGAAGAATCAAATGGATTCACTGAAGTGCCAAACATTTCAATAAGGAAAGAACAGGCTTTTTTAGCATATTGATGTGTAACCAGCTGGATAGCTCATGACAGAAGTGAACTATAACTCTTCTATTATGTGACTTATAACAGGTGACTTTTAATATACAATAGGGTTAAATATAAGAATTAAATATATTAAAGGCCTCAAAGAAAACAGGAGATGACCTGAATAACCTTGGGTTAGTAATATGTTTTTTAAAATAAAGTGCAAAAAACACAATCCAGAAACAAAATGTAAAGTATTTACTCTTCAAAATATACTATAATAAACTGAAAATACAAGCCACAGACCTGGAGGAAACATTTAAAGGATATATATCCAGACTATACAGAGGTCTTTCACAACTCATAAGAATATGAGCAATCTAACAAAATTGGGCAAAAGATTTATAGTTATTTACCAAAGGAGATATGCAATGGAAGCTAAGCTTGTGAAAAGATCAAAATCATTAGTCATTAGGAAAATGTAACTTAAGACCACAATGAGATACCATTATCATCCCCTAGACAGACTGTAACTGAAAAGTCAACAATTCCCAATGTATGGAAGATATCAGTAACAAGAACTCACATACTTTGCTATTCACAGTGAAAGTTGTACAGTGTTTTTTGTTTGTTTTGTTTGTACCTGGAGATTGAACCCACTAAAATCCCTAGCCATTTTTTAATTTTTTTATTTTGAGACAGGGTCTCACTAAGTTGCTGAGACTGGCCTTGAACTTGTGGTCTTGCTGCCTCAGCCTGCCAAGTCGCTGAGATTATAGGCATGCACCACCATGCCCAGTGAACAGTGTTGTTTTGGAAGAGTTTTTGGAAAAATCTTTCCAGGTTAACTTTATCTTTTGACCCAAGAGTTCTCCCAGGTATTTACCCCAAGAGAAATGAAAAAAAAAAAAAAAAAAATGTACACAAAATGGACTCAATTGTTACTTCTAACTATATTATAATAAACAAAAATTTTAAAAATAACCTGAATGCTATCATCCAATAGATTGACAAGTAAATTGTGATATATTCATTCAATGGAACAAAGTACCAGTACACATTCTACAACATGGAGGAGTCTCTAAAGCTTTAAAGTAAATCTTTGAAGTCAGACCCAATGGACCATATACTCTATGAATCTATTCCTATGACATTTGGTAAAAGGCAAAACTAATGAAAAAAAAAAAAAAAAATCAGACCAGTGGTTGCTGGGTATAAAAAGAAGAGATTTGGGGACTGGGATTGTGGCTCAATGGTAGAGCACTTGCCTGGCATGTGTGAGGCACTGGGTTCCATTCTCAGCACCACATGTAAGTAAATGAATAAAATAAAGGTCCATCAACATATAAAATATATATATATATATTAAAAAAAAAGAAATTTGTTGTGAAAAAGCATGAAAGGAGCCTTTTGAAGGCCTGAAAATTCTGTGTCTTAATCGTGGTAGACATTGCAGAATTTTATACACTTGAATTTTTAAAACTTACTGAATTGTAAACCATTTGTAATTTTTATTCTGTGTAAACTATAATGCTGATTTTTAGAAACAGATGAGGAAATATATTCATATCAAAATATATTTCTGTATACGTAAAACTACTTTCATGATAGTCCAATTAGTGCAAATGAAAAAGTGGCAACATTTAATTTAATAGTACATTAATTATCTACTAAAAGCTCTTTTATCTAAATGGCCTAAATAGGCAACAGTGGGGCACTGTTAATTAAGGTACATTCAAACAATAAAGCATACAATAATTAAAAATCAATTTCTAGCAGAATATACAATAAAACAGACTGTTCACAATATTTTGGGGAAAAATAGGACAGCAAGATCTGGGGATTTGTTTTGTTTTGTATTGCAAAATAGGTGTTGTGAGACATTATTTTATGAATATATGTTTAGAAAGAAAACACGTCAAATATCAACTGTAGTTATTTCTGAGTGTTAGGATAATGGTAGTTTTTCTTTCTTTCTTTTGCAGTACTGGAGATTAAACCACATTCCCAGCACTTTTTTTAAAAAATTTTGAGTTGGAGTCTGGCTAAGTTACTGAGGCTGACCTTGAACTTGTAATCATCCTGCCTCAGCTTCCTGAGTAACTGCATTACAGGCATGCACCACTGCACCCATCTTCCTTTTTTATTTTTAAATAGTAATTAAAATGTATTCTAACATGTCTACTGAGTAATTTTCCTCTCCATTAGAATATAAGCACCAAAAGACCAGAAATGTTTCCTTTACTGCCCTATTGTTACATTGCCAAAGACTAGAACAGTGTTCCATAAATGTTTTGAATGAATGAACTAACTCTTATTGGTACTTGCAGTCTCAGATCAGATTGTTTTCCACTGATTGTCTGTTTTTGTTTTATTGCAAGGTTGTGATGACTGGAACTTTATGGTATATTTTTCTGTGTGGTGGGGACAGCTCCTTTTTGTTATTCAAGTTATTCTAAACTTTGTTACACTACTTTAAAAGTAGATGTTTTCTCCATTTTTTCACCCTTACTGTTTAGGAGCTTCCTGTACAGTGGTCAAGTATTCATTATTTAAAGCCAGACCCTGAATTTAAATAGCTATTATAGTAATACTTTGGTGGCATTTCAAGTACCCCAAGGCATCAAGCAGAAATTCTGGAGAATCTTGAAGGATCAATGCTATGCTTTTTGGTCAGCAAGTCGTAATTTATAGATGAGGGAGATGGTCACAGTGTTTTGGGCCTCTTATCAAACAGACAGGTAGATAAATTATTCTTAGCATCTTTTCATTGTTACTTCATTTCTGCTATCCTAGAATATAATCCTGGAATTCTTTCTTTTTATTTCTGGTAGTCACGTTTCTGAGAACAGCTATGTATCACATTAATTGTTATTTTGTTATGTACATTTCTGTTAGTACATAGCATACAGTTTGTCCTTTGTCCTTAAATTCTAAGTTCTTATTTTTTAATGGTGAATTATCATTATATGTAATAGTAGGATTTGTTACATATTTGTACATGGACACAATATAACAATTTTGTCAAATTTGTTCAAAATTATAAGTTCTTTGAGAGGAATATGTTTTGTGAAAAACTGCCTTAATCATATTCGCTCTAAGCAGTTTTTAAAAAATATTTTTTAGTTGTAGATAGACACAATGCCTTTATTTTATTTATTTATTTTTATGTGGTGCTGAGGATCAAACCCAGTGCTTCACAAGTGCTAGGCAAGCGCTCTACCACTGAGCCACAACCCCAGCCCCCTAAACAATTATTGTACACACTGTAGCATAGGAAAGGAGTAATTTGTGCTTCACTTACCCTGGCTTCCCAGTGTGTGTGTGTGTGTGTGTGTGTGTGTGTGTGTGTGTGAAGATATATATACACCATAAAATTACACATAAAGGGAAATAAAAACCTCTTGGCTCAGTCACCTCCAGTTTCAAATCATTTCTTCCCTTTTCACCTACTCTTTGATGAATGTTTAAATATATTCTTTGTTGTTTTAAGATTCAACTCAAGATTGGAGAGGGAAAATTGCTATATCAAGTTCCATATTCGAGAGTGTGAGGAGGTCCTTCTGGTTTGGCCTTCATGTGTTTAACTGTCCAGTAGTCATACAATATGTATACTCAATTTGGTGATGTTGGTTTAGGGATTTAAAGGAACATTTCTCTTTCATTTCCAAATTAAATGTATATGGATTGCTATAGATAAGTTTTCCCAAGAAGTGCCTACCTTTAAAATTTGTTTGCTCGGATGTTAAAGTGCAAATTGATTTTAAATTGAGTATTTTAAAATTTTTCTTTCATAAAGCATTCAGGGAAGATTTTGACTTTCGTCACCAAGACTACTATCTATTAGTAAGACATGGAAGTTTAAATTGTGTGTATAGAATTTTTCTGTATGTGGTAGGAGATATAAAATCAACCCAAGAAACTATCTTGTTTTGAAAGCTTTACAGTTTGTTTATGATGCTATGCTACCCATCCTGCATGGTTACCTTGACTGTATTGTAGTTCAGAATACTTAGTTTTGAGATCTGACAGACTTGAACTGAGCAGAAAGCATATCTAATCCAACACAGCCAGTCTTCAGAGACCAGTTTGACTTCATGGTACTTAAGAAGGAATTTACTTAGGTGTAACAATCTATCTATATTGTTCCAAAGTTTTATAAAATTTTGTAGAAGTGATATGAGTTTCAATTACAAATGTTCCAACATTTTTAATAGGGAGACAACTAAGAAATCAGGTTTATTTTATTATTTAAATGAAATCCATTTGTTAAAATATTGTATTATGTATTTTGTTAAATTTGTAATGGCTTAGCTTTTTATCATTGCATCTTAATGTTTAGGACATACATGGACCTTTCAGAAGTGTTTATATAATGTATTTAAATTATTGCACACTTGTGAAGTTTTTTTTTTTCAAATATTTCTTGCAGTCCTTGATTTATTTCATTTTGCTGCCTCTGTCTTGCTGTTGTAGTAAAGTGAGAAAAAGCCAATCAAGAGTAATATGTTCACCTATTCAAATTAGTTCCATGAAAAAAAGTTTGATATTAGGCAGTACACAAATTTATATTATAGACAAAGAGTTGACATTTTTGTAATTGAATCATAAACTTGATTTTTCTATTTTGTCATTTTGCATGTAATTGATATATTTCATGTTTTTAGAAATGAGAATTTGAAATAGGTTCTTTTAACCATAAGCCTTCAAGATAAAAGCACATTGCCCCTTTAGGGTTTAGAGTTACTTTGAAATGGTGTAAAGATCTTGTTTTCCAACTAACTTTAAGCCAATGATTTTAAAATCAGTGGATAATTCTTGTCTCAGTTAGCTAATATTGTTGTGATTTAATTCACCAAATGTTGCAGTCACAATTCTTAAGGACCTGTATGTGCACATGTAAATACAACATCACATACTTTTAGTAAATTAAGGACATCTTACAGCATAGTACTTATGTTAGGTTCCTATGCCTACTGTAATAAATCAGCACAAACTTGGTTGCTTTCACCATTCTGGAGACCAGAAACTCAAAATCATTATCACTGGGCAAAAATCAAGGTGTTAGCAGGGCTGCACTCCCTTAGGAGGTTCTTGGGGAAAGTCTGCTCCTGGCTTCTTAGAGTGCTCTTAGCTGGTGACTACATCACTTCAATCCTTAAGCCTGACCTTACCAAATCTCTCCGTTCTGTCTTCATATATTGCCTTCTCTTTTATGTCTCAAATCCTCCTCTGACTATCTATAACAAAGATACATGTAATTGCATTTATGTATTTATTCCAAATGCTAGATTTCCCCTCTAACATAATGCTAAAACTCTTTAAACTTGTGTCTTATGACACAAATGGATTATCTCATTTTTCTCTAATTTCTAAGGATAGCAATTAATATAATTCCACCTGTAGTGGTGCACACCTGTAATCCCAGAGACTCGGGAGGCTGAGGCAGAAGGATCACAAGTTTGAAGCCACTTCAGCAACTTAGCCAGATCCTGTCTCAGAAAATTGAAAGAACTGTTGCTCAGTGGTAAAAGTACCCCTGGCTTCAGTCCCCAGTATCAAAATCATCATCATCATCATCATCACAAAATAATTCCAAGTGCTGTCATTTTCCACAGCAAATTTTGAGCACTTGATCTGGAATATATGTAGACCCTACCAGTACTTTTCTCTTTTGGCTTGTGGATTTCCTGTTGGATTTGGTATTATTATATGCTTATAATGATTGATTTTTTTTATTAATTATGATTATACTGCTTCAAGAGGGGACTTTATACCCCCCCAAACTTTTTTCTTTCAAATTGCAGACCAGTGTTAAATATAAAATAACTATGCTAAGGGGTGGGAAATGGAGAAGAAGGGGGTAAGTGCTAAGGAATGATTTTGGCCAAATTATGTTGTTATATTTTGTATTGTGTTCATGTACAGATATGTAACAACAAATTTCATCAATATGTACAACTCTAATGCACTAATAAAAAATGTGGGGGGATCAACTGTGTTTGAACTTTTAGCAATTATGTCTCCTTAAGGACTGATCATGTAGTCTCTTAAGTCCTACCTCATATACTTTCAGTGACAGGGTCAGGTAATAAAATAGACCAAAATATTCCCAACTTGGACATTTGTCCACCATCTTCAGTACTACAGTGGAGGCAGGGAGTTACTGGGAAATAGCAGAGAATGGCACCACATGAAGGAATGACAGGATCAAGTAAAAGTGGTAGAGACCTTTAGTAATTTGTATCCTTGGTGCAAATAACAGCAATGCAACCCAAAGTAAATGAAGAAGAAAAAAAGCGAGGATGAGGGATTTATTAGCTTATGTGTAATTAGGAAATAGTAAGTATTTGTGTTCAATCTGGCTAGGTCATTGTAGGTCATCCAAGAAGCTCAACCATTAATTCACCCCATTTCTCAATTCTAATTTTCTCAGTGCTGACTGGCTTTATTCTCAGGCTGGCTCAGTTGGAAGAATTTGGCCTTGGCAATTTCAGACTTTACATGATCTTTAATGCCTAGGTGTCAGACAGGCAGTATCTCTGTTTTGATAATTCTGGTGAAATCTCTGAGAAGTTCTTTTATTGGCTCAGCTGGGGTTTTTCCTATCCAGTCAGTGGAATCTGAGATTGTATTGGCCAGATTCAAATCATGTGCCCACCCCTCTAATGGAGGTGCAATGGAGTGTGAGATGGGGATGAGTAATCATCACACATTACTATCAAAACCCGATAAGATGATTTTCCAGTAAGAAACACAGTTTTGTTACTAGTAGAAAGGATATGAATGCTGAGGAACTAAAATAGTTTTCTATTGTAAGATCAAAGCCTAGTACATGTAGTATCTAATACAGAATGCTTTATTTTTAAAAATGTAAAATTGGAAAAAATATGTTTAATCTTTTTGAAAGCTTGGGAGATTTTTTCAGGCTCTTATATATCTCATTTAAGTTTCTTGGTATAACTCTATGGAAATATTTTAGACTTCAACAATTTATTGAATGTCTGTTAGACACTATTTTCCCTGTAGTATCACTTAAGATTTTCAAAGGTTGATAGTTTTTAAAATAACTTTTATGTGTAGAGCCCAATTTCAAGACATTTCAAAGAGATTGTTTAAAAAAATTTGTTTCAATATGTCAAATAACCAGTCTCAAGGATTTTTATGCAAGTCAAGGAATACCAACTTATATTTTTAAAACATTTTAACCAAGACTCACAGGGTATCTCCTACTTTTATTTATTGAAAGTGCTGTGGGATTTTTAAATGCCTACGCAAAACATACAGTAAGCCTCATCTGGAAGACCCATGCACAGCACAGTGCAAGCTACTCAATTTATCTACCTTGGAAGGATGAAAGGCTAAGTTGAAAAATCATTTATCAGTTCCACTCCAGTTGTTACATTTTTGCTTCAGAAACATCCTTCATCTCCAGAGTCTCATAATCTCTTGCCTTTGAGGTTGTTTCGTAGACACGCTTTCACTCAAACACTTTCAATTTCAACTTCTTCAAGAGGGGTGCCTATCTCCCAGAAGTTGCCTCTAGGGACTATTTTACAGCTGTTATTTTAGTTCCTCCCATCCTAGCTTGTTGAAAGTCCTCTAACCAAAGGCATTTCTGATAGGAACCAGTACTAGTCAAGCAGTAATGGCCACCTTGTGAAGACCTGAGCACCCAACCTGGAATTCCATAAAATGCCCCTAAAATACAACCTAGTAAGAAGGCTCAAGAGACCCTTCAAAATGAACTTCAGATGCCTCCTTCTTTCAAGTGTTGAGTGACTGTATTTCATGAGAATGAGATTATACTTTTGGTTCTACATGAAAATAATTCTCAGAGAACAGGTCAACTAGTCATATTCCTTTCAAATTCACAAGCCCTCATTGGAATTACTCTCCATGTTATTTTTCTAGCGAGATTTAGGTTATCACGAGGAGGTAATGAACCTGTTCACATGTTTTGGGTTCTAGCTTCAGACTGTATTTTCTTCCTTTCCTCCTTTTCTCTCCTTGACTGTATCACTTACTGTTCTTTGAAATTTATATTGCTTTTTATTAATGTGTGCCACCTCTTTAACCATACTATAAACCTCTAAGACTCAGGGATTCTGTCCTGTATTTATTTTATATTTTCACTTAGAAGTAAACTGTGTTATTTGGGATTATGGCACTTAATTGAAATAATTGATAAATTTTTAGCATCCAAGTATTAATGACAAACACAAAGACAAATAAGACATAGTTCTGCCTTCAAAGAGCTCTTAACCTTGTAAAAGAGAGATGACATGCAAGTGTAATATAAGAAGATCATTAGGACTGGGGCTGTGGCTCAGTGGTAGAGCACTTGCCTAGCATGCCTGAGACACTGGGTTCAATCTTCAACACCACATAAAAATAAATAAAATAAAGATACTGTATCCATCTACACTTAAAAAAAAAAAAAAAGGAAAGGAAAAAGAAAGAAAAAAAAGATCATTAAGGACAGAACAAATCAGTTTCTCAGGAGAGCACTGAGGACAGGCTCCATGAAGGAGATGGTATTTGAACCAGGCCATAGTAACATTAGATTATTGGGATATTTTAATTTAATCGCCAATTTGCTGAGTCACAGCCTTATAGAAGAGGCATTTAAAAGGCAACAGTAGTGACCATAATCCCTCACATGTATAATTTTTGGTGGCAGACAAAACTTTTAAAACATTTTTATTTCATTTGTGCTTTCTAACCCTTCACATCAATAGAGATTGTATTTATTATGGACATGTAAAAATCTCACCTACGAAGATTTCAGAGTTTTGTTTTCTGATTGCCTTGATGATCAGAAAACAGAATTATCAGAGTCTTGACTTCTCTGCCATGGTCTTTTGTATTGAGATTAACTCTAGAAGAAAGGAGAGATTTCTTGTTTCTAGCATCTGCTCTGACAAGTCAGAACTGATCCTATCCTGCTTGATCAGATTTGTTAATGACCTTCTTATAACACTGTTGCAGCATTCCTTTTGCTTCCCCCCAAAACTCCCCCAAAGAAAAATGAAGTAGGAATTTTTGTTAATTAGAATATTCCTAAGTTTTTCTTTCATAAGTTTTTCTGAGGTGATTTCACTTTTTTGGACACTATACCTGCTGTAATGTGCAAGCACACTTAGACTGTACTCTCTTGCAAATATTTTTTCTCCCCTTTAACAGAATTATTCTTTAACTATTTAGCTGTTTATTTTCCTTTTGTTCAAATATTCTTTGAGGATAAGGGAAAATGAAAGAAGAAACCTAAGTGAAATAATGTTGGTTTTTTTTTTACATGTTATGGGAAACTGCTTAATAATAAACTTTACTCAATGTATCTGCTATCCACCTGTTTTTAAAATGGCCTTTAGGGGCTGGGGTTGTGACTCAGTGGTAGAGAGAGCACTTGCCTGGTATGTGTGAGGCACTGGTTTCAATTCTCAGCACCACATATAAATAAATGAATAAAATAAAGGTCTATCAACATCTAAAACAACATTTTTAAAAAATGACCTTTAGATGATTCAGAAGCCTGAGTCTCACCTGGTTGATTATTCCACCTATTTCTCTCTGTGCTTCAAATCATCAAAATCCCATTTGCTTACTGCAGGGTTGGCATGAGAATGAATGTGATGGCAGCAATTAATATACTGATTGCAATAAAAACTTAAAAAGGAAACAGCAGCTTCATTAATATCTAGCATTTCTTCACCCACAGTTGTATCAGTAATAAGAAGTGGCAGTAAGGAAAATAAAAGCAAGAAAAACTGCATTTTGTAAATAATTATGAGATTATTTTCATCCCCCCCCCCCCCCGCCCCCAGGTTTGAAAAGGAAGCAAATTCTGTGGTTATTTTTCATGTTGATGTTTCTGCCATGTGACTTACGATCTTTAATAGTTGTGGCTTTGAATTTTAGGAACAACACAAAAAATTGGAGAAGTCAGTGTTCTACATAGATTAAATGAAATTTATTGTTAATTAGAAAAAGCCCAGGAACTTACAGTATGCCCTTCCTCACACATAGACTTAGGCTTAAGGTTTCCTAGTTAATAGGTCATCGCGTTATTGTGTATTTGGAGAATGTATTTCACTTGAATTTGAAAATAATTGTTTAATGGCCAGAGTTTCAATTCTTATTAAAAAGACTGTCATCTAAATATTTACATAAAGCAAAAGCGGCCAATCTTGCATTGCCTGTGTTTACTGTTTCTCATAATTGTGGGTATTTTCTGTAGACTTTTCTCTTTTGTTGGAATTAGGTCCTTATTGTAATGGCTTTGCTCTTCGCCCTGTGATGTTGCTTTGTTGGTTTGTTCATCTACCTTGTAGACCTTGATGACCCTCATGTTCTACTCCTTTGACTTTTTACTAGGCTGAACCAAAAGAAAGCACTTGGTTGCTAGCAAAAGAGCTGAACAAAGGCAGCAAGGGAGGGTTTTAAGCATGGGATACTGCCATGGAAAACAGCAAATATATTTCTGCTTAGTTTATGAAAACCAGCTTCTATATGGCTAGGCCACTGAACTCATTTTAGTTATTTGCATCCTTTAGCCTGTCTACACTGTTGAAAAAAGTTATGTTTCATCACAGAATGGTTTGGAAATATTAGCATGTTCAACCCTTTAAAGTTGGGGAAGTTAGTTTTCTACATCACCTAACCATGTGTCTATTATTACACATGTGCATTTTTAGGGCAGGCTGACTTTTAATGGCATGGTGCTTCCTCTGTATGTTTAGTTTTGGGTGAGACTTATTTGTACAGCTTTTAAACAAAGACTTTTTATGTTTTATAGCTTTTTTATTATCAGTATTAAAGGAAAATATATGGGAATCATTCAAAGATGGTCAGTAGACATTAAAATAGAGGGAAAAGTATCTGACGATTTCCCAATATATCAAAGTAGAAAGAAAGCATATCATATTTAAGTGCATTATCAACACTTTGAAATGGCAGCAGTGAGTTTTTCAGGTGTTTTTTAAACCAAAACTTCACCTGTATTGTCCTACTGGAGTGGTATTATTTTTACACCATAACTTTGAAATGCAATATAGATTTGTAAATAAAAACTAAAAAAGGAATCTCATTACAGAAAATACATTTAATAAATTAAAGCAAACACCAAAGATTGGGAGAGACCCAGGACAGCAAGATAAGCCAAAAAGTCTGGGATTACCTAAGGAGATACTCTTTGGAGTCATATTCTTCTAAGGTTCTAGTGACCATTTAATAAGTACATGAGCCAAAAAAGGCCAGCAAACTTTTGATGTTATAAATAGAAGTAAATGGAGGCTTTTGTACTGTAATATGTGCTACTTTTAATAGATCCATGAAAATAGAAAATATCTAAGAAAGATCATTAATAAAAGTAATGGTCACTGTATTCAAATTAATATCAGGCAGTTTACATTTTGTAACTAGTGTTTTAATTGTATTAGTGATATCTAACTACCTACATAGCTAGTTTTTGAAATTTCACAGAAAATCCAGAACAGTGCTAAGTGCTTATCATAAAAATATTATATTGAGAAGTTATTCAAATGTTAATAATTCGATGATCCTAAAATAGGCCTCTTCCAGAGTCTATCAGGGTTTTATTTTTTAAAATATTACAGGAACTAATAAGTTTAAATTAATAATCATTTAAAAATATAAGCAGCCCAGGCTGTTATATAGTGAATGATATATTAAAAGCCAATTATTAGAATAATGATTAACATAAAACCTGAGTTTTAATTTATACAATATTGAAAGATAATGTTGCTCTTGAGGTTTGGGTTCTAAAGATCATTATTAGTATGTCTTGCATTATACATTCGAGTCTGAATATTACTTGTTACTCATTATGTGAACATAAGAAGTATAGAAAAATCTTTCAAAACTCTACTTAACTACCAACCTTTTCCCATAATTGGGATTTGTTTCTGAAGGCTAGTACAGGTCCTGTTTGTCTTACCATAGTAAAATAATTCAGTGTGTTTTTTTTGTTTTATATTGTGCAAATTTAATCCAGTTTTCAATAACATTAAATATGTTTTTAAAGTTTTATCTGTCATTTAAGCACTGTTAGAGAATTTTATAGAGGCTGAAAATAGAAAGTTATCAAATTCTAACTATAATAACTTGGTTGCTACATTGAATTAGTTGTACATTAGAAGGCAGGTAAATAAAATATTATTTATACATACTAATAATGGTGGCAGGCAAAATTCTCATAAAGTATTATATAAAAGCCAGAGAAAATAAAGATGTTTTAAAAGTTTCTGAAAATAAATTCTTTAAAATTATTATGACACTAAAGAATAACTCAAAAGGCAAATTTTTATACTTTTATAACATTCTTTACATATAGAAATCAATGCATTATATACTTCAATTTTTAAGAATAAAGGGAAGAAGTTATAGTAGTAGCAAAGGTTGGGATTGGGCTAGACTATGTAATTTCTTCCAAAATAGAATTGAACAAAATTTGTTCTTCTGGATCACAGGTACCTTTTTTGTTTTTTTATTATTGATATAAAAGTCACCTAACTAGAATTAAAAACACTTTAATAAAAAATAAAATGTTGATGCAAAGGAAATAGCTACCAGATATATATTTGCCAATAATTAGCCATATTTTCAGATTTTTAATAAATATAATATTACAGAAATATTAGTTATAAAGTATTAAATGAAATTTCACACTTTAAAAATAACCAAGTCATGTAACAAATAATTTTTAGAATTTATCTAAGCTCCCTAACATACTTGGACTTCTCATTCATTTTATCAAAGGATTCATACATATAATAAGTATATGTATATGACCATTAGGTATATGTATCAAAGATTTTTTTTTCTTTATTTTAAAGCTCTTGTAGGAATTTTGCTTTAAATTTTCCAAACCTTTAGCTATTTAGATATGTCCCAATGATAGCTAAAATTTTTACTTTGCAGTTAGGCTTTTGGTATGGTATTGGCTTGTCTAATGAGTATGTAACAAAATGCTATAAATGGAAAGCTATTTCTGACTTAAATTCTTGATTCTTCTACATTAGTGCTAGTAAATTTGATGTATTCTTAGTTCCAAATAGTGGTATTTTATAATGCCATAGCAAAGCATGGTTGGAAATGAGAAGTGCTGTCTCTTAGAAGTTCTCTCATATTTCAGCTAAAACATACTCAGCAAAAAAGATATGTAAATTAAAAGAAAATCTCCAATTTCCTATTCTGAGTAAAGCTTTGATTTTTGCTGATTCAGGAAGTAAGGTTGACATTGGAGCTTCTCATTTCATCTGGAATAATCACTTTTTCCTTTTGAAAAGTCTTTCATTTTAGCAGCAATATCTCCTAAAACAGTCCATTTTGCATGGATGAACCTGTTTTTCTCTAGATAACACAGAAAATACAACTATCATAAACGGTAACCTGCTTTCTATAGTATTGCTTTCCTGAGTGCCCAGTGAGATACTAAAGTGCCAGGCTGTTCATTCTGGAGATTTCACTGATTTTCTTAGCTGCATTCCTACCCCAACCCCCTGAATAACAACCCCCAACAGAAGAATTTTATAACTTCCAAATTGACTACTGCAATAAAATGTTTAACCCCAGGGTTAGATAAATAAGATGCTGACTATCTAATGAAGGTGGCTAATTCAATAGAGTTCTCCCCTAAGCCAGTGGCTCATCAGCTTATGATCATTCAGAATGTATAATTCTAATTCTTGAAACACTGCTCTGTTTTTTTCTGTTAAAATAGGTGTGGGATTATCTTACTGATTGTGATATTTTCTCAGATTTTTCATTAATATTGTTTTCTTTCCACATATCAAGATATGCTTAAAATTTGAATAAATAATGAACTTGCTTTTGTTGTAGGGTAGGCATATAGGGCATCCAGTTGCACTCCAAATATTTGGCTGCCAAATGCAGAAAGCGTAACTGCTTACTTATTTAAATTAGTATTAAAATTATTAGTATTTGAGAAATATGTTTTGGTGTGATCTACATGCAGTCCATTAAAATTTCCAAACAAAAGTCAAAGTCTGTATTGCTTGGATTTCTGCCAAATGGTGCTCTAAAGCAAATTGAGTTTTTCTTAGGCATCTATGATAAATGGAAATATATATATGTGATATTTAGCTTTGACTGCAGAATTACAAACACACCCATTGTATTTCAGTTTTGTAATTTCTGTGCTGTCTGTACAGGGTACTTCCTTGCTTTCCACAGTACTTGAAACAGTGCTCTCAAGTGAGCAAATGTGTGCTTATGCAGTCCTGGACACTGTATGTATTTCTCCTGCTATTTGAACTCTTAATGCTGTATGATATAAAATGTTGTATTCTATGCAGATACTGCTTTTAAACTACTTTCTGATGGCACATATTCTTGTATTAATACAATAAAACCAAGATGACAGGATGACAGAGTGAAACTCTTATTAAAACATGTTATAATTGTTGCAAAGATATTAATGGAAATCTAGAGCTTACTGCCTCGAGTTATTTCAAATTGTGTATTTTATATTTACAGTTTACATTTACATATTAATTTTATCTATTAAGAATTGCTTTCAGATTAAAAGATTTACATATGCTTAAACAAAAGCATAAAATTACATTTGAACTCCCGAAACCAATTCATTGTATCAGCACACCAAATGATTTTGCATTAGGAATGCCAGATTTCATGACAAGTTTGACCCTCACATTTGGAAATATCACAAAGGAAGAGCAGTCATGGGAAACATATATGTATACTTATCTATTATTAAAAAGCATATTTTCTTCATTTAGAGAAACAAAATGCTCAAATTATCATGATTAACATTTAAGCTTTTAAATTGAAGTACAGAAAAGAATTATGGTGGAATAATTTCTTAGCAAAGTTCATGACATACAAATAGTTTAGCCTTTAAGGGAATTGATGAGTAAATTCAAATTTTCTTTTCAAATTTTTATGTATATGTATTTACTTTATCTTGAAGTCATAGATCTACCTTATAAAATTTAAACATATGAAAACAAATTTTAAGTTTTTAGTAAGACCTTCCATGGAAAATTCTAAATCATTTTTAAATTGTCAATAGGTCATCTAATCAGTTAATTCTATGAAATTATATTACCATTATATATTGCTGGACAAGTGCTTCAGGAACTCTTTATGCAGCTATTTTGTTTTACTATTACTTGCCTTTAGAAAAGAGCTTGTTTTAGGGAACATCAACATTGCTCCATCCTTTGCTCTGTTTTTAAAAGTACCAATTTGTAATTTATTAGTAAATTATAAATGCTACAGAAAGCACTGTTCAAGATACATGCATTTAGGATTAAATCTGAATTTATATACACGCATACTTACTAATTTGTAGAACAGCTATTCAGACTGCAGTATGCTAAAGGAGTTAGCATGCTTTCTTTGCAGACATGGTTGATTTGAAAACAACAACAAAATTATCTAGACAGGCTCCTGAAACCCTTTTCAATCCTTATATTCAACTTTTTTTTGTAAAATGTTGATCAAAGTTCACGTAGAAATGGAAACATTAACTAACCTACCTTGGCTTTATTGTTTTCGTTAGTTAATTCACAGAGAGAATAATGCAATACCCTGGACTTTTGCCTAGTATTAACAATTTGTTGTAAGATTGTGTGGTATAGGAACCTTAGCACAGGATTTGTCTGTAGCGTCTCCAAACTTTCTCTTCTGCACATCTTGATTCTCATTCTATTCATTTTGTATTCCTTTAACCAATAAGGATTTACCTTAAATTAAGCATTTTTAGGTATGCCTATTGTCTCCCAGTGATTCTTTGCAGCGCCATATGGTTTCTCCTCAGCTTGACTTATAATCTTGAGTCTTTTTACTGCTTATACTAGCCATTTTACAAAGATAGTCTGAGCCTCTTTGTGATACAGGTCAAGTACTTGTGAAGTAAGTATAAAGAGATGAACTTTGTGCTGGAATGTCTTCAAAAACAAAACAAAATAAAACAAAAGAACAGGCTGCCCTAATTCTTGCCTTTTCAATAGAAACATGTCTCATTTAGAACAACTTGAATTTTCTACAAGATTTGCCATACTAAAATAAGTTACATTTTATTTAAGCAGAATGGTTTTTTAAATAGCTCGATTTATTATGTAAATGAGTGTTTATTTAATAAAAAGTTTCTTTTAAAATACCATATCTACATGAATTCTTTGCAAGATAACTTATAGTGTTTTAATTAAGATTTGATTTATAATAAACTTGGGGAGTGAGGGAGACCTTTAATCTTAATGTATTAAGAGGGAAATGAATGAAAGTGAATTATTTTTGTCAAGATTTTTTTAAATTCTGAAACTCAACTAATCCTATCATTTTCACTCTCCCCCCCCGCCCCCAGTTTTTAAAGAGTGGTGGATTTCTTGCTTTGCTTATTATCTGTGGCAGTGTTATGAGGGTTCCACCATGATTGATCCATGAGGACCACTGTTTTTTCTATATACATTTACTGTGGGATAGAATCCAAAGTTGGATTTTTTTATGTTTTTCTTTTAAGGAACGTGGGTAAGCATTTTTTCCATTGAATAATTTATAATGGATAATTTCTCCATAAGACACCTACCAAAACATGATAGTTATATCTCACTTAGGAGAAGTCATCTGTAAAGCTGTTCAAACCCTATGTATGTATGGGTATATCAAATCCTATTTTCTCACTGATTTTACAGCACAAAATTGGAAATGCATTCTTCTACAAAATCTATTCATTTTTAGAAGAAAAGATTCATTTTTAGATCCAGTTGTATGTCAGATTCTGAATACAGCATAAAGCTGTTTGTGTATTTGTTCCAGTAACTTAAATACACAGTATAGCTAAAGAAGTCAGTGGTGTTCAGATTCTCATCCTATGCTTGAAATATCCTAAATATGTAGTTCTTTAATGCTGATATTCTTTCTTCTGCTGTTTTAGAGAAGTTACTATTTTTAAGTATTAGATCAAGAGCTAGGGATGTAGTCATTGGTAGAGCACATGTGTTCAGTCCTCACTGCAAAAAACTAGCAGATTGAAATAAGCAGAAGAAAGGATTCGACATACAGTTGACATTGCAATTTAAAAATACAGTGGCAAATTATTAAATGTTAAGCATGTGGTATTAGGCTCAATATTGCACACCTATAATCCCAGCAACTTGGGAGGCTGAGGCAGAAGAATTATAAATTATAAATTATAAATTCAATTGCCTCAGCAATTTAGTGAGAGCCTGTCACAAAATAAAAAAATAAAGCGCTCCTGAATTTAATCTCCAATACAGAAAAAAAGAAAAAGATACACATGGTGTTACCTTCAAATATCTAGTTCATAGCTAAATAAGGAGTCAGGCACATAAATGAATATTTATAATACAAAGAGGCAAGTAACTTGATAGATACAAATGTGGACATTATGGGAAGAACTAATTCAGTTTTAGAAGCTCAATGAAAACTCCTGGAGGAAAACTAAAGCAAGTCTTGTTGTATAAGTAAGAATAAGTTAAACAAAAGTGAACATAGAAAAGAGATTCAGGGAATAGAAGGTATATATAACCCAACTGCTACTGGTTTGTTTAAAGATTTATGTATAATTAGGTGTGGCTGAAGCATAGGGTTAAAGGTGATGGAGAATATTGGAAGATGAATCTGGAGTAGTAAACTGAGGTCAGATTATCAAGGGCTTTGTAGAACACTCAGAAAATTCAAGAGTTTCTTGAAGAGATTTTTGATAGGAAAGTGACATGATCAGATTTATAATGTAGAAGTTAATTTGGCAGAGGAATAGAAAGAAGGTAGAGGGATTGGATAGGTAAGGGTAAAATCAAACTTAGAGACTGATAGCTTTTGAAAAGAGGTGAGAGGTAATGGTACCATTCCTACATATGGTGAATACTAGAGGATGATCAAACTTGGAAAAGGGGGAAATATGAGTTTAGTTTTTAACATCTGATTTGAAGTGCCTGTAGGCTATCTAATTAGAGCTGTCCAAAAAGGAGTTGGTTCTGTGAATATAGAACCAAGCACATGGGGGAACCAGACTGGCTAGATGCATAGATGTGAGAGTAAATCAGCATAAAAATGTTAACTGAAGCTACAGAAATCCAGAATCTTTAGGGATCTACATTTTTATCATCAACATGATACTCTTTTTGCTCAGTATGTTATGTTTCTGTGGCCATGTAGAAGATAGATATGAGCACATTATGAAATATTTAATGTTCTATACAAATATATTATCTAGTGCAGTGTGGAATGTATTTCCTACACATATTGCTATGGCACTATAAAACTGGTATAGGAAACCATGGACCATCATTTTGGGAAGGAAAATAATTTGTTTAAAACAGATTTTTTTTTCTATAATGATATTTTTTCCTCCTTTTCTTTTTTCCCTTTGGTCCAGAGATTGAACCCAGGCATGCTTAACCACTGATCCACATCCCCAACCCTTTTTATTTCTTATTTTGAGACACGGTCTTGCTAAGTTGCTGAGGCTTGATTTGAACTTGCAATCATGCCTCAGCCTCCCAAGTTGCTGGGATTACAGACGTGTGCTATGGTGACCAGTTACAGTAGTATTTTTTTTAAGTCAAACTTGACCTATTTCCTTTGTTAGTGATTTAGGAATAAACTAACAAGGAAGGAAAGAAAACTATCTTTTCTGTGCAAGACACTATTTTATATGTATTTTTTCATTATTTACCTAAATTGACAAACTTATATATGCATGTATATATAGTATATAATATGATGTTTGAAATATGCATATTGTGGAATGGCTAAATCAAGCTGATTAACATATGTATTACCTCACATACTGTATTTATTTATTTTTGTTGTGAGAACACTTAAGGTTTACTTTTAGTGAAAGAAAAAGAATTTAGTAGTAGCACATACCTATAATCCCACCTGCTTTGGAGTCTGAGGCAGGAGAATTGCAAGTTGGAGTCCAGCCTGGGCAATTTAGTAAAAACTTCTCTGGAGGGGTCAAAAGACTACTCTTGCCAATTTTTTTTGGCACTGGGAATTGAATTCAGGGACATTCAACCACTAAGCAACATCCCCCGTCCTATTTTGTACTTTATTTAGAGACAGGGTCTCACTGAGTTGCTTAGCACCTTGTTTTTTGCTGAGGCTGGCTTTGAACTCGCAATCCTCTTGTCTCAGCCTCCCGAGCTGCTGGAATTACAGACATGTGCATGCCTAGTCTACTCTTAGCAATTTTGAGGAATTCAGTATATTGTTATTAACTACAGTCACCATGTTGTACAGTGTATCTCTTGAACTAACTCCTAACTGAAATTTTGTATTCTTTGACCAACATTTTCCCAGTTCCCACCGGAGTCATCTCCAGGTAGCCACTATTCAACTCTCTACTTCTGTGAGGTTTAATTCTTTTAGATTCTACATACAAGAGAGCATAAATATATTTTATGTATTTTATATTCTTTATCTCATTTAGTTCTTCACACCAAGTAGGTATTGTTATTCCTGTTTTCTTAAGAAAACTAGTGACATCAGGTAATCCTGAAGTCTCATTGCTCACTAGTGAATTTCAAGTCAAAACTTTTTGAAGTAGGTTCAGAGTAGAAAGAAAAGAGTGAAAAAAAAAAAAAATCAATGAATGGTGGGTGACATTATTGCATTTAAATGTTCTTATATAGGAAATAAAACTTTTATTTTTTTAGTACTGAGGATTGAACCCAGGGGTACTCTATCACTGAGCTATGTCCCTAGCTCCAAACCATTTTACAATTTATTCACTTTTTGAAATTTTTGATGCCTGTTTTGTACCTAACTCTGTTCTGGGTGCAAAAACATCAGTGCTAATTTGTTTTTCTGTTTTTGAAATTGATTTCGAAGATAGCAGTTAAGAAGAGCAGTAAGACTTAAAAGCCAATTCTGATTTAAAAAAAAATGAGTTGGAGACAGAAGATATTTTTTATTCTCTTCAACTCCTCACTTAACAATAAGGCAAGTCATAGCCCTGAGGAATACTGCATTGTCATAAGAAATCAAAAATTGTTGTTTCCCAACTTCTTTCTCTAGGTACAGATCTGTTAAAAATTAGCTTTTACTGTTATATCGCATATATAAGCCAACTTAAATAATGGTAGAATATATATTGTATTGTGCTTTATTTTCACATATTATGTAATCCTCACAGTCTCAGAGATTATCAGAACAGTTGTTAATCTAATTTTGTGTCTGGAGAAATAATAAAGAGGGTAAAGTCACCTGTTCGAGATCTAGTGCTTTTCTTATACCACCGTTTGTAGATGTTCAGTCCATTTATTAATTAAAATAATTTAAAATTTAAGTAATGCTATTGCAGTTTTCTTATTGTAGTAGGGATTTCTCCATTGTTTGGGAGATTAAACCAAATGTTCCTTCATACTCTTTTAGACTTGCATCTACAGTTAATCCAGATTAGCTATGCAATAACACTGTATAGGGATTTCTGGTTGATGGAACCCTTCTAATTGCTTAGAAGTTACTTGGAGACAATGTTCAGTGAAAGGAAGAAAAACAAAGTGTCTAATCAATACACGATAATCAAATCAACAGGCATGTCATAATTCAAGTAAAAGCCTAAAGTTATGGATGCTAGATTATAGTCACGTACTGACTACTTTGCAAATGTCATTACTGTTGCTGTTGCTTACACACTTCTACCTGGAATACTTCATCTCATCTCAATCTGCCAGAACTCAGCAAAACTTCAAAACCAGCTCAACTGATATTTCCTTTGTGAAGGATCAATATTCTAACTGGGATGTGAAATTCTTACAGCAGTTTATAATTATTATTTTTGGTTGTGTGTGTGGTGGTGGGGATTGAACCCAGGGCCTTGTGCATGTGAGGCCAACTGAGCTATATCCCCAGTTTTTTTTAGATGTTGATAGACCTTTATTTTATTCATTTATTTTTATGTGGTGCTGAGAATCGAACCCAGTGCCTCACACATGCAAGGCAAGCGCTTTACCACTGGGCCACAACTCCAGCCCCAGTTTGTAATATTTTTAATGTAAGTGTCACTTGTAACATTGTTGTTTCAGTTTTTTGTGTATTTATTTTAACTTTTTTTCCTTTTTCTTTTTTTTCTTTTTTTTGGGGGGAGGTTTCCTATAGAACATAGTCTGCCCCTTGAATATTGTCTTTTCCCTTAGGTCTCTGAGTCTTGTCATTTCTTCTATCAAAGTTCAAACCCCCAAATCTTATACATCTACAGTTTGTCACAGGTGGAGGTGGGAGACACAGGGAGATTTTTAAACAACAAAGTTTTTCTTCTTAAAATGGGATTTTGTTAGAGTGAGTCTCTATGACATGACCTTTTTTGGGTCAGGCATGGCCTTTTATTTGGAATATTGGAATTATGGAAAGTTGATTATTACTATTTTGATTTCAAAATGTTCTCTGACCTTTGGGTCCTATGGTTAATAATAGTGGAGCCATCTGCTGTCATTGTTTACCTGGAGTAATTCTGTGTTAGGATAGAATATGACAAAGATTTACAAAGAAATTTGTATTTAAAATGTTCAAGAAATAATCTATGAGAACATAGTCAGTTACTTGTACTACTATCTTTACACTTTATTACAGCCAAGCTAATTTTTAAAAGTATTTCCTGAATATATTTTCCCCTTCTCTAAACACTTTTAGTGGTTCATAATTTCCCAAAAAATAAAGTTTAGCTCTTATGTATTTAATTCCTTGTATTTTAGTAGGACTACTCACTGGTCTGCTTTCTCTCAGTCTTTATCATTCTCCCTATCTCTTTTTAGATTACCTAAGTGCTATCTTTCTTTTAACTTCTATGAAAGACCTCCCTTTCCTCCAATTTTTCACCTCTCTGAGCTTATGTAACTTCAGTTACATTATAGTATATACTTTTCTTTGTTGTTTTTGCTCCCCCTATAGTATAAAGCTCCAAAGAGAGAACCATGTTTTACTGTTTCCACTGCCCATTACATGGTATATAGAATGTTTGTGTTAATAAAGAATGAATAGCAATAATGATGAGGAGGAGGATTATGGGTTAGTTTTTATTGTCTACCCAAACACTTTTAATTTGGCTCAGGTGTTGAATTGTCTGAGTAGCTTGGTTCACCTCTAATTATTACCAAAAACTACCCTATACTATTTGGCCAATAGAGTAGCCTACTGGAAAGGAGAGTAAGTGATCGTTTTCCTTTCAGCCAAGAGTAGGTACTAAGGTCTTATCAATTGTAGTGAAAAATATGTTGGGTATCTTGGTAGTGATAACTGTTGTGGACCAGAGAAACTTAGGGAAAATAGTAACCTCCTTTCAGTATTGTATCTGATCCTGCCCTAGATTATAGTTCTGATCATTGTCTACCCCCTGATCTCAACCTCTGTACCAAACATTTCTCACAGGAGCCATTCCCAGCCTCAAGTAAACCAGGAAATTTTCCAATAAGGAATTGTTCTAGCAGCATAGGAATGTTTTTGTCCATAGATTTTTCTAAAGTGTTCAACACTTTTATTAGCTTAAATGCTACTATAATTCATAGGATTAAACAAGCATTGTTTTGTTTTTCTATAGCTCTTTAGAATACAATACAGTCAGGCATGTATGGAATATGGACCTGCTAGGTTTGCAAGTGCCCTCTCCTGAAGGAAAATGATGACTCCCTCCTCTTCCTATTTAACTCCTAGAGAGGAAACATGTTGTGATAGAAATGCGGTTTTTGGAGATAAGTGGTCAGATTCTAATTCCTGTTTTTCTAACAGTGAAGCCTTGTTGAGATTACTTAACCTTATAATTAGCTGGATTTCTTGATTTAAAAAATTTCTTTCCTCATAGGGTTATTGTTTAGAATAAATGAGTTAAGTTCTATGAAAGAATCCTGCACAGTACTTACTAAGTTTTAATAGTTTCTTCCTATATGTGGCTTCTCTCCCTAGAGTGGCCAGCTTGTCCCTGTTTATCCAGGTTTTTCCAAGCTTTAGTATCTCATGTATCCTGGAAACCTCCTTCACTCCCTCCCACCTCTCTCATTTGACATTCCTACACTTATTGGCCATTCTTTGAATAAGGTATTGTGAAGTTTTATGAGTTAGACATTTAAATAAACCTGAATAGAGTTCCTTAGGTGATGGTGGTTGTTTTATTTATTTTTTATTTTAATGTTTCAAGGTGTATTAAGAATTTTCATTATTCAGTTGCTTTGTTGAGTTAGCCAATCAGACCCTTCATTTGTTGGCCTAATCTGGGGATAGGAAGGCTTCTGAGTTGTTTGTGAAGTGGTGGTATTATTGAAGGTGATAATTTTGATCCTTTGCCCTGTTGGTATGTTCAAGCTGCTTTAAAGAACCATGGATCATATTTACAAGCCTCCATCTTGCCCTAGACATTTTAAAATTAACTCTTTATATTAAAACCAATTTTTTTGGTGAAACTAGTCCTTTTAAACTGAAGTTTTTTGACTCTCAACATGAATTTGTAACATGATGAGTTACCAAAATAATTTTTCGTGGAATGTTTGAGGGGTTTTTTTTTCACCTTTATTAAAATATTTCAGTGCTCACATGTCAGTTTAATGTGTTTAGTAAGCCTTGCTACTTTGTTTTCTAATGAGAGAGTAAGTTCCAATTATGATTTCTTTTTATTTTCTCTTTCTCACCATCTTTCCTGCCCTCAACTTTGTTTCCTTTTTAATTAAAAAAAAAATCAAATAAAAAACAAATATATGGTGTTTTTGTCAATGTCATGGCCTTATGTCAAGATGTTGAAAGGTATCTCTCCAAATTATTGTTCTGCTATAGTTACTTCTCTCAAAGAAGTCCTCTTGTATAGCTATTTGTTGAATTGTGTACCTACTGAATTAGTCAAAGCTCTAGCTAAAACCATTTTTTTCTTTACCTCTCCCCTCCCCCCCAAACTTGCTTTTGTTATGTATTGGCTTGCTAATCCTTGTGTTGAGCAGTATCAGACATCACCTTTCTTGGGGGCAGTTAGTCCACTCTTCCGCTTTCTTTGTCAAAGGGCTCCCTTAATAGGAGAAGTCAACAGGGAGGACAAAAAGGATTGAAAGTTGTATTTAATCAGGGTCAGAGAGGTGGTGTTCAGAGTGACGGGCCCACAGGCAGGCTGGCCTTTTATGCTTGCCGACGCAGATGGTCCCAGAGCATTCAGCTAAGTGAAGAGAAAGCTGCCCAGTGAAAGCTATTGTAGGGTAGCATCGTTACAGTTGAGAAAGGTTGCCAGGGGTAACTAGAGAGTATCACCAGTATCGTGTGATCACTAGGCTGTGCCATTGAAAATGTTAGACTGAGGATTGTATTGGGTCCCTTGGCATCTTGATGTTCATATGTAAGCAGTATTAGCTTACATTAGTGTTTTAATTTAGTTTTTTCTGTTTTTCTCCCATTGTTCTTGCCCTACCTTTATTAGCATATAAAACCTAGATTTATTTATATTCATAATTTTGTAAAAACGTGCTCCTAAAAGCATGTAGTTGTTTAATAATTTATGTCTATTGTAGGCTTTAGTTTTTTTTTATAAACTATACCAAATTTTTGTGAAATTTGGATTTATGAAAATGGAATGTAATATTTCTCATTTGAAGAGCCCGAAGTTGATTTCCCATTGCTTTGAAACTGCCTCAGTATATCCCAAGTTGATTAGTTTTTTCTCTGCATGATTATAAGTAACTTATAAAAATGTATTGGTATTCATCTGAAAGTAGTATATAAAACATTGAGTGAAAAATTGTTACAAAGAAATCCCAAATATTTATGAATTCTATCTTTAGTTTTTTACCTAGGGCAAAAGTAAAAAATATGCATCTCAAATGAGCCAGAGACAAGTAGCATAATAATCATTGGTCTTAATATATTTTGAATATGATTTTAATAGTAAGTTTTGGAATTTTTTAATTTCAGCCTTTCTCTTTTCATCTGTGTGTTTTAAGAAATTACTTATAGTAACATACAAAATGTAAACTCAACAGTCTTCTGCAGCCACTAGAGCAAAATGCAGATATTTCTAATTTGTGCAAAAGTGAAATCTGAAGTATAACTAACATGCAAGGTGAAGTCATAATAGCCTTACAAATAATAGTTTTAACTTAGATTACTAGTCAATGTAATTTAAGTTACCCTTAGCCAACTAGTGCTGATTTTGACTTCTTATCTCCTCCTCACCTATTGGTATAATAGTGAAGACAACATAATACCATGCTAGAACACCAACATTGATGTTTTGAGAGCTAATAATCACTGATGGAATTATTTTGTGTTAAAAGTAACTTTATTAGTGTATTACAAGAGGAGTCATACTTTTAGGTCTTTTAAAAATCCCCATTAGAAAGAACAGACTAAATTAATTTTAGACTTTTACAGAAAAATCTCAAATTGATATTAAATTGAGCTACTTGTTTCTTTCTACATATTAATATGGTTGAGTGAGTCATTTTTATTTTGGAAAATTTATAATCACTTCCATAAGTAAAAACATTTATTACAAAAAAGGAATGGGGAAAAAAAAGGAATGAATCTGGTGAAATTGGAACAAACATGCCGACGTCCACAATCACAAAGAATTCTAAGAGGTGTACAGATATAATGACAGACATTTCATTGGAATATTCAACTTTTATGTTATTTTAAATCAGAATGTGACTTTCCCTTATTTTCTGAAAAACAAAGAATAATAACTAGATTGTGCTATCCATTTATTATCATAGTTCTTCTTTGTTTGTTTGGTTTAGTTTGGTACTGTGGATTGAACCAAAGGGGCTTTACAATTGATTTACATCCCCAGAACCTTTAATTTTTTTATTTTGAGACAGGGTCTTATACTGGTGTAGTGGTGCAGGTCTGCAATCCCAGCAACTTGGGAGACTGAGGCAAGAGGATTTCAGGTTCAAAGCCAGACTCAGCAACTTAGTGAGGCCTAGGCAACTTAGTGAGACCGTAAGAAAATTAAAAGGGCTGGGGATCTAGCTTAGTGGTTAAGTGCCCCTGTGTTTAAAACTTAAAATTAAGGAAAAACTCAGGAGTGACAGGGTCTGGCTAATTTGCTTATGGACTTGCTAAATTGCTGAAGCTGTCCTCAAACTTGTGATCCTCCTGCCTTACCCTCCCCCGTTGCTGGGATCACAGGTGTGCACCACAGTGCCTGGCAGTTCTTTGTTTTTAAAAGAAAATTATGGTATGACTATAAATTTATGAAAAAATTATGTTAGTTTGTATCACTTATAATGGAGATTGGCTTTCCAGGGTTTGAGAATACAGGCAGCAATATCAAAGCAAATTTTAATTAAATAGCTTCTTTAATGAGCCTTGATAAGTCATAGACATTAATAGTGCAGTGGCTGGCCCCTCATCATTTTTATTCAATTGATTCACTTTTTCTTCTTCAACTATGTACACGATACAGATTTAACTAAGCACATGGTAGACTGAATGAACTTGAAGAATAAAGAGCAAATTTAAAACTTAAATGAACATCTATACAACAGGATCAGGGTGGTTGACATCAAAAAATTTTCACTGAACTTCCACGGGGTTTTCCTGTTACTTTAATTCTTTGAATCACTACAGGTGATATGAATATGAGAGGAAATATAAATATCTATTGGTAGTCATTTCAACTAAGATTAAAAACAAAATGGCTTTTAAGATTCCTAAGTATAGCTAGAAACAATATTTCCTTAATATACTTAAAATTGACTTTTTAAAGATAGTCTATTTATGAAATTAAACCATCCTGTCAACATATATTTAAAGAAATTGATGTAAGTTTTTTAAATTCCCTTTTATGTGAGTAAAGTAATAACGATACTGTTACTAGAACATTAATGATTGGACTGTAAAGTAGAGCCCACTAATAATGCTGTCACTAAGTCTCTCCCTATGTTTTAGTTATGTGGGAGTTATGATGAGAAAATATAACCAGAAAAAATCACAACTTATTTGTTTTGGTGAATGCCATTGTATCAAATACTGACAAGTTTCTTCAATCTGAACAATATTCATGCCAAATAGTATACATGGTAGGTATTTAAATGCTTGCTAAATGTATAAAATTTGACTTAACACAATTTGAGAATTGACTGACATAGTTAAGGAAAAGGGCTGTCAGAATAAAAGACTAAATCTGGTGAAATTTAGAACAAACATGATGATGTTCACAACCATAGGAAAAATCATAAATGAGAAATCATTGCCTTCATTGTTAAGTCACAAAGACTTGAGAAATTTTAAAATGCTGTTGATTGTGGGGTGACTATAGATGGTCATTGTGTACTGTATATCTCAGAAAGCTAGAAGAAAGAATTTTGAATGTTTTCGCCCTAAAGAAGTAATATATATTTGAGGAAGTAATTATGTTTAACCTGATTATACATTGTCTACATGTATCAAAACATCACATGGTGTCCATTAGTATGTTCAGTTCTTGTTCTTATGTAGCCATAAAAATAAAAATGCTGTTAACTTTTTTTTTTTTAAATATGTTTGAATCTTACCTACAAAAAAAATCAGAAACCTTTGGAATTTTGAGGAGCTCACCCTCATCATTATGAATATCAGTTTTTCAAAAAGAAATGCTCATGACCAGAGTTTCAAATGAAAGAACATTATAAAAAAGGAGTTAAAAAAAAAACTTGAGTAAGCCCCCTGATATGTTTATTACTTATCTTTGAAAAAATAATATACCTACCTACTTGCAAAAATCATATGTGAAATTGAACTGTGTGAAGTACTTCTAAAACTGTAAAGTATGGTATGAATGTAAATGATGGTTCAATTTATTATTAATACGACTCACATTGCTACCGCTCTGCATCCTCTGCGTAGTGTCTGAACAGCCCACTGGTATGTTATATTTTGATATTTGCCAATCTGATAATTTGAATTGTTAGTTTGAGGAAAAAAGATTACAAATAATTGGATAGGCGCAGCACAATGATACACGCTTGTGATCCCAGCAGCTCAGGAGGCTGAGGCAGGAGGATGGTGAGTTCAAAGCCAACCTCAGCTAAACAGCTCAGTAAGACCCTGTCTCTAAATAAAATACAAAATAGTCCTGGTGATGAGGCTCAGTGGTGGAGTGTCACTGAGTACAATCCCTGGTACTCCCCTTGTCCCCCCCTGCAAAAAACACAAACAAACAATTGGATAGATGTTAATGAATGAGTATGGTACTATTCTGTGATTTTAGTACTTTGATCGATTTTATCAAAATGGAACTAGATGACTCATGGTAGGTTCCAGAATGCAAGTAATAGAAAAATAAATGTGTGAGCTTCTTTTATAACCCAATATTCTTAACAGTGGTGAGGGAATTGTCCTGAGATCTTTGTAATAAGATTTATGAATGTCACAATAAACATATATTTCCTTTAAACAGATGTTTTAAATTTTTCTGTTTAAATCTTCACTAGCAGGTGGCTTCCTAATAAGGGTTATATCTTTCAAATGCCATTCAGATTCAAGAGCCAGCAGAATCTGCAGATTATTATAGGTCTTGTTCATTGTATTTCTTCTCAAATTTCAAAAACACAAGAGGGTGTGGGTCAGGGTTTTTGTACTTGTTGTTGGCGGTACTAAAGATTGAACTAGGGTATTCTACCACTGAGCTACATCCACAGCCCTTTTTTATTTTTGAGACAGGGCCTCAATAAATTGCTAAGGCTCTCCTTGGACTTGGGATTCTTCTACTTCAGTCTCCCCTGTAGATGGAGATTATAGGCATGTGTCACCTATATACTCTTCCCTTATACTAGCCAACAGCCTACACAGAGGTTCTCAAAGCTTGGCTCTAGAAGTCCCTGAACCCCTTACAGAGTCTGTTTCTTCAAGTTCAAATCTATTTTCATCTTAATACAAAGAACGATTGCCTCTTTCACCATGTTGATGTTTACCCTGATGTTGTAAAAACAGTGATGAATAAAACTGGCTCCTTATCATGAATCAAAGCAGTTGCATCAAACTTGTAATAAGTCATTATCTTCTTTATTTCTACACATCTGCAGTTTAATTTTTAAAAAAGGTAGTTTCACGTAAGAATGTTATTGAGGATGCAATAAAAAGAATTTTATTAACCCTCAATACTTTTTAGTACATGTCTTTTAAAATATTTTGTATGATAAAATGGGAAGTACATACAAAACTTAATTCAGTAAACCAGTATTACCCACCTGACGTGATTTGGCAAAATTATACATGATTGTATTAATCAATCCAAACTCAGAAACTGTAAAAGTAAAGAAGATTTATTTGGAGTCTTAGGAATTACAGTTCTAGAGACAAGAAGTTCGGAGAGTTCTGAACCAGTGCACTGAAGAAGGCAGGTAGAGTGGAAGCTTATATTGAGCAAACAGTGTGAATTTGTTACCAGACAATAAAAATCTTTTTGTGAGGAATCTTCTCCTGAAGGTGAGAATAGGTGCTATGTAACAGAAGATAAAGAGCAGAATATATATATATATATATATATATATATATATATATACTTATTAGAAATGTCCCTGAACAGGAATCCAATAATTTCTATATATGATCTTGAGTCACCGGACACAGTGTAATGTAGATGCCTGCAGTCAGAAGATAACCAAAGTTCATAGCCTGAGGCAGCAACTTGGATCTTACCTAAGTCCTGCTTCTGAATGGCCTCCTAACTACTTTTGAAAAGCTCTTTCCAAGAAGAGGTTGTTTTCAAAAGAAAACAATGGATTTGTGAAAATCCGTTCAAAGTACAAAATAGATTAATTTTTACATTATAACTGATCTTTAAAAAAACCACCACTTCTTGAGTTTGGTGTAGTTTCAAAGAACAACATTCCCAGGTATCATCTTATTACTATTTCTCTTTTCCTCAGGTATCTTAAAAGACAGTTGAAATACTATTTTCTTTTCCAATTTGCATTAAGGTCAAGTTCTCTTCATATCATAAGGGAAGAAAAGTAATTTTTTCTTCAACTCGCAAAGGTTCTTAGTTGGGAATGAACACCTATAACAAAAGACAACTTGACGGGAAAAAACAGAAGTTCGTTAATAGTGTGTTTCATTATATACATGAGAGGCACCCGGGAGTGAATAATTCTCTTGCTTATATGACATCTTCAATAAAGAGCAGAAAATTTTTATAGAAGTGACAAGACAAAAGAAGAGGACTTTGAGCCTATAGGGTTGGCAAATTGTGGAAAGGCAAATAGCAAATAAGGCTAGGTAGTGAAGCTTTAGGACCATCAAAGGACAGGTAAGAGTCTGAAGTTGCCTTCAGTAGTTAATCTTTGTTCCCACTGGTGAGGAAGAGGAATGGCTTTTTGTCTTTGTAAATCTATATCCTGCTTTGAGGCAAATGGAGGGAGGGCAGACTTCTTTCTTGTGTCTGCTTCTTTTTAATTGCATTGAGCTCAACAACTCTTACTTGTGGATAGACTATTCTGGGTTTCCACAATATACTTCGGCCAAAACGAGTCAAAACAGACTAAATGCAGAACCAGATGTGAGAGAGAATACAGCTGTTTTCTATTCAACCAGATATTTAAAAGCTTTGTAAAAACACAAAACTGCCACCAAGTGCAGTGGCGTATGCCTATAATCCCAGTGGCTCAGGAGGCTGAGGCAGGAGGATCACGAGTTCAAAGCCAGCCTGAGCAACTTAGCAAGGCCCTTGGCAACTCAGCGAGACCTTGTCTCTAATAAAATACAAAAAGGGGGTTGGGCTGGGGATGTGACCCAGTGGTTAAGTGCCCCTGGGTTCAATTCCCAGTACCAAAACCAAAAAACAAAATCAAAATTGTCACTCTACTCATTTCTTCTTATTTTGAAAAATACAGGATTTTTTTTTTTTTCACAAAAGTCTTATATATATTTAAGATGTCATGGGTTGTTGTTGTTTGGGCATTTTGTTTTCTTCTTTGCACATGAAGTCTCACTACTTTGCCTGGAGTGGCCTCTGACTTCTGGGCTCAAGTGACCCTGCCTGGACCTTCCAAGTAGCTGGGGCAACAGCTACTTGGCGTGAGTTACCACGCCCAGTTTCTTTCTTATTTTAAAATGACTTGAGAACTATCTAAAATTTTTTTCTGTTTTAATGCCTGAAGTGGTAGATATTATTAGTAATACAACCCAAATAAACAAAGGCTCTGGGATTCTCAATCATTTTTAAAAATATAAAGAGATCCTAATACTAAAATATTTGAGAACTGCTCTTATACAGTAAGTGTAATTTAGTCATCTAATAACTGTAAATGTGCAAATAAATCCTAAATACCTTTATCCTACTTCCCATCAGTAGGTTAGTATCTATGACTAGTGTTTTATGTTAGCAATTTTTTTTTTCTGTTTTGTATTTTGGAATTTAGTTTGTTTTTCCACATTGCTGGTGATTAAACCCAGAATCTGGTGCATGCTAGATGAGTACTCTACCACTGAACTACACCCCTACCTATCTCCTGTTGCTTGCAAATTTTAGTGTAGAAATAATGAAGCCAATGAAAACTATTTTAATATTTAACAGATTATATATATATATATTTTTTTGAAAATAGATATATGAAACTGAAATTATTGGAGAGTTTGCCAAGCAATGACAGGTAAAATGGGCTGGGTGCTGAACTGTCAGCAGAGCCAACTGTACAGACAGGGTACATGGTTGCAAGTAATTGAAACTACTCTGATTAATTTATGCAGAAAAGGATAGTAGATCTTACAGAATTTGTGATAGGTTTGATAAAGAGACTTGGAGACCACTTCTTCAGGAATAATGTAAATCACATTGTGGAACTGTTCCAGTGAAGACACAGCCATGATGCATAAACAGTGATTTGGCATTGCTGATGTGACAAACACCATATAAATGGGATGTCTGATATTGCCCATAGAACCTAGAAGTGATGAAGCTGCTAGTGCCTATCACCAAAAGGTACTCTGCATGGTCCCAGCTGTGTCTCCTTAACCAATCTCCATTCAGAGTATTGTAGCTGTCTTAATGGTGGTGTCTAGGAGTATAAGGGAAGAAAGCAAACAGACATTTTTACGTTTAATGAGAGACCAGCTGTGCTTTATAAAATGAAACATTTCATAAGATGCTTCAAAAACATAAAAGAAAGGAAGTTCTGTTTCTGAAGATTTGAAACAAAAGCCTGCAATCTATAACTTGTGTTTATAAAGGAAAACTCATCTCTGTGTTTTTGTTTCAGCAAGTATTTATTTAATAACTACTACATGTAAATTGTTGTGCCAAGATCTGTTAAAGGTGAATGAGACAAGCAAAGTAAATGTCTTTTTAGTTCATTGCTACAAATATATAGGAGATTACAGTAATAGCACTTCACCACCAGAGAAAAGTTATCTCTGGAAAGGATCCTAGGAGTTCCTGGAAGAAAGCCGGGGAACTAGACTCAGGACAAATGGAATCCTTGATGTACATGACAGAAAATAATTTTAGTACATGTCAATAGAGACATAGAAATTTATTTATAGGACTGGAATTGTAGCTCAGTAGCAAAGCACTTGCATAGCATTTGTGAAGCCCTAGGTTCAATCCCCAGTACTGCCAAAAAAGAAAGTAAGGAATACACATTCAAGGGAGACTGGGCCATCCATCTCTAGTGTGAGAAATGCATTTTGGGGGCTCCTGGCTCCCCTTAAAGGGAACTTGGTGAAGGATGGGTCTGGGAAGATATATAGGGATGACATCTGTCTGGTAGTCTCAAGATTTTGATAGTCTGGTTGTTCTCAGGATCCTTAGGTTGATATGATCTCTTTTGTCTGATCAACAGATAATGGTAGAAAGTCCCCTAAATTGTAGATTTCTCAAAATATCATATCTTTCTTTGCTTTAGCTATTTATTGAAAGGCTAACAGTGCATGAAATAAGTATAATAATTGGGTAAATTTGTAGTACCTTTAAGATTTACAGAGGCAGAATTGCAAATTTGAGACCAGCCTTGGAAATTTAGTGAGACCCTGACTCAAAATAAAAAGGACTGGGTAGGTGTAAGCTCAGTGGTACAACACCCTTCAGGGTTCCATTCCTAGTACCACCAAAAAAAAAAATTTTTTTTTAACAGATTTTCCAGAAATTTTAGGAATAACAGGCCTGGGAGAGCAACTGGTTTAGGGAGTGACAAATCTGGAAAAGTGTACAGAACTTTTTAAAACTGTATTTCCTAGCTGGGCGTGGTGGCACATGCTGGTGATTCCAGTAGCTTGGGAGGCCGAGGCAGGAGGATGGAGAGTTCAAAGCTAGCCTCAGCAACAGCGAGGCCCTAAGCAACTCAGTGATACCCTGTCTCTAAATAAAATACAAAATAGGGCTGGGGATGTGGCTCAGTGGTCAAGTTCAATCCCCAGTACCAAAATCAAAAAACAAAACAAAACTATGTTTCCGAATCTTTCCTTTATGTCTCCTTTTGACCTATTTTTAAGTTTTTGTTCTGATATCAATTTATATGTGTACCTTTACCACTAGAATACAGGCCCTTAATGGGTTATTTTTTTAATGTTTATCAAGTCTTCCTTTCACATAGCTTTAAAGGGTCACTAGTTCCCAGGTTGCATTATAAAAGTCAGCATTCTCTCATCACCTTATCCCTAGACCCATTTCGTTCTCCACAGTCAGTGATAATTATTTTAGCTAATCCTTTTGGAGCTTAACAACTGTTACTCTTGGTTACATGTTTGTATCACTTCCTTTTGACTTTTCAGTTTTAGAATTTCCTGTAGACTTTCAATTTGAAAAGATAAAATTTATCTTTTTCAACGTTTCTCTACTCTCATTACATGCAGGAACTCTTCTCATCTTCCCTAAAATGTTGTCATTTTAGGTGGTACAGTAGTCAATATCATTATGACTGTGTAATGTTGGTGAACAGCTGAAATGTAACTATCATGAATTTTTCTTCCCTGCATGTTGCTATCTCTACCTTAGGTTACTGTCTTAGGTTTTTTGTTTTTCTTTTTTAGTTTTCTGTGTGCTTATCACTAAATCAACCAAAATTCTTTCTTCATACTTAAATCTCCTCCCAGTATGGTCACTTTGGGGTTTTCATCAGTATCATCTTTCTACTAATCCTGGTCTAGTTGCCCTCTCCATTGTCTGGTACAGGGTGTCAAGTTCTAGTTCTCCCTTCTGTGATATTCTAAGAATTCCTTTTGCTTTTCTCCTGTGGTGGCGCTTGTTTCCTACATCCCATTTCATCTCTTCCTTGCTTTTCTTCCTCCTTTTGAAAAAGAGTTCCTCTCCAATAATACCCTGAGAGAGGATGCATGGCTATAAAAATGGGGGAGGTAAATTGTAAATGATTTTCCTTTGGAATTTTGATGGCATTGCTCTGTTGCTTGCTGAATTCTAGTGTTGAGATGTCTAAAGCTGTTCTGATTTCAGAACCTTTAAATGCAACCTTCTTTTTGCATCTCTGGAAGTATCTCTTGCCTGCTTTTTCTTTGTTCTCTTTCTTGAATACCTGTTTTCTCATATTGGACCTCCTGCATTGGTTCTCTAATTTTCTTACCTTTCTAATTCTTCTTCTTCTTCTTTTTTTTTTAAGTACCATTATACATTTCTTGTCTTTTTTTTGCTGTACTTTGTGGGAGATTTCCTCAAAGTTATTTTCCCACATGTCTATTGAGATTCTTAATACTGCTCTTATGTTTTTTACTTTCCGAGGATAAATAACTGTCTCTTTAACTGAATCTTGTTTAAAATATATGTTTATGTGTATATGTCCCCTTATCTAAGGGGGATATATTCCAAGGCCCCTCCCAGATGACCAAAACTGCAGATATTACTGAATCTTCTATATACTCTAGTATATTTTCTACATATATACACATACAAATGATATGGTTAAATTCATAAATGAGGCACAGTAAGAGATAATAACTAAAAAAGTGGAACAGCTAAAGCAATACACTATAATAAGAGTTATGGAAAACTTAGGAATTGTTTATTTCTGGAATTTTCCATGTAGTATTTTGGGAAAAGATTGACTATGATTAAATAACCAAAACCACAGGTAAGTGAGTACTACTATGTATATGTGTGTTTGTCTGAGGCATGTTAGGAAGAAATTTAGATAATGGAAACATTTTCGATTGATTTAGTAATAAGTGTATAGAAAATTAAGTCTAAAAACAATTTGAAAGAACTTAAAACTTAATTATGAATTTAATAATTTCTTTCTCTTGGAGTGTATTCATCATAATTTTATTTAAAGCTTTCTTATTTCTGAAAGTCCTAGTTGCCTTTTCTAGTTTTTTGTGTTGGTCTCTAGTTGTTGTTTTTTTTTTTTTTTTTTTTTTTAATCAGCTATTTCATAATCCTTAGTTATTGACTCACTTTAAAGTGGAGGACTTATAAACTGATCAAATGTCTAGAGTTCATTTTGGATGGATTTTAACATGATCTTGTCCAGGGGAATTTAGCGAGGTTCTTTTTCAGAAGTACTCTGCATGTGAGCAACTTTAGGGCTTACTTTTTTCTAGGCCAGTTAGAGTTCTTAGAAGAAAGTATTTGGATTTTTTTTTTTTTTTTAAACCAGGGATTGAACTCAGGGTCACTCAGGGTTCACATCCCCAACCCTTTTTTTGTATTATATTTAGAGACAGGATCTCACTGAGTTGCTTAGGGCCTTGATAAGTGGCTGAGGCTGGCTTTGAACTCGAGGTCCTCCTGCCTCAGCCTCCTGAGCCCCTGGGTTTACAGGCGTGTGCCACCACACCCAGCAGTATTTGGATCTTACTTGTTGACAGTGTGCTTGTAGCCAACTGGGAAAAGAAGGCTTGGGGGGCCATTAAGTATGTTTAGAATCTATTTTATTCGTATATATATATTTTTTCACTTAACCCATTTTGTCTGAGTAGGACACTCAGCTCCCAGCAGTGCCTGGTATCCCCCAAACTGGAGACCTTTTCTCTAGAAAATAAACTTCCAGTCATTTACTCTAGTGGAGAAAAGATGGTCACCTAGTTGCATAGAACAGAAGAAAGCAATTGGAGGACATCTGACTTTTTAAATTCTTTCATTGTCATTTGAGTGGAGTTTGGAACTGAACAGTTATATATGCATGTGTGTGTAGAGTTCCTGGGCTTCATATATGTGCCTTTAGAACATTTGGTGTCCACACATGGCAAGATTTTAAAAGTTTGAATGAATGGGGACATTAGCTGCATTGTGAACGCAAATGAGATATTGATTCATTGCTAAGTCTTAAGGGGATATAGAAATGAGTCTTTATGGAACCTCCTTCCAAGGTCAGGATGCAGCATGTGTTATGTGAGCATGCATATAAATGTCTATAGAGATTCAGAGGAATAAATGATTATTTCTTGATGGGAGGTGTCTTCTGAGGGAGGTGTCTTCTGAGGGAGGTGTCATTTGAGTTGGGTCTTGAGACATGGACAGAAATTTGCTTAGTTAACAGAAAGCTCTAGTAACATGAGACTGAACAGAGAGTCGTATGGGAGTAGTAGGAGATACATGTTTAAAATACAGATTAAAACCCAATTCAGGGAAGGCAGTGGCTAGTTCTAAAATTCTAAGCTTAGACTAAAGCTATAATTTACTTTCTAGGCAAGCAATAGTACCTAGGTACTACTAGGTACTAGTACCTGACTAGGTATAAAAGGTCTTGGATAAGAAATTGATCTAATGAAAATTATTGCACATTAGCGAACTCAAGAGTTCATGCCACAGTGTGATAGAGGATTTCTGATCAGATCCCTGCTTCATAGCTTTGAGCAGTTCATTTTCCTGAAGACTTTGAGCAGTGTCCATTATTTCACTGTTCCTCAGTTTCTCCAGTTGTAAAATAGATCCATTTTTGCATCAGATCCTCCTTTATGAGAGTTGGATGAAATAATGCAAAGATAATGTGTGAGGTAACACACCTCTTCCCAGTAGAAAGTTTTAAGAACCTTGCATACAACAGTCACAGTCAGTGTGGGATTAAGTCACAGATTCAAGAAGCCTTTCAAAGGACATCTGACAGGATTTAGTGACTGACTGAATATTGGGGATAAGCAAATTAGTTCAAGAATATTCTGAGAATAATTTGGGTATTTTGGTAACAAATAAAAGGGATTAGAGAGAAAAGCAAAAAAAGGTGCTTAAGAACTCATGCCTTCAAGATCAGCCTTGGCAATCATAGTCAGGAATTAAAATAGAGAAGAGTGTCCAAAGAGGACAAAACAGGTAGGACATGGATGTCTGTTTAAGGTTGACCCTAAAGAAAAAGGAGTTGTTTAAGGCAACAGCAAGCAGTGAGAAGAAACTATTGGATATGTTCCCAGGGTTGGGGTTGGTTATAAAATTTGTGGAATACAGTGCAAAATGAAAATGCACTTATTCTTCTCTTATTCAAAAAGCAGGAAGAAAGTACAGTACTAACATTTAAAGTGTTTTTTTTTTTCTTTGAAAACGACATTATTTATAACATATGATAGAGGTAATAGCAATATATGAGTAGCAACATAAGCCTTCAGATTATTTTGAAGATTTGGGTGTCATAGTTTAATACAGCAAATAATACTTTATCATTGTGATATTGTGATTAATTATGATCTTTCTAACCTATTTTTCTGTAAATTCATTTCTTAGGTCATCAAAATTTATACTTTTAGCAATTGTATTTATTTTTATAGTGCTGGAGATAGAACCCAGGGCCTCATGCATGCTAGGCAAAAACACTATCACAGAGCCATTTCTCTAGCGAACAATTTGGTTTTTAATTAGTATAATTTAAAGTAATGCCAATCACCTTTGCAGATGCAAGATCACAAATAATTTTTGTTAATTTGTAATTATGCAGTGATATTTCAATATTTTCTTTGCCATAACTTAGAAACTGTATAAGAAATCAGATGACCTCTTCTATATAATTCAAAATGTGTTAATACATCCTGTCATGTTATCTTCAATTTCAAGGAAAAAATAATTTAAAAATTGTCTTCCATGTAAATAATTGCTCATCCAAAGCTAAATATAAAAGGACTTTCTTTTTCCCCTATAAAATACAGTGGTCTTTAATTTATCTTTCTAAGGCTGTGGGTATTTGCTTTGCAATATGCAACTGTTTTTAAAACCAGAGATTCTGAATGCTTTTACAAATTCTGATAAGTCCCTAATATGCAAATGACCATATATACTTACATTTTGCAGTAATTTACTACAGAGTTTACTGTCGGAGTGCCAGTACTCCCTGTTTTGGTGCTCAGGTTGTAGGGTTAGTATCTGTGCATATACTGCTGACATAGGTTCCAGGAAGAGAGAGATAATCTGGCATTTCCACCACATATCCCCAAAGCAGAGCCACATCTCTTTGCTGGAGCTGCTGCCGCAGTTGCCATTGCCAGTTTGGGCTTAGTCCTGTCCACCTGTTGCATGCTTTGTGGTGTTCTGGACTGCCTCTGGTGTACACATTTGGACCAGGCAACCAGGCCAACAGTTTCTGTATAGCTAACACCTGACCTATTTCCTCTGTTCATGCTCCACTTATAAATCACAAGTTTGAAGGTAAGATTATCAATAATTTCAAGATGGTGACAACAAAGCATTAAACCAAGCACAGGCCCTTCTGAGAGCAAGCCCTGTGTAACTGCACAAGTTGCACACCCAATTGTACCGCCAAAATACAAAATGCAAAGGCTGACAAATTTCCTATATATGTTGAGCTATTTCAGGATTTCCATAAAATGAGCTATTTGACCTTAATGGCAAGTCATTAGGAGCACATACTTGGTATTATTCATGTAGGTGTTCACTGAGTTTGTTTTAAAAAGTACTACCCCTAAGCCAGGCATGGTATTACAGCATGCCTGTCTAACTGCAGCTGCTCAGGAAACTGAGGCATAGGATCACAAGTTCACAAGTTGCCTGGGCAACTTATTTAACCCTGTCTCAAAATAAAAATATCGAGGGACTGGGGATGTAGCTTGGTGGTAGAATGCCCTTGAGTTCCATACCCAGTACCAAAGTAAAAATAAAAAGACTACCCTAGTAGACACTTGGTGCTCCTCTATGCACTTTGTGGCCCGTGCCATAGCTTTGAATCAGGCTTTGAAATGGAGTTCACATAACTTTCTCAAAACACTTTGTTGGCTTAGTTTGCTGGGGGGTTTTTAATTTTCTTTAAGTTACCACTTGAGTTTTTTATTGTTTTGGATCCCCTTTTCTGGTTAAAGGAAAGGGACCAGGGATTATTATTTAACTCTGAGTTCTGGCTACTTAACTGATTATGTATTCATACATAGCTCACTGTTCCTCAGTGCTGGTAACCAGAGTTTGGGCAGTTGATGCTACCATTCTTTCCCCCTTAACCTTGTACCTATGTGAGAGAGATTTTTAAAGATTTTTTTTCCCAAACTATGTTTTCTATATTATAAAATAATATTGTCAGTGAACTAGGATTGTGGCTACTGCTTTGATTTTTCCCTATGCCCCAACCTTCAGACAGAGATACTTATATCAAAACTTTCTGATGTACCACATTATTTGCTACGTCAGGGATAAGTTATAGGTGAGCAAGATATTGACTCCACCTGTCCTGTGGGTGACTTGGAGCGTTCAAATCTTTTGGGCTGGTTGTCTCTGACTAAAGTGTCCTCCTTCACTTCCCCTGATATGCTGCACACACATCATTTCCTTTCAATGCCATGACATGAGAAAGACTTAAAAGTACTGCTTTAAACCTCAAATTAAAAACTAAAGAAAATGAAGTTACATATTTAAAGTTATTTTTTAACCATGTATGTAATCAATATTGTCTTTGTTCTTTTTTTAGTATTTTCTTGTAATTTTATTTAAGGTAAACATCTAAGCAACAAGTAATGTACTGATGAAGGTAAACATTAAGAGACTTACAGAACAATAACTTTTCTGCTGACTTTTATTGTTTTCATTGTTAATAGAGACATAGTTCTTAGTAAATGAGAGTTATGCCTCTTAAAAGATAAATTACTAAGTTCTGGGTGCTCAGATTATTTTACCCCATTTGGGTAAAATATTTCAACCTAAAAATAAGAAACTCTGCTAATGTGAATAGTTTCCTGATATTAGAAAACTGTTTCAATTGTTTATCATATTGTTGAAAAAAAAAAAGGCAGCTGTATTTGATCACTGTGATTAACAATGGAAATCTTTAAATTTACACTAGCAACACACAGATTATAAGTGGAGTATATCTCAAAGATGTGTTTAATCTGGTACTGAGTTTTAAAATTGATTATACGTGGAGGTTGTGTCCCTCCACTCCACAAATCCATGGGTATGTAATATATTACACTTATTTGCATTTACTGTGTATGTAAGTTTATTTTGGTAAGGAATTTGGATAACTGAAAATTTAGATAAATTGCAAAAAGTAGTTATTTACAAAATGCATTAGAGTTAAAAAAAAAGGCAGTAAATTTATTAGTCATGATGCATATGATTGCTAGCCAGGTATATTCTGTTTATGTGAAATGAGCAGGAACTTTAGCATTATCTTATTTGTGAGCTCCAATTGGTGTATCAGAAAAATTTCTTACTAGTTACTTGTTGTAATGACTTACACTGTTATACTTTATCTATGGCTTTAAAATCTTAATGGCAATATCTTCCTTATTAGGTGTATATGGAAAGTATAAATAGAGTAGATTATCCTCTTGATGGAAAAGGAATCACATCTTCTGAGTTTACCCACAGCTGCAGTGGTGAGCTGCCCTCTCCTGGTCATCTGTGCCATCTAGAACTCCCAGTGGGTCCTGAGGAAAATCAGACATTTTGCCAAATAAGTAAATGTTTTAATTGTGCTGGATATCACTGTTATCCCATTTTGTGATTCTAGTATAAAACTGTGATGCAGCTCCTTGTCATCTCTTTAAAAAAGGTAACTATTGATAGAAAAGGTGGACTGTTTTTTCTCTCCCACATTTTTGTCACCATTTCTTTCACTCAAGACTTCTGCCCATTACTTCAGCCTTCATGGTCACAATTTGTGCTATCCTTTGTTTACTAAATTCCTGATATTTACTTTGAAGATGTTTCTTAGTCTTTTTATACCCCTTTGGGGGAAAGCTCTTCAGAACTACCTTAAATAGGTGGATTACTCAAAAATTTCATTTAACGAAAGGTAATTTTTACATATTTTCTTAAACTGGGCATCAAATTTTCTCAACTCTTATTAATAATTTCATGCTGGATATGAGTTTACTAATGGTTCTTAAAACCACTGCTTATGTTTTTATTATTTTGATTCTTGATTCTTCATCTCATTTCTCATAAGCCCATCCTTATTTTAGACTCTGGCCTTGTGGACCTATGGGATTAGTATCAATCTTAACAAAACTTTACTATCAGAATACTGAAACAAATACCTTTCAGAATTTCACTTCTTGTTGAAAGCAGATTATCCTACTTTTTTCTTGATTCACCAGGAGATCTTTTTATATATCTTGTATTTTACATTTTTTAAATGGAAAAAAAGAAAAGTAAAAACCTGGTTTTTATTGTGCTCCTGTAAAATCTGTAAAAATTTGTAAAACAAATCAAAGTAGCTTGCTACTTTGATATTTCTATCGATTCATAGAAGACTTTTTATGACGTTATTTCTAAAGTTCATACATATTTTAATAACTCATTCTTTGCTAAGGAATGATACTAATATCATATCTCTTAAATATCAGTTGAAATAAAAAGACTAGACTTCAGATCATTTCATTTATTAGTCTTTTTACCTTATAGGTAGGATTTTGTTTGTTTATTTGGTTGGTTTTGGTACCAGCAATTAAACCCAGGAACGCTTAACCTCTGAGCCACATCCCCATCCCTTTTTTATTTTTCATTTTGAAACAGAGTCTTACTAAGTTGTTGAGGCTAGCTCTGAACTCACAATCCTCCTGCCTCAGCCTCCCAAACCAGGTGGTCTTTTAAACTTGGCAAATTTTATCATATAATTATTGGCAAATTATACTGTGTAATTACAAAAATGCATTTGGAAAAGACAGGTTGCAAAAACTAATTAGGATATTTGGAGGTTTTTTTCCTGAATTAACTAGAATTCATTTCCACTTTCAAATTATAACAAAACTCAATTAGTTTAGTTCTGAGAGAGTTTAAAAACCTAATTGAGGGCTGGGGAGATAGCTCAACTGGTAGAGTGCTTGCCTTGTAAGCATAAAGCCCTGAGTTTGATCCCCAGTACCGCCAAAAAAAAAAAAAAAAAAAAAACTAATTGAAAGTTTAAAATTACTTGAAGCACAATATTGAAAGTATAACCTTTAAACTTAGAAAATTTCAGAATCAAATAAAAATTATGGGAAGGAACTGTTCACAGCAGGTACAGAGCATGTGCCACTTCTTTCTCCAACCGGTCAATTTTATCTTAGTAAAGATTTATAGACAGCTAAGACCTGACTTGAATTTGGTGACCCAGATACACAAGAGCTAAAGATTTTTAGTTTGATATGTCTTACACTTGTGAAAACTCAGTAAAAATCTCTTCTTATTGGTGATGAAAAATGTAAATGTTTCAAAGCCTGATTTTGAGCCCTTCTGTGTCACTTACTAGTTATGTGACAAACTTGCCCAATTTCTCCTTTTATAAAATGGACATAATGTTAATTCTCATACTGGATACTTGTAAAGATTAAAGTTAGAAGAATATTAAAAGCATTCTGTAAGTTATTAAATGGCATACAGTGTAAAATGGTACTACTTTATTTTATTAAAAAATGCATCTAATTTTTTAAAAATCCATGACATTACCAAAAGAAAAATGGTATCAAGTCCACATTAGACCAGACTTCATGGAAGATTTTATTTTTCTTATAACCATCTACTTATATTTCTGTGTCAAACCTGTGTACCGATAAAGATTTTAACTTGCATTGTTTGTGGAGGGCAATGAATTGTATAACTTTCATGCAAACCATTGCATTTTCTATTGTGTTTAGACCAAAACAGGATTTAAATAGTTTTCTTATTTAATCTTGCTTTTCTGACTTTTTCCAAACTGCCAAGAACTAGAAAACTAGACATTTCATATACTAGTCTTTACCAGTTTTTTGGCCTGATATTTCTATGTGTGTTTCCTAGGTAGAGAGTTAGCAGCATAGCACCAAAAATTTCAAGCAGTAAGCAAATTTTTGCCTCACTTATATTGTTTAAGAACCCCTCAGTATTTATATGCTATTTTCTCTGATCTCCCCACCCCCACAGCAACTAGAGTTGAACTCTCATCAGAGAAGAAATTTCCTGTGAAAAGATGCTAAGCTGGATGCAGTGGCACATAACTGTAATCCCAGTGACTTGGGAGGCTGAAGCAGGAGGATTGCAAGTTAGGGGCCAGCCAGGGAAATTTAGCAAGACCTGTCTCAAAATAAAAAGTAAAAAGGGCTGGGGATGTAGTACAATGGTAAATTACCCCTGAGTTCAATCCCCAGTACAAAAAAAGAAAGAAAAATGCTGAAAACCATATGTTTGAGGTATTATATCAGGCTCTTCTAATGTTTACGAGTTAACTTATGACAGCACAAGCTTTGATCTTTGTATTCCTGCAACTGAGTTTGTGTTTCTGAATTTATATATGTATGTGGCAGTGTAGAGTAGAGGAGAAATTTGGTAGCCTAGGAAACCTGTATCCCATCAGGAGAGAAAACAGATGTTCTTCCTCCTGGTAAAGATCTGCAGCTATCCATTTAGCAATTATGAATGTCTTCCCTAGATAATACTCTTGAGACAGGAGTCTTACAGCAGGCAGTAATAAGAATCACATGACTTATTTTATACTGTATGGGACTGAACCCTCTTAAGTCTCCTCTTTCCTACCATCAGTTAAAAAAGAAAAAAGTAGATTAAAGACTCCAGTTTGAATCACATGACTACCTTACAGGACTAAAATGTTTACTTGCTGGGATCAGTGAGAAGACATTATTAAAAGATCCTGAAACAAGCTCCACATTCCCCCCATCCCCAACCTGATCAGCCCTAAACATTCAGTTGTTTCTAACCATGTTTTTATTTACCAGTTTTTCACTTTAAATTGTTTTGGCTGGGGACTGAAATTGTGACTCCGTGGTGGAGCACTTGCCTAGCATGCATGAGGCACTGAGTTCGAACCTCAGCACCACATAACAAAACTAAATAAAATGAAGTTATTATTTTTAAAAATCCACTTTAAAAAATTGTTTTGGCTGAAATGATTTTATCCAAGTCTTGTGTATGTTTCTCTGAAAAGGGCAAATTCTGTTGATTCTATTTGAAGTAATGTCTTACTTCTTTGTACTCCCCCATGATCCCACTGTAGTGGAAATCCTTTAGCTCTTACCTAGAATATTACCTTGTCATATGATTCTCTTTTTTGGTTTCTTCCACATTGCTATTGGACTAATCTTCCTAAAATAGAGGTCTCATCATTGCTTTCTTTGTTCAAAGACCTTCCTATTGTCAATCAAATGAAGCATAGCCTGTTCAGCCTAGAATTGAAGCCTCTTAGTGATCTGTCCATAGCACTCATTCCCATGATCCAAACTCCATGATTCAGTCTTCTCTCCTTTACTGACTCTTTGTTTATCTTCAAATCATTCTCTCCTTTTTGGAGTACCTGACTTCCTTTTTCTCTTCTCCAAAGCCCCGAATGTTGAAATCCTACCTTTTCCTTAAAATTTACTATAATTCCACCTCTACTTCTTTAAGGTCAGACTTAAGGAGAAAAGTATAGGAACTGTACCTCCTAGAACAATATGGTAAAAAGCTTTATCATATTTACACTTCATTCTTTTTTAAACAAAAAGAGTTAGCCTACTTCATTTCTGTAGTTCATCCAAGAAAAGAGAATGACTTTCCCCAAAACAGTGCTTGATATGTAAAGTTTCATTGCCATATTTAAGAAAATTCTGATATGCTGCTTAGTTATCTAGAAATGATGATGAAGCCAAAATGATCAAAGAGAGTGAACAAATTTAGGTAAACTGTGAAACCCTAGAGGAGCTAATACTACAACTGTAGATTTCTGAACAAGAAAACTTCGATAAATAATCAGGAGAGGTAGTTAATAATTTAGGGTAAAAAAAAATTGCAAAATGAAACCTTGTACTCCTGTTTTCATATTTGTAACAATCTCTTTATGACATTAAGCATGTTGTTGGCACTGAACTCAATTTTTAAAACATCTGTCAGTGATATCTGGAAGGTAAATCGTGACTTTTCCTGTGAATTTAGGAGAAAAAGTTCACATTTTTCTCTACGGACATTGATCAGAAAACATTATTGAGAGGAAGAGGTATTCTACTCAGAAGACAGTTTATGGGATCTGTCTGTACATTTAATTTACGTATTTGTGTTAGCTTCCTGTCACTGTGACAAAATACTTGGGAAGGACAACTTAAAGAAGGAAAGGTTGTTGTTTTTTTTTTTTTTTTTCTCACAGTTTCAGAAGTTTCAGTCCATAGTCACTTGACCTCATCACCGTGGGCATGATAGAACAAAGCCACAAAGCCCCTCACCTCCTGATGGCTGGGAAGCAGAGAACAAGAGAAGGGGCAGGGATAAGATATATCCTTTTAGGGCATGCCCCCAAGTAACCCACTTCTTCCACCTCCTACAGTTACACTAGCCTCCTCTCAATAATACCACCAGATTACAAATTTATCACTGATAAAGTTTGAACCTTCATGATCCAGTCACTTCCCAAGCCTTCAACACATGAGCCTTTGAGGGACCTTCCAGATCCAAACCAGAACACCATTCAGACCCAGTTTCAAAAGACTTTGGGAGATAGGTCACAGGGTCATCATTAACATTTCATGAGTGTTCCCAGCTTACCTCAAAATGATGTACACATCTCTATAATAAACCTAACTCCTTAAATTTAGCTTTTTCTGTTGCTGGAAGTGTCCCTGCCTTTTTATCTTTATGATTCCAGTTAATCAAATTTCAGCATCTTAAAGATGGAGATTTCCTTTCTGATCCATTGACTCAAATTTTTCCTTTTCTGAACCCTATGAGCCTTTTTTTTAATTTATTTATCTTTTTTTTTCTTTTTTGCAGTGCTGGGTATCAAGCCCAGACCCTTACGCATGCTAGGCAAATACTCTACCATTGAGCTTCAACTCTAACCCTTGGTAGCATTTTTATAGTACCATTCATTTAACTTTTTTCAAGTAGTGCTTTTGTCTTTATCCTTTTGTGTGTGTCACTTTGTTCCCTTCAGTACTTAGCACAGAATCTAATACATAGCAAAATGTGTAAACTTTTTAGGAAAGCCCTTGATATCTCTGTTCTCTCAGAACAAACAAGCTAAAGTTATAATGAGATTTTACTCACTGTTTCTCTACCTGGCCAATATGCAGAGGTATGTAGAGGTTTCAGACCTATCAGGTGTCTATTTGCAAAACATTCAAATGTGGTAAATTTCAGAAGTCATGAGCACCTCTTGAGTCCTTTCCTAATCACTCAAAAAATCAATAGAGCTGAGCATCTTGGTGCACACCTATAATCCCAGCTACTCAGGAGGGTGAAACAGGAGGCTTTCAAGCTCAAAGACAGCCTGAGCAACTTAACAAGACCCTGTGTTGCAAACAGAATTTTTAAACGGGGGATGCTGGGAGTTTTGTTCCACGGTGGAGCACTTGCCTAGCATGTTAGAGACCCTGAGTTCTGCCCCCACCCAAAAAACAAAAGCAGAATTTCTAGTGTTTCCAAAGCTTATTCTATTGTCTTAACCATAAAACTATATGATTTTCAATTCTGACATTCAGTTCAGAATAGGATTCTTTCATGGATAATATTTGAGCCAAAATACAAAAAGTAAATGAGAAATGACTAGTTGAAATGGTGAGATGAAGAGCATTTTTTTTTTGGACTTTTTTTTTAAATTTATTTTATTGTAAACAAATGGGATACATGTTGTTTCTGTTTGTACATGGAGTAACAGCATACCATTTGCATAATCATACATTTACATAGGGTAATGATGTTTGATTCATTCTGTTATTTTTTCCTTCCTCCGCACCCTTCTTTTCCCTCTATACAGTCCCTCCTTCCTCCATTCTTGCCCCCCTCCCACCCCCCATTATGTGTCATCATGTGCTTATCAGTGAGATCATTCATCCTTTGGTTTTTTTGAGATTGGCTTATCTCACTTAGCATGATATTCTCCAATTTCATCCATTTGCCTGCAAATGCCATAATTTTATCATTCTTTATAGCTGAGTAATATTCCATTGTATATATATACCACAGTTTCTTTATCCATTCATCAATTGAAGGGCATCTAGGTTGGTTCCACAGTCTGCTATTGTGAATTGAGCAGCTAACATTGATGTGGCTGTATCTCTGTAGTATGCAGATTTTAAGTCCTTTGGGTATAGGCCGAGGAGTGGGATAGCTGGGTCAAATGGTGGTTCCATTCCAAGTTTTCTAAGGAATCTCCACACTGCTTTCCAGAGTGGCTGCATTAATTTGCAGCCCCACCAGCAATGTATGAGTGTACCTTTTCCCCCACATCCTCGCCAACACCTATTGTTGCTTGTATTCTTGATAATTGCCATTCTAATTGGGGTGAGATGGAATCTTAGGGTACTTTTGATTTGCATTTCTCTTATTACTAAAGATGGTGAACATTTTTTCATATGTTTGTTGATTGCTTGTAGATCTTCTTCTGTGAAGCATCTGTTCATATCCTTAGCCTATTTGTTGATTGGGTTATTTGTATTCTTGGTGTAGAGTTTTTTGAGTTCTTTATATATTCTGGAAATTAGTGCTCTATCTGAAGTATGAGTGGCAAAGATATTCTCCCACTCTGTAGGCTCTTTCTTCGCATTGCTGATAGTTTCCTTTGCTGAGAGAACGCTTTTTGGTTTGAATCTATCCCAGTTATTGATTCTTGCTTTTATTTCTTGTGCTATGGGAGTCCTGTTAAGGAAGTCTGATCCTAAGTCAACAAGTTGAAGATTTGGACCTACTTTTTCTTCTATCAGATGCAGGGTCTCTGGTCTGATTTCAAGGTCCTTGATCCATTGTGAGTTGATTTTTGTGCAGGGTGAGAGATAGGGGTTTAGTTTCATTCTGTTGCACATGGATTTCCAGTTTTCCCAGCACCATTTGTTGAAGAGGCTATCTTTTCTCCATTGCATATTTTTGGCACCTTTGTCTAGTATTAGAAAAAATGTATTTATTTGGGTTTTTATCTGTGTCCTCTATTCTGTACCATTGATCTACCTGTCTATTTTGGTGCCAGTACCATGCCATTTTTGTTACTATGGCTTTGTAGTTCTGGTATTGCGATACCCCCTGTTTCATTCTTCCTGCTAAGGAATGCTTTAGCTATTCTGGGTTTCTTATTCTTCCAGATGAATTTCACAATTGCTTGCTCTATTTCTCTAAGATACATCATTTGGATTTTAATTGAAATTGCATTGAATCTGTATAGCACTTTTGGTAGTATGGCCATTTTGACAATATTAATTCTGCCTATCCAAGAACATGGGAGATCTTTCCATCTTCTAAGGTCTTCCTCAATTTCTTTCTTCAATGTTTTGTATTTTTCATTGTAGAGATCTTTTACCTCTTTGGTTAGATTGATTCCCAAGTATTTAATTTAATTTTTTGAGGCTATTGCAAATGGAGTTGTTTTCCTCATTTCCCTTTCAGCGGTTTCATTGCTGGCGCATAAAAATGCTTTAGATTTATGCGTGTTGATTTTATAGCCTGCTATTTTGCTGAATTCATTGATGAGCTCTAGAAGTTTTCTGGAGGAGGTTTTGAATCCTCTAAATATAGAATCATGTCATCTGCAAATAGTGACAGCTTAAGTTCCTCTTTTCCTATCTGTATCCCTTTAATTTCTTTGGTCTGCCTAATTGCTCTGGCTAGAGCTTCGAGGACAATGTTGAATAGAAGTGGTGAAAGAGGACATCCCTGTCTTGTTCCCGTTTTGAAAGGGAATGGTTTCAGTTTTTCTCCATTAAGAATGATGCTGGCCATGGGCTTAGCATAAATAGCCTTTACAATGTTCAGGTATGTTCCTACTATCTCTATTTTTTCTAGTGTCTTGAGCATGAAGGGGTGTTGTATTTTGTCGAACACCTTTTCTGCATCAGTTGAAATACCCATATGATTCTTATCCTTAAGTCTATTGACATGATGGATTACGTTTATTGATTTACGGATGTTAAACCATCCTTGCATTCCTGGGATGAACCCCACTTTATCGTGGTGCACAATTTTTTTAATATGTTTTTAAATACGCTTTGCCAATATTTTGTTAAGGATCTTTGCATCTATATTCATCAAGGATATTGGTCTAAAATTTTCTTTCCTTGATGTGTCTGTTCCTGGTTTTGGTATGAGGGTGATACTAGCTTCATAGAATGAGTTTCGTAGGGTACCTTCCTTTTCTATTTCCTGCAATACTTTGAGAAGTATTGAAATGAGTTCTTCGTTGAAGGTCTTGTAGAACTCGGCTGAGAATCTGTCTGGTCCTGGGCTTTTCTTGGTTGGTAGATTTTTAATGTCTTCTTCTATTTCATTGTTTGATATTGATCTGTTTAAATTGTGTATGTCCTCCTGGTTCAGTTTGGGAGGAGCATATGTCTCTAGAAATTTGTCAATGTCTTTGGTCGATTCTATTTTATTGGAATACAGATTTTTGAAGTAGCTTCTCATTATGTTCTGTATCTCAGTGGTGTCTGTTGTGATATTTCCTTTTTCATCACGAATTTTAGTAATTTGAGTTTTCTCTCTCCTTCTCTTTGTTAGTGTGGCTAAGGGTTTGCCTATTTTGTTTACTTTCTCAAAGAACCAACTTTTTGTTTTGTCAATTTTTTGAATTGTTTCTTTCGTTTCAATTTCATTGATTTCAGCTCTGATTTTAATTATTTCCTGTCTTCTACTACTTTTGCTGTTATTCTGTTCTTCTTTTTCTAGGGCTTTGAGCTGTAATGTTAGGTCATTTAGTTGTTGACTTTTCATTCTTTTCTGGAATGCGCTCCATGCAATGAATTTTCCTTAGTACCACTTTCATAGTGTCCCAGAGATTTTGATATGTTGTATCGTCATTCTCATTGACCTCTAAGAATTATTTTATCTCCTCCCTGATGTTTTCTGTTATCCATGTTTCATTCAATAGCATATTATTTAGTCTCCAGGTGTTGGAGTAATTTCTGTTTTTTATTTTTTCATTGATTTCTATTCTCAGTCCATTATGATCTGATAGAACACAAGGCAGTATCTCTATTTTTTGCATTTACTAAAGGCTGCTTTGTGGCATAACATATGGTCTATTTTCAAGAAGGTTCCATGTGCTGCTGAGAAGAAAGTGAATCCGCTCATTGATGGATGGAATATTCTATATATATCTATTAATCTAGGTTATTGATTGTGTTATTGAGTTCTATGGTTTCTTTGGTTGGTTTTTGTTTCGAAGATCTATCTAGTGGTGACAGTGCTTCGTTACAGTCACCCAGAATTACTATGTTGTGGTCTATGTGATTCCTGAAATTGAGAAGGATTTGTTTGATGTACAGGAATGCACCATTGTTTGGGGCATAAATATTTACTATCATTATGTCTTCCTGATTTATGGTTCCCTTAAGCAGTATGAAATGTCCTTCTTTATCCCTTCTGACTAACTTTGGCTTGAAGTCCACTTTATCTGATATAAGGATGGAAACCCCCGCTTTTTTACTGAGTCCATGTGCGTGGTAGGTTTTTTTCCCATCCTTTCATATTTAGTCTGTGGATGTCTTTTTCTATGAGATGAGTCTCTTGCAGGCAGCATATTGTTCGGTCTTTCTTTTTATCCATTGTGCCAGTCTGTGTCTTTTGATTGATGAGTTTAGGCCATTAACATTCAGGGTTATTATTGAGATATGATTTGTATTCCCAGTCCTTTGGCTTATTTTTGGTTTTTAAGTTGGCTTGTTTTCTCCTTTGAGTGGTTTTTCTCTAAGGTCGTTCCTTCCTTTGCTGACCTCTACTGTTGTTTTTCATTTCCTCCTCATGGAATATTTTGTTGAGAACATTCTGTAGTGCGGGCTTTCTATTTGTACATTCTTTTAACTTTTGTGTATCATGGAAGGATTTTATTTCATCTTCAAATCTGAAGGATAGTTCTGCTGGGTATAGGATTCTTGGTTGGCAACCATGTTCTTTCAGAGCTTGAAATATGTTGCTCCAGGCCCTTCTAGCTTTTAGAGTCTGGGTTGAGAAGTCGGCTGCTATCCGTATTGGTCTCCCCCTATATGTAATCTGATGCTTTTCTCTCGCGGCCTTCAAAATCCTATCTTTATTTTGAATGTTAGGCATTTTCATTATAATGTGCCTTGGTGTGGACTTTTTGTGATTCTGTGCATTTGGTGTTCTGTAAGCCTCTTGCATTTGATTTTCCATTTCATTCTTGAGGTTTGGGAAATTTTCTGATATTATTTCATTGAATAGGTTGTTCATTCCTTTGGTTTGTATCTCTGTGCCTTCCTCAATCCCAATAATTCTTAAATTTGGTCTTTTCATGATGTCCCATAGTTGTTGAAGATTCTCTTCGTGATTTCTTACCATCTTCTCTGTTTGGGCAACTTTATTTTCAAGATTAAATATTTTTTCTTCATTGTCTGAGGTTCTGTCTTCCAAGTGGTCTAGTCTTTTGGTGATGCTTTCCATTGAGTTTTTTATTTGGTTTATTGTTTCCTTCATTTCAAGGATTTTCGTTTGGTTTTTTTGAGAATCTCTATCTCTTTCTTGAAATGATCTTTGCTTCCTGCAGTTGCTCTTTCAGTTTATTGGTATTATCATTCATTGCCTGCATTTGCTCTCTTATCTCATCCTTTGCTTCATAAATCATCTTAATCACGTATAATCTGAAGTCCTTTTCTGATATTTATTCTAACATACTGTCATTGGATTCTATTAATATAGAATGTAGATTTGTTTGGATCATTTTCTTCCCTTGTTTTTTATGTTGTTCATGTATCTTCCCCTCTAGAAGTGCAGATCTGGTATATTACAGATTTCCCCTTATAGGCTTATAGTGGCCCTATAGGTTTCTAAAACCCTTTCTTTAAGGGGAGATCAATGTTAGCAGTGCCCAATTCAGACACTATGCAATCCTAGACCAAATAGCCCCTATGAGGACAATAACAAAATTGTCATAATAAACAGAATGAGATCAAATATTATCTTCAGTAAAACAAACAGATTTGCAATAAGGTCTGCAGTTTCAAATGGAGGACAAAGAGGATGCAGAGGGATGTAGAATGTGGCTGTTAATGGGATAAGAAAAGAATATACAGAAGTTGTAGATAATAGAAAGGGTGAGAGTGTAATCAAAAGAAATTGGATGTTAGCATGCAAAAAAAGGGAGAAAGAGACTCTGAGGGAACAGGTAAACAAAAGGAAAAGAGAGCAAGAAAAGTAAAGAAATAAAAACTTAAATTTTTTCAATAAGGAGAAAAAAGAAAATCTACAGTATAACAGTCATATAATAATGAAACCTCCCATAGTTCAGTAGCCTGATGCACGAGAGGTGCCTGACAATGAGCTTCAAGCCTCCAGGAGGCGTCTCAGGATGGGATTTGAGCCAGGGCTTCCAGGATTATCCAAGATGGCCGCTCTGGCTTCCAAATGTGTTGGCAAATGGGGAGCTGCAGCTCAGAGCGCGGACGTGGTTGGCTGGAGGTCCTGGAGGTGGGATGCGGTTGGTCAGGCAGGGGTCCTGGAGGTCGGGTGTGTTTGGTGTGGTTGTGGGATCCTGGAGGCCAGGTGCAATCAGTCTGTCTGGGGTCCCGGTAATAAGGCGCAGTCAGTTGGTCTGGGGGTTCTCGCGGCAGGGAACAGTCATTCGATGTGAGGGCCCCAGAGGCGGGGAGTGATCGGTTGGGCTGAGGGATCCTGGAGATGGGGCTCAGTCAGTACAGCCAGGGGTCCTCTAGGGCCTAGCTGTTGTCTCAAAATGGCAGCAGCCACGTGTAATCAAACCTGCAGGGACTGTGACAGCGAACTTCCAGGCAACAGCAGGCAGCTGGTGCTCCACTGGTGGTCAGCGATCAGTTTGCTGACTGTTGTCGGATGATCAGGAGGTGAATCTCGTGCATTGGGTGATGGATAGGTGTAAGGCAGGCGATGGACAGGCTAGAGGCAGGCAAATGGCGGATGATAGGCACCTGACAGTGAGCAATCAAGAAACAGATATCCTCTGCTTGAAACCGGAGTTCCGGAGCGATAAGGAATACACTCCCTCTAGTCCTCCATCTTCGATGAAGAGCATTTTTGACCCTCGAAATAATATGTATAAGGGACCACTGATGGAAGGGATAATGACTTGCTTGCTGTCCTGAAGGAAGACCAATGTAGCTTTCAGGTAGAATATAAGAGAGTATACATGGAATAAGATGAGTCTAGAGATGCAAGTAAAGGTCAAATTTCAGATGTTGTAGTCCATGTTAAGTTTTTGATCTTTAAAGCAGTTGGAAACTAGCAAAGTAAGTGAAGCAGTGGTTATAGTATCAGATTTGTAGTTTGAGAAAAGTTCAGTGAGCTCCAGTGTGGAGAATGGTCAGAGAGCTTATAGTAGATGCAGAAGGACCATTATGAGGTTATTAAAGCAGTTCCAGGAAAGATATGTTGTTATCATAAGACAGAGAGGTGGTCATGGAGGGAAAGAAATGAATTTGTTATAATTTTTGAAAGTCAGATTAGTAGGAGTTGGTAAAGAATTTTATACAGCAGATGAGGGAAAGTAAGACAAAAATAGCTCCTAGATTTTTCCATGTATGAACATGTCATGTACTAAGAGGAAAACAGTTTTAGAAAGATGGGCTTGCCTGTGAAAATGTTGAGTTTGAGGCCCCTAGTTAGTTAGATGTATAAGAGTGGTCAGGTGAATAGAGGTTTCTCTGTGTTTCATAAGCAGTCTCATTTAAATTTTCAGTCATCAAGGGAGGATGTAGAGCTGTGTTGTCTAGGATGGTGGCCATTAGCTACATGTGGCCATTGAGCACATGGAATGTATCTGGTCTGAATTGAAATGTGCTATAATCTAAAGATAGTATAAGAAAAGATTATAAAGCATGCCATTAATATTTTATGTTGACTATATATTTTAGATACGTTGTTCTCAGTATATTGTTAAAATTTTAATTGTGTTAACTTGTTTCATAGGACTACTAGAGCATTTAAAATGACCAATCTCACATTTATGATTGTATGTTTTTATTGAACAGTATTGGTATAGAAAAACTGGTTTAGGATTGGGCCTTGAGATAACCCAACACATAATGTCTCTTTATTATCAGAATTGTCAAATTCTTGACATTTTCATTAGAAAAGATTTAGATAAACTGCATGCATATAAAATCTCAGCCCTGAAAACATCTAAGAAATTTTAATTGCTTCAAAATATAAGAACTTTATTCTCCACACCTCATTTCTAAAGAAGTTATCATTGAAAGTAAGTAGTTCCCAGTAATCAAAAAAAGAAAAAATGAGCAAGTGATTTAATTTCTTTGGTTTTGAAGAAACAGAAATAACTTTTCTGTGTAACTGTATGACTTGAATTCTAAAAAGAAGGTTTTAGCCATCATATCAGTGGTATGAAATGAATCTCTGGGTACTTAAAGGGCAGACATTTGGTTACCTAAGAGGGAAATTTCCCCCTCAAAGAAAAATTGGGCTAGCAAATGACAAAGGAAGTTTACAGGCCAACACATTGCAACTCCTCATGAAATGATGGATTTAAAGAATTATCAGTGGCTGCTAATTTGTTTTTATTTTTGTTTTTGGTACTGGAGGTTGAACTCAGGGGTGCTTTACCACTGAGCCACATCCCCAACTCTTTTTATTTTTTTTATTTTGAGACAGTCTCACTATGTTGCTTCAGGCCTCACTAATTTGCTGAGGGTGGCCTTGAACTTGCAATCCTCTTGCCTCAGCCTACAAGGCTACTGGAATTACAGGCATGTGCCACCATGCCCAGCAGTGGCTGCTAATTTGACAAAAAGAAACAACCAGATACCATGCCTCTTCAGAGAGGAACACAATACTTATCTAAAAGTATTATTTCTAATTTTTCTAAATCAAATCTAAATGTAATCAAACATTTAGATTCAACCACTAGTTTGTAGGAAATACAAGAAACAGACTATAACAGGGAACTGGGACTGTTGCTTAGTGGCAGAGCGCTTGCCCAGCACGTGTGAGGCACTAGGTTTGATCCTCAGCAGCACCACATAAAAATAAATAAATAAAAGTATTCTTTCTATGTACAACAACAAAAATTTTTAAAAAAGAAATAGACTATAAAAATACAATCAGGAAAATTCAGAATATAGGAAACTGCAGAATAACCTTGTTTCTTTAACACATTACAAGGAAAAGGGGAAGGTGGAATGAAGGGGAGACATGGAAGTGGGGAGCCCATAGATTAAGAGACTTGAATATTAATTTATTACAGTAGACTTTTTTGGTGTCTTAAAACATATGCAAAATGAATATTTCATTAAGTATTATTGATTTAATGTAAGAGTATGCTATTGGGTATTATGATTATGTTTAAGAGTCCTTGCTTTTTGAAATAGCATGCTAAAATTTTTACAGATGATATGATGTCTGGATTTTGCTTAATCTAAGGGAAGTTGATAGGGATAATGATTGAAATAAGATTGACTGTGTCTCAAAATAAAAATATAGGGTGCTGGAGATGTAATTCAGGAACACATTATATCTAAGTTCAATCCTCAGTAACAAAAAGAAAAAAAAATGAAAGAAGATTGACCATAGGTTTAATAAGTCTTGAAGCTGTATCTATGGAGATTCTTTTTTCATCTTTCATGTGTTGAAAGTTTCCAAAATAGTGAATGAATATAAAGAGCAACTTAGGTGTTGTACAGGAAACATTATTTGGGGTGAGGTAGAGTGGGGGTGTATCATTAATGAAGGTTTTATGTCATTGTATGAGAAGTTCTGGGGGGAGAAACAAAGATTATAAAGTGTATTCCATGATTTATCCCTTTAATTTCATAAATATCTGCTTGAGTCTTATGTTTTGACTAGCAAATAGGATTTATATTTTCATAGCCCAATTGACCTTTTTTTTTGTTTTTTTGGGTGCTGGGGATTCAACCCAGGCAAACACTCTACCGACTCAGCTATATCCCCAGCCCCCAACAAATTGACTTTTTAATCGTTCCTCAGTCACTTAGTCTTATCCTGCAAATTGTGTGAATTTAGTGGGGGTTTTTTTGTATGTTTTTTTTTTTTTTTAAATTAGTAAAGATACACATAAAACTTGGAAGGATAATTATAAAACAACACCTATGTAAATATCACCTCGGCCAAGAAATAGGACCTTGTAGCACCATGAAACCCCTGCCTTCGTTATCACATATCTCATTCTTTCCCTTCTCCATATCCAATGTGTGTGCTCATTACACTGATATTTATGGAAATCACTTCCTTACTCTTTTTTTCTTCATTCTTTCAAAACATAGTTATCTTCCCCCCATGCATTCTTTATACTTTGACTATATATTTATGTATGTATATTACATAAATGCATGGTTTCAAACTTTATATAATTGGCACTACCATATAAGTATTCTTCTGAACATCTCTCCATTCTGCATCCCATTCATAAGATTCATCCATGTTGGCTGAGGTTCATTCATTTCTAACTGTAATTACAGCATAAATGGACCATATATAGGACAATTGTTCCTAAGATTAGAATGGAGCTAAAAAATTTCTATCCCTTGTGATGTAACTGTTGTAGTACAACACATTACTTGCTGTATTTGTGATAATGCTGGTGTGAACAAACCCATTAAACTGCCAGTTGTATAAAAATACACCACAAGCAGTTATGATATTTGCAATAAATAGCTATGTTACTGGTTTACATATTTAATATACTTTATATTTTAGAGTGTACTCCTATTTATTTAAAAAAAAAAAAAAGCTTAAGGGCTGGGGGCGTAACTTAATGGCAGAGTGCAAGCTTAGCATGCACAGGGCGCTAGGTTCAGTATCTAGTACTGCAAAAAGGAAAAAAGAAAAGTTTACTGTAAAATACTATGCTGCATTATGCCAGGCACAGCCTCATTCATCTCAAGATTACGTCAAGAAACCACATCAAGTGACTGACCTATATCATCTGTGTTTGTGTAAATATACTCTATGATGTTCTCACTCTAGTGAAATTGCCTGTTGACATGTTTCTAAGAACATATCCTCATTTTTAAGCAATACACAATTGTGTTGTTTTATGACCCTACTACCAATGTATGCATTCTCTGATGAACTATTAGATTGTTGGAAATTCTTTGGGGTTATAAACAAAGCTACAATAGATATTGTTCTTGCCCTTGATGCACAGATATGAGGGTTTCTCTAGTGCAGAAACTGGTAAACCGTGGCTCACCAGCAATTGCACCTGGCTTTTTTTTCCCTTTTTTTTATTTTTATTTTTATTTTTTTTTATTTTTACAGACTGCATTTTGATTCATTGTACACAAATGGGGTACAACTTTTCATTTCTATGGTTATATACAATGTAGATTGACACCATTCGCGTAATCTTACATGTATATAACATCTGTCTCAGTCCATTATCTTTCCTCCCGGACCCCCTCCTACCCCATTTCCCTCCACACAATCCAAAGTTACTCCATTCTTCTCTTACCGCCCCCCCGCCACTCCTCCCCCTTTATGTATCATCATCTACTTATCAGAGAAAACATTGGGCCTTTGGTTTTTGGGGATTGACTTATTTCACTTAGCATGATACTCTCCAATTCCATCCATTTACTAGAAAATGCCATAATTTTATTCTTTGTGGCTGAGTAGTATTCCATTATGTATATATATAATTTCTTTATCCATTCATCAAATGAAGGGCATCTAAGTTGGTTCCATAATCTAGCTATTGTGAATTGAGCTGCTATAAACGTTGATGTAACTGTGTCACTGTAGTATGCTGATTTTAAGTCCTGGGGGTATAAACCAAGGAGGGGATAGCTGGGTCAAATGATGGGTCCATTCCAAGTTTTCTGAGGAATCTCCATACTGCTTTCCAGAGTGACTGCACCAATTTGCAACTCCACCAGCAATGTAAAAGTGTGCCTTTTTCCTCACATCCATGCCAACACTTATTATTGCCTGTGTTCTTGATAATAGTCATTCTAATTGGAGTTAGGTGAAATCTTAAGGTAGTTTTGATTTGCATTTCTCTCATTCCTAGGGATGATGAGCACTTTTTCATATATTTGTTGATCACCTACATATCTTCTTCTGTGAAATGTTTGCCCAGTTCCTTAGCCCATTTATTGATTGGGTTCTTCGTATTTTTGGTGTCTGACCTATTTTTATAAAGAAAATTTCAACAGAGCAGCCATGCCCATTTGTGTATATATTGTAGACAGTGACTACTTACAGTAGCAGAATTGAGTAGTTGGCAAAGAGACTTCATGGCATACACATCTAAAATGTTCACCTCCTGGCCCTTTAAGAAAAAAATTGGTGACTCTTAGAGTATATGACTAAGAATGACTTTACAGGATCATAGTGTAATCTTCAACTTCACTAGATTTTAGTATCCTGTAGAAAGTGTTGAGGTCCTCTTTATCCGCTTCCTGGTCAGTACTTAGTGTTGTCAAGATTTTGTTTTGTAGTTGTATCTCAGTGTTTATTCTTCTGTTTCTGTGACTGTTAGTGAGGCTGAACATCATTTCAGATGTTTATTGAATCTTGAATAATTCTTGCATCTTTTTCCATTAATTGCCAGTTCATATCTTTTGCCCATTTTTCCTATGTATTTTTTTAATGTATGTTGGAATTGTTTTAAACTTTTTTGGTTATATGTATTAACAATATTTCCTCCCAATCTGAGACTTATCTTTTATATTTTATTAATGATGACTTTAAAAATAACCCAGTTTCTATTTGGAAATAATTTCAAGTTTTAAAAACTTGCAAAAATAAAATTAGTACAAGAAAGACCTGAATACCATTTGTTCAGAGTCATTTATTATTTACATTTTGCTCCATTTGCTGTATTAGTCATTTGTGTGCTTGCCCACTCTCTTCTATGTATATATGTATATGTGTGTATATATATATAGATATGTATGTGTATATTTATATCTGCAAAATTTTGAACTATTTGAGGGTGTTACATATATTATACATTGTACTTTACTTCTAAATGCTTTAGTGTGTATTTCCAAGAATAAAGATGTTCTCTTACATAACCACAGTATAGTTGTCAATTAAAATTTCTTAATGGTGCCTTGATGTATAAAAGTTTTAAGATTTTAATGCAGTTGTCAATCTTCCCATATCTCAATTTTAAAAATATATTTTATGTTTCCTTATATAATTTTTACAATTTTGTCTTTCATATTTAGGAATTAAATTCATTTGCTTTTTCTTTTTTGTTGTTGTTGTATGTAATGAGAGATGAGTTCAGTTTTGTTTTTCCCACTGACTCAGCAGCATTTATTGAATAAATCATTTGTTCCTTTGGTTCTACAGTGGCCCCTCTATTATATATCAACTTCATAAATGCATGTCTTTCTTTGGACTACGATGTCAGTTCATGCACATGGACCATACTATCTTAATTATTAGAACTGTATGCTAATTATTAATATCTGACTGAGCAAGTCTGTCCAGCATGTTCTCAAATTTAACTTCTACTTTAATGAATGGTTATATAGTAAACATTTAAGATAATCACCTAGTCAAAATATAGGAGTTACTGGCACATTGAAGCATTCAGTGTGTTCCTCCCTGATATGACCTTCTTCTTCTAAGAGATAGCCATTATCCTGACTTTGATATTATTTTTCTTGGTTTTCTGTGTAGTTTTACCATTGATGCGTGTGTCTTTTAATACAATGCTCTATACCTTTTTGTTTGTTTGCTTTTTATTGATGCAGCATATTTCATTGTATACACCAGAATTTATCCATTCTTCTGCAAGTGGACATTTGGTATTGCTAACAATGTTTCTGTTAGCATGTATGTTTTGTTTCTTTCAGATATATGCCTGACAGTAGAATTGCTTTGTTTTACGGTATGCTTATCCTCCACTTTAGTATATAATAGCATGCTCCTTTCCCAAAGTAGTTCAGCTAATTAATATAATAACCAACACATATGAGAGTTACCATTGTTCACATCTTGCTATATGTGTTTAGTTTTCTTAATTCTATTTATTTTGGTAGGCGGGTAGTAATATTTTATTGTGGCTTTTAAATGCATTTATTAGGTGATTAAATGACATCAAGTTCCTTTCTTATGTTTATTGATTACTTCAATATCCTTACTGTTAAGGACCCATTTATTTTTTCTATGTATTTATCTTAACTTGTAGAAATTAATTATATATTCTAGACATGAGTCTCTTATTTTGGGCAGATATCTCCTCCTACTCTGTGGTTGCTTTTTCACTCATTTAATCATTTGTTCATTGAGGAAGAGAATTACTTAATTTCAGTGTAGTCAAAAATTATCAAATTTGAATTTATACTCTACACTTACCTTCTGTGTGACCTTGACCAGCCTTGAGCTTCCATTTACTTATCTGTAAATAGCTGGTAATAATATCCATGTCATAAAGTAATTGAGGTTAAATAAGATAAATCACTTCTTATAGAGCTATTCACCTAGCAATCCCTCAATAGATGTTAATTGCCTTCCCCATCATTTAGGGTGCTCATTTTCATACTGTCTTTTGGGAAATTTGGAAGTATTCATGAGCTATTTGCAAATGAATGTTTTGGAAATTAGAATCTGACATAATTATCCTAGGAATTTACAAGGTAACCTAAAATAGTAAATCATAATTAATTTGCCCAGAGAACTAAAATATAACAATTTCTATGATGAAAAGAATTTATACTCAACATGGGCTTTTTGAATAATAAAACCTACAACTTGAATATCTTATCCAGAAAATGAGAAGTCGCAGTTAAAAATAATCTAAACACGTAATGCATCGTGTTTTGAACTAACGGTACATCTCTTCAGAAAGAAAGCAAAGTTTCATAAATGATGAGAAATTGCCCATCACTCAAGCTCAAAGTACCTTCCCCAACTTCTTGGAACTTTCTGGTATTTATTAATGATTTTTCCTTGTTTAATCTTTCATTTTTTCAACAATAATACCTCTTATTATTTGCCATGCCCTATTGTAGGGATAGAGTAGTGGATAGTATAAACTCAGTCCTTGCCTAAAGTAAGCAAGAGGAATGGAAAATTTTGGAACCGTGCAAAAACATTCAAGTTCCACTTTTGGTAATGGCAGAATTGCTTATAGCAGACCAGCCTTACCACAGGTAATTATACAGTGGTCAAAGCGTTATACTGTGAATGTTTAATACTTAAAATAGTAGGAGAGAGTAGAGACCAACAAAAAGAGACAGAAATTGAAAGATTTGGAATAAAGAAAACAGCTTTGAATGAATTTCCTGTTTTTATGGCTTTTTGCCTGAGGGCCGTCATTAATTGTTGTAGCACTGAGGTGGCTAGAATGAAGAAATACATTCCCAGTTTTACTGATTTTGAGAATCAGAAAACAGCTACTAAAATTAAAATGAAAGGGGATTCACAAAGAGAGATCCCAAATTCTACATATAAATGTTTACCACATCATCGATCCTTGAATAAAAACACACTCTTCAGGGGAACATAACAGAATCCATGGTTGCCACAAAGTCTCATTCCCAAGGTCTAGGATATAACCCAAAGTTATCAGACATACAAAGAAACAGGATAATTTGAGGCCTATTGAAGAAAAGATAGTGACTCTGTGATGACCTAAATGTCAGTGGACATTGACTCTGTGACAACCAAAATGTTGGAATTTAGTCAACAAGGGTTTTAAAACCAAAATTATAACTTTACTCAAGCATGCAATTTTTGCATACAGTCAAACAAATGTGAAACTCAGTGAAGAAGTAAGACTATAAAAACTCAATGGAAATTCTGTAGCTAAAAAATATTTGAAATAAAAATTCACTGAATGCACTTACTAACACATTTAAAATGTCATTGAACTTGAAGACCAAAATTACCCAATATAAAAAACAGAAAAATACTACAAATTTCAATTTAAAGGAGAAGAGCCTTAATGACCCCATTGAACAATATTAAAAGAAATAATATGTGTCATTAGAGTTTCAGAAGGAGAGTTGAAAGAAAATGGAACAGAAAATATGTTCAAAGAGATAATGAGATAGAATTCCCCATTTGGTGAAAGTGATAATTGTACATATTCAAGAGATTCATAGTCAAATTGATGAAAAACAAAAATAAAAATCTTTTAAGTAGCAAGAGAAATGAACAATCATAAAAATTACTTTTGACTTATTAGATACAATGGAGGATAAATACAGTTATCTTTAAAGTGTTTGGAGAACGGAGACTTTGGGGGGAGATTTGAAGGGAGAATTTTCAACATAAAATTCTACATTCAGCAGAACTAGCATCAAGAATCAATACTCTGTTCTCTAATTTGTAAAGGTTTTCCCCTTTTTGTTCTTCTCATTTCATATTTAGAAGAAGTTATGGAGTTATATGGATATTTATTCATTTATTTATTTTTTTATTTATAATCTTATTAAATTAGGTCTTTCTCGTTTGGAGAGGGATCAGTGTTTCATGTTTGTAATTTAGCTAAGGACTTGGCATAGTGTTCATGATCTTTGTGGAATATTTCTCATCAGCCCATTCAGGTTCTTTCTTTTACTGAGTTCTTTCTGCACACCACCATCCTCCATGTCCATCATTACTTCTACTGCCTCCATTTCATCCACCTCCCTTCCCTTCTACCCCAGTGCAGGAATGTTTGAGCTTTATCTTGGATTTTTATCATTTCCTTGAATTTGATGATCTGGAGTCCCCAAAGTATCATTACTTACGTTGTTAATGGAAGGAAATGTTTGACTAAGTTTGACCATGAACACTAACTTCAGCATGTATACATTGTGTAATGTCTTCCCCTTCAATCCATGGAACCAACCTAATTATCTGGCAGGTTCCATTTCCTAGGCTAAAGATGCCCAAAGAACTCTTTATCATGAAAGAACTGAATCAAACCTTATTTGCATGTTTGGTTATTAAAGTGTTTAAGTAAGCTAAATATTCTTTACTATTTTGCATTTGAAGACTTGCTTTTTAATAAGAATATTCATTTTATTTGTATTCCAGCATAGTTCATAAGGCCCCAGAATCCTAATGTCCTTCCAACTTTCAAGTCTTTTTGCTGTATTGAGCAGCTATGCCATAAATGTCTTTTCAGAATAAAGTGTGTTACTGCCACCATCCACTGCACTCTCAGGACTTTGAGACCTTTTCAGTAGAACAAGAACATACCTTCCAAATTATGCACCAAGAGTTGGCAATATATTGCTTAATAGGTATGGTGTTTTAGTTTTGGAAGAAGAAAAAAAGTTCTGGAGAATGGTGGTGTTGATAGTTGTACAACATTATGAATATTCTTAGTACTTCTGTATACTTAAAAATGATTGTTAGTAAGCATTGTTTTTTCTGTATTTGAACATAAAAATATGTTTAAAAAATTGACTTTTTTTCAAGACTCAGTGATAAAACACTTGCCTAGCATGTAAGAGGCCCAGGATTCAATAGCCAGCACTAGGAAAAAAAAAAATAGTTAACCTTTTGATAATAGCCTTTGTAACTGGGGTGAGATGGTGTCCCATCATGGTTTTGATTTGGATTGCCCTGATGATTATTGATGTTGCACTTTTTTCATGTAATTCTTGACCCTTTGTTTGTCTTCTGAGAAATGTCTATCAGGTCATTTACCCATTTTAAAAATCAGATTATTTATTCTTCTGCTATTGTTATTTGAGTTCCTTATGTATTCTGGGTACTAATCCCTTGTCAGATGAATAATTTGGATATATATTGTCCCATTTTGCTAGTTCTTTTAATTTGTTGGCTGTTTCCTTTGCTGTGCAGAAAATTCTTAGTTTGATATAATCCAATTTGTCTAACTATTGCTTTTGTTGCTTTTGGAATCTTCTTCAAAAAATCTTTGCCCATATTCAAATGACACAAAGAAAGAGAGAGAGAGAGAAGTTACAAATGCTGATGAGGATGTGGAGAAAGTAGAACTCTTGGTTGGAAAGTATTTTAGCATAGCCATTATGGAAAACAGTATAAAGATTCCTCAAAAAACTAAGAACTCAACATAAGAGCCAGCAATCCCACAACTGGGCATATATCCAAGGAAATAAATTCTATGTCAAAAAGGTCCCTGCACTCTTATGTTTATTGCAGCACCATTCACAATAGCCAAGGTAATTGTCTGAGGTATAACCATTGGTAAATGAATGAATAGAGAAAATTGAATATCTACACAATGACTATTTCTCAACCTTTTAAAAAACTCCTTTCATTTACAATAACATGGATGGAGTTGCAGGTCATCATGTTAAATGAAATAAGCCAGGCAAAGAAAAAGACTATGCATTTTCACTCATATTGAAGCAAAAAAGTTGATCGCATAGAAGTAGAGAGGAGAGTAGTGGTCTCTAAAGGCTGAGAAGGATAGAGGTTAGAAAATGAGTGTCAAAATTCAGGTGGATAAGAGAAGTAAGTTCTAGTGTTCTGTAACAGTAAGGTCACTATTTTACAATTTAGTATGTCTAAATAACTAGAAGAGAGGAGTTCAGAGGTTCCCAACACAAAGGATGCTAATTACCCTGATTTGATCATACACATTATATACATGTATCAAGTTACCACACTGTACCCCATAAATATGTATAATACATGTCAACTGAAAACAAAACAAAACAAATTTAAATGTTGATCAGAAAATTTAAGCAAATATACCTTTGATCATTTTTTTCCTGTTAAGAAAATAGCATTGGTTCTAGAGGCAGATGTATCTTGCTCTTGATTTAAAGAACTACCTTACTTGCTTACAGTCAATATATAATAATGATTTGTTAATATGTATAAAAGATATTGATATCATAGTAAGTTTTTTGTTTCACTGGGTTCAGAAATAATTTGGGAGAAGATAGGTAACCAGTGTTGTATCCACTATATCCTTAAATTTATATCCATGATTCAAAAAGATGTACATAATCTAAATTATGGTAGTTTCTGGGAAAAACAAATTATAAACTATGTTTTCCTTGTGTTTACTCCTCATCCCAATATTCCCCATATCTAGATCTAACTACAGCCTCTCCATTCATCCCCAGTGTTTGAAAACACAACTTTAAAGTGGAAAACTGGGTCCTTCCATTTGCCCCTTCTCACTTGAATTTTTAATTCTGAAAAGAATAAGAGAGGACAGTTTAACAAGCCTGATAGAGTTGACCCCTTTTTTTCCCACCCAGTTTCCTATTACTATTTTAATTTAATGATAAACTTATTTGAAAATAGTCCTCAGAGTCACTTTTTTTTTGTAAGAAGTATGAGAATGCAATATGGTTATAGATACTTCAATTAAATTATAGTAGTAATGGTGATATAATAGCAAAACAATTCTGATTTAGAAAATTATCAGAAGATGAATTTTCAAGTTTATTAAAAAGAATAGGCAGTTAGTTTGGTTTAGTCATCAAAATAAACTCCGACCCATTAGAGTCCCAAGTTCCATATTGTGCTTGAATTTTCTATTGGGAATGAAACATTCCACTGTCCCTTTTTACTGTTTAACTTAAGCTGCAGTGAACACTAAGAGAATGGCCCTGTGGCTGAGCTGCTTATTTTTTTTTAATCTATTCATTTTATACTTTCAGACAGATTTTTTCCCTGGGGTGAAACAAAGGTTAACTGAAATTTCCTCTGTTGTGTACCTGAACGAATCAGCAGTTCGAGAAGGAAATCCCATTGATGGGCCAAGAGAGTGACAGGCTCTATTTAAAGAATTCCCCCAACTGTGTGGTAGACCAGCCATGCCATGAATTTAACTGTTCCTGTGGTCCCCATACTTGTACCCACCAAAAAAAAGAGAGAGAGAGAAAGCGACTTTGTTCTGCAAACGTTGCCCTAAGCTTTGAAAACCATGAGCCATTGAGTTTTGTGAATTCAAGTTAGACAGCAACAGAGGCCAAGACTCTAGGGGAACAATATCTGAAAGGGAATACACAAAAACAGGTAGAAACTGTTTAACTGTTTAATTTCTCTTTGTATATACATATTTATGTGTGTTTATACACACACCAAAAAAAAAAAAATCCTATACCTTTTTTGCATTTTATGTAGCTAATCCTAATTATATTTAAGTAGAGCTGTTAAGTTTTTTTAAAATGTATGGCAAATAGGAGTTTTTTTGTTTGGTTGGTACAACTTTATGCTTCATAAAAGTATTCTAGTTTTAACAGAACATACTAAATGTATTAGAAATGAGAGTAAACACAGTATGAGTTTAAATGTTTTTTTGTTAAAACATGGACCTTATATAAAGTAGAAGCTTTACTGTCAGAAACAGCTCATGTATTTTGTATTTTTCCTGTTTAAGGGAAGCTGCTTTAAATATGAAAAGATGGTATCTTGAGTTGGATTAAACATCCTTAATTCATGTGTATTTAACCTCAGGACTTGTGAGCCTGTTGAAAAAAATCCAGCTTTAAACCCTGCCTGGTAGGCCTCAATAGTGCATACCGCATGGGGATTATAAATAGTCCCAGTCTTTCTGAGGTGGAGGTTAGTATGTATTCCCAGAGGGCACAAACTGTTTATATTTCTAACAAATATTTCACACATATTTCCATGTATGAATAGAAGATTTAATTTTAAACTTTTTCCTTTGTTATTTGAAGTGTTTGTTATCAAAGTTTCTTAAATGTATTCTAGTTGTCTGGGAACTTAAAGAGATTTTGAAAGGCACTTGAATTAAAAGAATGATCTGGATATTGAGTGATTGATTTTCGTTTGGGAACTTTGAAGAAGCAGGTACCTTTTGAGTTCATTCCTGTGAGCAAAAAATAGAAACTCATCTTAGAGATCATGTGGCAACTTGTTCATGCTCACAAATAAGAAATGGAAGTCTAGGGAGATGAAATGTTTGTTGTATGTTTTGAAAGTTAGGACTCAAACCATGCTTAGTGTTTCCTTGCACAATAACCTTGCCTCACTTTTATTTTGAGATTATATTTTTAAAATAATTTCTCTCGTTTTCTTCTATTTTCTGACTTCCTTGTGTACTATTTTCTGTTCTTTGTCCTTTTCTCCTTGTTTTTCTGTATTGGTCCCACTGCACATAAGTTTTAGCACTGTATGTTAGAAGCAGTGTTTTGGGAATGGATTTGTCTAAATATTTCCACATGACCTTTAAAGGGCTACATCATTCCTTTTGGGTATTATTGTTCAAAAATCAAAATTGTATTTACCCTGATAGTTTAGCAAACATTAAAGTGGTCACAGATTCATTTGATGCTTATACAAATAGAAATAAAAATTAACTAATACTGTGGATAGATACCTTTGTGTGTTGGGGAGAAAGGTACTAGGGATTGAACTCAGGGGCACTCTACCACTGAGCTACATCCTTAGCTTCCCCCCCTTTTTTGATGACAAGTCCTTGCTAAGTTGCTGAGACTTCTGACTTACTTTGAGTTGGATCTTCTTGCCTCAGCCTCCCAGATTCCTGAGATTACAGGCACCAGTTGATCTTTAAAGATAATAAAAATAATTGACATTTTTGGAGAATCACTTGGTTCTTCAGATTCAGTCATCAAATATTTATTGAGCCTCTACTTGTGCCAGACGTCATGCAAAGTGCCAAAGGTACAATGAAGAATGTGAGGGAATTCCTTCTCCTTTACAATCTGATGGAATCACATGAGTTAACCACAACTAGAAAGATGGGGCATTATTTTTATAAAATCTCAGTCAAGGTTGTCTCTAAATAAAAGATTAGTTTTGCTCCTTGGTACCATTGTTCATTTCTGAACCAGAATATAGTCTTGTATTAAAAATGGAAAAGTACGGTTTGAAACTCAAGTTGTTTTCACTTTAGTGATTGTGAATGCTGCATAATAAAATGACAGTATTGTAGAGATGAAAACCAATAATTCAATGTCCTGTATCTCTCCCTTTTTTTCCCCTTGGTTTTGGGGTAACTGGGGACTGGATCCATATGGACCCATAACCTGTGCATGTTAGGGAACTGCATCCCCAGACTTTTTTCACATTTTCTTTATTTTTTTTTTTTAATTTTTGCAGTCTGCATTTTACAGACTGTACACAAATGGGGTACGACTTTTCATTTCTATGGTTGTGCACAATGTATATTCATACCATTTGTGTAATCATACGTGTACATAGGGTAATGATGCCTGTCTCATTCCACCATCTTTCATACCTCCACCTCCTCCCCCTCTAATTTCCCTCTACTTAATCTAAATTTCCTCCATTCTTCCCTCACCCCCCACCCCATCTGCCCCTATTATGTATCATCATCCACTTCTCAGGGGAAACATTTGGCCTTTGGTCTTTTGGGATTGGCTTATTTCACTTAGCATGATACTCTCCAATTCTATCCATTTATCTACAAATGTCAAAATATTATCATTCTTTATGATTAAATAATATTCCATTGTGTATATATATATATATATATATATATATATATATATAAAACAGTTTCTTTATCCATTCATCAATTGAAGGGCCATCTAGGTTGATTCCATAATCTAGCTATTGTGAATTTAGCTGCTATAAACATTGATGTGACTGTGCCACTGTAGTATGCGGATTTTAAGTCCTTTGGGTATAAACTGAGGAGTGGGATAATTGGATCAAAAGGTGGGTCCATTCCAAGTTTTCTGAGGAATCTCCATACTGCTTTCCAAAGTGACTGCACCAATTTGCAACTCCACCAGCAATGTAAAAGTGTGCCTTTTTCCCCACATCCACACCAACATCTATTATTGTTTGTGTTCTTGATAATAGCCATTCTAATTGGAGTAAGATGAAATCTTAAGATGATTTTGATTTGCATTTCTCTCATTCCTAGGGACGATGAGCACTTTTTCATATATTTGTTGATCACCTGTATATCTTATTCTGTAAAGTACCTTAGCCCATTTATTGATGTGGTTCTTTGTATTTTTGGTGTAAAGTTTTGTAAGTTCTTTATAAATTTTGGAGATGAGTGCTCTATCTGAAGTTTATATGGAAAAGATTTTCTCCCACTCTGTAGGCTCTCTTTTCACACATTATTGATTGTATCCTTTGCACATTTTCTTTTGAGACAGGACTCACTAAATTTCCCAGGCTGGCCTTGAACTTGGAATCCTGCCTCAGTGTCCCTAGTTGCTTTGTGGGAATTACAGGAAGGTACCACTATGCCTGGCCTTTTTCTTATTTTTCTTTCTCATCTTTATTTTCTTCCTATGGAAGTGTGTATTATTGGGGATTTGAAAAGGAACATTCTTTATATATTATGCATGCTTTCTTTGAAGTATTATGCATAAAAATGAGTTTTTAAAAAATTACTTTTCTTTGAACAAAAGGTTTCATATAATAATACCTTTCACATAATTATACCTTCTTTTTTAAAAATTTTTTTTAGTTGTCAATGAACCTTTATTTTATGTATTTATATGTGGTGCTGAGACTCGAACTCAGTGCCTCTCACGTGCTAGGCAAGGGCTGTACCACTGAGTTACAACCCCAGCCCCCCTCATACATTCTTGCTTGTTTTTCAGCAATCTTAAGGTAAAGTGAGTGATAATTATTGTAGGTACATTGGTAAATATTTTTGTTTTGGATTTAAAAACAATCTGTCAGTAAATCTTTCCTGAGCTAAATTGAAATTTGAGTGGCTTGTGGGACTGGTTGTCTATGTAACTTATAATTTCTCCCACAAACTGAGTCTTCTGATGCTGTGTTTGATGGTAGAAATTTTAAGGTGCTGTGGTACCAGTTTATAGTTCACAAATATTGTTTTGTACTCAGACTCTTCAGACAGTTGTCTAAGATCTTAACTATACCTGAATTCTGTCTTTCAGTTCTCTTTTTAGTTTAGTCAGGTTTTTATATCACCGCTCCATCTAAACTTCTCTCATCAGGATCACCAGTGACTTTGCTAATAGATCTAAGGAACAATTCTCAGACTGTTTTATCTGATCTATCAGTGGCATTTACCACAACTGATAGAACTTCTTTTATACATTGCTTTCAGTCTGGAACATGGGTCCTTCCCTATGTCACTGATTACTTTTAAGTCCTTTCTCCTCTTTCTCTACACTTGTTCAGTCCCTTGATACTCTTACCCCATCCATGCCACAAATGGCAGTTTTTAATATTTCCAGTTGAGATCTTTCTCTTAAATTGAAGACTTATGTATTCAGTAGCCTCCTCCCCACCTTCTTTTGAATGTTCTAGTACAATCGCAAATTCAACCTATCAAAATTAAATTCATCTTCTCCCAAACACTACCCATCTTCCAACATGTTCCTTGGCAAGTTTTAGTTGCTGTAACTCTCTCCATTTAGTTGCTTAGGTTAAAAGTCTGGGGGTCATTGTCCTTGTCTCTTTTCTTTTATATTCTTATTGAACTCATCAACAGACATTGTTAACTGTACCAAATGTATTCAGAATTCCTTCATTTCTTGGCACATCCAGTGGTCCACCCTGGTCAGAGATAATAACATTTGTTGACCAAGTTGCTATCATAGCCTCCTAACAGCTTCCATATTTGCCCTCCCCACCCAATTTTTATTCTCACCTGATTCTTCACATTGTAAGTCAAATTGTATCACTCCTTTGCTTACAACAGTCCAGTGATATCCCATGTCACTAACGGAAAAAGCCAAAATCCTTATAATGTGCTACAAGGCACATCATAAACAGGTACCTCTGTACATCTTAGTACCTCTCCCTATACCTCTCCCTCAGTTGCTCTATTCTAGCCACACTGTCCGTTCTACTGATCATTAAACACATCAGAAATATTCCTGCCTTACGTACTTTGCTTTTGCTGTTCTTTCTAAAATGTTCTTATCCAAAAATGCATGACCAATTCACTCTTTTTTAAGTTTTTGCTTAAATGTCAATGAAATATGCACTATGTAAAGTCATAACACATACCAAATGTGCTCAGTTTCCATTGCCCTACTCTACTTCTCTTTTTTCTAAAGCACTTATAACCATTTACCATACCTCATTTTTTGTTACATTTGATCTTTATTGTTTATCTCCCCTATTCTGTAAGAACAACAATCTTTATTTTGTTCCCTGATGTCTCACAGGCATCTAGAGTAGTGCCTGGAACATGGTAATAGCTCAGTAAATATATGTTGAATGAATAAATGAATGGTAAGAATTAGAAATAATCATGATGTTTAGTTTATTTAGTATACCATCAGGTTTATTGGACCTAATTTCAAGTTTCTTTTTTTGAGTATTTCTGTTTATAAGAATTAATACTATATTACTTTTATTTTTTTCTCAGAGATCCCCAAAGAACAGAGAAAAAATTACTTTTCCTAATAGAATAAAATTCAGTCTATCTCAGAATTAATGATATGGGTCCTTTGAGCCCTTTATAATCTAAGGTACATCATGAGATCCTTGTGTTTATATTTTTGCCATATCTTGAACATTTTACTGTTTCATCATCCTAAGAATAATTTCATCGTGACTTATTCATTATTCCCAAGTGTGCTTAAAAAAAAAAAAAAAACCTAATAAGAAAACAGAAGAATTATGGGATTGCCTAGAAGCTGATGCTGTAGTAAAATGAGGCATCCCTGTTGTAATCATCCTTCAATTTTCTTACTGTCTTGCCTGAAATACTGCATTATTTTTCAAGACTGTATAAAAGAAATCTGGAGACCCTGTCTTTATAAACTTTTATAGCTTTCATTGACCAAAGTTGAAAATTCAAAATATTATCCACCCAGAATGGCAAACAATTGACAAAAGATGCTTTCACAATTATTAGATGAATCAGAACATGAGCACAAAGAGACAGTTAACAATACCTAGACCCTAATGGAGTCATGAACTTGACCTTTTAAGTAATTCTCAGACTATGATTTTTCAGAGGTTATGGTAGGTGAATTTCCTCAAAATTGAGAACTGATGAGTGAGCAGTAGTTCAAAGCAGAAAAAAGGAAACATGGTATCTTTACCTAGTCAGTCATTCAACAGAAAGTTCTTCCATGACACAATAATTACAAAAAGAATTTGGAGTAACCTGCTTTGATAAGACATGTAGCTGTGTTCTTTCATGCTTTATGATATTTATGCCTGAAAATTTACGTGATGTGGTTTGTATCAAGTGGATCAATACTGAAGACAGTGATATGTGCTGGGCTGATTAGAAGGAAATAGATAATGCAAAAGTTAAAAAATATTTTTGATTGATCATTTTGATTGGTGTGTATAAATCTAAAAGTGAAAATGTTTTACAGTGATGGAGCAAAAAAGCAATATATTCAAATCTGATATATTTGCAAAATTGATGTGGTTCAAATTCAAGTATGACAATTAATGATCAAGTAGTTGCATTCCATGATGATGTCTGTTTCAGGTACATTTAGCTTCGAAAGTAAGAATATATAGGGGCTGGGGTTGTGGCTCAGTGGTAGAGTGCTCACCTGGCATGTGTGAGGCACTAGATTTGATCCTCAGCACATAAAAATAAATTAATAATATAAAGGTATCATGTCCATCTACAACTAAAAAAATTAAAAAAAAGAATAGATTAAAAATTTGCTATGTTTAAATTTTTAATTTCACTATCACTTTAGTCTCCTATAAATTATTTGTGAAATGGCTTAAATTATTAAATTATTGAACCAAGCTAATAATGGTGATAACTCTTTTTCCTAGTATAATGAAGCAAGCATACAATGAAAAGGCACTGGTGATGTGACTAAAACTTCACCTTTTAGAAAGATGAAGTGTTAATGGCTAGCTTGGTAATAAATAGATGTTTCAGGCCAAGTAAATAAAACAACTCAACTACTGTTAAATTCAGAAAAATAAAAATGTTGTATAAGGAAAACAATGTACTGCTACATAGGCATAATATATATTACATATTAATTTAACCTGAGAATAGAGAATGAGGGGAGAAAAGTTCATATAGAGTGTTACGAGAGAACTAAATCCTCTTCAACATTATAGGAATTTAGATGTTAGTGTTAAAAGTAGATAAATCCAAGAATAGCAAAATAAACATATAGAGTTATGCAGATAAATACCAAAAGAAATAGCTAAAGAGTTGGAAATAGTTGCCTCTGGGGAATGCAAGTTGGAATGGGGAAGACAGAACTGCTTTATTTATTTTTTTTCTTAAATAGTATTTTAGCATTACTAGGGTATTTTTTTAAATGCATGTATTACTTTGATAATAGTGAAATATGAAATTATGAATATGAAGAGAAAACCTCTCTGGTATGTATCAAATGAAGATGAAAGTACAAGGACACCACAGCAATCTCAGGCCTGAGGCAATAAATGAACTCTGATGACTAGAAGGACACCTCAGTATTGGCCTGGAAAGAGGCATCATAAGAACACACAGTAGAATCGTTAGACCTGGGCTGTTCGAGTAGCAGGTGTGATATATTAGGTTGAGATGAAAATAAACCTACCTTTGATCTATTAATAACAACAGAGGAAAGGTATTTGAGCCCATTTCAAGTGAGTTGTAAAGATCAATTTTGCTTTGGGTATGTTATACTCATAATAACTAATATAAATATTTGTAATGTGCTTTGTAAGCAGTTGTAAATGTGAGCCTTGCCATATTTGATTTAAAGTCTGAAGAGCGATTTGAAGCAAATCCAACCAAAGAATGATAGTAAAAGCAAATTGTTTCAGAGCGACATGTTTTACCAAGGAGAGAGTGAGCACAGAAACAGACTTTGGAGAAAAAAGAAAAAGGGGTAGGAAGGAGACAAGGAAATACTAAAAGAAATAGAAGGACAATTTAAAGACTATAGCTCTCAGATTGCTAGCTATCAGCAGGTAGATAGCAAATTTTATATACCCTTTAAAGTCCTCTCTTAGAAAACTTTTTAAAAGTAGCCTTTTTATTTGATTTATATGTGTTTTGTTTGTGCTTGTCATTTTACAAATATTTCAGATGTTTATATGGTATATTTTCTTTCTGGCCTGGTGGGGCAGAGTTCAGAAATAGATATCCGTAGTAGATATCTTTAAAACAAGAAAAACCAACTCCCACAATCCCACAGTATTGGCAGTTTTGTTGATAATTTCCCCCTTTTGTTCTTGGTATTTAGTCTTTTTAAATTTCCAGATAAGGACTTCTAAAACATGTGATTTATTGATGGAACCCTTGGGGTATAGGTAATGGAGGATGAGAGATAACTATCTGTGTCTCTGTCTCTCCCTTTCTCTCTGGGGACAGGCAAAGCCCTTTATATGACTGATAACTTTGCTGGAGCTCTTTATAACCCTGTGCTAATAAGCACCTGTATTTATTTCCTCTTTTTTCTTCCTCCTCTATCTCTAAAAAAAGAAAAGTTAAATCCCCATTTTATGTTTTACACATATTTTTAAAATATAAGTTGTTTTTGATAAATTTAATATGATTGGAAGATGAATATTTTGCTGCCTTGCAAATTCTTCTGTTAAAATTTGTTTTATTTAAACTATTGCCAGTAATACAGTACAAAATGTTAATGACTAAAATAGTTCTGCACCCAATACTGTAATGAAAAATATAAATATGATAAAACCAAGACAGAAATAAAAAGAGCAGTTTGATACAAATGCAAGTGAATGAAGTGGCTTAACCCTCAGGGGATTTGAATGTGGCATTGTGTGTGTTTCAAAAGTTTCCGTTGAAATAACAGATGCTGCTGATGAAGTTGGGAATAGTAACTTCATTTGTGACTGGTTCAGTTGCTTATTAGAAGTGAGAAGATCCCAGAGGGGAATCGGGGAAAGTGGAGTAGGCTCAGGAAAAGATGTGACATAAATATCTGGCAGCTTTGTCTTTGTGATCTTTAATCCGTAAACACTAGTTAGGTACTGGCATGATTATCTATAAAGGTTCAGTTATCTTACATTTTATGTAGATCTGTGTCCAGCAGTGTTGTTATTCAATAATGGTGATTTTTTAACGTTATTTTTTATTTCTTAGAGTTGCTTACTAAAAAATTCTGTTTCTTCCCTAGCCATGAAAACTGTCTTACTGAATGTTTGATATAGTCCATTAAATTATCTGTTGGCTTAAGTGCCCCAGTTCAGAACAGTACTTATTCACACAAGTTTATGTATCAATGTGTTTTTTTGTTGTTGTTGTTTTTCCTTTTAATTTCGAGGTATGCAAGATATTGTGCTGATAACTAGATTAGACAGTCTCAGCAGATATAGTCTCAATCCAAAGAGAGCTTTGGTATAGAAAGGAAAATAAAATATTTGTTAATATAGCCCTTAAATACAAGGTTTGCTAAGTGCTCAGTGGTCTCAAAGATACAGGTGAAATGCTTTTAGACTATGACAGGGGAGAAAATACTTCTACCAGAGGAAAATCGGAATGTGTTCATATTATACATTGAATAACAGTACAATGGAAAGCAGTTTGTGATAACAGAGATAGAGTTGTTTTAATAATCTATGGGAGCAATTAAGTGACTCTGGGCCAAAGTAATGGTATTAACAAGGCTGGATAGAGAATTTGTAGGATTTGGTGAGTAGTTTTATGAAAGATGAGAGGGAAGACTTGAGGTTTCTGATGTGGAAAACATACTCTGGTGCAAGTCACTGAGGTAGAAGATACAGGAGAATGTTTTTTCACATTTTTAAGATTCAAGGAATGAGAAGAAAATAATTGTTTTAATGATTATGAGTTTGAATTATCTGTGAGATGACTAGGCGTAGATGAATAAATTTGGTAATTCTTTAAAAATACAATTTACTAGCTCCTACTGTGTCCCAAGAAGTAATTATTACCAGCTTTATTATTATCTGTAGCTGCTCTTTCAGGAGAGGCATGATCTTCAAATATCCTAACACTCCAAAATGTAGGCAGACTAAGAACTTTTGAAAACTGAATGCAGAACTACTGGTAAATAGCTAGATTAGCACTAGGTTTCATGGAAAGCACAAGTTGCCCCTTTTTTTGGTCTATATTGGAAAGCACATGCATAGAACAGTGAACATTTGTGTAACCGTAACATATAAAGTTGTTCTGAGAATAAAATGTATACTTAAAGCACTTTATAGGTTCCAAATCACCATGTAAATTTGAAAGATATTTATCATAACTACCATGTAGTAATTGACTGTGGGGGAATGTGTATAATAAAGATAGCAGAGTAGTTCCACGAATAGAGGGAAAATATTTAGAACAGACTATAAAGTTATGGGTTCACTTTTGTTTGCTGTTTTAAAATTATTTTAGAAGAGGTGACATGTCCTGGACATTGCGTAGTATTAACAGAGCAGTACTCTTCTGGCATCTCTGCCTTCAGCATTGCTACTCTGGTAGGAAAAGTCCTGCTGCACTGTTCCTGTACTGTGGTGATCTCACACAGTAGGGAGTCAGGACTTTTGAAGAGGACATGGAAGGTTTCTTAGTTCAGAAACAGATTTAATATTAATGAATTCCTCATGTGTCTTTCTGGCCATAAGCTTCTCTAAATAATAATATTTTAACTCCAGGTATTTTTACATATTAAAAATCCTGTGAAAATTATTAGTCATGGTATTATATCCTTATTCTAATCAAACTGTATTATTTGCTGAATTATTTTGCTTTGTTCATTATGTTGCTTACGCCTTTCCTCTCTCTCAATGTCTTCCTTCATCTTCACTTATTAAAATACTCTCTAAGACATCTGCTTTTAGCCATATTGGGTTAATTAGAGCCCAACTTACCTTCCTGACAGGAGATGATAAAATTATCAGATAAGGACTTTAATACAGCTAGTATAAATATACACATATTTAAAAGGAAAGATAAATATAATAAGAGAAATGGAAGATGTTTTAAAAAATAAGCCAAATGGAACTCTGAGAGCTGAAATATACAATATCTGGAATGGGAAAAAAGTTATTTATTGGGCTTAAATACAGAATAGTTGGAAAATTTTCAGATATTGGATGACAGGCAGTACAGGACCAGGATTTATGAGAGGAATCCTACAACAAACCCAGCTTTCTGCCTAGCCAACTTCTGGACAACGGTGCCAAGAGAAAGAACCAAAGCAGAGCATTGCAATTTCACCAAAATGAGAAAACAACGAAGTTCAGAGTGAATGGAGAGGTTGTAATTTGTGGGGCAAGGTACAGGAGGAAGAAGGGGCTACTGAAGAAATCACTCCAGAAATCCATATATGTGTACCCTTGGATGCTAAGGGTTCTGAGTGCTTATCCATACATACTCCACCAGACCTGGGCAAAAACCTACCTATAAACTATCCTGTTCCTAGAATGTACAAGGTCTTCCTAGCCAGAGTGGAGAAACAATGTTGAACACCCAAGGCATTCAGCAGAGACCATATCTTAGTAATAGGACTAAATTTAGCCCTAAAGCAAAGACTACTTTGGATATACCCTTAAACAAAATCATTTAAAAAGGTCCAGCTGATGTGGAAAATTTTTAACTGCTGATTTAAACAGAGTCAAGCAGGTATAAAGTAAGAAAACAAAATCATTCAACAGCGTGACTTTACAATGACTAGCATCCCCCCCAAAAATTACTAGATATTTAAAGAAGCAGGAAAATATGATTCATAACAATGAGAAAAAGCAGTCAAATAAAATAAACCTAGAAATAACTGATAAAATTGATAGAAGAGGACTTTAAGATACTTGTTATAAATGTGCATTGAAATTTAAAGGAAAATAAAGAGAAAATGACGATATATATTTAAAACAAATTCTTTAAAAGCCACAAATTACCAAAACTGGCCCAAGAAGAAAGAGAAAATTTGAATAGCTATAAAAGGATGGAATTGTTGTTTTTAAGCCTTACTGCAAGTAAAATTCCTAGCCCACAAGAAAATCTCTAGCCTAAATGACTTCATTGATAAATTCTATGACATATTTAAGAAACAAATTTTCTACACAAATGTTTCCTATTTTTCAACTCTTAGGAGGCCAGTTTTATTCCAATACCAAAACCATGCAAGGTGAATTAGACAGAGGCAAATGAAGGGAAGGGAGAGAGTATAAGGATAGGAAAGCCAGTGGAATGAATCAGCCATAACTTTCCTATGTTCATATAAGAATACATCACAGTGGATCTCCACATCATGTACAACCTAACTAGAATAAGATATATTCCATGTATATATTATATGTCAAAATATACTCTACTGTCTTGTATATTTAAAAGGAACAAATGAAATAAAAATAAGGAGGTTAAAAAAACATGCAAAGACATTGTAAGAAAACTATAAGTCAATATCCCTCATCAACACAAATATAAAATTTTTAACAAAATACGAGCAAATTCTAAAATATTTTTTAAAAAGATACTACATCTTAGCCAAGTGAGATTAGTCCCAGAATATAGGATTGATTTAACATTTGAAAATGAATCCATTTTATTTACCATATTAACAGAATACAAGAGGAAAAACCACGAGACCATCTCAATTGATAGAGAAAAGGCATCTCATAACTTCAACAACACTCATTTATATTAAAAATTCAGCAAACTAAAGATAGAAATTTCTTTAACCTTCTATGAAAAGTCCACAGAAAACCTAGTTTTACTCATTTGTGAAAGACTGGATATATTTTTCTCTAAGATTGGGAATCAAGCAGAGATTATCAGTTATTACTACTTACATTCAGTATTATAGAAGAGATCCTATATGATGTAATAAAATAAGAAAAAGAAACAAAAGGCATGTAAAATTTACTTACAGGTAATTTGACCATGTACATAGAAAACTGGCAGGAGCATACAGAAAATTTTTCTAAAACTTAGTGAATTTAGCACATTTGCACAATACAAGGTGAGTAAATAAAAAGCAATTTATTATTATAAATGTATGGCCAAAACTTGAAAAAGCCATTGTCATGAAAAATTAAAGAAGACCAAAATAAAGAAAGAACTATATCATATTTGTATATGGAGAGTCTCAGTATTGTTAAAACTTCCACCTGATCCCACAGATTCAACATAATACAGATCAAAATCCCACAAGGATTTTTAAGAGAAATTGACTAAAATGTATACAGAAATCTAAATTCTAAAATGTTTATTCTAAAATGTATACAGAAAATCAAGGAAGCTAGAATAGTCAAAATAATATTGAAAAAAGCAAAACACGTTGAACGCCTTATACTACATGATTTTAATACTTTCGGTAATTAAGGTGATACTATGGTATAGCAGTAGACATATAGCTTAATGGAACTTTCAGAAGATGACCAGCATATATGCTCAATTGATTTTTAGCACAGTTACTAAAGTAGTTCACTGAAGAAAGGATAATCTTTTCATTTAACAAATGATGCCAGAAAAACTGGATATCCTTAGCACTTTATAACTAAAACTATGGAATATCAAGAAGAAAACAGAAAATGTTTGTAACCTTGCCCACAGAGATTACTTTGGGCATGGAAAACAAACTATGAAAGGACAAGTTGTCAAATTTAAAACTTAACTTTTTTTTTCTTTCTTCTTGCAGTACTAGGGATTGTGCTACCACTAAGCTACATCCCCAGCCCTTCTTATTTTTCCTTTTTAGATAGGGTCTCACTGAGTTGCCCAGGCTGGCCTTGATTTTGTGATCCTCTTGCCTCAGCATACGCCACTGTAACTGGTTTAAAATTTTCAACTTTTACTCTCTTAATAATACTTAAATGAAAAAACAGGTCATAACTGGGAGAAAATATTTATGAATCACTTGTCTGATAAAAGACTTGTATCCAGAATTTATGAAGAACTCCTACAAGTTAATAAGAAACAATAAAGTGAAACAATTTTTAAATGGTCAGCAATTTTGAACAAATAGTTTTTGAAAGAAGATAAATGAATATCAGCTACATAGATGAAAAGATTTTAAGCATGATTAGTCTCCAGAGAAATGCCCATTAACATCCCTATTTAAGCTGTGTGTGGTGGTTCAAGTGTGTAATCCCAGCTATTCAGGAGGCTGAAACAGGAAGATCTCAATTTCAAATCCAGCCTGGGCAATTTATCCAGACCCTGTCTCAAAAATGAAAAGGGCTGGGATGGTAGTTCATTTGCAGAGTACACATATACAAGGCCCTGGGTTCAATTCCCAATATCCCCCAACCGCAACGCCCAGCCAAAAAAATCCTAATTCAATACTGCTTTACATCCATTCTAAGGCACTCATATATATCCATTCTTTAAAAAAACTGGCAATTCCTGACATTGATGAGATTATGAAACTGCTGGAACCCTTATGCATTATTTTTTGGTTTGGTTTGGTTTTCTTTTTTTGTTTTTTGGGTACCAGGGATTGAACTCAGGGGCACTCAACCACTGAGCCACACCCCCAGCCCTATTTTGTATTTTATTTAGAGACGGTCTCACTGAGTTGCTTAGTGCTTCAATGTTGCTGAGGCTGGCTTTGAACTCACAGTCCTGCCTCAGCCTCCCAAGCAGCTGGCATTACAGGCATGCACCACCTCGCCAAGCACATGCATTGTTGATAAGAATATAAAAGGGCACAACTTTGAAAATGGTTTTTCAGTTTCTTATAAAAGTAAAAGTAAGCATATGCTTTTTTTTAAAATTCTAGTTAGTTACATATGACATCAGAATGCATTTTGACACATTGTACACTAATGAAGCACAACTTATCATTCCTGTAGCTGTACATAATGCAGAGTCATACCGGTCATGCAATCATACCTGTATATAGGGTAATAATGTTCTCTTCATTCCACCATCCTTCCCACCTCCACACTTCCTCTCCTCCCTTCCCATCACTCCCCTCTGCCCAATCTAAAGTTCCTCCATTAAACTCCTCCCCCTCCCCATTAAGGACCAGCATCCGTTTATCAGGGAAAACATTTGGTTTTGGGGGATTGGTTTATTTGACTTAGCATGATATTCTTCAACTCCATCCATTTACCTGCAAATGCCATAATTTCATTCTTCTTTTAAAGCAGAGTAATATTCCACTGTGTATGTATACCACATTTTCTTTATCCATTCATCTGTTGAATGACATCTAGGTTGATTCCCTAGTTTAGCTATTGTGAATTGAGCTGCTGTAAACATTGATGTGATTGTGTCACTGTAGTATGCTGATTTTTTAAAAAATATTTTTAGTTGTAGATGGACACAATACCTTTATTTTGTTTGTTTAGTTTTTTTATGTGCTGCTGGGGATCGAACCCAGTGCCTCACATGTGCTAGGCAAGTGCTCTACCACTGAGCCACAACTCCAGCCCTAGTATGCTGATTTTAAGGCCTTTGGGAGGATATGCTTTTTTAAAAATTGTTTTAGTTGTTGATGAACTTTTATTTTATTTATATGTGGTACTGAGAATGGAACCCAGTGCCTCACATATGCTAGGCAAGCGCTTCACTGAGTTACAACCCCAGCCCAAGGATATGCTCTTGACACCCAACAATTCTGTTGGGTATAGATATTTTCCCAAGGGAAATTAAAAACATCGGTAAAATTTTTAAGTTTTTTACTGCATTTATTGTGCTGTTTTGTTTATAATTGCTGGAAACTTGAGACAACCTAAATGTTTATCAGAAGATGAATAGCTAAACAATGTTATATCGATACAATGGAATTCTGCTCTGCAAAAAAAAAAAAAAAAAAACTTACTTCTACTACCACTGCCCGGCAACATGTATGAATCTCAAAAATGTTAAGAGAAAGAAACCATACAAAATGGTACATTGTGTATGATTCCCTTTACATGGAGTCCTAGAATGGGCAAATTAATGTATTGTGACAGGAAGCAAATTAGTAATTGGAGCGGGGAACTGACTGCAGATATAAACAAAGTAACATTTTGGACTGATTTGATTTTTGGAGTGGTTACAGTAGTGTATACAATTCTCAAAATGCAACACACTGTATTTTATTATATGTCAAGTTTACCTCAATAGTGTCCTTTTACAGACCAAATTTGTGTGACTTTTTTCCCTCTTTCTCTTGCATTTGAATATTATCAGTCCTAAATTTACCTTATCATTTGTTTGGTCATCTCTTTTTTACTCCTCCTTTCATTTATCACCTTGTCTTCTACTAGTCTATAAGCTTTTATTCATTTTTGTTTTCCTTCTAGTGCCTTGCTCATTGTAATCTTTCAATCTTTTTTGTGGTATTTGCTAAACTGAGTTAATGTAATGCAAAGAAAGATTTATCAGCTATTGGTTTGATCACTGTTCTGAAGTCTGAAAAAAAATCATAATCCCAGATATCACCAAGACCAAGGCCTTATAAAGCAACTAAGAATTGATAATATGCATCCTTTGGTAATCTTAGTTGTATACTTTAGGCAGGCCTATTTTTACATTCTATAAATTGGGTGGTAGACACATGGAAGATGAGTGGCCCTGGGCCCTATGGCAAATTGTGTTTAAGGCAAGGAACTGTATGCTGGTTGTTGCAAAGGGCTGGAACGGTTAGGTAAATTGTACTAAGTAGCATTGCATTTGATTCCAGCAGTGAAAGAAAATTAGAATATAGAAACAGTGTTAGAAGGTACCATGAATGCAGTTTAATCCAAACTATTATTATATAGACCAAGAGAGCATAAGTAATCTGTCCAGCCACACCCACACACATATTAGAGGCAGAGTTAAGATTAGAAGCCAGGTTTCTATCAATTCCCATTCCCAAAATTTAACCAAGTGGGAGTTGGCTGTGAAAGTTCTAATGAGTTTCCCTAGACAAGCTGGGTTGGGATTTGGAGTTCAGACATGAATAGGATAAATTTAAAAATTAAAAAAAAAAAAAAAAAAAAAAAAGCAAGGGATGTGGTCAGCTGTCATTATTAAAGTCAAACAAAAATCAGAAACTTGAGAAAAGGCCAAGAGTTGGCTCAAGTGATCCTGGTAATATATTTGTTTTTATTTATAATTGAAATCTATTTTGTATACTTAGTGGTAGATTTTCTACAGTAAGAATATATTATAACTTTTTTTAGGAGTCATTAATATAATAACCTAGAATACTGTTGAATTCCACAGGAATGTTAAAACAATCTAAATGGAATCTATCTCACTCTCCCAGACCTTTTTCATTATTCTGTGTTCATGGGTAAATTTACTGGGGGTTCTGGAATAGTCACAGTTGCTATTTTGTATTTAATTGGCTTTGTATTTATTTCTTTTTTTAAGAACAGTATTAAGTCATTCATAATTAAATGATTTCAAATGGTCATTTTTAATTTCAGTGATGAAGGTCACTGAGATATAGAAAGCTGCTTTGAAAGTTATAGCAAAGCATGTTCCTTATCTGGACCTTTTGAGTTAAATAATAATAGTATGGATAATGATGATGAAGAAATACAAGCTGCTGCTATTTAATGTATTCTTCACTCTCAGTGTATGGATTCAGCCTCCAAATTTTATAAAGAAAATAATCATCAGCACAGCATCTCTGCTTTCCTATGGATTGGTCTTTTTGTAAAGCAGCCTTATGATTTTCTTAGTATTTTTTTAAATATATATTTCTAGACACTTACTCCTGGTAGGCCTGGGAAAATGTAGATTACTTCGTGTCTCTTCAAAATTCCTTTCAAAGAAACAAGTTAACCTTGATTTGTGTTTTCGAGATGGAGGAAAGTAGTGAGGTAGGAGGAAGGAGGAAATCTTTACTTTGCCTTAGGGGAAAGAAAAATCTTTCAGTCCTTTGTTGACACCTTAGCTTCTGCATTAGTCATAGGTCCTTTTCCTCCTTTGCCCTGGGAGGGCCAAAGGGATGGCAACCATTCACAGGTTTTTAAAAGGACAGTGCAAAGAAAAGAAAACAACTGATAAGAAAAATTTACTGGTTTTTTTTTTTTTTTTTTTTTTTTTTTCCCCTTCCCCTCCAGGTTTTACAGTTGTATTTTTAGATTGATAATCAATGGCTTCTGGATATTTGGCCTCCTTTATTTCACTGTTTTTGGTGTTATTAAATCTATTGCAAAATTCCTAACCTTAATAATGAACTAATATTCAAAGTTTGGTTTTTTAAAATGTCACAGTGAAAGGCACCTAGGATGGAAAACTACTGGACATAGTAAATGCTAATGTTGGGAGGAAAAAAGTTTCTACCAAACTTGGCAGTTCAGAGGACTATAGTGGGGAAGATTCTGCTGAAACTTATTTACACAAATTTTTTTGGAATGTGTCAGTGCCTACAGTCAGTTACCTCATCTCCATGACTGGACATCTCCTGCAAGGCTACTTCTCAGTAAAGCTCTGTTTGGGTCAGATAAGGAAGTACAGATAAGGTTTCTTTCTGCATCTTCTGTTGGATTGTTGGTCCCTTCACTGGTAATTTATATTTGTTTATAGTTTAATGACTTTCAAAGCCTTTTCACATCTCATTCAATTCTCACAGGACATTTTAGGTAGACAGGGCAAATACTGTTATCCTCATTTCACAGATTTGAAGGTGTCAGATACTTGTTGAGAGCCACACAACTGATTAGGGAGCAAAATTAAGAGTTAAATTAAGGTATTTAGGGCTAGGGCTGTAGCTCAGTGGTAGAACACTTATGTAGTTTGCACGAGGGCCTGAGTTCCATCCCAAGCACAGGAAAAAAAAACAAACAAAAAAAACAGATTTTAAGGTATTTAGCATTTCTCACTATGCCTCTAGAATCCAATCTGAGTACTAACAAATCAGGTAATCTGTTGTCTATCTGGAAGTGCTTTAAAGGTGACAAGGTTGAGTAACATTTTATTTGTTTTGTAGGAGAAGATGATGTAAACTGGTTCATCAGTGACAAAGACATTGAGGTAAAGTCATTGTTTTTTGAAATTTTGGATGATAGATTAATTTTCCTTTGATGCAAGGTTTCCTTTTATTTCCTTACAATAACTTTTGAAAGGATCAAATATTTTTAAAATAGCAGTGGTCAAAGTGGCTTAGCAAGTTTGATTTCAGTATGTTAGGTGATCTGACTTTTCAGAAATTAGGTTCAGCTTTGATTTTTATCAGCTGATTAATAGGCATAGTGATATAGGTTCTTTACTATTTCTTCTCTGTCTTAATGAGTCCTCTTAGCCCACATGTCCTGGTACCACTAAAGAACAACACCGGAAATAACTGCTTCTTCAGTGTAAGGAAATGGTTAGTCTATATTTAGGATATGGCAGGTGTTTGACATTGTCAAATATTGATCTTCTTGTGGCAGATGCTAAAAAAGAATAGAAATTTATAACTGTCTACTTAGCAAGTCATCAGAATCACAAATAGATGAAGATTGTCAAAGATGGGTTCTGCCAAATGAGATGAAAGCATGGTTGAGATTTACATATTCCTCTTCAGGTATTCCATATGATGTATTTTTACTAATATTCCTTTGCAGACATTAGAATTTGACTAGAATGTAATACAGCTAGAATTGAGTCTCTATGGTAGCATGGGTCTTTCCCTTTTAGAAATTATAATCCAGTCTTGTATGCATTAACAATAACCCTGAGCTGTTCAAAAGAAGGGGGGAGGTATTTGGCAGCTATGTGATTATATAATTTTATAAAAGATAACATCATAAAAACATTATTCTCTAACTAAAAATTTAAGCAGACTTTTCTTTTAGAAATACATGATATAGATTTAGATATAGAAGTCAGCAATGGATTTGACTCTGAATGCCACCAGAATGTATAAATGATGCATATCAGTACCTCTGCTAGATCTGAACTAAAAATGGAGAAGGATACAAAAGAGAAGAAATTATGTGAAAAGTATAAAAGAAGGGACAGGTAGAAAGGAATAAAGCTATCTTTATGGTATCTCTTTGATGTCTTTATGGTATCCCTTTAATGTCTTTCTACCTCTTTTTAGAGAATAAGAGAGAGATCATGAAGTTCTCTGTTGCTGGGTTCAAAATTGAACAGATGTGACTATTAATTGTTTTCCCTTTAAAAAGTAATGGGACTAGTTTTGGTACTGGAGTCCTATAGGACTTTTCTGGTCAGAGAGTTCTATGACTTGGATATGGTTTATTCCCCCATCCCAAATTCCTAACGGAGTTTAATCCCCAAAGTCATATGTTAGTGACATGACAAGGATGAAAACTTTGATTCTGATTTTCTAAACCGTGATTAGGTTTAGATAAGATCATTAGGTTGGAACACCCATAATTGAATCCTGGTGGCTTTATATGAGGAACAGAGACCAGACACACAGACATAGATACACATATTCCCTACATCTTGCCATGTAATTGTCATGTGCTGCCTCAAGACTTTGCCAGCAAGAAGGTCACTGGCAGATGAGGCCCCTAAACCTTGTACTTCAGAACATAAGTCAAAATAAATCTATTTTCCTTATAAAATGAAAAAAATGTAATGGGACTGATTTCATGTTTGATGTTTTTTTACTCACTGATAGTTATCTTTTAAAAGGAAAATTTTTATTAAATAGAATGAATTTTTTTTTTTTTTAATTCTTGACTTTTTTTTCCCCTTCTTAGGCCCAGATAGGTAATAACAGATCATCCGGAAGATGGACCCGCCGATACTATTCTGCCAGCAAAAACGTTACCTGTAGAAATTGTGACAAATGTGGCCATTTATCCAAAAACTGCCCCCTACCACAAGTATGTTGAACATATAATGCTTCTTTTCACATTGTTAAAGTCAAAATTTTAGTGTTGGAACCCTATAAGCTTAGAATTCAAATCTTTCTATAAATGTATATTAAATTTCATGTAGCTCACAGGCTGGCCTAGAGGAAAAGAACACTAAAGTAAGCATCAGAAAAACCTGAAATTAATTCCAGCTTCCTTTTACTGATCATACAACCTTGGGAAAATCATTTAACTCTCTTGCCTTGGTTTTCTTGTCTGTAAAATGAGAAGACTGAATAAGATGATTCCTGAGATACCTTTCACTTCAAAAATTCCTTATGAAATAGCTTGTTTCATTGCAGGATAATTTTCATTTCTAGAGAATTGTAATTTTTAGTCATTTATAAATTATGTCAATATAAATTACGTTAAGCAGGTACATCAGTCTTTGGAGCAACACAGAAATGAAGTTCTTAGACATTCCCTGACATATAGTAAGGTCTAAACAGATTTTTCCTTTCCTTACTTATTCCCTCTTCCAGATGACTGTCTTTCTAATAGTTGAGAACAATGCATATATTTCATCATTGTTTTGCTGTTTCAGGCAAAACTACCTCTTCTGTATCTATTCCTCCTCTGACTTAGCTTCCAGATATCCTCATCATCCTATTTTCCTCTTTGATGCTTTTTACTCTGAACATTCCTGTAAGACAAGACATAAGTAGTGCATGCCTACTAACAGTACATTTAGACTAAGACTTTGTAGCACCACAGCATATAAATAGCTTGTGTTAAAACAAGCTAATGTGGAATAATTTGTGTTAAAACTTGTGTTAACTTGTGTTAAGACAAGTTAATATGGAAATTTTTTTTGTATAGAAAAATATTAATCTTCTACCATTTGAGACTGAAGTGTTTTGCTAAAGAGGTTTTCTGTTTGTCTGCCACAGAAAGTCCGCCCCTGCTGCCTCTGTTCCGAGAGAGGACACCTTCAGTATGCCTGTCCAGCTCGCTTTTGCTTAGACTGTTCTTTGCCTATGTCTTCCACTCATAGATGTCTCGAAAGGTCTTCCTGGAGAAAACGATGTGACCGGTGTGATATGATAGGCCACTATGCTGATGTGAGTAAACTGCATATAACTAATTGTAGACAGTGTACCTGTTTGCAACTATCAGTTAGTATATGTAAAAGAACTTTTACTTTGCCCTGTATAGATGGTAGTCATATACTCTTGGACAGTGAACGTGCAAATCGGTACTCTGAATATCAGGGCGTGAATTCTACTGAATATGTGCCTGAGGAGGCAGCATCACTAAATACTTTAAGCCTGTGCTAGTCCTTTTACTTGATGTGCTTACCAAGTAAAAGGTGTTAAAGAATTATGTAATAAATAACATGCAAAATTTATATACATATGCATGCATATTTAAATGAAAATATATACACACTGAGCAGTTACTTATGTTCATAGGAAGTCTGATTTGATGTTTCTTGTTGATGATTTTTTTTACTGGTATAATAAATAGTATTAGGCAAGAAGGACAATCCACCTAAAACTTTAAATATGCTAGTCTGAATACTTCTATTTTTAGGAATAAGAAGGAAAAGTAATTTAGACAACATTTCATTTATTTACAGCACATTAAAAATGTTATATTGAACATTGCATTCAGTCATAAATATGTATAAGCTGAGGCCAGTTCTCATCACAATTTCAGAGACCAGAGGGCTCTTAAAGTAAATAAATACAGCTTTGTGGAATATATAGTTTTCTACTTTCAGTTTACTCCTAATGAACGTCTCATTAAGGGTCTGTCATTTTAGTGCTTAATTGCATCCCTTACTACACAGTAACATATGTTTATTTTGTATTAAGAGCTAATCAGTGCAAAGTCATTTTTCATACTCATATCTAGTTGGTGATCTAATTGATTAAAGGGACATTCATGAAAGCTCTCTTTTTTCAAGCATTACTTAACTATTAAAATTCTTCATAAAAATCTTTCTCTTATAATGTGGACATCTCAAAGACATGATGGAAAAGCACAAACATCTTATTTTCTTATATTGAAGTCTACCTTTTGCTCAAAAAAATAATATGGCTTTCTGTAGAAATGAATTTCAGATAAAATAGTACAAGTGTTTGATATGTATGTATTTCATGTAAATAACATGATAATTATTCATTGTAATTCTACCAGTAAATTTATAATATTCATTTTTAAGTAATGCTAAAGTAAACATCTGTTTCATGTTTGTGTGAGTCTATCGACATGTGCATAATAGGTCTCACTTTAAATGGAGCTATGAAATTACAAAATACATACATTTATGTCTGGATAAGTATTATGAATTACTCTACTAAAAAAAATTGTACCAGTGTATTCATCCGCCAGCAGTAGAGAAGTGAATGCTGTGCCCATCAATGCTAAGTATTACCAATCCAGCTGATCAGATAAAAAGAAAATATTTTATTGTATTAAATCTTTGTTGCTTAGGCCACTAATAAGGTTGAATATTGTTAAGCTGAATGTTCTAATTCTGAAGACTAGATATAGAGATAGAAGTGGTCAGTTCATTCCAAAGTAGTTTAAATTTATTTTTCTGTATTAACCAAGTCTTAAAAATGATAAATTCTATGTTGCTTTACTCTTTTATTGTTGTTCTCTGCATTGAGTTGTCTTAGGAAGATTGTCTTAGGAAGATTTTCTAGTTTGGCAGTTATGTTTAACAGCATCCGTTTTTTATTCCTTTGTTCCAAAGAACTCTTACAAATACACTCTTACTTGCCTGCATTTTTCTAATAAGCTATAGTACAGAACAGTTAAAAATGACTTGTAAAAGGTTATATAATCAACTATGAGCTAAATCTATAGCTAATCTTAACTTTTTCATTTTGGCCTCTAATATATGTTAAACTGTTATCTAAAATGTCATTGAGGATTAGTAAATCTTTAAGATAGGGTTAATCTGTGACCCACTTCAGACAAGGCAATACCTTTCCCTGGTAAATCTGCTGGGATCTACTGGGGGATTGGGTAATCACATGATAAAGGTTCTGGACATTGGGGTCTGTTTCCAGCCTGTCCACCTGGTGTAGGATTTCCATGGGCTTTTGCTGACTCAGAGTCCTTCTGCCACCTAGAAGCTTTTCAGGAGGAATCACTTGGAAGCAGAGCCATTTCTGGTTGCTGGAACTATTTGGCCTCTCCCATACATGATTTAGATCTGTCTTGAAACCTCACTTTCCACAGAAAGTACTGATTCCTCTACAGCCCTCTTAAATGCTTGCTGCTTGTTCTTCCTTGACCCAGATACCATATACTTATGACATGATAGACTCCACCTCTTCCTTATTCGCCATGGCTACTTCCAAGTTATTACTTCTACTTCTTCATGTAGATGCCTGTGTATTATCATAGCCTCTGACAATACTACTCTCTATCTTGCTTTGTCATGTTCATCTTCTCACTTAGACTTTCTGCTCATTCACAGAAGACTTCTGAAATTCCAAATTACTATCAATGCTCTAACCCTTAATAAATTGAGGAGATAAGAAACTTCCAGTTTTACTTTGTGTGTTCCAGTAGCCAGAACCTCACCTCTGTTATGCAAGAGTACCAGATAACATATGTGCAAAGAGAATTTGTGATGAGTCACATTCAGGTCTTTTCTGTAAGGAAAGGTTCTTTCTTGAAAACTGGTACATAGCAAAAGTATTTGAAATTCCACAGTTATCAATGTAAAGGATAAAAATATAGCCCATGACCTACTAAAGTCAACTTATACCAGTAGTACCTTCCAAAGGACAGGAATGAGGAGTGTGGAAAGAATCCCAATTTTGAATTTGCCATAGATTCTCATGTTGCCAACAAATTTTACATGTGCCAAGAAGTCTAAAAGGTGTGTGCACATTCATGTTGCTCACAGTCCTACTCTTTGAGCTGTCTGACATTTCCAAGATAATGACATTTATAATTAATTGAGTATTTACTGTGTTTTAAGCACTACACAGGAGTAGAAGAGTGCTTTATTCACTGCTGTATCCTCAGCATATAACAGATGCTCAATAGACATTTGTGACTGAGTCACTTATTTACTCCTCACAACCAGCATACAAGATACATATTATTTAAGACTCCCACTTTACAGAAGAAAAACTGAGACACTGCAAAGTTAAGCTTTGTCCAAGGTCTCAAAGCAAAATGATGAGAACTTTGTGAATGTACATAAAGAAAGCTTACATAGTGACATTCTGCAACTGTGAGTTTAACTCCTGCCCAGAGAATCTTTCAAGTTTCTGTCTTGTGTCTGCAAATGTTATATATCTTTGATAACAAGCTCATGATATTTAAAGCATCAGAGTTTGATAAGTAAAAGATTTGTCACTTTTTAAAGAACTTCTGAGAATCAAGAAAACGGTATAAAAGGTTGATTTTTTTTAGCCACAGAACCAGTTCTGTTACACCACAGAACTGTGCTGCTCATAGGAGACCATCCCAGCTTCAGCATCTTATTGAGATGGCCATCCTTTTTTTAATTAAAGCGTAATGATGGAGTCAGTCAGAGTTGGGTGGAATTAAAACCCTTATCTCCTAAATTCTTTCTTTTGCAATTTTTTTCCCAAATTCCCTGCTTGGTGCTTTACTTCATCCCATCTAAATAGCTCCTTCACATGACTATTGTGTGGAAGAATAGCATGCCATCTTTTGGGTAACTCAGCACTTGAGTCACTCTTCTAAGTCATTTTTAAATTCAGTGAGAGAGAATAATTCATGGGACATATTTTACTAGATTCCTTGCTTTATGTATTTGATGCTTGAAAGAAAATGTTCTCATCTGTTGTATAATAAATATTTTTAGCAGTCATGCTTATTTTAAAAAAGAGAATTCAATATAAACTATATAGTCTTCAACTTCTTGGTACTTGGTGCATGTTTCTTCAGTTAAATATATACATAAAATTGAAAACTAGTGTCTTAATGTTTAACTTTTTTAAAGTTTAATCTTAGGGATTTTCAGCAGGAAATACAAAGCTGCTAGTGCAAATCATTTTATGTTTATCTAATGTAGAATGGACTGTTACTTGAGTATTGTTTTTGTCCATATAGTTATTTAAGAAAATGACATTTATTTTACTCCCAGGAGCAGTAAATGGTACTCATATGCCATCCTCTGCTTAACCTTTCTATAGTCTTTTTGAGTATTGACTGAACTAGTGAGCCAAGATTTGAATTAAAGACCCTTAATTCAAATATTTTGCTTTGTGTAATAGTGACTAGTTCTAACTTAACTTTCAGTTTTCCACCACTTAAATAAACTTTCTACATTTGTTTACTTAACAAAAATTTGCTGGTTGCTTACTACATGCCAGGCAGTATTCTAATTACCAGAAAAATAAGATAAATAGGACATGATCCCTGCCCTCCTGGCAGGTGCTCTTAGTATAACAAGAAGAGTAAATATGTTAGAACCATGCAGAATATGATGAGAGTACATCATGGTGATGATGATGTAGTATAAGAGTACAAGATGCTAAGCTAAGTGACTTGCTGATAATACTGGGGGAATATAGAAAATGACATAGACCATAAAATGGAGCCAAGTCACTGTGCCTGTCATACATAACATGTCACCTGCTTTTGGAAATATCAGCTGCAGAGTATTGCCATAGGAACTCTTGATCTAGACTGAGTTTTCTTATAATTTTATGGATCTGAAGTATCTACTAGAGTCTGTATTTTCTGATCACTTGTCTACTTGCTACCTTTGAAGATAATGCAAATTGAGGAAGGAAATCTCTAGCCATTCCTGAACTGTTTCTTCTTTCTTACTCTATCTCTTTCACTTATGAAAGGCTACTTTTCTGTTGCATTTTAATTTAATACATTATTTTAACCCTAGAAAGAGTGATTCACAGGCTGGGATTGTAGCTCAGTGGTAGAGTGCTTGCCTTGCACATGTGAGACACTGGATTCGATCCTCAGCACCACATAAAAATAAATAAATAAAATAAAGGTATAGTGTCTACCGCAACTACAAATATTAAAAAAAAAAAAAAAAAAGAGTGATTCACAACTTAATCTAGAATCTGACTACTTATTATCTCCACCACTGTCATCCTGGCACAAACCATGAGCATCAGCTGCCTGCATTATTATAAACAGTTTCCCAACTCTTTGCTCTTTCATATTCTATTTTCAACAATTGGCTAGAGTAGTCTTTTTAAATATTTTCCAGATTAAATCAGTCCTTTATTCCAAATCCTCAACTATGACTTTGTGCCTCTCTAGGTGTAAAAGCTAAAATTCTTATAATTGGCCCTAAAGACTGTATGTGATTTGGCTTCTTGACTACATCTCCTGTAGTAATCCCTGTTGCTTCCTCTAACTGGATCTCTTCACTGTTCCTTCGAATACCAAACATGCTCTTACTTATACCTTGTGTCACTGGCAATATTCTTCCCCTAGAAATCCACCACAGCTCACTCCCTTATCTCCTATATCTGCCCAGATGCCCCCTTCTTAGAAAGGCCTTCCCCATCCACCCTAATTAAAATAGCAAATTTCCACATATTCAGCCTTCCCTGCTTTGTTTTTCTCTATGACATGTGTATCTTGTATTGTATTTCTTTTCTGTCTCCCCTAATTAGAATGTAAGTTCAATGTCTGTTTTTAGATATTCACTGTGATAACTTCTAAAAACACTGCTTCACACATATAGGAGCTCAATAGGATTATTGAATAATAAATCAGTGAATGAATTAGAGATGATAGATCCCACCCACCTCCAGTTGCTTCTGAGAGTTGTTAAACTTAGCATACAAACTGAGACAGTCTCAGCTTGACTCATTAAGAGGTAGACTTCCCTGGTAATATTTAAAATCAAGGTACAACAGGCTTTCCAAGAGTCAGAATACCTACAGCATACTCAAATAAAAATGAAATTTCTAAAGCAAAGGAAATCCTTTTTGTTGTTGTTGTTTCTTTCCCATGATGTATAATAATCAACTCTAGTTTTTCTAAAACATAAGCATTGTTATCAAATAATTTTCCTAAATATATTCATTTTAAGTGAATACTATAGGTATTTTTTCCAATCCTGTGTTTTGGTCCTGTCAACTACCAGCTTTTGTATGGAAAACTAATCTGTAATTTGTAATGAAAAATATACTGTCATTTTCAGTGGCTTGAAAGGACAAATTCAAGAAAAGATTAAAGATTCAGATAGCTTTTTGCAATTTAAATAATCATGGACAAACTAATATTCCTGTTGATTTTATTTGAAGTCAAGACAAACCATTGATTACATTTAAAGGTACTTAATGAAAATTTCTAGGTAAGAGAAAATAAGTAAAAATTAAATGTAGTAAGGCACCCCTTACCAGTTTGTTTGTTTTGATATTGTTTTTTTCCTTAAGGTGCACAAAATAATTTGGATATACAAAGGCACAATTCTAAGGAAAGAAGGGATAATTTTGAAAGTGAAAAGTGGTCTCTGAACAAACTGAAGTATCAGAATTATATTAATAGATGTGCACCTTCAGTTGAATGTATAGTTCTGCTGACAGCTGAGCATTGCACCAGCCTTTGGGAATAAAGAAAATAAGATTTAGGTTATTTTGTTGCCCTCACTTTACACAGCATTTTATTGTTATTTAAACATAATGTTGGAGCAAGGGAACATAATTGGGATCGTTGATTTGCTTAATAAAAGATAATTATTGAATAGGCTTATAAAATGCTTATCTGAGAGACCCAAAATCCCCAAGAAAATTAGATTTCTATCCTTAGAGGTCTCCTCCTACGCTCTTGATAGGCAGGTGCATGACTCATGATAATGTTAGTGAAAATTGCATATGTGTTCATTGTTCAAGGAGTAAATCCCAAAATCAACAATTAATAATTCATTGGAACTGTTCCCAACCACTTAATAAATTGAATATATAAAACTTTTTGTGTTTACAGATATATGTAACTTTATGTAAGTGAGTTCTACTTCTTAAACTGAAGTTGTATAACTTAGGACATTTAAAGTTTGAAGAAGAAACCAGCCCTTATTTTAAAATTCTACCAAAGTTTCCTTTGTGGTCCTCTCTATCCTGAAGAATTCCCTCTCCCTATACTATATCCCTTATTGCCTACTATTAGTCACTGCAAGTGTATCTTATTAACAGGTTCATTTTCTTCGTAGAAACTGTTCAGAGAATTTTGTAGAGGACAAAGACAGTTCCCTTTCTTCAGGCCCTTTTCTTCGCCAAAGAAAAGGCAGGACTGTCTCTGTATGATCAAACTTTACAATAAATGGGGCAAAAAATATACCAGATTATGAACATGCAATTTCCTCAGCCAACTGGGAACAGATTGAGAGAGAACTGGAAGAAAATTAGCTTTGCCTTGATTTTTCTTTTTATCGTTTCATTTGTTTAAAAAGAGAGAAAAAGATAATTATTTATGCAAGATTTCAGTTTAATAATAAGTATGATCTTGGCTAATTGTACAGCCTTCTGCTGATTATTGCCATGATAAAAATAATAACAACAGCCAGCCTCAGGAACTTAACAAGGCTCTAAGCAATTGAGACCCTGTCTCAAAATAAAATATAAAATGATCTGGGGATATGACTCAGTGGTTGAGCACCCTTGGGTTCAATCCCTGGTATCAAAAAAGGATAATAATAATAACAATAATAAACTACTTAAAATGTTGAAGAAACTTAAGTAAATTATGTAATAAGAATATTAAGTTAATGGACCTTTGAATTAAATAACACAAAAATATTCCTGAATCTACAAATATTAATGGAAAAACATATACTCTAAGAACACTAATGGATTGTAGTGAGGTAGTTTTTGACATAGAAGAAGAAATGACTCTTTTTTTTGTTTGTTTGTTTGTTTTTTCTGCAGTGCTAGCAACTCAGGGCCTCGTACACATTGAGCTACATCCCAACCCAGCAACTCAGTTTTTAAGTTTATTCCCTCATCCTGTGTTCTCCTAAATGCTTATTATTTTTCTTTAGTCTGTGATCTTTTAGATAGGAATCAATTATGAAATAAACTACAGCGTCTTAATATTAAATCCCGTCTTGCCATTCTTATTACCCCTACTACACAAAACTGTCCTACACACAACTGTGTTACCTGGTTTAGGAATGCTTATATAGGACCTTTATCTTAATATATTGAACTTGAATATTTTTTTTTTGTTTGTTTTTGTACTGGGGATTGAACCCAGAGGTTCTCTACCACTCAGCTGTATCCCTAGTCCTTTTTTATTTTTTATTTTGAAACATGGTCTCACTAAGTTGCTGAGACTGACCTCAAACTTGCAGTCCTCCTGCCTCAGCCTCCTGAGTTGCTAGGATTATAGTTACAGGCCACTGTGCCTGGCAGGAATGGTACTTTTGTTGTTGTTTTTGTTTTGTTTTGTTTTGTTTTGTTTTGTTTTGTTTTGTTTTTGGCAGTACTGAGGATTGAACCCAGGGCATTGTGCTTAGGGTGTTGTGCTTGCAAGGCAAGTACTCTAACTGGAGATATATCCCCAGCCCCAGGAATGTTCTTTTAATGGAGTAGATAACAACTTTCAGAGGGACAAAACATTGCTACTTTGTAGATCTCTGTAATTGTAACTCTTTCCCTGTTCCTCACAGAACAACCAAAACTTGAGTGTGTCTAAACTTTTCCACAATTGATTTGATCAGAAATCCTTAGCACATACTGCCACAGCTCCTAATACTAGCTAGATTGACAAAAATCTCTTTTTAGCCAATAAGAAAGCATTATGGGAATATATAGAGAATTGGTAGATCAAAAAGAAAATAGAGATGTCCTCAAGTGAAATAAAGTCATTATAGGAAATAGGAAACTTGAGAAAATCCTGACACATTCTTCACAGATCATAAAAAGAAAATTCTAGTCAAAAGATCATACGTCCAATATGTGAGAGAGAAAAAGACTCAGGTCTAGACATGAGCAAGTGTTTCTGAATGTCAAACAATCAAAAATCATACAAACATTCAGACACACACACATGTGCACACAAATCAGATATACCTCAGACTTGACTTATACACTGCGAAATGCCAGAAGCCAGTGGAGACATCTTTAGAAACTGGAGGATTCTGAGGAAAAAAGATGATACAACTAAGCTGTTGACCATTTCTGAATTTAATGGAAAAGTCAAAAAGTAAAATTAGCAGAAGTGAACATTGAAAGCAGGGGACAATGCATCATGTTAATCTGGTTTTAAACAAGAGGAGTTTCAGGGAAAAAATTAATATTTTAAATTTTGTGGATCATAGATAATTCCAATAAAATAAAAGATCATTTGTTTTAATTACATGAAGAAAAATAGGCTAGCTAACCTTAAAATTACTAATTTAAAATGAGTCAAAGTAAACAATGTACCAAATGATAGGAAAAATGGGAAACAAAAAAAAGTGTAAAAAACAAAAATCACAAAATATGAAAAGAAAAATAGAACCAAATATACCAATTATAACAATAAATAAATGAGATCAAGCTCTCTTCTTAGAAGACAGTGATAGCATCAGAAACCATGAAGGAAAAGGAGAATAGATTTACCCACAAATTTTGTTTGTTCTCTTATCCAAAGAAGCCATTAACAAAATTAAATGACAAACCACAGTTTGGGTAGAATTTTTGTAATATGTATGATAGAGTAATTATCATTAATATGTAAAAAACTCTTACAACTCAATATGAAAAAAGGTAACTACCTCAATAATAATACCCAATGTTAGGAAGATAGGCTAGAAAAGTACATTTAGATAAGCTTAAAATTTATTGATGGATGTTTACAGAGATTAGCTGTAAAGAATGGTCATTTCAAAGTTGGTTATAAAAATACTTATCAGTGGGAATAACTTAAGTAACTTATGTCCATGACTATTATTTCACCACTTAAGAAATGATGTAAATATGAATATCAAATTATAAAGAAGTTACTAGTACATTAAATGAAATAACACTAATTGTGAAATAATATGAAACATAATATATATTTGTATGTATGTTCATATAGAAAAGAGATTGGAGTGAAATATTCCAAAATGTTGCTGTAGTATCAGAATTAGAAATGAGTTCTTTTATGTCTATTGATCTTTATTTCCTATTTTTATAATGAGTTTACATTTGTTTTATGATTTTTTTACCTTGTATAAGTTCATTTACATTCCATCGTTATATTTAATGTTCTGTATTCTATAAACATCTTAGGAATAGTATAGTCAGTAACCAGCTTTTAGTTTGTTTGCTTTTGCAGTACTAGCAATTATATTCAGTGCCACACACATGCTAATAAGCAAGTGCTGTACCACTGAGCTATATCCCCAGTTCAATAACTAGCATTTGGTATAGTCTATTTTTTATTTTAATGTAATATCTGCTTCAATTGTGGTTTAGTTTGTTTGCCTAATGGCAAGTAATGTTGGAAATTCTTTCGTGTGCTCATTTTCATCTTTGTATCTTATCCTCTGGTAAAGCGCCCAGAACCTTTCCCAATTTTTAATTAGGGTCTTTATTTTCTTATTGGATTTTGAGAGTTCTTTCTGTATTTTGGATATAAGACTTTAACTGGGTTTGTAAGTCAAAAATATTTTTTCCCAATCCATAGCTTGTCTTTTTATTCTCTTGGCAATGCTTTGACAGAGTAGTTTTTCAAACTCAAAGTCCAATTTTTCCTTTTATTAATTTTTCCTTTTGTGGGTTGTACTTTTGGTGTCATTTCTGAGTACTCCATCTGACACCAGATCACAAAGATTTTTCTTCTGTGTATTCTTCCAGATATTTCATAATTTTATGTTTTATATGCAGATCTACAGTCCATTTTTATTTCACCTTTGTATAAAGTGTGATGTTTAGGTTCACTTTTCGCCATTTGTTCAAAAGACTGTCCTTCCTCTCTATTGCACTTATTTTGCATCTCTGTCAAAGATCAAATGGCAGCAGGGTGTTGTGGTTCATGTTGTAGTCCCATCTACTCGGGAGGCTGAGCAGGAGTTCAAGACTTGATCCCTGGAGTTCAAAATCAGCCTTGGCAACGTTAGCAGGACCCCCACATCTCTCAACATTAAAAAATCAGTATTGGTATCAAAATAGACAGGTAGATCAGTGGTACAGAATAGAGGACATGGACACAAACACAAATAAATACAATTTTCTCATACTAGACAAAGGTGCCAAAAATATGCAATGGAGAAAATATAGCCTCTTCAACAAATGGTGCTGGGAAAACTGGAAATCCATATGCAGCAGAATGAAACTAAAACCCTATCTCTCACCCTGCACAAAACTCAACTCAAAATAGATCAAGGACCTTGGAATCAGACCAGAGACCCTGCATCTGATAGAAGAAACAATAGGTCCAAATCCTCAACATATCGGCTTAGGATCAGACTTCCTTAACAGGACTCCCATAGCACAAGAAATAAAAGCAAGAATCAATAACTGGGATAGATTCGAACTAAAAAGTTTTCTCTCAGCAAAGGAAACTATCAGCAATGTGAAGAGAGAACCTACAGAGTGGGAGAAATCTTTGCCACTCATACTTCAGAGAGAGCACTAATTTCCAGAATATATAAAGAACTCAAAAAACTCTACACCAAGAATACAAATAACCCAATCAACAAAAGGGCTAAGGAAATGAACAGACACTTCACAGAAGATCTACAAGCAATCAACAGATAAGTGAAAAAATGTTCAACATCTCTAGTAATAAGAGAAATGCAAATCAAAAGTACCCTAAGATTCCATCTCACCCCAATTAGAATGGCGATTATCAAGAATACAAGCAACAATAGGTGTTGGCGAGGATGTGGGGGAAAAGGTACACTCATACATTGTTGGTGGAGTTGCAAATTAGTGCAGCCATTCTGGAAAGCAGTGTGGAGATTCCTCAGAAAGCTTGGAATGGGACCACCATTTGACCCAGCTATCCCACTCCTTGGCCTATACCCAAAGGACTTAAAATCAGCATACTACAGAGATACAGCCACATCAATGTTCATAGCGGCTCAATTCACAATAGCCAGATTGTGGAACCAACCTAGATGTCCTTCAATTGATGAATGGATAAAGAAACTGGTGTGTGTGTGTGTGTATATATATATATATATATATATATATATACAATGGAATATTACTCAGCCATAAAGAATAACAAAATTATGGCATTTGCAGGCAAATGGATGAAATTGGAGAATATCATGCTAAGTGAGATAAGCCAATCTCAAAAAACCAAAGGACAAATGATCTCGCTGATAGGCAGATGATGACACATAATGAGGTGTGGGAGGGAGGCAAGAATGGAGGAAGGAGGGACTGTATAGCGGGAAAAGAGGGGTGGGGGGGGAGGAAAAAATAACAGAATGAAGCAAACACCCTAGTGCCCTACTGGCCGAGCCACAACCCCAGCCCAAATTATAGGGATTTATTCCTCTAAGTTTCTCCTTCACTTCCATCTACCCTATGTAGATGTACGATTACACAAATGGTATGCCTTTACTTCATGTACAAACAGAAACAACATGTATCCCATTTGTTTACAATAAAACTAAATTTTTTAAAAAATCAGATGGCCATGGTGTGCATTGATTTATGATCTGTCTGTCTTATTACACATAATATAATCTTGATTGCTCTAGCTTTATAGTACATCTTAAAATCAAGTAGCATGATTCCTTAAGCTTTTTCTTTTTCTTTTTCCTTTGCTCTACTGGGAGTTGAACTCAGGGCCTTGCATATGCTAGTCAAGCACTATACCATTGAACTCTATATCCCCAGTACTTTGAAATTTTTTTCATTTTAAAACGGCCTTGATATGTTGCCCAGACTGGCTTCCAACATATGATCCTCCTGCCTCAGCTTCCCGAGTTGCTGTGATTACAGGCATGCATTTACCACACCTGGCTAAACTTTGTTATTTTTTACGAAATTACTTTTGCTATTCTGTTTTCTGTCCTTTTTCATACAAATTCTAAAATCAGCTTGACTATGCCTGTAAAAATTCTCCGTGGGATTTTAAAAAAATATATTGTTGATATTGGGTTTAGTCTGTAGCTCATGGTACATGCAATTAACTCTAATGTATCAAGTCTTCCATTTCATGAACATGGTATGTCTTTACATTTATTTAGTACTTCTTTAGTTTCTTTTAGCAAAATTTTGTAGTTTTCACTGTGTACATTCACTGAATATTTAGACTGATTTCTATTCTGTTTTTCTTGAAACTATAGCCTATTTCATGTTTTTTTAATGTTGATTTTAAATTGTATATAGCTTGTATATAGGGGATAAGTTTAGGATAAAATATTCTGAAATATAGTACTTATCAGAAGTGATACAAGTACAGGTAATTTATTTTTTGTTTACCTGTATTTTCTATTTTTATAATGAATATGCAGTACTTTTATAACATCCTAATTATTTTCAGGTGAATTTTTGGCTGACAGTTACTACAGTATCAAATAATACAACTCTGGACCTAAAGGTGATGGATTGTTTACCTTACATGTCCATAATGCTGTCACAATCTTGGGAGAAGAAGAAAATTTACCCCAGAATTCCATGAGAATTCAAGAACCAGAACTGGAAGACAGGGCATGATTATAAATACATAGTTTAATGTAGTTAGCTAAAATAAATTAGGATTGCTTTTGGTGGTTTTAAACAATTCACTCTACTAACTAGTTGTTATTTTTTATGGACTTTGAATTACTGGTTTATGAATGAAATTCTAAACTTTTATTTTAAAATTTATTTTCTTTGTGGTGTATCTCTTATGAATCTGGTTTAAAACTTCTGGTACTTTCTAGTGGGCTTAAGGAGAGAATATGATGTAAAATCTTTGAGACTTAGTTTGCAAATATCTCATAATGTTGGCACCCAGAATTTCATGATTCATTAGGCAATACTGAAGGGCTTGTGACAGTTTTAATTGATGGATGCCATTGGCATAAGTCTTTATTGTTGTTCAGAGGTGTTTTCTTTGTTTTTTTAAGAAATGGGGATTCTGAGTAAGTTGAAAGTTATAAAAATGGAGAGTTAAGGTGCTAGAGAGCAGGAAATAAGAGCTCTCTTTCCTTGTACATGTGGATTATACATTGACTACCAAATCAACTAGGTAGGCTCCCAGAATTAGAGGGATTTATTCATTTATTTATGTGTGTGTGTGTGTGTGTGTGTGTGTGTGTGTATGTTCATATACATATTTTTTTCAGTTGTAGTTGGACACATTTTATTTATTTTTGTGTAGTGCTGAGGATAGAACACAGTGCCTCGCATGTGGCAGGCAAGTGCCCTACTGGCCGAGCCACAACCCCAGCCCGAATTATAGGGATTTATTCCTCTAAGTTTCTCCTTCACTTCCATTTAAGAAGGTAGATCTTTTATTCCTGTTAAGAGAGAGAGGGAGAGAGGAGGAAAGGATAGTAAGGAATGTTTTTTTTTATTGTAGAAAAAGAAGTTTGAATAAGCTGAAAACTGAAGAAGGATGTCTCATCTTTGAGAATAGTGTGGAATATTTTAGGTTTTCATCAATGATCAAGATGTTTTAAGATTTATATTCAAAATTTATAAAATACAGAGATTTTCTGATCTAATATTCTTTTCTATGTATTTTTTAATATCTGAAAGCATTATTGAATAGACCTCAGTTATATATAAAAGGAAGTGCATTGCACTTAGTAAATACTAATTGATGGTTTTGATTTTTTTTTTTTTTTTTTATACTTGGGTTTTAACCCAGGGGTACTTTACCACTGAGCTACATCCCAAGCCCTTTTTATTTTTTTATTTTGATACAGGGTCTCACTAGGTTTCTTAGGGCCTCACTAAATTGCTGGGGCTGGCCTTGAACTTGTGATCCTTCTGTCTCAGCCTCCCTAGCCACTGGTATTACAGGTATGCACCACACATCTTTATTTTTTTTTTTTAATGTGCCCTTTTCTTTTGGATTTTTTTCCTGTTTTATATCTTTATCAACAGCTCACCCAAACTGTGTTTTTACTTTCTCCTAAGTTTAACCACATATCAGAATTGGCATGCTGCAATAGGATTTCAGCCATCATATTGATGCCGTTTTCCCCATAAACTGATGTCACTATATCAATAATTGATACATTTGATCACTTGGTATAATGTCAGGCATTGTTTTAAGGACTTGATACTTACAGTTCTAACCATTCACAACAGCCCTTTGAGGAAGTACTGTTGTTCTCATTTTATCAAGGAGGAAAAGATATAACTTTTCATAGATAGTAAGTAGCAGAGCCAGGATTTGAATCCAGACATTTTGACTCTGGAGTCTCTGATGGTAACTACTATGTTTTTGTGTTTGTATTTCATTTTACTCATTTTCTCACAATTTTTTACTTTACATTATCATTACCTAACAACCAGAAGGTATATCACAAACATTAGCAACTGTTTTTAAGATTAACTATAATGCTAGTCATCTAGAGTCACAGTCGAGACATTTCTAGAAAGATTAGTGATACCTTGACATGAAGACTTTTTTAGAAAAAGAAATAATGTTGCTGAAGATAACTGAATATAATTTGTGTTATTTGGGGTTTTTTTTATATCATTTCTGATGAAATGGGAACTATTTTATTTTCAAATAAAGCTGAAATGTAATCTGCTACTGACAAACTTTATTCCCTCATAACTGCACTTAAGTTAGGAGGAGAATATCAAAGAGGACTATCTTTGAGCAAAAAATTAGGCTTGTCAGTTTC